>NC_056514.1:35569466-35630701 GCF_014905685.2 Nematolebias whitei | reverse complement strand
ATATATATATATATATATATATATATATATATATATATATATATATACACACAAGTATAAAGAAAAGATCTAAAGTTACACCAAATTTGTTCTTTTTACAGATCATAAGAAGAAAATAAAGGAAAAGTTTTTAGGTAGACCCTTCTGAAGCGGACTTATTGATAAAACCAGATCTGATGGGGGCACTGCATCGTGAGGCAGCTGGTTGTTTGAGGGGACGTTTTTAAGTGTTCTACAAATTTAATTTCAGCTCACTGCGCTCTCTAGGTGCTCACTGATATGAAATATTGAAACTGACCAGGGAACACGGGTTCTGACCGATAGATGAGACAGAGGACAGACTGCATAGAACATTTCACCCAAAACATAAAGAGAAAAATCCTGTTTAACCACCACAAAGAGGTGAACTGTCAGCTCTGTATATTTTACATGCAGTATTTTAAATTTGCACTAAATGTGCAAACTAGTTTCCATCTGAAGGAATGTGTGTGTGTGTTGAGCATCAGAAAGAGCCCGTGGTTGTGTGCAGCTTGAGACGTGTCATGTCTGTGATAAACTCGCAGTGATCTGTCAATCCCATCATGCACTGGGACTGAGCTCGTGGCTGCACATGTCAGATGTTGCTACGGGGGCTGTCATGACTCAATAATACCAATCTCGGTTTTATGCACGCCTTGATCTACGCTCAAATCACACACACACCTGAGAGGGAGCCAATGATTGACTGCTTGTCACCTGGAACACACTTGATCCGACATACCTTTAAAGTACGTCAAAACATTTGTACGCTTCAAAGTGACGTTAGAAATATGTTAACTTGGCCATTTTTGAAGCCTGGTTGAACATCACTATTGACCCCACATGGGTGAGTACAGAGTCAGGATTTTAGTATAAAGATGAGGTGTCTAAAGACGGTTCTATACTTGTCTTACTAGCAATATCTTTTGAAATATAATTGTTCAGTTTATTTTGGTATAATTCCTGGCTGAAAGCAGCTCATGCTCACAAAGAAAAAAACTGACTTGAGCTCTCAGGCAGCCATTGTTTGAGTTTTAGGTGTTTTGTTTGCAGGCATCATTAGAAAAGGTCAGGTGTTGCATTTTTCAACGTTCTATAAATGCTCATCAAATCTCGTCTCAATAGCAGTCGTGAGCCGCTCAAAGCAGCTGTCAAATTCTCTGAACTGATGTTGCTGAAAGGGGGAGGAAAATGAAAGAAAAGACTAACTCTCTGCTTCTTCAGCTTGAGGTGTAATTAAAAAAGTCTGATAATGAGAATGAGGGGGTGAAATTGAAGTTGAAGTTCTCAGAGTTCTGAGGACAGACTATTCAAAGCCTGTTTAAGTGTTAAACAGTAAAAGGGAGGGTTTTTTTTGGAGATACTGGGCAGAAGCTGCACAAAAATTAAATTATGGAAGGAAATCTTTTTCTGCACCTTCGACGCTAAGTTTGCAATGGACATCTTGAAATGAGTGATGCATTTTGGTGAGATTAAGCGTCAAATAAACAAAAAAGGTTCATAATGAGGTAAAACACAGTCAACGATGAAGGTGGATTGATCATTGTTGGGGCCTTTTCCCCACTCGTGAAAAATGTGTTACTGGTTTAAGTAAAAACGGAGTGAGTTACAAACCAAAGGATTCTTAAACAAAGTAAAATAAAATCTTCCCTTTTAGCTTTTTTGAAGCAAACACAGTGGAAGCTTCACCAAACAGGAAGGGAAACTCTTAGCTGTCAAAGGCTACATAAACTCACCACTAACAGGTGTTAAATGAACTGATAAAGCTTTTGTTTTACAATCGTTTTCATTGTTTTTTGGAAAGCTTAAACATGTAAAAAGAGAAATTTAAGACGATAAAAAAAACATATTTTTTTAGTATATGCCATGTGGAACCAAGACAAGATCAGCCTTTACTAGCTTAGGCTGTCACAGAACTTTTTACATTTTGACGCTAGGGTGCAGAATTTTAATGCTAATGCATGCGCAGGACACTAGATATTACAATTCAGTAACACAAATGAGTCGGACATCCAACTAGAACAAGATGCTTTTTCCCCACTGCATGTAGTGTCATGAAATCTTACTTAGTTCCAGTTCACAACGCATAAAGATATTTTTCAACAGACTCAGTGTAATAAAGCTACTTTAATCCCTAATGGTTGACCTTGTTTCATATTAAATACACAATAAATTCATTTTTAGCCTTTTATTCTAGTTTTGATGACCGTACTTGCCGCCGTACATGTTGCCACGTCGGATAAGTCGCATCTATTATATGTCATCGCTGACGCATCACGTTTGTTACGCGTCATTGCTGATCGATTGGCTGCCAAATGGCGGCCGCGGGAGCGTGCATGGGAGGAGAAGAATTTAACAAGAATAAGATTTAAAAACAATTGTTTGTTTGCTCAAAATTATAGCAAAGGTGTGTCAGTTTAACTTTTCCTTAATAATTGCACTTTGACGTTCAAATCAGCTGCAGTTCAAAAATAAATTTGCGGAAGCGGGAGCACGCAGAGGGAGGACTCGCTGTGCATTTTTTCAAAATTTAACCAGATAACCACCTAAAAACAATTATTTATTTGCTCGACATTATAATAAAGGTGTGCCTCAGTTGAACTTTTCCTTAATAAATGCACTTTAATTGTCAAAGCAGCTGCATTTCGCATGGGCAGCGCAATGAAATGCAGCTGATCGTTTGCTTCAGGAGTTCCGGAGCGAGACGAAGGTAGCTTTGTATGGCAAGCCGATTGTTTCATTAATAGCCACTTTTACCTATTAATGAGATACTTGGCTTGTCAAATTAGTTGAGGGCCCTCTAGCGGCTGAAAATGGTAGTGTTCAATAATTCTCATGTCAGAATGAATGAAATCATCAGATCTCAGACAAAAATTGGGTTAAAAATATGGAGAAAAATGTAAATAAGTGGCTTCGACGGATAAGTTGCAGGGCATGCAAATTTATGCAAAACAGTGCGACTTATACGGCAAAAAGTACGGTATTTGTATACTTTCTTAATAACTTGTTCTATGCTGGAATATTGGCTTTATATCGGTCTTTGGTGTTCTTAAAATATTAAAATATCATAATTAAATCACTTTTATACCCTGTACCTTACTTCCTTTGTATTCACCAAGCTTCAGACATGCACATGCGGAGCCAAAAAAAAGCCTAATCTGAAATGCACCGTCAGAAGCATCACTGCACAGATACACACAAACAGATAAATGTGCTCCTACAGTAAAATGTGAAACCTCACATATGGAGCATATGGGGAATATTAATGGAAATGCATGGCACGTTTTCATCAGAACTGCAGAGTGGAGACCCCCCGTCTGGCTCTCCACATGCTGACTTTGGTGTGTTTGCATGTGTGTGTTCTAGCACTTGTATAATCAACTCTGCCATCGTTCTCAACATGTGCCACGGGCTATTTCTGCTCGCTCGTGTTGTCAACTGTAATATCTTACCCTCGCCCTCCTCATTCACTTTCATAATGAACTCCAGTCTAGCATGTCATAAGCCCCTGTCTGTTAGATTTCCTCTTTCGTTTTACCCCTGTTGAGCTGAGGCCGGCTAGATTGCTTCGATTTGTGGATCTCCCACTTTTGCTGAATTTGAAGAACTACTTGGTGCTAAAACAATTTGTTCGGGCTTTCTTTTATTGTGCATGTGTGTCTGGCGGGTAAGTATTTATGCACTAATATTGAAATTTCTTACATACACCTTTGTAAAGCTAATATTACCATGCATGTGGGTGAATTTAACAATGTTTTAGGTTTGCATGGATAGAAAAGTGAAGAATACAAAATTTATTATTGTAATTTCTGGACTTTTGAGTGCACCTGAATCTAAGACGCATCCACTAATTAAATAAAAAATATGCACATATATTGTGTCCACGTTGTAACGAGATATTTACACAAAGATTTTTTTTAAACTTTTAATTAAATACGTATTGGTAACATCCACAAATACGTACAGTAAATGTTTTTTTTTTTTTTCTGAACAGTGCCTGTAACACATCTGGTTTAAAAAAAAAAAAAAAAAAAGAAAAATCCAGTACCCTGCATGCATAAAGCTCGTTAGCCCGTCAAAAAAAACAAACATCCCATACATTAGCCGCAGTATTGTATAAGCCGCAGGGTTTAAAGCGTGTGAAAAAAGTAGCGGCTTATAGTCCGGAAATTACGGTAATTAAAGATGCGAGTTTTTAAAATTTGTTATTTTGGTGCCCCTCATCCTATTTTTTTTATTTTTATTTTAGTGTGTCACAAATAGTTTTTTTAACAATAGCTAGAAAAAAAATCACAACGAACGTGACTTGAATGTGATAATATGCAACAAGATACATGATTAATTAAAAAAATTCAAACTGATCAGCTTTTGACGTGCTGCGACGTTGCATTGCATTCTGGGTCAGCATAAATGTGGCTACTTACTCTCCACTGACAGGGTGATGGGCTGGCTGGTCTTGTTCTCTCCGTTCTTGTCGTTTACCGCCTGCACATAATATCGCCCTGCATCTGGCGCCACCGTGGACAAGATAACCAGGGTGTTGTCCAGAGTGATGGCACTGAGGAAGAAACACGGAAAACAATTTGAACAAGCTGCGTTTAAAATGACATTAAGGGATGATGTGTTACATTTTTTAATGTAGGCAATCTAGGAAACTCTGACAAAATACAAAGCGGCATTTCTTCAAGGTTTGCATGCCACCAGTCACCATGCAAAACCCAGAGTAATATAACTGTTCTGGAAACGTGTTGATAACGACTCTCAGCTACTACCACACTATAATTTATCTGTAAAAATGACTATTACAGCCAGTTATGAGTTTATTAACGTCAGATGTGGTGGCCATCTTGAATTGATTTACTCAAAAAGTGAATCAGGTGTAGATGTAGAGCCAACGATTACTTTACGAGTTTCATTAAAATATGTTCAGTAAAATATTTTGCTAACATACAAACAAGGATTAACTCTAACTAGGCCTGTCCCGATAAACGATAAATAAATTAATCACATGATAAATTAAAATGATCAACCTCATTTTAATTTATCGGCTTTATCGTTTCTTCGTGTCTCTCTTTCTACTGAAGACACTGGATGACAAAAGGTTCAACTCCGGTTCTCTTCATCGACTCCTCCCTTTCTCTTTTAAATCCATTTTAACCGTCCAAAATCGTGTTTTTGGATCGTTAAAAGCAGCTAAGCTGAGAAGCTAAGCTACGAGCTATGCTAACAGGCCAACCTCAGGGGAAAAAAAACCTCTGTCTTGTCAAAACTCCAAAATTCACGGTTGAAACCCGTGCCTTTGTCTAAAAAGTTTTTTCTCTGCAAAAAGAAGCTGAGAGCTTGTTTACTGATTTTTTAATTAAAAGCTTTGTTTGACAAATGCTATTGCTAAAGAGCTCAAACCACACCGAGCATCCACCATTTTGAGAACCGAAGAGAGACAGCCCATGTCACATCAAGGGGCCTCCCTCCCATTTTTCTTAAAGAGACACGCTGCTCGCTCCCTCACTATCCATCCTACAGTTCAATCAGTCATACTGCCCTCCGGTGGTCAAACAAAGATACTACACGCAAAACAAATTAAACATTTCTTCCTAAATTTGACAATAATGACTAATTATTGCCAAATTTCAAACAATATTATCGTTTATCGCAATAATTTCTGAGACAATGGCCCAGCAAAATTTGTTATCATGACAGGCGTAACTCCAACAGTTAATATTAAAGTTTTAATCAAACTTCTTGTGCGATGAATAGAACTTTGAACTTTGTGCGAAAAAGTCTCAGCTCCATCCACACCAAAGTTTTACACAGTACTGTACAGTACTGTATATGTAAAATGGGGAGAGGTGGCACAGAGGTCAGAGAAGGTGGGCCTGTGCTCGGAAGGTCACCGGTTCAACTTCCCGGATCGAAAACATCAAAATGTGGGTGTGAAAGGTGAAACACCCACACCTGCCTCCACCCTTTTTTGCCCCACTCTGGACCCTTGAGCAAGGCCCTCAACACCCACCATCTGCTGCCCTGGGCGCCCTGGATGGCAGCTCTCTGCTCCACACAGAGGGCTGTGGTAGCGTCAGGAAGAGCATCCGGCGTAAAAATGCGATTTAGTTCCCTGAAGAAGGGAGCAGCCGAAAGAAGGGAAAAAGTAAAATGATAGAACCGTAGCCGTTTTTGTGTTTCTACTATCAGTTGCCTGTGGCAGCCATCTTAAACTGGATTGTTTTCACAATGTAATCAGTTGTAGATTCAATGATTTAAATCTATTTGTAATAATTTAATCAGAGATGCTGTTTAATCTGTTGGTGCTCAGAGTGTGTGTTGGGGATCAGTCTCAGCTACTACATTAAATTCTAGTTCAATAGCTGTTAGATTATTGTAGTTATATCCATTTTTGATTTTGTAGATCATTGGCTGTAACAGCCATCTTGAAGCTGATTGACTCCAAACGTTATAAGAGTTGTAGAGTGATTGTTTCTGCTCAGTGTCTCATGAGATATTTTGCTGTTAGACAGACGGACAAACACACACAAACAGATCATTACATGATCCTCTGCCTTTCATGGCAATGGCAAAAAATAATAATAAAAAATCAATATCAAAGGAGAAAAAAATAACTTGAAAATTAGACATCTTTAAAGACTGTACAGTGTAATTGGAGCTAAATATGCTTAAAGTTTATTCGGGTGTTCACTTGATCCAACAGCAGAGAAGAAGCTCAAACATTTTACCATTTTAATTACACTGTTCAAGCAGCGTTAAGTCGATTGATTTACAACGTGTAAACATTGTGTAAGTGCTGAACGAGCACAGCAAAGATATCGACATCCTCTCTTTTCTCAGAGATGATGTCCTCGCATAATAAGCCTCAATAGTTAATGACCGTTTGTACCTCACTGCTTCCTCTGACCTGCAGATTGGCAGCTAAACGTCTTCAGCTTCGGCTGCTGAAATCAGGCCTGGATGGATAAAGACAGGGTTTCAGCAGGTTTCCTGTAGACTCAAACAAAAAGTTTGTCCTTCTCAAGCATCTTCTTTGACTTGCTTCGTGATGCAGCAGCCCACGACTGTGTTCAGTCAATACGTTTTATTATATGAGCCTTGTTCAAAAGTCTGATACCACGTTTCAACTGGATGCCTTCCTTTAGTCTCGTCTTATCCATCCATGTTCTGAGCAATCCCCGTTTCCTTCTCACACACTGAAGCATACGATGTGGTGAAGCAACAGTTGTTTTTGTTTTGTGGCCATGATTGAAACAATTTTTTCAGCATCTATTCAACACCATATGTTGGTGCTCAGCTTGGAGAGACAAATAATCCCATTTTCTGTGACACTTGCCTTTGAGTTTAAACCGCCCACTGCTGAAGGTGACAACAGCGCAATGATGCTTGTGCTGAAGTTTATGTGTTGGTTTGTACCTTTACCAAATTATTTTATAAACCATTAAACAAATTTGAATTCAACTATCATAGTAATCACTGGCCACCACAGTGAGATACTGTTTTTAATCAGTCTTAGTCTACACATAAATGGTTACACTCCAATGAATTTTACAAATAATGCGTTTAAATTTAGTGTGATAGTAGCCGACAGTCTTTTCCAACACATACTCCAAGAATTAACAGATCGTGTAAGATGGCACATACATCGCTACTTCGTGGTTCGACTTTCACGGACTCACTCGAGCGGTTTTTCCAAAGTAAAATTGTACACAAGAAAAAAAAATTGTACACGATGCACAATTGTCAACTTTAATGTTACTCACGTGACTGGGCCAGTACGGGATACTATACAGTCAAAAGTTAACAAAAAATAATATTTTGGACAGGTGTCACCATTTTGTAGTCTTTTCTCAATAAGCCTATACTGTATCGCCACTCAAAACGACTACCGTATTTTTTGGCCTATAAGTCGCAGTTTTTTGCATAATTTGCACGCCCTGTAACTTATACACCAAAGTGACATATTTATGTTTTTTTCCCATATTTATAAACTGATTTTTGGCTGAGATATGACCGTTTTCATTCATTCTGACGGAAAATATTGAACACTACCATTTTCAGCTATTAGTTGGCATTTGAGCAGTGTAGCATGCCATTGTATCATGTAATAGGTATACCTGACTATTAATGACACAATCGGCTTGCCATAGCCTGCCACAGTCGTCTACCTAGAGCAACCGTCAAACCGTTTTCATTTTGCTGCACCGCCCCGGCGAAATGCAGCTACTTTGACCAGTGAAGTGCATTTATTAAGTAAAAGTTCAACTGAAACACACCTTTGCTATAATTTTGAGCAAACAAATAACTGTTTTTAGGTGGTTATCTTGTTAAATTTTGAAGAAATGGACAGCGAGTCGTCCTCTGCATGTTCACGTTTCCGCGTATCGGCTTTTGAAAATGCAGCTGATTTGACTGTCGAAGTGCATTTGTTAAGTACAAGTTTAACTGAGACACAGCTTTACTATAATTTCAAGCAAACAAAAATTTGTTTTTAAATGTTAATCTTGTTAAATTCTTGTTAAAGTCCTCTTGTGCATGCACCAACGGCCGCCATTTGGCAGCCAATCGATATTTGGCACAACACCAGCCCACATTTCCGGGTTGACAGCAGTGATGCAAAATAGATGCGACGTACACGGCGAAGTGAAGTATTAATGGATTTTCCCACTTTTTTAGACATATTGCGACTTATAGGGCGGTGCAACGTTTACAGCGGAAAATACGGTACATTTCCCAGAAGCCAACAGTGCCCCACCCAGAAGCACCGTTGCTTTCTGCTAAAATGGAGGCAAAGTTTTTATCCGATCCAAAAAAGTTTGGTCCTTATTCATACAGTAACTTCAGCGCCCAACGGATGCAGAGAGCCACATGGAACCGACCAGAACTGGACCTCCAGACTCATGGGTGAATCCGAGTGCGGCCCACGAGGCCTTTCAAGTGAGGAGGCACCACCCGGAAGTCTGGTGTTTTCTCCGGAGCCCACTGGGACTTTTTTCCCCATTCAGATTTAGTCTCGATCACTGGCAATCCGAAGGTCCGGCTCCCTCCAAAAGTGTTTTGGTGCTCAAGGGCTGCAGAGAGCAGACCAGAACCAGAGCAGAACCAGCAGGGTAGGTCTGCCGGACTGGAACCGAGCCGCTGTTTCTGCAGCGCTGGTGAGTATTTTATTTTTTAACTTTATTTTTTGTTGTTTGTTTTATTTTCAGGCTTAAGAGCTTAGAACATCTCGAGCATGTGGGAAGAGTTTATAAAGCCTTAAAATATAAATAAATGCTAAAAAATTAATATAACATCCCTGCTTCGCAAATTTTCACTTATTGTGTGTGTGTGTGTGTGTGTGTGTGGGGGGGGGGGGGTCGGAATGTAGCCCCCGAAATAAAAGAGGGACTACCGTAATGTTGTTTTTAAGTTTGACCAAATAGCTATAACCAATCTCTCAAAACAAGATCTTAATCTACACCTCTGGCATAAAAGGCAAAACATATTTGCATTTTTTTTAAAGGAATTCAAGATCTTTACTTAATTAACATCTCCTGTAAACTTCCTAAAGCTAATATCAGTGCAAACACGATTAGCAATCAACAAAAAAAAGTATTTGATCACCAACTAGGACGCAGTGTCTGGCTCATTTCTTGAAATCTACAGTAACTGTTGTAGGTGTATCACAAAGTACACTTTAGTTTCATTAGTTCTGTTTATCCCAACTTCTCTGCTGAAATACCAGCTCTGTCTGATCAAAGAAACAACACAGCAGGTGAGAAACTAATAGAGAGAAATGGAAATATTACACACACAGAGACACAACCCTTTCTCAGAGAAGCTCCAAATTGTCGCGCAGGACTCCTGCTCCACAAACAACAATACAGCAGCTGCTTCGGCCGCCGCCTCTTACAGCTCAGGATCCATTTTCAGACTGATTGATCTTGAAACACGTGAAAAGTGATCCCCAGTCGCCAGGCTCATTTGGGATTCGCTGCACATGCTGGGACTCAAAACACACGTTCTGGGGGCGGGGGAGGGGGGGGGGCAAACGTCAATGTCTAGCACTTATGATCTGTGGTAAATATTTTATGCGAGCTCGCTGGAGCAGTGACATCCTGGACAAACACCTATAAATTATGAATGTCTTCTGGGATGAAGGAAACACGGAAGTGTCCAACGCACTGAATGAATCCCTGGTGACTTTTTAGGGGACATTCTGAAGTGGTGATGTAATTCAGGCTTAACTTTTCTTAAAACTTTATTTATTTATAAAATTTCAGCAGCAGCTTTAAAAAAAAACAAGTCAAGAATAAATTATAAATCCCTTCAAAAATGACGGTCATCACAGCGTAGAAGACAAAGTCTTTGTTCTTTGACAGCACTGAAACTTACTTTGGAGAGTTTTTTAAAGTAAATAACCAGCCCCCACTTTTATTAAAAGCATAAAGTTTGGCCTTTTTGATCGTCTCACATAATTTTGTGCATTCAGTCAGCGTCAGTCAGAGATTCTTTGTCATTCGCACCTCATGTGGTACATGTGGTGGAGCGAAATTATGTACACAGGGTCCCAGTTACATCCAACAATAAAATGTATAAGAAAAACAGTAATAACATCTAAGATATGAACTAAGAAAAACATCAACTAAATATACACTAAGCACTAATAGCATAAAAACATCACGTCGAACATCAGCACAAACCTGAACACGAGTCCGTGTAAGCAGATGAGAGCACGCATAAACACATCAACATGAAACAAATCAGCAGTAACATGAAACAGATCAGCAGCAACATGATATGGTTTTTCACAGTGATTATTCTGGTTAGAGATTCATGAGTCTAACAGCCTCAGGGTAGAAGCTGTTCCTCAGTCTAGTGGTTCTACACTTAATGCTCCTCAACCTCCTTCCTGAGGGTAGTGGGGCAAAAAGTGTGTGTGCTGGGTGAGTGGGGTCCTTCATGATGCAGGTGGCCCTCTTCCTGCATCTGGAGGTGTAGATGTCTGTGATGGTGGGGAAACTGACTCCAACAGTTTTCTGTGCAGACTTCACCACTCTCTGCAAAGCTTTTCTTTCTGCAGCTGTGCAGCCTCCATGCCACACATTGATGCTGGAGCACAGGATGCTCTCCACTGCACACCTGTAGAAGGAGGTGAGGACTGAGCTTCCCAGACCAGCTCGCCTCAGCCGCCTGAGGAAGTAGAGTCTCTGATGAGCTTTCTTGATCAGGCTGGTGGTGTTGTTGCTCCAGCTGAGGTTGTTATTCATGTGTACACCCAAGTACTTGTAGCTGGAGACCACTTCCACCGCAGATCCTCTTATGTTCAGGGGGGTGTAGGTGTTTTTGTTCCTTGTGAAGTCCACAATCATCTCCTTTGTCTTCTTCACATTGATGTGAAGGTTATTCTCTCTGCACCAGCTCTCCTGACTTCCTCAGTCAGACTTACTCAGACTGAGGAAGTCTCTCGGATGAGAGACGAAACGTTTCTACATTTTTTGTTGATTTGCTTTGTTTTTTTGTTTTTTTTTGACTGTCCAGAGGACCAGATTTAACTTTTTTAGATGTTTCTACCTGGATTATTGAGCATGCATCAGGATACGGATGTAAGAGTTTTTCTGCTCCAGGTGGTTGAGTGCAGTGTGGACCACAGAGGAGATGCCATCCTCTGTTGATCGGTTCTCACGGTATGCATACTGATGAGGGTCCTCGTTGATGTTGATGGTTGTTTTGATGCGAGTCATAACCAGTTTTTCGAAGCATTTAGCGACTATCGGGGTGAGGGCCACTGGCCTATAGTCATTCAGACCAGTCACTGTAGAGCTTTTTGGGACTGGGATGATGGTGGCAGTCTTCAGGCAGGTGGGAACTGTCTCCAGGGTAAGTGAGGTGTTAAAGATGTCTGCCAGCACCTCACAGAGCTGATCAGCACATTCCTTCAACACTTTTTTGGGGATGTTGTCTGGGCCGGTTGCCTTGGGCAGATTAATCCTCGTGAAAGTACTCCTTACTTCGGCAACTAGATGGGAGCAGAGCAGCATGGCATGCGGTTGTGTCATGTAATAGGTAAAAGTGGCTACTAATGACACAATAGGGTGCCATAGCCTGCCACCTTCTTCCAGCTCGCTTGGAACAACCGTCAAATCAGCTTTATTTCACTGCACCACCCCGGCAAAATGCAGCTAATTTGACCACTGAAGTGCATTTATTAAGTAAAAGTTCAACTGAGACACACCTTTCCTATAATGTCGAGCAAATAAATATTTGTTTTAGGTGCTTGTCTTGTTAAATTTCGAAGAATTGCACAGCATTCTTCCTTCTTTTTGTCCTCACAATCTGCGCGCTCTCAGAGCACAGAGGCAGCGAATACTTTTGAAATGCAGCTAATTTGACCATTAAGTCCTTTCATTAAGTAGAAGTTCACCTGAGACACACATTTACTATAAAGTCCAGCAAGCAAATAATTGTTTTAGGTGGTTATCTTGTTAAATTCTTGTTAAAAGTCCTCCTGTGCATGCTCCCGTGGCCACCATTTGGCAGCCAATCAATTTTTGGCACAACACCAGCCCACATTTCCAGGTTGTCAGCGGTGACGCATAATATATGCGATTTATATGGCGAAGAAACATATTTATGTTTTTTTTTCCACTTTATTAGACATATTTGGACTGATGCAACGTATAGGGCGGTGCGACGTGTACGGCAAAAAATATGGTAAATATTGTTCCTCTTCTGCTAAAGCCCCCCCAACCTTCCTCTGGAGTTGTTCAGATGCGACACTGTTGATGGTAACTTGCTTGTCAGACTTGTTGGCTTGTTATGTTATTGTCTCTAACCACTGCTCCACCATTTGCTATGTTATGCTTGTCCTGTTTAGGATCCCAGGTATGTTCTGTGTGTTATTGTTATTTCAGATTAAATGTCTGTTCTTGCACTTTGTGAAATACACATCTAAAAAAAATGTGATTTATACTCCAAAGCGACATATATATGGTTTTGTCCTCTTCATGAGGCATTTTTCGACTGATGTGACCTATACTCCGGAGCGACGTATAGTGCGGAAAATACTGTACGTGCTTTCTCATCTAGTTATCTTTAAAATTTTCACACTACAAAGCAACAGCTTGGGGTGGCTTCCATTTGGAGGTTGAGTGGTTCAATTCCCAGCTCCGAAAGCATTCCAAAGTGTCTTTGGGCACCACCCTGTATCCCCCGCTGCAGAACATGAAGAAGAAGGCACCACGTACAGTAAGTGTTGGCCATTTATTATCCTAAAGGTTTTTAAATGCTGGGACAAATTTCAAAAAGTCACATTTCGAAACAAGAGAATTCCCAATTTTATGACCTACAGTATTTCTAATACTGAAAAAGAAACTAAAGCCTTAATAAGCTTGTCCATGAAGAACGCTTTATGCTTACTTCAAAAAGACATACCCAATAAACCATCTGTCCTCATGTTGTTAAAAGGAAAAGATTAATCTTCAAGTTAAAGAACAGTATGATTCAAAACAGACACTTTTACCTCGAAAGCGACGACGTGTCAATTTTCCCAAAAAGGCCGTTCAAAATCGAGCACAAGTCAAAGTTAGCTTTACCAACATTATCCACGGTAAATTCAGATTATATCACTTATTGAGAGCAAGAGCCATTTTTTTCCCCTTGCTCGCTGATTTTAATACACTCTCCTGCTGAGCATCTCTGCTTCGTTCTGTAATCAGCGCTGGTGCAGTGGGGGTCACACAGAACTTTGTTGCACAGCTTGTTCAGCAGATCTAACTGCTCCCAGAGCTCACTGGGCTTTAGGGATCAAAAGCCAAATTATGCTGGAAGAAAATAAAAGTAAGCCAATTATGGTGAATGGCTTTGCATCAAGAGAGCAGGGAGATAAAGATAAGGGTTTGGTTTAATAAAAATGTTTCTGTTTCAACCAACTTCCTGAATGTTATTTGATTTTTCTTGTCTTCTCTGTATCTTGTACTCTGTCAGGATGCATTCTGGTCATCCTTACTTAAGTCCCCATCCCTCAGTGGTGTTGTGAACAGCTGTTTGAAGCTTGCTTGCAACGATGCCTTACCACGCATACGGCACGGTGCAGGGATTTATCAAGGCACAAAGCAGAGGAATTTGGACGAATCAGATATGTGCAAACATGCCTCAGTCTCTATTGAGTTTTTTATGCTTATCCAAAGATCTCAGAATGCTTTCTGTTCTTGGTTTTTTTTTATTCCAACCCAATTTCCTTTTCCATTACTATGCTACAGAAAGAGCTGCGGTGCACCGGAGAGATGTGCAAGCTGGACAACTGCTTGGAAACAACTCTGCAACTTCTATTGCACCTTTATTTTTATTTATTTTTGCTTACAGCCCAAAAAAAACTGAATCAGTCTCACATGCAATTACCATCCTGGAGATCAAATTATTCACGTTGAGCATCAAAGGTGATTTTCATTGACTTCCAGCCTTGATACTGTGACACTTTCATCAATAAAGATGAGGGGGGTTTATTTTTGATTGAGACAGAGATGAGGGTTTAAATGTTTTATTTGTTACTAGCTGTTTCCCCCCTCTAATTTCAATTATTGCACTTAAATTGAATCTTCTCAAAATTAAATTAACAATGATCCAGACTGCTCTCTTCAATTAAACAAAAAAGACATGGTTCCTGGAATAGATTTGGAAGCAGAGGCCTTATAGGAACACATTTGTCCATCTATTCCAGACACTTATTTCATCAGTCAGGGTGCATATCTTTTTGTGTTAATCCAGTACTGGCACAGTGGGATGGAGCTGGCACGGCTCTAACACACACACACATACAAAGTGGAGTGTTTTGGCATCTGTCGCGTCTGTCCTTCTCCACCGAGCCGTGAGGTGCGTAACCTCGCTCCACAGCCTCAGACCTCCATTACATGCAGACAAATCGCCCCAATTGGCTGATGGCCTTCCCCAGGAGAAAGAGAAGTGGTTGACAGAATTAAGCAGCTCGCCGGGGTGGCTACGATATGAGTCAAACTTCAGGGGAAATGGACAGATGATGGCAGAAGAAAGAAGAGGAGGGAGCGGGTGTGCCCTACTGCTCAGTGGACCTGCGATGAAAAAGCCCCAGCTTCCAGGAGAGATGGAGGAGGGAGAGGAAAAACAGCATGTTTGTCATGAAAACAGCCACTTGTGTTCTCACCGGGGGCATGAACTAGAGATTTGGGTCTTACTGTTCGTTCTCTGCCTCCCTACAGCTTACGGTTCATTGAGTGTTCAGTCAGGCAATGCGAGCGAGTTGATTAATAAAAATTATTATTTTTTTTTTTTAGGAAAAAGTTTGGAGCTATTTCTTTAGCTCAAACATTTGCATGTTCCAGGCTTCTCCAAAGCCAGTGTTGGCCCCCATCACTCAGGGGGACAACTCTGCTACTAAGTAAAGAAAAAAAAAAACAGCCAGAACATGGATGAACTTTGCAGGTTTCTTGATTAATCTATAGGTGCATATTAAGAAAGGAGAAGACTTCCAGTTACTCATGATACAGATGAATGAGTGCATGAGCATGCACAAAGCCTCTGTATCATAGTTCTGGTGGTTTAATAACATGATGGCAGTATGTCAGGTTTCTGGGGGGAAGCTTGTTGGCAAGATATCAAAGACATGCATCCAAGGCTTGGTCATCGAGATTTTGAAGCAGGACTGGTGACGCCAGCCTCATAGGCTACAACCGTGACCAAGACATTGAAGCAACAGTCAGGTTATATGGACGGTTTCTTTGTGTTGAGACGTTTGTTCCTTCATCCAAAGGACTTCATCAGTCCAAGGAGCCACAACAAACTCAGTCCCACAAGCAGCACGCTCACATAGTGGGACAACCAGTTTGATTATGATAAGATGGTTTCTGGGGCCCGCCCTCTACCTCGTCGACTCGTTTGAGGCATCCATGGCCAAAGTGGTTCAAAACATCAAAGTTCATGCTCAGAAATCCAGGTTAAAAAAAAATCCAACAAAGTTAAGTTAGGTCCTCTGGACAGTTTCTTTTTATGTTGTTGAGACGTTTCGTCCTTCATCCAAAGGACTTCATCAGTCCAAGGAGCCACAACAAACTCAGTCCCACAAGCAGCATACTCGCATCGTGGACCAGCCAGATGGTGACGAGATGGTTGTCACCATCTAATTGGTTGGCCCACTATGCTTGTGGGACTGATTTTTTTGTGGCTCCTCAGACTTATGAAGTCTGGAGGACCTGACTTAACTTTGTTGGAAGGGAAAACATTTTCTAAGAGTGTAGCAGTGTTGTGACATTTTTCAGACAAAAGTTTCAAGGACGTTTTCGAAATTTGTTGCAACCCACTGGGCTGCAACATTTACGAGGGGTTGTACAAACCAGAACTGTCCAGATGACCTGACTGAAAAATGTTGGATTGTATACTTGGATTATTGAGCATGGACTTTGTTGTTTTTAACCAGTTTGACAAGACTGTCAACAGGGAAGAAGGCCGGCAATGGAGGAGGGGGCGTACCAAAGAGACCATCTTATCACAAGCAGAACTGGTTTGTTCCACTTTGGAGTAAGCTGTTGGAGGAAGAATCAGTTTTGTTGTGTGTTTCCTTGACTGATGAAGCCTTCCGGACCGAAGGCGAAACGGTTCAGCACAAAAAAAAGAAACTGTCCAGATGACCTGACTGAAAAATGTTGCATTTTAAAAAAATATTAAAAAAACAAACGGAATATTTCCTCATATATAACCCCATTAAATGATGCATCATCATTACTAAAACTCATTTTTGTCACTACTCAGGTCGTCTTCACCAACAGACTTGCAGATCGCTGGGTTCATGATTAATGCTAAGCAGTTGTAGGGAAATGCAGAGGAACTTCTGGGTACTCAGTAGTCCTTGTGACTAATGAGGAATCCATAGCGTACTGACAAGAATAGAGAGTCACAAGCAAAAGCCATTAATTGATCAGAACCCACAGCGAATTACTTAAGCGAACTGCAACGTGAGTGTATGTCCTCCCACCGATTCCTGCAGGTCAAGCTCCTCTGTCTTAACCGATACTTCTACGAGCTTGTTTCAGTGCAACACAAATAAATCCATGGCAGAGTGTCAATAAGAAGTTTCGGGAAGACAAACAACATGTCGTGAATAGTGAATTGTTGTCAGAGAAAAACAGTAAGAGGACAGGTTCTGTTACGTTACATCACCCAGTGGCAAACTCACCCTTGAGCCATCTACAAGTCGGGCAAAATGTGTTTACTGGCAGATGCTCTGTTTATACACCACATTAAGTCCCCAAAATAACAACAAATCTCACAAGCTGAATGGAAAAGACCTTGTCAAAAGGAATCCTACTCAGTAAGAAAAGAAATATATATATATAGCACTAAATAAGTACTTTAGGCTATGCACATTTTTCATCATAATGTAACAAATGCATTATGGCATAGGTACTGGGAATTAAATACTCAGGAAGCGCCCGCACAGAACACATTTTTGAACTTGGAATTTAACAAAAAAAGCTCGTCAGAGACAAGCACCAACAATTGAGAAATTTGCTCAGTTTCTGGGTGTACGGTCCGCGGCAGAACGGGAGTCTCTGCCTCAGCCAAGACCAGCAGCTGCACGGACCACATGGCAGAGAAAAGAGCAGTCACAGTGCCACCGAGACACTCTGCATTGCCAGGAGGAATCTGGCAGCTTGCATGCAAAAAATAGAGCATTCATTAAGTTGCTGTGGGTTTTCTTTACACATTCAGCGCCTGAATGTGCTCACAAGTGAGGGATGGTGGGAGTAGCATATATTTTACCTGGGCTGTTTGAATTTTTTTTGCAGCTTGTGCATGCCTTTTTGCTTTTGCAAAAGCCCATTTGGTTCTAGTAATCTTGTGCAGGTAGGACCGTCTTCAACTATTCCTGCTACTACAGACATACGTGACTAAAATGTGGGAGAAACAAGACAAGCCTGCTTTTTACAGTAGTCCCTCACTTATCGTGGGGGTTATGTTCCAGACACCCCCGCGATAAGTGAAAATCCACAAAGTAGGGACGTTATATTTATTTTAGTATTTATATATATATTAAGGCTTTATAAACCCTTCCCACACTCTTGAAATGTTCTAAACTCTGAAACCTATGTGATTTTAACAACATACGTATATGTACTGTACAGTAATGCAACATTTTACATGGGTACTCACCAGTGAAGATACTACTACAGCTCGAAGGATAAGTTCAGATTCAGGATGATTTGCGACTTTCCTGCCAGTTCTGTGAGCTTAATAGATGGATCGTTTCTTCTGACTTTGCATTGCAAAACTATTTTCACCACATCAGTTTCTCTGCTAGTGTTTGCTCCCTCCATTGCTGTTCTATGAATTTCGGCAGAAAGCAGCAGCCAGAAGCACTGTTGGCTTTTGGGCCATGTAGTTCTTTTGGCTTGCGTCACAGTATATATAGGATTAATAAAATAAAACTACAGTATTTTTCATGGTATAAGTCACAGTTTTTTGAATAAATTAGCACACCTGCAACTTATACAGCGAAGCAACGTATTTATGTTTCCACCCCACATTTAAAACTCAATTTTTGGCTGAGATCTGATGATTTCATTCATTTTGACGTGGAAAATATTGAATACTACCATTTTCAGCAGCTAGAGAGAGGGTGCTCGAGTAATATGGCAAGCCAAGTGTCTCATTAATAGGTAAAAGTGGCTATTAATGAGAGACTTGGCTTGCCAAAGCAGTCACCTTCGTCTCGCTCCGGAACTTCTGGAGCAAACGTCAAATCAGCTGCCTTTTGCCGCGCCGCCCAGGCAAAATGCAGCTGATTTTACCATCAAAGTGCATTTATTAAGTAAAAGTTAAACCGAGACAAACCTTTGCTATAATTTCAAACAAACAAATAATTGTTTATAAGTGTTAATCTTGTTAAATTATTGTTAAAGTCATCCCATGCATGCTCCCACAGCCGCCATTTGGCAGCCATTCGATTTTTGGCACACCATTCCACATTTCCGGGTTGTCAGCGGTGACTCATAACAAATGCGACACATCAGAGGTGATGCATAATAGATGCGACTTATATGGCGAAGTGACATATTTGTTTATTTCCACTTTATTAGACATATTTGGGCTGATGCAACGGCAGTGCAACGTGTATAGTGGCAAGTACGGTACACTTTGCTGCTACAAAGGCGGAAAAATCTTCCCGATCAAACAAAAAGCCAATAATATGCATGTTAAAAAAGAAAAGTCTGAATGAAATGCATAGTAACAGATAACAGTTGTTGTAGTTTGCTACAACAGAGTGAAATTCATCTGTTTGATTATTTTGGGGGTGACCGCTACATGCACTTTATCTGGCAACACCACCCCCTCACATCCCCCACCCAGCCTTTATATTTTCTGCCAGGTGTGATTAAGTAGAACCCAGAGACAAGCAGAAAGATGGACCCCCCGAAGAGTTTGCAAATGAAAGTTATGACACCTGAGGAGGGGTCGCAGGAACAGGGGACAATGAGGGGAGATGGGAGAAGGAGAGCATTTGAAGGTAAGACTGAGACTATATGTGACAGAAAATGATCACTATGATTGGAGTCCATTTCTTCAACCCTCTTCCCACCTCGTTTACTGCTGGTTTTTTGTAACTTGGCTAAGAGTACAGAGCTACAGCTGACACCTGTCCTGCAACCTTACCCAGATTCTGCAGAGAAGTGACAAACCTTGAATGAATTGAAGGCTGAGCATCCCTTAAAGGAATATCAGCAGCTGCCTTTCACACAGATTTTTAGACTAAGGTCACATTTTGTTAAGAAATTACGTTTTAGCTGTTTGGATCAAACCTTGACATTAACATGTTGCACAATCTCTTTCAATTTTGCAATAGCTTGCATAATCTATTAGTGCTTATAGAATATGTATTGAATAACATGCATATACTACGACACCAAATCTCAATTCACTATCTGTAAAATTCACTGAAATATAGCTATTTACGTGCAAGCTAAGGTCGATGAGCTGCAGCAGCCATTTTAAACAGAGTGGACTACAAAAATTAATCGGTTGTACAAGTGAAGCCAATAAATAATTTAAGATAGCTTCATCGAAATCTGTTCAGTGGTTCATAAGATACTTTGTTAACAGGCAAGCAGGTTCAACTTCAGCAGTTAATGCCAAAGTTTTGTTAGTTGTCAGTTGCCCTTGAAATATATGTTACGGTCAATGCTTGACTACTACCACACCAAGTTTTAGTTTAATATTTGTAAAACTGGCTGAGTTACAGCCATTTCTGTTGTTGTTGTTCGGTGCTTCTGGTGGCCATATTGAGGGAAACTGACTCCCAAAGTTAATCAGTTGTAAATGCACACTCAATAAGATATTTCTGAAAGTTTCATAAAAATCAAGTCAGTGATTGGTGAGATATTTTGCTAACAGACAGACAAACACAGCCAAACTCTATAGTTGGAACTAAGCCAAAAGAGCTTTAGTTTTTGGAAAGAGCCTTTGTCAAGGTAACATTTGTGATTCGGTGCTAATCTCTGTGACTTTCCCTCATTTTCCTCTCACTGCAGAGACTTTGATGCCTCCATACAGTAAATGCTACTAGCATGAATCAAATTCAATTAAATGATTATCAATAAGAAAGGCTGCCTGTTATCAACAGTGCTCATTTGCACACTGTGACCTTGGCGGTGTGTACGCGTCTGTCTCTGTGTGTGTGTGTGTGTGTATTAGCATTCTCGTATCTGCAGGGTAGGAAGTGAGGATGAAGAGCGGCGCAGTGGGTGTTATGGTTTTAGATGAAAGGGAGGAAGGGCCCAAATGCACGACACAGGAGGAAGGTCTGAGGAACAAAACACACAGGCTTTACTTAAGCTCATACACAATTAGAAAAATTCAGCAGGCAAACAAAAACACAGGAGGAGGGTGATGCAGGAATCCAGGAAAAAGTGAAAAGATTCACAAAGTAAATGAGCCACAAACTGTGACTGCTGAAAGGCATGGCAGAAGGAGCGCAGGCAGGGAATACAGACACAATGACAGCTGAGAGGGGGAAATGCTGGACTACACACGGTACACGTGGGGGACTAATTGGTAATTGAAACCGAAGTGAGCACAAAAACTATCAAAAACACACAAAAGCTACAAAAACATAAATAAATTTAACCAAGAGATGTCTGGAAATGACTTTCAAAATAAAAGACATCTTTGAACATAAACAAAAGTGGTGAAAGTGGGAAATTTGGTCAAAATAGATTATTTTAAAAAGTTTATTTTGATAGACTTGTGTATCAAACGTGTAACAAAAATCATTTTCAACCAACCAACATTTTAAAAATAATTAGCGGTAAATTCGGTCTAATTGCGAAGAAATAAAATAAAATGTGGAAATGCAGTCAAAGCAGGACTCTTGAGTCACTAATCTGGTTTAGGGCGTTATCTGTTGTTCTTTTATTGTGCGATATGTTTTAAAAGTGAAATGTCTGCTTTTTTTTATATACAAAAACTAATGTCCAATGTTCCTTTAAAATAAACGTGTTTATAACCTGGCTATTTCCTGGTTTATCGATGACCAATTGTAACAAATTGATTAATTTAATTAGCACGTTTATAACGAGCTTTGCTTCTGGGAGTGATGCTACCACCCTTCAGTCTAAGGTCTCATCCACATGGTCTTTTCCAAATAAAATTTTACCCTGTAAACACGATACCAGTACGATGGAAACAGACGATTCAAACGCTGTTGCAACTGAACCAGTGGTGCTTTGACGGTGCCACAATAACAAACCAGAAACAGCAAGACGATGAAGTATGGTGAAGACAAAAACAAAAACAGAGTCCTGTCTGTGGACTAATGAAGTGGACCTTCTCATCCGTCTCACATTCAACTACTGGTACCATGATGGTTTTAACTCTTGGTCAAATGGGACAGCTACAGGCAGAGTATCCAGTGAGGAACGTTTTCCTCATCAATTCGTGGTTTATTATTTATACACGAATGTTAGTCATTTAAAACTACTCTAATTTCTCATGTTTAAATATATATTTAATGTTATTGTAGATTTTTTTTTTTTTGCAACATTTACTTTGCATTTACTGACAGTTCAATTAAACAATAAAAAAAATACTTGGTGTTGATATTTTGTGTAATAAAAACGTGCTTTTCTCAATTCAAGGCAATTTTCTTTGTCACTGAAGAAATACTTCATGCAAAGGTTTTCACTGTAAGTTGAGCAACTGGCAGCTGTAACACAAACATGTATTTTGTCTATATTAGGGTCATAGGTTAGGCAGTAGGGACTACAAGATCATAGTTTTCAAAAAGTTGCATTTAGGCTGTCCACACGAGAATGCAATAGTGGTGTTTAAGGGTTTTCTCACTTGGGGATCTAGTTTTGACATCCGTTTAGTGTAGACGAAAGATTAAAATGATTAAAAAACACAAGCTCGACTACAATAAGAAAGTCAAAACAGGAAGTAATTTACAATTATAAGTATTTATATATTAAAAAAAAAGGACTCCATTGTCGGTGAGCTGGAGAGTTGGTGAGCTGGAGAGTTGGTGAGCTGGAGAGTTGGCTCACGAGAATAGTGAGAGATCACTTCATCCGTCTTAATTTGGAAACTACCCAGGATTTGAGGACTTTCTCTGGCTTAACGCTTCAGTGCTGCCACGGCCATTCACCGCTGAAGAGCTGAGTCACTGAGAGCTTCATAGTTCTGTCAGGGTTCTTTTATTTTATCGCAAAAAGAAGCTTCGTTGGAGAGTTGCTCTGCTTTGAAGTGTTGGAGGCTCCAAGGTAAATCTTGAAGCAGTGAACTTCCTGTTCATGTTTCGTTTGATCTGAATGGTGTCTTCACAGTTGGTTTTGAGGTTCATTTGGTTTTCCTTCACAACTGGATGGAGCGGATTGTGTTTTAAACAGAGCTGTGTGAAACAACCATAAACCCACTGTAAATAAAACAACACTTGGACTGAACTGAACTCTGGTCTGTTGGCTTTATTAGTTTGTTGCTCAGGGATAATTTGCTGTCATGGTTTTGCTTTTTAACCAGTTTCTGTAAAACAAGGTTGTCAGTAAATGTGTGTCAGGGTGCAACTCGGATTTTATTTGTGACACATAAAAATGGCACCCCATCCCTGGACAACAACTATCACTTTTACATGTGAAATGACCGCTGAGTTGCTGTGGCTGTGGTGACTTTCAGAACTCTTAAGATTGAAGGGTGATGACTTTGCTTTAGCCAACTGATCCAAACTAAACCAGTTTATTGAAAAAAAAAAGGCACAATCAAGCCTATAGAACAGGCAATAAATGTAGAAAATTTGTGAAAATAAAAAAGCAAGATCAATCTTTTTGAGAAAAACGCTGCAAAATCCATCAAAGTTCAAGTAAAACAAGTATGAAGACGAACAACGCAACAAAGTAAGGGATGTAAAAGAAGTGTGAGCAGGACTCTGCATGTAAAATGGTTTTAAAAAGTAACCTCAACCTGTAAATGTGCCCAACCCTCCCACACCCCCACCTACACAGCTCACTGTTCGACAAACATAATCCTGCGCTTCACGAGCAGACGAGCTGAAGCAACTAGTCTGCCCACGGCATCGCTCTTCAACGAACGTCTGGACTCTTGTCTCGTAGTGATTCTAGGTCAGAGTGTGATTACTGATGAAGAGGAGCTGATAAAGATTCACTCTCACTGAGGGCAAGGTCACCTCCCACTGCAGAGGAATGCAGATGTGATGAGGTGGGGATTACACACTTGTTAACACACACACACGTACATGAAGCACTCCTTCCTACCTGTCTGACTGCACGCTCATCCATCCATCCATCCATCCATCCAACCTCATGCCTGTTTGATTAGATCTGCCCTTAGCCCGGTCTGATGCTTCATTTTTTTGGCTTTCACACATTTTTTTCATAGTAAAGATGATCCTGGGCTTGGAGAAGGCTTTGCACCATGTTCCTCGAGGTACTCTGTGGGGGGTGCTCTGTGAGTATGGGATTGGGGGCCTGTTGCTGTTCGGTTCCTATACAAGCGGTGCGAGGGTTTGGTTTGCATTGCCAGTAATAAGATAGACTCTTTAAGGGTGGGAGTTGGACTCCACCAGGGCTGCCCATCATCACCGATTCTGTTCATAACTTTCATGGACAGAATTTCTCGGTGCAGCCAGTGAGAAGAGGGAGTCCAGTTCGGTGGCTTCAGGATTCCATCTCTGCTTTTTGCAGATGATGTGGTCCTGTTGTTGTCATAGTGCCGTGATCTTCAGCTCTCACTGGAGCGGTTCGCAGCTGAGTATGAAGCAGATGGGATGACGATCATCACCTCCAAATCTGAGCCATGGTCCTGAACTAGCAAAGGGTGGATTGTTCTCTTCGGGTCGAGGGTGAGGTTCTGCCTCAAGTTGAGGAGTTTAAGTATCTTAGGGTTTGGGGGAAGAATCGAGTGGGAGATTGACAGGTGTAGCGTTTGCAGTATTGCAGACTCTGTACTGGTCCATTGTGGTGAAAAGGGAGCTGAGCTCTAAGGTCAATCTCTCTGTTTACCCGTCGGGCTACGTTCCTACCATCACCTATGGCCACAAATTCTGGGTAGTGACTGAAAGAATGAGATCGTGGAAACAGGCGGTTGAAATGAGTTTCCCCCGCAGGGTAGCTGGACTCTCCCTTAGCGATAGGCTGAGAAGTTCAGTTATCTGGGAGAGACTCTGAGTAGAACCGCTGCTCCTCCACATAGAGAGGAGCCAGTTGAGGTGGTTTGGGCATCTGGTAAGGATGCTCCCTGAGCAACTCCCTAGGGAGGTACTTCGGGCATGTCCGACTGGGAGGAGACCCTGGTGAAGACCCCAGACATGCTGGAGAGACTACAACTCTCAGTTGGACTGGGAACACCTTGTAGTCCTCCCAGAAGAGCTGGAAGAGGTGGCTGTGGAAAGAGATGTCTGGACCTCCCTGCTCCAGCTGCTGCCCTTGCGACCCGTCTTCGGAACAAGCGGAAGATAATGGAAGGAACGATTATCCTGAGAAATATTACCTAATATTTTAGTGTAAATACATTTTCTACTGCTGTAACGTAACAGCGTGTCCCACTATGTCCCACTCCTTTTATGACTCAGAATTACATAAGTTAGCTGAATTAGTAAACTGTGTTTCACATATTAAGGCGTGGTTAGCTAACAACTGCCTTCAGTTAAATTCTAACAAGACGGAAACCCTGATCATTGCCCCTGAACAGAAAGTTCCTTGGATTAAACAACACCTCGGTTCTCTGGGCTCCTCTTCTCAGCCGAACCTCAGAAATCTCTGTGTTCTGTTCGACCAGTCTATGTCTTTGGACAAACATTCAAAGCTTCTGGTAAAAAACTGCTTTCATCATCTGAGAAACATTTCTAAACTGAGGGCAATGTTATCCAGATCTGACCTGGAGATGATTATTCATGCTTTTATTTCTTCTCGTTTAGATTATTGTAATTCCCTTTTTACTTGTTTTAACAAAACTGCCGTCGCTCGTCTCCAATTGGTCCAGAACTCTGCTGCGAGGCTTTTAACAGGAACTAACAGAAGGGCTCACATTACACCAGTTTTATCTTCTCTTCATTGGCTGCCTGTTGAATTTAGAATTAATTTTAAAATCTTAGTTTTGACTTTTAGAGCTTTAAATGGACAGGCCCCCCAATACATTACTGAAATGTTGTTTCCTTATCCTCCAGCCCGCACCCTTCGGTCTTCAGCGCTGAACCTTCTTAAGGTTCCTAAGACCCGGTTTAAAACTCGGGGTGACCTGTCCTTTAAGGCCGTAGCCCCCCGCCTGTGGAATGCCCTGCCCCTGTCTCTCCGTGTGAACGTTTCTGTTGATTCTTTTAAAACGCAGCTTAAGACACTTTTATTTCGTCAAGCTTTTAGTTAAATGTTTTACTGTTTTTTCCAGCTGTTTTTACTGTTTTTATCAATGAGTTGTTATTATTTTTATTTTATTTTAAGCTTTTATTTCTTTATTGTTGTACAGCACTTTGTGATTGTATCTATGATAAGTGCTATATAAATAAAGTTTACTTACTTACTTACTTACTTATGTTGACATTTGAGAAAAATGCATTTAAAATACATTTCTTCCCAATATTACAACTAAAAGAGGAGACATGTGAATAACACACTAAGCTTATTTCAATAAACCTAGAAATTATTTCTTTATACCATCAAAGTTCGTGCTCAAATATTTATAATTTTCTCTTTATACTTTCTCCACAGCTTTTAAATGACATATATAGTGTTTAAATAGGCATAATGGTTGTGTCAGAAGCCTCTGTTTTCCCACAAAAATAATACAAATGAAACGCCTACATCGTTTACAAGGACTAGTTCCAGTTCTGGAGGCGCTAGATCACTAAATAATAATTTCACAATCCTTCTAGTCAAGTCTAGGAATTAACTTTTTTTTTTTTTTTTTTTTTTTAGTAAATGCCAAACAACAAAAACAACAACAAAAAAACGAGTAATTCCTAAACTTGACTAGAAGGATTGTGAAATTATAGACCGTTTCATTTTTTTGTGAATTGAAGATTTTATGACTTTTTGAGCCTGTGTGGCTTCAGCCCATTTCTGTTTTTCTTTGGTTCTTTGATTTGTTCATTTGATGTAAAGTTTCTATCTGAACATGTAGAAAATGGAAATAAACTTGTTTGTTCATCCATTCATCCCAGCAACTGACATAGACTGATCTTAGTTTTACACCAGTAGATAGTGGATGCATTCTTCCAACCCAGTGAGTGACAAAAATAACACAAAAACACCCCGACTAGAAATTCAATCAGTACAATTCTGACAACAGAACCATGCGATCTTTACAAACTGAATTCAACTGAAATTATTGTAAAATGGGGGAAAAAATAATTTAAAAATTGTTGTTGTTCCCTCAAGGCTAAAAAGCAGTGCAACATTTCTTTTAAATTTTAAACATTTTAAGATAAGAAAAGTGCAACAAAAACAACTTTAATGTGTGCTGAACTCCTGCTAGCAGGCAATCAAAGCTGACATTAAATAACTCCTGCCTCCAGGTTCTGGGCCAAAATGAAGAAGACAACGAGGCAGAAACAGGAACAAGAGAGGACAACAACAGGTGAGTTGATCTAAAAGTCCAACAATGTTCAGTCAGGTCGTCTGGATGGTGTCTTTGTTTGTTGAGAGACATGTCGTCCTTCATCCTAAGGACTTCACCAGAAACAACCTTATCACCAGCAAATTGGTTGGTCCACTATGTGAGTGTGTTCTTGTGGCTCCTCAGATTGATGAAGTCCTTTGGATGAAGGACGAAACATCTCTCAACAAAAAAAAAAGAAACCATCCAGATGACCTGACTGAACAATGTTGGATTTTTTTTTTTTTACCTGGATTATTGAGCATGAACTTTGGTGTTGATCTAAAAGTGCACAGTTTATGTTGATTTCCTGAAGTAATGAAAACCTCATGAAAAGTTGACAATTTTCTTGTGTATAAGCAGTTCTGCTTTTCAACAAAAAAATAAATAAAAGTTTGTTTGGCATTTAAAAAAGTTACCAAAAAAAAGGAAAAACTTTAGATTGGGAGGGTCCCAATGAAGCTGCAGCACTCATCATCAGGAGTCAAGCAGACGAGGTATTCTTCGGATCAAACCCAAATAAAAAAAGAACACACTTGAAAGAATGAACGCTTACATTCGACTGCTGGGTGGAATCTTCCGTCCATCTCTGAACCAGGTAACCTGCGGCTGGGGGAAGCTGCGAATGCGAGGTGCGGGAACAACGGCTCCATCTCCCTGAGAGACTGACTGAGTGCGTTCACCCTCTTCAAAACTGCCCATAACTGGAAAAAACAAACAAGAAAAAAACCAGAGAGAGGGTAGGGCAGGAGTGTTATAATGCTGCATACAAGTCAGAGACACACATTTGATTTCTTTCTTTGACTTTCCGTGACCTCTGAGCTGCTGCCATCTTCTTGTGCTCTAAAAAAATGTTATATTGAGCTGCTTTGATGGACAGAGCAGAGTTGTTGCTATGGTTTCTGCTGCAGATCAAGAAAAGGCTTGAAGGAAGCAAGATGTAATGAGTCACAAAGGGACATTAAGGGGATGCTAAATTGAGTAAAAGTCATATTCGTTGTTTCATTCCCCGCAGTTTTTATTCTCCACTTCTCTCAAATCTTTAAGCAGGGAGAAATAAAAATCCTGCACCAATACACCAGCTCTAGCTCTCTCTGTCATCGACAAATTCAGCTGTGGTTCCACTTTCATCTCGTCCAGACTTTAAACCGATTTAGTCCAATGATTCAAACAGGCTTGAGTAACATCTAATTCAGAACTGCAGTTAGGCCTGTCGCGATAAACAACAAATCAATTAATCGCATGATAAATGAAAATTATCGGCCTCATTTTCATTTATCGGCTTCATCGTTTCGTCGCGTCTCTTTCTACTGAAGACACTGGATGAGAAAAAGCTCAACTCCGGTGCTCTTCACTGACCCCTCCCTTTCTCTTTTCTCTTTAAAATCTGTTTTAACCGTCCAAAATTGCATTTTTGGATCGTTAAAAGCAGCTAAGCTGAGAAGCTAAGCTAAAAGGCCAACCTCGGGAACAAACCTCTGTCTTGCCGAAGCTCCAAAATTCACGGATGAAACCGGTGCCTTCGTCTAAAAAGTTGTTTTTCTGTGCAAAAAGAAGCCGAGAACTTGTTTACTGATTTTTTTATTAAAAGCTTTGTGTGAAAACTGCTATGCTAAAGAGCTCAAACCACATTGAGCATCCGCCATTTGAGAACCGAAAAACAGGAACAAAGGACAGCCCATGTCAGGTCAAGTGGCCTCCCTCCCATTTTTCTTAAAGAGACACACTGCTCGCTCCCTCACTATCTTTCGGTTCAAACAGCCTTATACTGCCACCCAGTGGTCACAAAAGGTACTACACATAAAAATTTACCAACATTTCTTCTTAAATCTGACAATAATTACTAATTATTGGCAAATTTCAAACAACATTATTATTTATCGCAGTCATTTCTGAGACAATTGTCCAATAAAATTTGTTATCGTGACAAGCCTACTTGCAGTTAAACATCCACCTTTAGTGTTTCAGTTATAACTCGTGGTATTAAGACCTGGCCATTAAATGTGTATTCTGAACGATATTTGAGAAATGACAACACAATTAAATGTCTGAACAATTACTGTTTTAACATGAACACAATTCAGAGCCATTTGAATCACATTTTTAGGCCTGAGCACTTAACGGACACTATATGTGAAAAATGAAGGGTCATATGATGGTTAGTGCCTCCAGAGAGCTCTGGAAGAGAAAAGACTGAAGATTTTTACTGAAAAATCTGCTACAAACATAACCTCGTTAGGTGAATAAAACAACACAGCTCAAACTCTTCTATGATTGACACAACTCATGGTGACCACGATGGGTCAACCCTGTTCTAAAAACAAATCAAAACAAACAAGAGACAAAAACTCATCCCACTGTGTTCTGCAATACCTTCCAATTCATAAAATCACAACAAAACAGATGTTTTCATCCTGAAGAGACTCCGACTGACTTCAGCCTTCTCTAACGACGGTGAAGTCCTAACCAATTAGAGCTCATTCTGTTTCTGCCTGGAGACATACATTTTAAATAATCTGATTGGATAACTAGATTTAAATTTGTTAAAATGCAAACATCTTCCTCAACCACACAGTAGTTAGCAGAAAGTAAGAGAAATTACATTAAAATTGTTTTTATGAAAAAATAAATATTAAATTAAATGTAACATTTCATGTGTGCTTAATATGAATAAGCCTTCTCTGAAGGCTTTGAAGGAGGGTTCCCCACGACCTAAAACAAACAGCTAGGTCATCCATCCATCCATCCATCCATCCATCCATCCCCTAAACAGCTGGCCACAAAACAGATTTTTTGTAACTCAGAGACTTACAATCTGCTGTTTGTAAAGGGTCACCTTAGTTCAGCAGAAGACCCCATACATACATTCAGGCTGCGATCAGACTGCCTGATGTATGCAGAAAAAAGGAGTCCACCATTCAAACCACCTCTGAAGGTGGTTTGAAAGAAAATGTTTTCAGTGCGCACTGAGGCAGTCCTTAACTGTGTTTAGTACTATCCAAACGCAACTCGACTGCTAAAAAGCAACTGAAGAAGCAGGCGTAAACAAGGTCTACAGCTCCACGAAGGCAGAGAAAGCTTTATCTATTGAACACAAGCGCTGCACCAAAAACATTAACAAACTCGACTTAAAAAAACAGTCAACTAGAGAAATTGCATTTCTTGCAAAAATGCTTATTGCTGAAGAACTTGCTAAAAAAAACAGCTGAAAATAGCTAAAACTATATGCTAAAATATAGCTGAAATGGAAGAACAAATCTGAGTTATCAGAAGAAAGCAGAAAGAACACATATTAGCGACATTAGGCTTAAACAAGTAGAAAAGATCACAACAATTAGAAAATTAGCTAAAAAAGCTGAAATGAGCAAAAAAAAAAAAAAAAAAAAGCAAAGTAGCTGAAAAGGCAGAAAGAAGCTTAAACTACCAGAAGAAGAAGTGGAAGGAGCTGAGAGAGAAAAAATGTGGATAGCTGAAAAAGCTAAATTTAGCATAAAAATAGCTAAATACTAGTTGAAATAGGAGAAAACGCTTAAACTAGAAGTAAAAAGCTGAAAAGCTGAAATTAGCAAAAAGAAGTTAATTAGGCTGAAAGTAGCAGAAATTACCACGAAAAACTTGAATTTATCTGAAAACAGCTGAAATTAGTTTAAAATGCTAAAAAAAAAAAACTAGCTGAAAACGTAGAACATGCTAGCAGATGAAAGCAGAAAGAACATGTTTGCTGAAAGAAGCAGATATGAGCGCAAAAAGTAGAAAACTTCTGAAAAAAGATTAAATTAGCAAAAAACTGCTGAAAAGTAGCTTAAAAAGCAGAAAAAAAAAACAAATTACCAAAAGGAGGCAGAGAGAGCAAATTTCTGCTGGAAAAAAAGTTAAAACGAGTGCAAAAAATTTGGAATTAGCAAAAAAGCTAAAATTAGCATAAAACAGCTAAATAGTAGCTGAAATAACTGAAACTAGTAGAAATAAGCTGAAACGAGCAAAACAAGCTGAAATTAGTAGAAAGAAGTTAATTAGGATGAAAGAAGCAGAAAAGAGCACAAAAGTGGAAATTATCTGAAAAAAGCTGAACTTAACAAAAAAAAAAAGGGGGGGGGGCTAAATATTTCAAAAAGCTAAAGTTGCACCAATACCAAAAGTCATATCAGGATCGTCATGAAAGAGCTGAACGTTTTGATATATGATTTGTTGAAATAGCTTGAAAACTGTGGGACATGAATTGCACATAAAAATGTACGGAAGAAAAATGGATCACAACAGTTAGTATGAACGCTTCATAAACACTATTAGGTTCCAGCTCAGTGTAGAAATACAGTAGTCCCTCCCTACTTTGCGATTTGACTTTCACAGACTTGCTCTTTCGCAGTTTTTCCGCAAATCGCGGGGGGCGTGGTCCCTAAACCTCACGATAATCGAGGGACTACTGTACTACAAATGAAACATGCAGACAACGTGTGGGACTTTGAACCAGCATTATTGGAGTGGTTGTGTACCGATGGCAATCTAGTTTTCCGTCTCTCCTGCTCCTTTTCAAAGAGAATAAAGTAGGTAATCTGGATTTGTTGTGCAGCTGTGGTGCTTAGCTTAAATGGAAATCTGGGAAGTCTACAAATCCCCCGACTTTGATCTGCAGTTTTTGTGATGTGACGTCCTCCTCCCCCTTCCTTCCCAATCTCTTAATGCCTCGCCATGTTTCCCCCTTCCAGAGGTGTAGCTCAACAATCCTAATTGTGCTGCCTTGATAAAACAGCTTCCTCACAAACAGCTTATCACCTTTCTCTGTCTTTTCAGTCACTCCCTGCCTTTTTATATCCCAATCCATTTCTTCGGCAGGTGTCCTAAATTTTCCCTTTCCTACCCACAAGTGAAGCCAGTCAGTGTATGAGCAACCAATACAAGACAAGAGGAGAATGATGGAAATGTGAAGACCTAGGAATAGAGAGTAGCTGAATGACAGTGGGCTGTGCAAGAAATAAATAGAAAGCAGTGCCGGCTAGAAAACAGAGAAAGTTAACAGAAGCAAAAGGAGTTGATGTAAAAATCAAACCACCGCTAGAGAAATGAGATGCAGAAGGATGGAGTTGTTAACGCTAACGTTATGTTTGCCTAATAGTAATGAAGTGGACCAGTGGGACTGTTTAGGTTTATTCCTGCTCCCTCCCACAGTTTTCTGTTGTGCCTGATTGAACCCATTTGCCAGTCACAGCAACCCAGTCCCACGATTGTCACCAAAACAAGGAGAAGCCAATGAACCTGACATACCCTTCCAGGATAATTGACGTAGGATAGTTTTGTGGGTGGAATACACCACGACGATTCCCAAAACGCCTCTAATAGCTCGTTAACAAGAGTCTAAAGCTGTGCGGCCTGAAACCGGCGGGGGGGAATTTACAGAGATGTGCTGCACGGGAGCGACGCTTTTACTATGAAACAACAGATGTTGTTGACAAAAGAGAGAGTTTGAAAAAAAAAAAAAGCAGCAATTTGAAATGAAGCAAAGTTGAAAAAGAACCATAGCAACAATATCAATCTAATGAGAATGCTGAGTGGAACAGCTGTCTGGGTTGATAACACTCGAATGAGATGCAGGTAGAGCTTTCACTCCGCCAGGATCTCTCCCTCCCTGGCCGGTCCTTGGTACAAAATCAGCCAAAGAGAATGCGGGCATACTGTGTACTCCGCAAGCAATTAAGCACATATGCACTCAGGATCTTTGAGCTCTTTCACTTGTTCTGTTTGTCTGTCAGACATGTTTTTTTATATATATATTTATACTTACAGGCGACTTGCACTTCTGTGCGCCTCTGCAGAAGAGCTCCCACCCGGTTCCTTACGATGCAGCGATAGAAGCCAGCATGAGAGCGATCCAGTGAAGGGATTAGGTACCTTCAAGAAGCACAGAAAAACAAAACAAAAGGATAAACTGAATGTCTGAAACTGCTATAGCTTAAATAAAACACTAAGACAAACCAATTAGGATGACAGTAGGAATGATTCGCAAATTTTTAAGCATGAACTTCATGAGAAGCATCTGAGAACATTAAACAGAAACTTAAGACGATCAAACAGAGGATCAAGGGCGCACAGGACATCAGAGCTTAGTGTGGTTTATTTCAGTGATAATGAGGCTCAAGAGGCTAATGCACATATCGCAGTGACAAATCTCCTTCAGGATGCACATACTAATATAACACATGTTACAATGTCCTTTTTGGAACCATAAAGTCCTCAAACAAAAGCTGAAACCAATAGTTGACTTTTCCTCTTAACCTTGATTTTGGAGTCCAGATGTGGGAGGATTGCACCCCATGGTAAAATTCATGTTTACTAAATACCTTCTTTTTTAGGTTTCAAGTTGTTTTGCGTTTGATGAAGCAGCTGATGCAAAAAAAATAAAGCAATAAATAAAAAGTGACAAGTGAGGTCTGTTACAGAACAGACTGGAGGGAACCTCTCCTAAAGCATCTACCATTAACCCCATCCACCTCTGAAACATTCTTGCCCTCCCATTGGAGTTTTGCTAAGGATGTCAGAAGGTTGTAACTTTTTTTTCTAATGCGACATCTGGAGATGCCAATAATGTCAAAAAAACAAGTGGCATAAGGTGTTTATAAAAACACTGGTACAAGAACAGATTGTCCAAAACCGTGTCAATAACTGCCAATTTGAAGACGCAGTCATGAGCACACACACGGGCTCAGGTCAAAATTAAAGGGGATAAACTATTTTGATCAAATCTATGTGCTTTTTGTGCATCTATAAACATTTTCACACACATATATAATAGGGATGCACGATATTATCAGTATGGTATCGTATCGGCCGATATTATCAATCAATTTAAATATCGGACATTGCATTAAAATAACTCACCGATATAAAAGGCGCTATATGCACAGTTCGAGTGTTGTAATTGTGTTAGACAGAGTAAATGCCATGAATAAATTTAACATTAAACATAATCCAAGTTGAAGTGTTACATCATTTTGAGCCCCCCTTTTTGGCATATGCATTTGGTAGCAGGACAAACTGCCAAAGACCATGCAGAATAATCTAGTATTTTAATTCCACAGCAGAGAAAGCTATGTAGTCTCTGTAAGTAGGTAAATGGAAAAAATATTGTTATTGGTATTGGTTATCGGCCAAATAAGTTGTAACATATCGGCATATTGGATATCGGCCAAAAATCCAATATCGTGCATCCCAAACCTATACATATACTCTAATTTAATTAGGAAGTCCTCTTTGAGATGCAGTATAGGTATAAAAAAATTATACTTGGAATATTCCGTTAAATGTTAGACTGAACATTGTTGGATTTTATACTTGGATTATTGAGCATGAACTTTGGCCCGTTAAAATAAGGGCAGCTGGACTCTCCCTTAGAGAGGGTGAGAAGTTCAGTTATCCAGGAGAAACTTGGAGTAGAGCTATCAGTGTTTCCCCTAGATAACTTGCCATGGCGGGGCACTCATCTCGTCCATGATTTTTGTCGGGGGAGAGGGGCGGGGAAGACGGACGGACTTGTCCTAAGCTGCGCAGATCGCTGTTTATACCAACAGTTTTAGAAGGGTTGGGGGACACAGAGACAGCCGCGCACTGTTTGCACCGACAGTTTTACTGTTTTAGAGCAGGGTGTGTAAGAGGAGAGAGACGGAGACACATCTCAGTTGCACGCTGTATGAGCCGACAGTTGTGTTTTGGTTGTTTTTTGCTTTTTTTTTGGGGGGGGGGGGGGGGTGTCGGGGGTAGAGACAGCACACATTTGAGCCATGCGCTGTTTGTACCGACAGTTTTCGAGTGGTGGGGTTGCGTTCAGCGTGAGGGTTCAGCATGAGGGAAGAGGCTGCCTTAAGCTTTTTAGCTAGCACACCTGCATTGCGAGCCGCCAGTTTAGCATTATGTCAGTGCTGACAAGTGGTTTGGGGTGGGGGTGGGGTTCGGTAGACAGGGCGCTCGGTTCTGTTGACGGGGCGGGGCGCCCCGCTTGTATAATGGTAGGGGAAACACTGGCTACTGCTCTGCCATACCGAGAGAAACTAATTGAGGTGATTTGGGAATCCGATAGGGATGCCCCCTGGACACCTCCTTATGGAGTTTTTTTTTGGGCTAATCCAACTGGTAGGATACCCTGTGGAAGACCCAGGACACACTGGAGAGACCATCTCTCAGCTGGCATGGGAATGCCTTGGAATCCTCCATGTAGTACTGGAAAAGATGGCTGTGAAGAGATGTCTGGGCCTCCCTGCTCAAACTGCTGCCCCCCTGACTCTACTCAAGAACAAGCTGAAGAAAATCAATGGATGTAATATAATAGCCAATGGTTTATCGTCATCCAAGCAATCCTTTGCATTACTTACATTGTATACACCGGTACTGAAATTGCAATTTTTATCACATCATGCATCCCCAATTAGGCATAAACATTGAAACATGTTAAAGACGGGAGTTAACTAACTATGTCTAACACTTTCTGGTACCTGATAAAAAAAAAGGTAAGTCATTTGTATAGGTTTACTTGGCAATAAATGTGCATTTGTCTTTGCTGGTTGGAAAAGGTCCATCCTAAAGATTCATTGTTTTATTGGAGAGTACCTGAGCCAGCATTTAGATGTAGTTCAACAATACAAGGACCACACAAGAGTTTCAGGTTTTCCCCTGAGTTTTGTAAGAAATCATGTAGTGACGACCAACCAACCTCCCAATAACTAATAAATGTTAGCGCTCTGTGGTGCACGAAGTGGCTGACTGTCGCCGTAGTTGTGCTGCGAGTCTCTGGTGACGTTTTCACATGGCAGCATAACAAGCAGAAGTTGTGAATTAGCTCACAGCGAGTTGCACAAGTTTAATTTGAAACTCACTCGAGCACAGCACAACCTTGTCAAAATAAAGACTTCTTGCAGGAGGTGAAACCACCTCCTGCAGGAGTGGGCTCACCGTCTTAAACCGTTACCTTCTTGTTTGATTATGTTGAAAAGTGTTTAACAAACAGCAAGAAGAAGGTTGGCGCATAACCTTCGGTAATGGGATGCGGTGGTTCCTATGGTAACAGCGTAATTGGTTTGACAAGTTTTTACATTTTCATGTTTTGTTTTTGAGCATTTCAAAGAAGAGGGTTTAGGGCCTTAAAGGAATGTGAGAAGACACTTTTCAAAAGAGTGTTTGCATTTAGCCAGAAGCTTTTTTTTTTTTTATGTCACTGATAAACACACACATGACAGACACGGGCAAAAACGTTACTGCCTCAAGCCTTCAGCGGCGGGTGACCAAAAACAAGATAAATCGTGTTTTTCCTTTTTATTTGTTTATCACTTAAGGATAATTTTTTAACAAAGTTTTAACGCCACAACTCTCAAAGAACTAGGGTGCGTTTTGAAACTCTTATCAGGGCGACGTGAACCTTACTTTAAAGTAGAAACTGTGTGCGTTTTAGTGTTCGAATTTACAGATGAGTAAACGACTTAAAAGAAAACCAACATCCAGCAAGAAGCCGACAGAGCAACTCCCACTGCTGTGAGGAGGCAAAGTGTCTCAATTCAGTGAACCATGTTCCAGAAGATGTCTGTTCATTTATTTAGTGTTTTCGTGTTGGTGGTAAAACAGAGTTAAAAGACATGACTTTCATTACTCCTCAGTTCTCATTTGATTTTGGCATCAGTCTGTTTGTGGCATGCATGTGTCAGAAAAATCACTTCCTGGACAAAATTTGACGAGCAAGATGAAAGAGCCATTCACAGCAGCCACCTGTTGGTTAAGCTTTGCCACTCGCATGTAAAAGGGACATGAGTGCATCATAACTCACCAACTGTCTGCTTTATCCAAAGGCCCCAGAAAGAGAGTTACGTTTAAAAGTTTGATTTAGTGGTTTAGCTGCGTCCTTCAGTGTTGTGGATGATTAGGCCACCTGTTATCTACAGTACCTCCAGGTCGCAAAAGTAGGTGAAACACTTCCAACGGGTTTTTGTATTAGTTGTATCTGAAAAGCATTTAACAAAATCTGATTTTTACACAGCTTCTATTGACTAGTCGTTCTTTCAATTGGTCAAAGTTCATGCTCAATAATCCAGGTAAAGAATCCAACAAAGCTCAGTCAGGTCATCTGGACGTTTCTTTTATTTTTTTTTTATTGTTGCGATGTTTCATCCTTCATCCAAAGGACTTCATCAGTCCGAGGAGCCACAACACACCGAGTCTCACAAGTCTCACATCGACATAGTGGACCAACCAGTTGGCTGGTGATAAGATGGTTTTGGGGGCCCGCCCTCTCCCCGGTCGACTCCTCTGAGGCAGCCATAGCCAAAGTGGCTTAAAACATCAAAGTTCATGCTCAGTGATCCAACTCTCAATAATTATCTCAATATAACTCAACTCAGTTTGTTGTGGCTCCTTGGACTGATGAAGTCCTTTGGATGAAGGACGAAACATCTCAACCTAAAAAAAAAAAAAAAAAAAAAAAAGATCCAGATGACGACTAATCTTTGAATTTTTTACCTGGATTATTGAGCATGAACTTTCATATTTTGTATCACTTTGGCCATGGCTGCCTCAGAGGAGTTGATGGGGGAGAGGGCGGGCCCCCGAAACCATCTTATCACCAGCAAACTGGTTGGTCTACTATGCAAGTGTGCTGCTTGTGGGAGTCAGTTTGTTGTGGCTCCTTGGACTTATGAAGTCCTTTGGATGAAGGATGAAATGTCTCAACAAAAAGGAAACTGTCTAGATGAACTGCCTGAAGTTTGTTTGATAGTTTCGATTAGGTTAGTAAAATGTAAAAAAAAAAAAAATCTGCTTTCAAACACCCCCACCCCCCAATACACTATCAGTTCTACGCCTTCTTAATTGTGTGAACAAAGACGCCTTAATATATCCTGCATAGATTTGTTGTGACTCACAGTTCAGTCATAATGCCAAAATAAACTATAATACGGCAATATTGTAGTACTTTGAAATGACTTTTATTGGAGGAATAAAAATAAACATCTATATGGGCTACAATAGCCCGACTTTTGGTAAGAGAAATTAAAAAGCTTCTTATTTACTGAAGCATTCATTCAAAGAAAAAATGGTTTCACATCTACTGAGCACGCATCGCAATGCAAACATCGTTTGGTTGGAAAATTGACTATAAATGGTTCCATGTAAATAAGACTCATGTAAAAATACCTAATAGAATGAAAATATTAGGAAATTACTGAGTTTATTTTGTTGCTGTTGGTAAAATTTGCTTAATAAACGAAACTCCATTCGAGCATTATATTTTACCTCCCCCGTGGGTTTTACGAAAGTTAAGCAAAAATATTACTACTGTTGAACATTTTTCTTCCTCTGATATGGAAAATTCACCCATCAGTGATGGCAGAATATAAATTTATAAAAGCAACAAACTCGCAGATATTAGACAAAACAATTTAATAGCTGAACATTCTGGTTCGATCTCAACAAATCTTGAAAGAAAAATAAATGTTCCGACTTCACATGTTGAGCTCTCTGTTAAATTTATGAATAAAAATAAATAAATATTCTATATATCAAGCAAGTTCCTACTTTCATTTATACAAATTCATAAGCTAGCTTACCATAATTAGTTAATTTTTAGCACTAGCAGCAAGTTTTCCCACTAAGTGGACCAAATGAGCAATCAAACCTCTTCATTTGGCATCATATTGTATGTTAAATCCGTGTGTCTTATATTTATTGTACAAAAATACAGTTAACTGCTCCATTGAGGACTCTACAGCTTTTGCAACGACAGAAACATCATTCACGAATGATGAAGACAAATCATCGGTCTCATCCTCCAATATAAAAAATGGCTAAAATGGACACCGACTATAAATAAAATAATAATAAGTGTGATTCATCTAATGTGCCAAGTTACTGATGTGATAATAAACTGCCTCATTGGTGCTTTCAAAGTTGCTGCCACAAAACGTAAAGAGCGCTGCGATAAGAAATGGCTGAGTGTGTTTGAAAGCTGTTCAAAATAACATAAAAAAGAACAATATCGAAGCTCATTAACAGCAGAGTAGGTTGGACACACGAGACTAAATGAGTTTTGGCCCAAAGTCTAAGACTTAATCAACTAATCAAGATTCTCCATTAATGATGCGCGACTCCTTTCATACATTTCATCAGCTAAATTAACACAATTATGTATATGTGTTATGGGTGGCTGGAAGGGAGGTGAAGTGAATGGATGATGGAGTGACGCGTCAGGAAAGAAAAGGGTTTGGCTAGACAAGATTAAGAGGTAAACAGGTGACAGGTGGTTTTGTTGCTATAAGTTTAACCTAACTGTGGCCTACAGAGAATTTACACAACAGCCTGAACCTTCAGGGTGACTTTAGACAACATCTTCTCTCATCCGTTGTCTCCCATCTTTCCCTCTGTCCCTTATATAATGAATACAATTAACCTTTGCAGAGTTGTGCGTGTTGGCAGCAGGTTGGGGGAGTCAGCGAGGGGCTCTGCTGTGTTGGACAGAGATTGATTGATGTTCCTGTGGTCAGCGCACTCCATCAGATCCCCTTTAATTAGCCCCACTCAGGAGAAATGATTAGATGGAGGAGTGGCAGGGAGACGAATAGAGGGACACGAGAATGAGGGAGGACTGGGCTCAGAGTGATCGAGACGGAGGAAGGCAGAGAGTGTGGAAAGGATGAAATAATGAAAATCTAGGAAGATGTAGAAAGTGGGATGGAAAGATTGAGATGGTAGATGATAGGTGAAGAAACTATAATCCTTCATTGAAGGTGGCTGCAGTTCACCGAGTGTGTTCTCGTTCCAACATCATGCATTTCCCCAAGGTTAGCTCCAATAACGTTTTACTAAAGTCTGGATTTTAAAAGTTACATTGAGGGATGCACTATTAAAGTACATACATTTGAATACTTTCCAACACCAAGTAGTGGTACAAGTAATAATGAATGCCATTGCACTTTCTAAAATGTCTTTAAAAATGCATTTGATAATTCCGAGAAGCTTTTTTTGTTTGTTTGTTGCGTTAACTCCTCAAATAAAGTGAGGACAGTGGTGTATTCTAAAAACATTCATTGGTGAGTGATGAGATTGTTGTGAAGCTTGTGTTCAGATCTGAAGAACTGTGACAACCCTCTATAGAAGAATGTAACGTAGAAAGTGCTATTCCAACAGGTTTGTGCATCCTGTTGAAATCTTATTGCTCTGAGTTGCCCATGAATATCTTCAAGGTGGGTATAAGCTAAGGTGGAATATTTGAAATGTCCAACTATTTCCTGTCCACCTGCCACACAACAACCTCATTAACCACCAGCTGGTGTTTGCAACCCATGGCAGGATACAATTTCCCACGACTATTAGCAAACTCTTTGAACTTAGTGTTGTTTCAGTTAAGTATGTGCTGTAGTACTTTGTCATCTTTGTTCTCTTGCACCTTCATATACCTCCATATGGTTGTCGGAGATCACGTCACGTGCATCGCATTATGGTAGCATTGACGAGAGCTCCGCTTCAACTCGCTCTTTTTTTGTTCCCGTTTTGTTTTCTTTTTTTTGGGCCTGCAGTGCACACCCATTACGGGTATGACCGCAATGCACTTTTGGAGTTCTGTGTAGCTACTTTGCCTTTGTGGTTTCGTTCCCAGTCCCCTTCCCGCGTCGGGCTCAAGCTCCGGCCTGTCATGGCTGCTGTCTCCATGATCCCCAATCTGCCTACCCGAACCCAACTCTGCGGAAGAGTTCGGTTCTGCGGGGAACTTGGATGTTTGGATGAACGTCACTGCTAACAGAACCACTCTGCTAATAGGACCATGCTGCTATCAGTAACTGTGTTTTTATAACACTATGTTTATTTTGATTGCTCTTTATTGCTGTATATTGTTGTCTGTACTCTGTTGTCCCGTCTAAAACAGGTCTTCTGTGAGCTACTTTGTACTGATTCATCCTATAGCACCGTTGTATTCTACCATGTTGCTTAGTTCTTTTGGACCTTGTAGATGTATTTCTTCGTCATCTTTTGGTGCTTTGTTTTGTAATTTTGTTGCATGCTGTATATTGTTTTGGCGAGTCGAGATGATTCTTCTCGTCCTGAGTATTTCATTGCATTTCATTGCTGACCTTGTGTTGATCTGCATATGACAAATAAACAAACTATGGCTTGTTGTTCTTCTGGCAATGCTTACTGAAAGTTAGCATTTAACAGTATGGTGTATTATCGTGTATTATTGCCACCTGCTGGCAAGGAGTGTTGATCAAGACAATAAGAACTCAAATTTAACAAAAGTTGCCTTCACACAGCTGACGTTGTGCTCCAGAACTGGTCAACTCATAAGTGAAAGTCCCAGTGCTGTAAAGTGGTATTGAGTACTGTTTCTATATTAAAAAAATTGTGTTCAAACATCACAGTATAGGCTGTAATTATACATAATGAGTTTATGGTATAAAGTTGGCAATGCCACATATTTATTCCCACAAACTATAATTGTTGTTTTATTCTTATAACTTAACTGTTGATTTAAAGCTGTTGGGTCAAAGGATGGGTTGGTTCAACCAAACATTGAAAACATGACCAAGCTCTGGGTTACAAAATGTGTTATATTTGTATAGCCGTTTTCCTAAAAATCATAAAACCTTTCAGCTAAACGGCGCAGTGAATTTAAAACTGGCTAAAAGTTTGCAATTATCCAGCAATCAGATTATATTCCAGGCTGCTGTATCTTTTGTTGTTATTCTGAAATTACTATTAGGAGTTAACGAAAAGGGGCTTTGCCCTTATAAAACATTTTGTCGCAAACTTACTTTTGCTAATGAGCTCTTCTACAACACTGTGGCACACACGCCTGATTCAACAGCTTGTACAATCTGTCGTATAAACAAAAGCAGGTGCAGTGGAATATTTCTAGCTTTGAAAGCCTAATTACTTATTTATTTTAGAGATGATAGACATATATGTGACACTATTCTGATGGGGTGATTATATGCTTTTGCTGTCTCATCATGTGCTTAAAATGATTAAATCAAAATGTAAAATGGTTGACGAACACTGCACAGGACAGAAAATCAAACTTATTTAATGTCTGCCACTGTCTGGAGAGTAAATGTTTTCTGTATATTTTAGATGTCTTTAGAAAATCCACTGACTCGTGTGAGATTGCCCATAAACTATGATAGTTTTCCATTTGATCCTGCTCCTTCTTCTTAATAGCCAACATACAGGAAACATGTCAGGTAGTGGGGACTGTGGGATTAAGCTGCTGGAAATCAATTCTAGGTAATTTGTCTAAAGGGCCCCAGGAAGAATAGCTTCCACATTTTCTATTAAAAAGGGGATATTACAGAAAGGATTAACTGTTCAACAAAGACTTTTTTACCCCAAATATTAGTTTTATCGTAAGCTTTTCTCTTCAATTGTATTTATAATTTACACAATGAAAATCTATAAGAGCAGCAGGACATGATGCCAACAGAAGAACGTCTTAGTGTTCTTGGGGGTTCTCAATTTCATTTTGTGAGTTGCAGAGTGGTGCAGCCCAGTCGCTTGAGATTTAAACGTGCTCAAAATATTTGTGCAGCAACGTTTCTCTTAAAATAAAGTTGACTCAGGAAGCTTGAACCTGTCTTAAACCCACCTGAATTGTGTGGTGGGTGTTGCTAACCTGTCTCAAGAGCACTAGAGCTATATTTGGCAATTGCACAGCAGCCCCCTTCTGACAGAAAGCATTCAAGGCTAAAAACTACATAAGATGATAAATAATTAATGAAAAACTGTACAAATATATCTTCATTACAAAACTATACTCCAGCAGATTTAATCATTAATGTGTGGGTGTCTGAAAAGGTGGTTTGAAAGTGAGCCAAGGTGAGGACAAGGTGGGCAGAGGTGGACAACAAAGTAATGTGCACAGCAAATAATGCAAGACATGCACACATAATTAGGACGAGATTTTCTAAATGCGGCCACATGGATTGCTGCTCACTTGGTTGCAAATACTCAGAATTCAGTAAGACTGCAATAATACATTTGCATATTTCTGTCATGTTTCTGCCTCTCCATGTCATGTTCTACCTCTCTGTCACTGCTCACTCTTCATCCGCAGACTCATCAGCTTCAATTCACCGCACCTGTTATGGTCCAAACTCCTCTCACCACTCTTCTCTGCCAGATTATTGAACCCCTCACGGAAGTAGATGTCCAATGTTCTGTTCACAGCCTTGTTTGATCCTCTCATCTCGACCTCCCGCTTGCCTTTTGGAAAACCTGATCTGCCTGCTCTTGTTTTGCCTTTCTGATCTAGTCACCGACTACTCCTTCTAGCCCAACAACTATGACCCACGGCTTGCCCTACGGATTTGTATCTGTATCTCTGACCTCCCATGTATGACCCCGACCTCTGCTCCTGGACCTCGATTTCGAATTACCCCCCCGACCACGCTCACCTCAGCCCTACAGCTGCACTTCACCCAGTGGCTGTGACACCATCTTGCCCAACTCCTACAGGTGGCCCCCACCTCTTCTGCTTGAGAAGGTTAGCGACTGTCTTCTGTTCATCATCTCGCTCACACAAATATTCAGTCCACTAACTGTCATACCTCTGCAAATTGGTCCCACCACTGGATTCTGACCTCCACCAGCAGCTGCATTACAATATATATATTTTTAATTAATTATTGTTGTCCAGCGTCTTGAAAGAATCCTACAACCCAAATCTTGTCAATTTCCTCACAATTATTTTGCCAACTACTCTCCAACAGTAGCAGCCCAGTGAGAAACTACAGTGATGGAACAAAGTCAAGACTAAATGTAGCATATATGATGTAAATACTCATTATCAGGTAAAGTGGCGATGACTCAACGGTATTAGCCGTAGGCCAGTTATCAGAAGATTCTAAGGTTTGCCTCATGAGGGGTTATGATTGCATTTAAGAATGCACAGGAACAGGAAAACTGCATATAGTGATTTGTATTGAATTTGATGTTATTCACAATATATAAAAAAGCTCTGACATCAATCCATTCATTATTTAAATAAACAAAATATTACAATAGATGAACAGCTCTCCCAAATTATCCAGACTAAATCCAAATGTTGGTATTAATCCAACAATTCATGAGATTAGGGCTGCAACAATGAATCGATAAAATCGATAAAAATCGATGATTAAAAGTGTTGACAACGAATTTCATTATCGATTCATTGTGTCACGCGATTAAGTGTCTTTCACGGCGCTGCGGAGCCGTTTTGTTCACCTGCAGTTCATTGTCAATGCTGATGACTGAATAGAAGTTTGAAAAAAAACAAACCCTCTGCAGTGCGAGTTGAACAGAGCGAGGGGGGAGGAGGAAGCAGAGCAGAGGCTGCTTTCAAAGGAAATTAAGTAAATTTTACAAATGACCGACGCAGAGAAAACTGTTCGACCCGAGTCCTACAAAGTGTGGGAGCTCTTCATAAAGATAAAAACTGCACAACATGCAGCTTTGAAAAGTGACGACACTAAATACAAAATAAATTATACAGAACGGTTTAATGCCCACCTGCAGCAGCTCTGAACCTCCCCAGCCACACACCTGCTCTCCCAAACATGGGAGGTGCCCATCCCATCAAATCCTGCAAAATCTCGCAAGATTTCGCACTTAGTCTCAAAACAGTGGACAAGGTAAAAACATAGATTGAGGGAATGCAAGCACTAAAATTGAATGGGTTACATAAAGCTGACTGCTGCCATCTTAAAACGACTTTAGTCTCCAAAATGTATTGGTTCATGAAACTGCAACTGAATAAACCTTTACTTTACCACAAATCTTTGATTGCACAGTTATTAACATAAAATTATCTGGTTATTTAAGCACTAACAGCAGCAGTTAGTTATAGCACTTCTGGTGGAGCCTACGGTACTTTAAACTAAATTACCCAAATATTTCTGCTGAAATAACAGTGTATTCCAAAACTTGCGGCAGTGAGAAGTTTGATTAAATAGTTTAGTTTAGTTTATTTGTTTGCACAAAAAGAAACAACACACATAAAAGAAAAGTAAAAACAAAATGTGCAGGAGAGGTCATAAAAACCCTAGCTGGGCTTACAAAATTTAAATTGTCAAAAAATATTTAAATGCTAAATAAAAAACTAATGTGTTAGAAAATCTATAGTTTGTTTAAACTTTATTTTAAATGCCGATAATGTTGTACATGATTCACCTAATTGTTTTAAACTGTTCCACAGCACAACACCCTGATGCATGAATGAACATTTAGCAGCAGTGGTTCTACAGAAGGGGATATGTAAATCATACCTCCTTCTTCTAGAGTACGAACAATAATAAGAATTAAACTCAAAGAAATTATGAAAATATTTAGGTAAAGAAAATGGAATACATATAACTTTATACATCAGAATTCCTGTTTGATACTTATTCGCATCATAGATTGTAAGAATTTCTAATTTTTTAAAGAGAGGTGTGGATGGAGCTAAATACGGAGAGTTAGTGACAATTCTTACAAAACATTTTTGAACTTTATGGATTGACTGCAAGTAAGAAGGATGGATACTAGCCCAAATTAAATTACAGTAAGAAATATAGGGATACATTAAACTATTGTACAAAGTCAATAAAGTACCTGCACTTCATTTTTGTGGTGGGTTAAATAGCATTAGCATGAACCACTCTAAAGCTTTTCAGATTGGAGTTCTTCTGACACAAATCGACTTAGGCCTCGGTTTGTTCAAAGAGCTCTCTGTAACAAGACATTAACTGCTCATAACCTTTAACAAACCCCATCTTGAAAACATCATTATCTCACTGTGGTCATTGATTGTTGGGTAATAATCTAAAAGGCAAAATACATAACACCATATACGCTTAGTTTTGATAAAAAGCACAAGTGCAAACGTTGTCTCATCTTTAATTTAACTGGGTCTTTCTATGCAGAAATGTTTCATAAGGTTGGCTTTGAATGACCAAAACCTGCTGACAGCAACATGTAAACACTCCTAAACAAAGATGAACGTAAAAAAAACAGACTGCTTGCTCGTTTCTGGACTTGTGACTCACTCTTCTCAACCATAGAAAACAAGAAGTGATGGAGCACAAGGGCAAGGGAGGAAGGTAGGGGGGAAAAAAATCATTGTATCTGGGGGCTGTGAAGGAGAATGCCAGGGAGACAGAAAATGGACTTTTTTAGTTATGGCCAGGAATCCATTAAGGGTTTCCTGAGAGAGATGTTGCCTGGCTGGCTGTGTCCAAGGCCTGATGGGTGGCTTGAAGTACAGGGACTGGAAGTAGATATTATTTCTTCCTTCTTCAACAGGAATACCACTAATCTAAAAAGAATTAACATGGTGACAAAGTGGAATAAGATGACAGATATAATGCTTTCAGAGATTTGTATAGGATATTTAGTAAAGAATACAAAAACAAACAAACAAAAAAAAGCACAACATCTGACAAATTATTGGTTAGTTAAATATTTAGCATGGATCCCATAAGACTAAGTGGTGCCACCACTGTATCACCCATTGCTATGGTAGAAAATTGAAGATGGGTTTGTCATCTAAGCATGTTGAACATTATAAAGAGATGTTTTCAATAAGTCTCAGGGTTTCCCTCCCGTCCTGCAGCCTCCAAATCTGGATTTTGTTGGTCTTTACGATGTTTCTGAGATCTGCTTTTAAATAGTTTTTTTTTGTTTGTTTGTTTTGTGATCTGATTACATTGGCACGGTGGCACAGTTGGTAGGGCTGTTGCCTCTCAGGTTGCCGGATCAAATCCTAGATGGTGGCCTTTCTGGGTGGAGTTTGTTCTCCCTGTGCATGAGAGGGTTTTCTCCGGGTACTCCAGTTTCCTCCCGCAGACCAAAAACATGCATGTTAGGCTAATTGGTAACTCTAAATTGTCCCTATAGGTGTGAGAGTGCCGTTGGTTGTCTCATTTGTCTCTATTTGTCCCTGTGATGGACTTGGACCTGTCTAGGGTGTACCTCACCTCTTGCGCAGTGACTGCTGGATATAGACACCATGACTCGAAAAGGAAGAAGGTAAAAATAATGGATGGAAGGATGATTGCATTCAGGCTGTGCTACAATTCTGAACAGCTACAATGTCCACGAACATTTTCTCCCAGATCATCCCATCCTAAGGAAGTTCTGGGCTTCTTTGAGCCACAAATGTTTGATAGTCTGAATGCAGGCTGCCTTATACCACCTATTGAATTAAGGTGACCTCACACAAGCAGCAGAGTAAATTCCTTGTGTTAAAATAATGCCTGCCCAACTGTTGGCTGACTTAAGATAATTAAACATCACACAAGACAGATGTTGGGCTTCATTTGGACTTTGTACCAAGAGACTTGAGCTTGGAAGCAGCTTGCTAGTGTAAACTAGGACTAAATATTTCCTTTTATATTTAATCATCCTGCAAGAGCTTCATAAAACCTTGTTGCTGGGTCTTGAAAAACAGACATTTCTACAGACAGGTGAGTGTATGTAGATGATGAATGACGTGTCATAAAATTAACTTGAAAGTATAAGATTTTGTTGTGACAGCGAAATAATTTAGAATGGAGATGAGATACGACGACACAAAAAAATAAAATTGCATTTCCTGCAAAAATGCAGTGTGACTGCTTACTGCAGAATAACTTGCTGAAAAACAGCTGAAATTAGCTAAAATCATGCAGAAATGTAGCTGAAATGAAATAATCTTAAATTACCAAGAAAGCAGAACACATATTTGCTGAATTAGGTTTAAATAAGCAGAAATTAGCACAAAATGTAGGAAATTAGTTTTAAAAAAAGGCTGAAATTAGAAACAAAAAGATCTAAAAAGCAGCTGAAAAGGCAGAAAGAAGCTTAAACTACCAGAAAGATGTGAAAAGAATCAGAAATTAACTCAAAATGTGGAATTAGCTGAAAAACTAAAATTAGCATGAAAACAAGTAAAAAGTAGCTAAAATAGCTGAAAAAGCTGAAACTAACAAATAAAAACATGAAAGGAATAAGCTGAAACTAGCATAAAGAAGTTAATTACACTGAAAGTAGCAAAAATTACAACAAATTTGAAGAAAATAGCTGAATTTAGCTAAGATTGCAAAAAAAAAAATTGCTGAAAAATTAAAACAACCTTAAATTAGCATAAGAAAGCAGAATGAACATGTTTGCTCAATTAGGCTGAAAGCAGCAGAAATTAGCACAAATTGGAAATGATCTAAAAAAGCAGAAATTTGCCCAAAATAGCTGAAAAGTAGCTAAAAAGGCAGAAAGAAGCTTAAATTACCAGAAGGCTGTGGAGAGAGCATATTTTTGCTGAATTAGGCTTAAAAAAGTTTAAATGAGTGCAAATAATGTGGACTTATCCGAAAAAGCTAAAATGAACATAACAGCTAAATGGTAGCTGAAATAGCAAAAAAAAAAAAAAAAAAGCTGAAAGGAGCATAACAAGCTGAAATTAACAGAAATAAGTTAGAAGAAGCACAAACATGTTAGCAGAAATAATCTGAAAGGAGCACAAACAGCTGGAAAAAACAGCTGAACGTAGCTGAAAAAAATGTGAATTTGCACAAGGAAGCTGAAAGAAGCTGAAGCAGAACAAAACGTGAAAGGAGCAGTAAAACTTTGTAAACAGATCTAAAGATATGAAGGATGTAAAATGAGCTCAATTCATTTTCTATGAGAAAAAAATGTCAGAAAAGGCTAAATTGTTTAAAAAGCTAAATTTGCACCAATACAAAAGTCATAGCAGGATTGTCCTGAAAGAGCTGAACATTTTGATATTTGAATTGTTGAAATGCACAAAAATTGTGCAAAGAGAAAGATGCTGAAAAACATACTGATCAAAATGGATCACAATAGTGTGAATGCTTCAGAAGTGTTAGTGTTCATAAGTGTGCAGATAGAAATATTTGACCATTCGCTGCTCTGTTTGCTTTTGGATGCTCTACAGTCTCAACACATGCACTTTAACTCTGTTAGGTGCTGAATGGAGACTGCAACCAGAGAAATGGGAAAAAAAGTTTTGAGATTTTGTGTTTTAAAAACTGGCTGATTAGCAGATTGGCGTTGTTATTTACAAAATAAAAGTGGATTTCAATAACCCTGCTGGAAACAGAACATACAGTCAGTTCTGCAAAAGTCCCACGTCTCAGTTTGTAACCTATTGACACCCAGCAAATAAATCTCAAGCTCTGAATGTCCATCAGATGAAGTGAAAAGGCAGAAAATATTACGAACACTCATGCTGACATCTACTTCTCTTTTGTCCCCTCAACTCCATCGTAAGCGGAGCCTGTCATGTCTGCCCCCCAGACATGGAATAATATTGTTTTGAACTTGTGTTAATTTGTTCAGAGCCACCATGAAATTATACCTGTTTAGGATGCTTGATGGTAGTTCACATATAAGTGGATTAAACTGAGGCAGAAATGATGAACAAAGGGGGTGGATGAAAGGGAAATCAAAAGTACGAGAGGGGGGATTGAAGATGAGGGGGGTCTTTTCAGGAAATACATGACTGCAAGCCAAGCTTTAGATTTGCCTCAAACACCTGTCTATTGCTTGATTTGCAAACTGTGAGAACGTCTCAGTTGACTATTTCTGAACATATCGTCACACTTTTCAGACACAAGTTATTACTGAAGACACCAAAGTGACACTCCATTACTCCGGCTGTCAAAATGTTAATCTCATTTTCTGGATTTTGTTGTTATACTTTTTTTTCTTTCTTTCTTGATAGTTAAAAGCCAGATAAAGCTCTTTTTTTGTTGTGAAAGTAGAGCGAGGTGGGGGAGGGAAGGGGATGGGGGTCGGTGGGAGAGGAACTAATTTTCTCTCCTCAAAAACTGACAACAACAAAGAAGAATAAGCGCAGAGATGGAGATCAAAAAGTCCATCAGCATGATCTAGTGCTGCTGTGGCTGTCACGCCTCCTCCATCATGCTTTCATTTAGCGACAGTTGATTACATTGCATTTGTTCTTTTCCACTTTATAAAACTCTGTAGGATTTATTTTCCTGCCTTATAATGAACTGAAAAATAAGATTCTTGTTCCGGCAAACAGACCCCTCACTGCAGCAACTCAGACAAAATACACACACAAAACAAAAAAAAGACAAGAAGGATCGTCGAGGTTTGATCAACAATACAGTAGTCCTTCGCTACTTCGGCACGATCGGCATGGAATTTTTATTAAAAATAAATTATTTTAACTATTTAACACTTGCTGCACATTTGTGCAGCCCACACTGCAGGATAAACTTCCTGCTGCAACTGATCAGCTGTTCACCATGCAGAGCAAAAAAGTGGGCGTGGCACAGAAAATGCAATTTCTCGAGTTAACTTAAGCTTCTAGGTTAATTGGCTACATGGAGTGGAGTGCCAGGTACCGTATTTTTCAGACTATAAGGCGCACTTAAAAGCCTTTAATTTTCTCAAAAATCGACAGTGAGCCTTATAATCCAGTTTTCCTTATGTATTACGTCTGGTCGTGCTTATTGACCTCAAATCGATTTTATGTGGTACAACTGAACAGTGCTGAGAGTTATTGTGAATGCGTTGAATAAAGTTTGACTTATCTGACTGTTTTGTTTTGCTTAATGCGCCTTATAATCCGATGCACCTTATAGTCCAAAAAATACGGTAGTTACCCCTGATGTTTTGGCCCATAGAAGACTGTAGTATTTTGCTGAATATTTATAGAATTAAAGAATTGTGTGCTGGATATATTTTCAGCTGAATTGGTCTGAAACACCTAACCATTGAATTCATTTCCTGAAAAAGTGAACTTATATTGTGGTGACATTTTTTCCAGGGGAGCCAAGAGAGGAGGCTTTGGGCTAAATGTTGTGCAGATCATCTAAAGATGTTTATATTAAGAGGCAGGCAGAGTCCATGCCGAGCCTGGACTCTCCTGAGAGCAGCACTCCTAACAGCAGATCACTAAAATGGCTCCAATCACTTCCCTTCTCGAAAACAGTCTGTCTTTCTCTCTCTCACATACATCTACATGTTGAATAATAATGCCCACGCAGGCCTTGCAGTATTGATCGCCTGCCAGAGGACACAAGGTCAAGTCGCACGGTGTCAATATTTAAAGCAGCACTCAGCACTGGGACCTTATCCATAACCTCATTAATATGGGGGTCCGCTCTGCTCAAATCCTTTCCTGGCACAAAGAAACTTCAGGAATGAGGAGGAGTACACAAACAGAAACACACAATGCCACTTTGCATGAAGGATGTTGCGTTGGTAGTCGCAAAACACACAATACAGCGAGGCAGTGGGATGGTAATTAAGCAAGAAAACATGGTGTTTGATTAAATTTAAAGTGACTTGAAATGTGGGGTTAATGTTTGATGAAAGGGTGGTTAGTTCATTATAAACTGTAATTGTGGAGCGTTTAATGGTTGTATGAGTTTTTATTATTGGGTCTGGTCAGTAGGATCTCAGTGAAGTGATGTGAAATTCACTTGAAGGAGGCCAAAGAGTCCTTTCAAGAGTTACTATCAGCAATAACTTAAAATTTCCAAGCAGATCAAGCAAACTTTATATCCGATGTGTTTTCTCATTCTAATTAGTTTCAAGCTAGATCATTTTTGTCTTTCCCAACTTTTTTTATGCAACTATGTGCATCCAGAGCTGCGAAAGCATTGCAATTTGCCAACTTTATGCAGAAACACGCCCACAACAAAGTTCTGACCAGTCACACTATACTTGATGCATATTCTGTGAGAAACAGTTCCAACCGGACCTTGCACACAGAACAGGTTCTCAGAGCTCACGCGAGAACAAAATAATGTAATTTTCGTTACGCAACTACATCAGCGGGCACAATTTCTTCAGTTCTGGCGATGTATATATCCGGCTTTAGGCTGCACAGTATACCCAAAATGTTTATCACAGTTACAAAGTACTGATTTTACAAAAACAACAAATAAATAAATAAATGAATTAGACTTTATATGGCAGGCTCTTAGTAGTCTTAATGATCCCAACTGGTTTAGAAGACAAAGATGATAAGAACAGAAAGTTAGGAGTAATTAGTGGTTTATATCAATTGATAAGTAACTAAAATAATAAATAGTATTGCAGATCAAGTGTTTATTTTTGAACTAGATTAAGTTAAAAGTTCTAGAACTGTGCTGCTCAAGGAGACTACATGATAGAGTAGATCTGTTACATTCATTCAGAGTTATTGCTTTTGAAAACTAATTCATCTTTTTCTAGATGCAAATCAGTTTATTCATTTATTTATTTATTTTTTGGATAATTGCTTCCTCTGGTTTCAGAAGCTGTGCAGCTGGAAGGATTTTTACTCAAATCTTTTTAGTTTTGAACATTTGTTATGATGCGTCACACGGCAACAAGGTGTTTTTTAACAATCAGGAGCAGCTGGTTAACATCTCAAAAGCTCAAATACCTCATCTACAGCCCCAAATCCCAAATGAGTTGAAAAGGAGGCGCCGTGGATGAATTTGCGTCAACCTGGTGGCGGTGCTTGAGTGCCTGACCGCTGAGATTCTGGAGCTGGTGGGAACTTAGCTCGTGACAACAGGAGGACCAGGATCATCCCTCGGCACCTTCAGCTGTCTGTCCGTGGTGACGAGGAGCTCGGCAGACTGCTGGGAGGAGTGATCATCGCTCAGGGGGGCATTCTGCTCAGTATTCGGGCAGTCCTGCTGCCCAGGAGGACTGAGGCGCCCGCCTGATCTGACAACCACCTGGATCCGGGTGGACGGATCGGTATCTGTGTCCAGATTCTTTGGATTCACTGCAGGAGATCCTTCCTGCCCACAGCTATCAGCATCTATAACAACTTCTGAATGAAACTAGGATGATGAGCTACAACACTTAATTTCCGTTTGGGATTAATAAAGTATTTTTGAATTTAATTGATTTTTTATTTATTTAATTGAAAGTAAAAATCTGTTCAAATTAGAAATTCTATTTTATGTCAACAATCCTCCAATTTTCTTATACAAAAACAAACTGCACTTCATCATTGACATGATCCTGGGGGTATTTTGTTGTTGGCGCACATCCTGTAGGGTTTGATGTTTACATGACAGATACATAAAACTGTCTGTTGTTTCATATTTCTGTCTGCCAGTACAAAACTATAAATATATGAATATGTCTATACATTAACAAGAATTGTCTTGATTTTCATTCCTCAACTAGACAAAGGGATCTGACCTTGAATCAACCTTTTATATCAGTATTTCTGTCCTGAATGGGGCACTCTGGCATTTTAAACATGATTTACGGACTTTGGTCTTGTCTTTTTTTTATACCTTAAGATATATGAATGTTGGATAAAGTTATGGGACAAAAATAAGTAGTTCAAATACAGTGTGAGTGCAGCCATAGAGGCTAAAAAGCACTGGGACCGTAGCCTCATTAACATGGGAAGTTTGCTCGGCTCAAACTGGAGCTTTAGTGGGTTTGAAAACTACTAATTGAGCCAACAATGAAAATGCACATCAAACTCAATCTAATTATCCAAACTTTTACAATAACTTATTGTTTGGGATTAGACTAACAGAATAATGAGTAACTGTTGATCTCCTGAAAGATACACGTCTACCCTGCAGTGCAGTTACTCCTAAAACATCGAAGCTCAATAGGGAAAAATATTAACAGCCTTATGCAAGTATTCAACGGTGTGTTATTCCAACTTTTTTAGAAACATTTAACTGTTTTAGATGATTAGCTGTCTTGCAAGGATGTCGTCTATGTGATACGAGGGTCTACGGAGTATACCCATTAGAAAATCTTGGGAATTACAGTATAACCACTTTAAAGTGCCCAATGGTATGTGACATATCACTGGGCATGTGTCCTTGTCAACACATTTGGAACATTTTATAGACACATTGAATTGATCCAACCTGTTTTTTGTATAATTAATACTTATGTACTTAATACTTGTAATAATTCTACAACATGTTTTTAATACAAAACCAACTGTTGTACAAAGTTTGTCACTGGTGCCCATGTCCAGCTATCACTGTGCATGAGGTGGGGGAGACCCTGGACAAGTCTCCAGTCCATCACTGGGACACATACAGTCAATCGAGACAACCATTCACTCTCTCACTCACACCTAGGGACAATTTAGAGTTACCAATCAGTCCAACATGCATGTTTTTGGTCTGTGGGAGGAAACCGGAGCACCCGGAGAAAACCCACGCATGCCCAGAGAGAACATGCAAACTCCACCCAGACAGGTCCCCGGCTGGGATTTGATCCGGTGACCTTCTCGCTGAGAGGCAACAGGTCTACCAACTGAGCCACCCACATGTTTAATACGTACTATAAAAACACCCACAGATAACCATGCCTGCATTTCATGTTGTTTGAGCGCACGCTATTCTATAACCCAATCATTCACCCATAAACTTAGTGAAGTGGGCACAAAAGCTCATGCAGACAATTTTATCCTCAAGTAGAATTCATCCTGATCAATTGTTCTGGCACCTGTGTGTCACTTCTGCTCTTCCTACCCTGTGGCCGCTTCCAATCCGCTCTTATCTGTCTCCAGAAAAAGGCACCCCATCAACCAGGCTGGGCTTGCTTGTATGTCCAGATTCTATTGTTTTCCACATTCATTGTCCTCCTCACACACGAGCACAGCAGTTCAGCAAAGATCAGCTGTGTGTCAGCAAGCTTTCCTTCAACCCTCCAGAGCTCCATTTACACCGCCTTGGAAGCTCTCGGTGCAGACACTGCTCTCCGAGATAAGAGCAATGTTTGCCACATGATTAGGATCTTCCAGTTACCATTAAAGACAGTTTATCTCCTGCCCTAACCCTCATTCATGCCTTTTGCTTGTTTGCAGCCTCTCCAGAGACAGTGATGGAGGTCACAGAGCTGAGAGGCGAAGAAGCGAGGCAGAGGCAATGGAAAAACAAAAAGGTTGCTGTTTATTTGGCAGCTGCTTGACGAAACAGTAACACTCTGAAAATGTTCATACAGCATATCATCCTGGTGTGTAGAAGAATAACAAGCACTTTAAAGTTCACATAAAGGTTGGTACTTTACAATAAGGCTCCCGTTATAGATGGATAATAAATAGTTTATAGATACGTTATTAATTCCTCTATAAACACACTATCAATTTTAATAACTGCTTATTATGCATTAGTTAAGGGTGACACAGACAAAACTGACCAGTTTCATGCAAAATAGTGAGCCAAATCTTTTCACCTACATATTTCATCTAGAGTTGTTATACTAAACATTTCAGACTACGTTACTACCTTGTAAGCACAATAAGCATTTGTACCGTATTTTCCGCCGTACACGTCACCCCCCCCCCCCCCCCTATAAGTTGCATCAATCCAAATATGTGGCCGCGGGAGCATGCATAGGAGTACTATAACAAGAATTTAACAAGAATAACACTTAAAAACAATTATTTTTTTGCTTGAAATTATAGCAAAAGTGTGTCTCAATCCAACTTTTCCTTAATAAATGCACTTTGACAGTCAAATCAGCTGCATAATGCCGGGGCGGCACAGTGAAATGAAGCTGATTTGATGGTTGCTCCATGCAGATGAAGGTGGCAGGCAATGGCAAGCCGATTGTGTCATTAATAGCCACTTTTACCTATTACATGATACAATGGCATGCTTTACTACTTGACAGCCATCTAGTGGCTGAAAATGGTAGTGTTCAAAATTTTCAGTGAGAATGAATGAAAACGGTCATATCAGTCAAAAATTGGTTTATAAATACGGGAAAAAAATCCATAAATACGTCACTTCGGCATATAAGTCGCAGAGCATGCAAATTATGCAAAAACGGTGACTTATAGGGTGAAAAATATGGTAAACCTAATTTTTTTTTGGATGTATGGTAATATTAGTTGGAAATACATATAATGCGGTGATAAAGTACAATAATATGCTAAATAAATAGGTTTACAAATGCTTATTGTGCTTACAAGGTTGTAACTTAGTCTGAAATGTTTAATATGACAACTCTAGATGAAATGACTAATGACTAATTAATAACATCATAAACTATTTACTAGCCATCTATAAGGGGAGCCTGGGGAGACTTATTGTAAAGTGGCACTGAAAGGTTTAATGCTTGGTGATATAATTTTGCTTTATTACCCAAATCTTAGATAAAACCTAAATGATCAACAACACAAAAGATCTAAAAGTTATCAGAACAATCTAAATTGAATGCCCGATCTCTTCTACAAATGTACAAGTGGGAATTAGTTTGAACTCTTGATTTGTTTTCTGTTTCCAAGGAGCAATTTAAAATGGCTGAGCCAAACATGGTTTTAAATTCAACCGGACAGACCTCTGACCAATCGTGAGAAAACAACACGCGATGGGGAGCCGAGCAGCACGCCTCAACAACAGCCCCGTCATATTCCACCTGCTCCACATTACAAGAGACCTGTTATTGGTTGATGTGGACAAAGACGGGAAAAACACCACTAAAAGCTTTGCATTTTAGATTTCTGCTAGAACAAATCAAACAAGACCTCAGGTTTGTGTGGTGACCGGATCACACGGTTTCATTTTGCTTGTCCTTTTGATAAATGATAAACTGCCAGCACTCAAACCACAGTTTTTAGGTTTAGATGAGTTCCATAAAGTGCTTTAAAAGGTTTTTTTTTTTTTAACATTCAAACACTCACTCAAGCTTCGACTCTGGCCAAACTGATCTGTAAAGTCATCAGGACCATTAATGTCTCGCCAGAGCCAGAAAACGAACCATAACCTTGTATTTAATTGATGGTTTGCTCAATCACCTGCACCACATGGTATTTATAGGAACTAGAAAAAAAAAAGTTTGACATTTTGAAGGGGGTCAAACAGCTGCAGCCCATAATTCCAACATAACTTCCCTAAAAAATAATAAAAAAAGTCTACATTTTAACTGTATAGGAAGTACAACGAGAACCAAGACCAACAGATGCATTAAAGCTACTACATGTGGCTCAATGTGGTTACCATGGAAACCACATCTCACTCCCTGACTGCCATGTTAATGAAAGGCAAACAAAAACATGGAGTAAAAAGTAGGCGTCAAATAAACACTCGTGCAAAAAGTCAGATCTTAAAAAATATTGAACGATGAGCAGCAGAACACTGATGGTAACGTGATTTTTTGTTGTCTCTAGAGTGTTATATGATGGTATCTGACAAGCTAAAACTTTTATTCCACTTCTGAAGGGAATATTTTTTAGCTAAAATATATCCGAACAGGTTGAAGCATGGACGTGCACTCGGCATTCTAGAAGGTTCTAGAAACAAACTAAGTCCTATAGCTGTAAGAGCCAGTGGGTAAAAGTAGACAAAAATACGTTTTAAAGTATGATTTGTATATTTACCAGTAAGAAGTGTGGACACAAGAAAAGTTTATTTGCATTAGATTTAAAAATTTTAGGCAGTTCAAAAGTTTAAGAGCATGACATCTTCAATTGTCATTAAATTTAAACGGGGATTATGTGCAAATCAAAACATCAAATTACCATTTTGAGACATGAGAAGTCCAAGTTATGATGTTTCTACAGTTAAGTGTGCAGAGATGTAGAGGTCTGAAGAGGACTGGGATTTCTCATCTGTTTCACCAAAACCCCATTGATCCCCATTGGTTTTTCTTTCCTTTCAGTTATTTGAGAAAGTTGTCTTAATTCTGCAACGTACTGCCGCCAAAAGTCAAAGCACACTTCCCAATCTAGCTACATATCTTAGTGTATATTTTGCACAATTAATTTCAAAACCTCATGACAATAAGCAAGAAAAAAAAACAACATTTTAACAAGGTCATAATAAGGAAAGTTTAATGATTCTGAGCGGACCACTAATACAACAAATACATAAGACAAAGTACAAGAGGGTCATTTGTTTGCACTCACCTGTACTCCAGTGAAAAGCGTGTTAATTCTGTGTTGTTGTGGATCCATTTAAACTCCAGCGGCCAGCTTCCCTCTGCCATACATGTCAGCACCAGCCTGTTGCGCTCCAGGTGGAGTTGGCTGCGCACCGGCTCCGTCTTGAAATAGGGAGGCACGTCATCTGCGAAGAACAAAGTTGGTGATTTTACAGATTCACTACTAGTCGTCTACACAGGACCAACAGAAAACTCCTATGCATTCACATCTAACCTCTGGAGACACAATTATGAGAACGTATACGTTTTGCAGACAAGTCCTACAGTTTAAAAGGTACTTTCTTGTATTTGATGAAATGTAGATGCAAAACCACACACCAGAAGAAAACCCCTGGTTTGATTGAGTTGCACATGGAGCTAATCTGCTACGATGCGCTGCTGCTTGTGTTGGATGTTTTTGACTAGTTCTGGGAGTGTCGGAGGCACACGGCACCAAGTCATGAAGGACTGGTCCTGCATGCTGCGCTCTGTGTGTCAGCAGCTCATTGGCACAGCACAGACCCTTTCCTCCGAGTCACGCGGAGCAGACAGGATGAGGAGCGAAGGCATGAAGGAGGCGTAAAATCCTTTCATCGTTCGTTCGCCCTGTCTTTCGCTCTCGCTGCGACTCCTGAACACGCTCTGCTGAGTGTGAAGGAACTGATAGAAGGATACCAGTGAGAACCTCTCTGGAGGGTGATGCACATACTAAACGTGGCAACACTGATTTTTATATCTTCATCATGAAGGCTCAGAGGCAAACTGTCAAGGTCCCTTGTGTTTCCAATATCTCACCCTTTATAAACGATGTAAAAACGGAGAGCTTACTTGATCATCATTGTAAATATAGAACACATTAATTGGATGGTTGGATAATATAATTATCAAATTGACTGATAATCAGGCTTTGAAATTAAACTGTCAAAATGATCTATTGTGCTGATATTTTGTTCCTCTATCTTGGCTCCACAAATTCAGTGGAGGTAGATGGATCAGAGTGAAGGGATGTGGAGGAAAATGGGAGATGGAGGTACAATAAAATGAGGGACAAAGAAAGATTAATATGCTTTTGTCTTACAGTCAGGGTTTCAGATGGACCGTGGAAGGAATACGTTCATTTACTGCTTTAGTATTTAGTGTTATACTTTAAAACGTCTTATAGTTGTATATATTGTAGTAGAGCATTCAAGGTTTCTTGATGTAAAGGATTTTTGATAATGTTCAGAGTGATTTTTAGTCGTAAATGTTAGGTCAAAACTTGTGTTGCAGGGATTGTTGGCTGTATTTGTATCATTGTCCCAGGGTTCCCAGCATTTCATGAAAGAAAATTCCCCAGATTTTCCCTGATTTTGTATCATGAAACTCCAGGAGATACCAGGAAGTATACTGTAGCCTAAGGTACATGTATACAACAATCATTCCTAATAACTAAATATATTGTATAACATCAGATACTAAAAAGGCACCATACAATCAGTAAAGATACATGTACTGTGTACATTCTAGAACATGGACTCACTGATATTAGAATACCAGCATTAAACATGACCATATCAAAATATCAGACATATCTTTTCATCAGCAGATCAGTGTTCAAGTTTCCTAAATGTTTCCTGATTTTTGCTGTTTTTCTCAAATTCCCTGTCTGGAAAATATTAAAGTCATTTAAGGTTTTCCTTAATTTTCAGTCAATAGGAACTCTCTCTCTTCATCCTTACAATAGATTTGAGCCTTAAATTGCAAATTGCAAACAAACATGCCCAGTGCACCTTTAAAACCTTGTAGACTGATTAAAACAAACAAAAAACAACAACTTTTGACAGTGAGCAAAGTCAAGTTCGGAAAAGCAAAAGAGTGAACAAAATCATTAAAAAGTGTTGTGAATGTGAATTGTGGTGAAAGGACCCAAATGCAGATACAAAGGGAGCATTGATGGTCCAAACAAGTCTTTAATAACCGATTAAAGACGCAGGTAGTACAAAAACCTGGGCTCAAGCAGGATTAGAGGAGGGCAGCACTTTCCACTGAGCTACTTCAGGAATGATTCCTATTTGAATTAATTCCTAATAAGAAACTAAATATATAAAACAGGGGCAGGCGTTAACTACACGCCCATCAACAAACAAGTATACAGCAATCTATAGCAATTACCCAGACAAACAGAGACATTGTATAACCTTTGACCTTGATTTGTGACCTTGACCTTAGAGCAGGAGTGATGCAAAATTGTTTCATTAAATTATCTTGAAAGGATCAGAAGTTTTGGACATGAGAAAGTTTACGGACGTACAGATGGACGGAGACAACACTATTATGATCAAGCTCTGAGCCGTTGAACCCAGGTGGAGACAGACACGAGGAACTCGAGGGTAAACGTAAGAAATTTATTTAAATAAAAACAAAAAGCTGACGTGGCAGCAAACTTTTAAAAATAGCGAACTTGGCGAGACACGGGGGTACAGGGCATGACTGGCAGATGAAGCACAATCAGAACAGAACAAAAGGGACAAACAGAACGAGACATTATTTAAAGACGAAAATAACGAGAGGGAATGACAAACACCTGGGGAGGGTAATGATGAGCGCGCGAGAGTGGGAGGAGCATGAGCTGGCAACAAGAAGAGAGAAACACTGGGGATGCTGGAAACAGAAAATAGACTCAGAGAACTAAAAACAATCACAAGTAGACACAAACACCACAAAACACACATATTATATGTCCCCCTTCTGAGTGGCGTATAAAAATAAACATGCAATAAAGCCAGTGCTAAACAGAAACAAAGCCAAAATAAATTAAAACAAATTCTGACAGAAGTAAAATTATCTTTGCATAAACACACCTAAAGAGAGGACTCGTGAAGTGTCATATCATCATTCATCTAAATATAAAAATCAGAGAGAGAAAAGACCCCCCCCCCCCCCCCATAAAAAAACAAAATGATAAAAAGACAAGGAAGCCAGGGGTCTGCAACCTGCGGCTCTGGAGCCACATGTGGCTCTTTCATGCTTTGATCAAAACCAACATAAAACTGAATTTTATGTTTTTAAAAAATGACTCGTTTTAACAGTTTTCCTGTCATTTCTTTTGCAAATATGTGGATACTAGTACTAATACACAGAGTAAAGTATACTCACGTTAACTTTATTACTTCAAAGTAGGATACTCATTTTCTCCACAATTAAAAAAATTGCATACGTCTGCAAAGTTCATCATTTTATTTTTTTTAAAATTGATATAAACATATATATATATA
>NC_056514.1:35561844-35564466 GCF_014905685.2 Nematolebias whitei | reverse complement strand
AAACGGGTAAAGACAATGGATGGATGGATGGATGGATGGATGGATGGATGGATGGACGGACTGATGGATGGAATTTGTCTTAAAATGTAAAAATATCAAATGTTAATCATCTGATGTTTTTAGTTTTATAATTTCACACCTACTGGCCAGAAAAGCCCCCTCTAACAAGCTTAAAGTGGCCCATGAGCCACCAGTTGATGATGACAGTTGTAGCAGTTTTTGCGGCTCTGGACACGTTTAATTTAGTGAACGAAAGGGCAGAAGTTGCTCTTTTGATCATAAAGCTTGCAGACCCCTGATCTAGCACAATGTAGATCTGTTCAACTGTTAGGCATGGAGGTGGAACTATCATAGTTTGGTTTAGTCTTGCAGCCAGTGGATACACTGCAGGAAGGACGATTCTGGATGCAGAATTTACTGTTAGAATTAAACATCGGATAAAACATATATACAGTATATGGGAACAAAGTATTAATGGTTAAGATTTTAAAGGTGCTATGCCATCTTTACATTCTTACATTATGAAATTGTATTATTTATATTTTTATTGTTAGCAATTTAAAAAGAAACCATTTGCAAATGTTTATTTCTTATACTGCTGAGATGTACCGGCCACTTTATCATTTTGTAATGTTCTTAATTTTGAACTTTTGTTTTATCTTTTATATTATACAGTCTTCCTTTTTGCACATTTGTTTACTAACAAACCAATTTTCATTTGGCGATCAATATGGTACAATTCTATTCTATTCTAATCTATTCTATTCTGTTCTATTCTATTCTATTCTTAGTGGATTCTGAAGTTGTAAATCATTTAAAACAATTATGTTTTACAGCAACATAGCAAATAAACAGCTTGTCCGCAAAAGAAACCAAGGATATAAAGAGTGCCTCCTTAGGGCTCAAAATTATATTTAGATTAATACACCAATACAGAATATTCATACAGTTCTGCTTTTTCTTGATGCATATTCATCAGCTGCTCTTTGGTTTGACTTCTTACGTTTGATAACCTGATCTGGCATCAGCCTGTAGGCTCAGCTCGTAAGAATAAATATTTATAACGACAACAAGTAGATGGAGGAGACGCCATAAAAATACCTCAAAGTACTGACCCATCAGATCCAACTCGTATCGCTACCTTGTGTTTCCAAGTCCAAAACTAGACCCCTTGCCATCCTGGCTGAGCTCTGCTCTGGTACATTTTGATCCCTAAAGCTAGTCAAACACGAAGGAAGCCTCCAAACAGCAGAATCACAAACAGCCGAGCCAAAACACGGATACAAATAATCAAAAAGTCACATTGTGAAGTAAAATTTGTCAGCGCAAAGGGAGAATCCACAATGAGCTATAGAGAAAAACAACCGAAAAAATAACAAAAGTTAAGTTAAACTAATATATAAGGGAGCATAATAGCAAGCCGAAAGGGTCCACTGATATAAAACAGTGATCAAATCTAAAACAGAATCAAAGTGTGAATGTTTGGGTCCCTCCTGGGTAATGTGGCAATGCTATGCCTGACGGAAGAACAAAATCTCAGAGCATGACTTATGACTGAGACTAATGCTTCCCTAGCGGCAGGCACTTTATTCATAAATGTGCAGATAAAAACATGAGGTGAGGCGGAGGAGTGGAACGAGGAAAGACTACTGTGTCACCCACAAACCGATCGCCATTCAACCACAGGAGGCCACAGCAGTGGAACCATTCACACGAGCGTGAGGCCGAAGAAAGCATTGATTACCGACGAGTATCTCCGCAGACCCTCTTATTAGAGAGTCCATAAAAGCTCATCATTGGTATATAAAACCAAATTCAGTAGTGGACTTAACACCCAGATAGATCCTAATGATAATCACCAATTCACAGCTAATATTTACTTCAATCAAAACATAAAAAAAAAAAAAAAGTCATTCCATTTTTAACTATAAAACAAAACTACATACCTTTTGCCAGAAGCATTTACTTTACTGATACATTCACCATGCCTTGCCACTCATTGTACAAAAAACTATTCCATAACTAATAAAACCAGGACAACAAACTATGCACCGGGAGATGAGACCAGGCCGCCAGGAAAACAACTCCAAATCCACTGTATTTATTCACACACATGCTGTTTAGAGTTACTCAGTCGGCTGATGCTCTGCAGCTCCACGTCTCTCCCACTGCCTCTCTGCCATCAACAGGAATCCAGCAGCGAGACAGGCTGACTATAAGGTTAGAGGGACCCCAAGTCTCTGCATCATCATTCTGATCTGACAGGTTGTCATTTCAGCCACTCTAACAAGTGGAAGCTAGTCTTTGCTAACGTCCAAGTGAAAGAGTATCCCTTGAGTTGAGTTGTTGGAGTCCCATTGCCACATTCTTGTTCTTACAAAGACAAATCAACAAGTAAATATCAGTTAAACAAACAAAATGCACCATGATTGATGCACAATGAAATCAAAACAATAATTATGAATCTTTTTAACTGCTACTGTAATTCATAGATACCTTGGTGTGGAAAATACCAAAAATACAACAAAACAGAGACATAGAGACACTTGTTTGTAAAAGATATACTAGTACTATTTCCATCCATCCATCCATCCATCCATCCATCCATCCATCCATCCATCC
>NC_056514.1:35534193-35561834 GCF_014905685.2 Nematolebias whitei | reverse complement strand
TCCATCCATCCATCCATCCATCCATCCATCCATCCATCCATCCATCCATCCCTTTCCCCTCTTCTTTCTTTCTGGTCACGGGGTTCACTGGCGCCCATGTCCAGTGTTCACTGTCCAAGAGATGGGGGACACCCTGGGCAGGTCACAGGCCCATCTCAGGGACACATGGAGACAGGCAGAACACAACTGTTCACTCGCACGTAGGGACAATTCAGAGTTACCAGTCAGCCCAACACGCAGGTTTTTGGTGTGCAGGAAGAAACCGGAGTATCCGGGGAAAAAAAAAAAAAAAACACGTACACCGTATTTTCCGGCCTATAAGTTCCACCTTTTTGAATAATTTACGTGCCCTGCGACTTATACACCGAAGTGCCTTATTTATGTTTTTTTTTCTTCCATATTTATAAACCAATTTTTGGCTGAGATATGATCGTTTTCATTCATTCTGATACTGATAATATTGAACACTACCACGTTCATCCACTAGATGGCACTCGAGTAGTATGGCATGCCGTCGTATCATGTAATAGGTAAAGGTGGCTATTAATGACACAAATGGCTTGTCATAGACTGCCACCTTTGTTCAGCTCTGGGATCATGCCTGGAGCAACCGTCAAGTTAGCTTAATTTTGCTGCGCAGCCCCGGCAAAATGCAGCTAATTTGACCATTGAAATGCATTTATTAAGGAAATGTTAAACTGAGACACACCTTTACGATAATTTTGATCAAACAAACAATTGTTTTTAAGTGCTAAGCTTGTTAAATTCTTGCTAAAGGCCTCCAGTGCACGTTCCCGCAGATGCCATTTGGCAGCCAATCGATTTTTGGCACAACACCTGTCCTCATTTCCAGGTTGTCTGCGGTGACACGGAACAAACGCAACGCGTCAGCGGTGATGCATAATACACGCGACTTATACAGTGGTGCGATGTGTACGGAGGAAAATACGGTACACTGATAAACAACGAGAAGTTCAATTAGAAAGGTCCCTCAACAGGATTTGATTCGGCAACTCTCACTGAGAGGCAGAACCTCTACCAACTGTGTCACCTTGGACTATTTCCATTATGTTGATTATAGATAATACAAGAAAAATCAATGAAATGAAAAATGCTATGATATATATGCAAGTTTATTTTCTTTAATATTGCCATCAAATACTGACTGATCATTACATACGTCTTCACTCACAACACCGTTTGATGACAAATATATATTTATTTTACCCATCTAAATTGAAATAAACAGCCTTGTAAAAATATAAATAAATCATCATCTGGTTCTACCAGAGTAATTGTAAATGTATTACTAGTAATAATATAGGTATTATTAGTCCCTAAGACTCAATGGGATTAACCTGTATAAATAAAGGTTGAATGAATTAAAAAATTACCATGACACTTTAAGGCAAAACTGCTTGAGCAGTTGAACGTTTAGCACTGATTTTCTTTACAATTTGATTCCAAGGAGGCAGATTTGAAGAGTTATTTATCAAAAGTTTTACAAGCTTTTAAGTAACCCTTAAACATTTTGAACTTTGGGAGTTTTCACCTAATTTCTATGACAGCAAATTGTACAGCATGTGCCTAAAAAGTGAAGAAAATATAACAAACAAGCAAGCGAACAGATGTCAATCCTAAAAATAACTATTTACAGCAGATTAAATGTATCTGAAAGTCATGTCTTCAAAGATATGACTCGTTGAGAGCTGCATTATCCTTCAGATGATCATCTCTGGACTAAAATGCTTTTTATCCAACAGCGCTTTAGAAATTATCTCCTTGGTGCCAGTCTCTGAAAATGGTCGGCACGTTAGTAACATATAACAAACACACTAAAACCCATTCTGGTTAGTTGTGCACTTCATGTTTGATACAAAGGAGTTATGTTTGAGAGGCCCCTCATTTGCATGCAGCTCAGCTCACACCGGAGGATTCTCCCGGGGGCCACGGCCCAGGTCGGCTCAAAGATGGGCTACGTTGGTTTGTGAGCCTGTGCACGCAAGTTAGTGTGTCACGCTCACAACTGTGTCTGCCATACCCAGTCGATTAAATCAGCTCTCTCATTAATGAGTACCAGGTACAAATGACTGCCCCTGGGTGAGAATTTATAATTGAGATGAACTTGAAGAATTATTTTTAAAATAACAAGAGCTGCTGTATATATCATTTTTTTTATTTCTTTTCAAACACTTGAAAAGGTCAAAAATATCCACTACTTAAACCATTTTACCCACCAGCAGGTTTTAGGATTTAATGTAAAATAGAAAAAAAAAAAATACAAAAAACTTTAAAACTGAAGAATATTGTTAAACTTTGGGTTCAAGTTCCTTCTTGTTCTGTGAGAGATGGATGCAGATGATTTGTTTTAAATCATTTACATGTTGCATGGGGAAGCTAAAAACGTCCTGCAGCTTTAACTTCAGAACCAGTGTTAGTTTTATAGTACATAGCCACCCCATTTTATAAATCATCAACTAAAAGCAGAGGATCAATCGAACGACAGCCGTTTTAAGCTTTTAGCTAAAGTTTAGCTACATTTAACGTTCACCTCAGTTTCAGATTCTTTTCAGCACAGTCCTTCAGAACTCATACTTTTCATATAAAATGTCATTTCTCACGTCTTTTCTTGTTTTCATATCCTCAAGTATTCCAGTACGGTTTTTGCTTCTGGTCTTTAACATGTTTCGGTTAATTCCATCACGGTTACCTCCTCCTCCTAGTTTCTTGTAATCATCTTTAAAAATCCTCATCTACTATTGTTTACATCCCCAATCACCACTTCCTGTTCTCTGGGTCAAACGCTCTGATGTCCTCAGTCAGTTTGTCTTTACTAATAAGGTGTTGGTTCTTTTTATTAGATTTCTATTGCTTTTTAGTAAAATTCTGATTCCTCTACCTCTGCAGCTCATATTTTTGTTTCAGTTCACCTTCCTCCAGTTAGTCCTTTTGCCTCCTCGTTGTTATGGATCGAGACACAATATGTACCCTTGATGCGTTTCATTTGTGTTGAATCTTGTTTGACAATTGGAAGTGGAAAATATAAGGAACTTTTTTTTAATGACTGATTTTGTCTCACTTTTTAAAATTACTGTTATTTAAAATTTTAAGAGAAAGGAGGAAAAAAAGTTCAGTTTCCCTTAGTTTTATTTGGACTATCCAAATCATCTACAATATGATTTATTAATTGTGGTTCTTTAACAAAACAACAACAACAACAACAACAAAAGTTTAAAGAAAAAAGTAAACAATCGATGGGGTCAGAACGTTGATCAAACTGAGATGTATTTAAGTGTGAGAACTGGGCCTGTCACGATAAATGTTGCTGGGCGATTAATTGTCTCAGAAATTATTGCGATAAACGATAATATTGTTTGAAATGTTGGTTAATTTTTGTGTGTAGTAACTTTTATGGCCACTGGATGGCAGTATAAGACTGTTGGAACCGAAGGATGGATAGTGAAGGAGTGAGCAGCGTGTCTCCATAAGAAAAATGGGAGGGAGGCCCCTTGACGTGACATGGGCTGTCTCTCCTTCCTTTTTTCAGTTCGCAAAATGATCGCAAAAAATCAGTAAACAAGTTCTCATCTTCTTTTTGCAGAGAAAAACAACTTTTTACACGAAGGCACGGGTTTCAACTGTAAATTTTGGAGCTTTGACAAAACAGTTTTTTTTTTTTTCCCCGAGGTTGGCCTGTTAGCTTAGCTCGTAGCTTAGCTTCTCAGCATATCTGCTGTTAAGGATCCAAAAACGTGATTTTAGACGGTTAAAACAGATTTTAAAGAGAAAAAAGAGAAAGGGAGGGGTCATTGAAGAGCACTGGAGTTGAACCATTTGTCATTCGGTGTGTTGTATTTTTAGGTAACAATAGAATAATAAACTCATTCACATATCTGGACACATCTTATTCACGCCCCTAGTGGCGATATAGTGAACACAACACAGTGTCCAGCAAAAAGAGAGAGACACAAAGAAACGATAAAGCCGATAAATGAAAATGAGGTAGATAATTTTCTTTTATTGTGCGATTTATTGTTTATTGCGACAGGCCTAGTGAGAATTGAGCAATGTTTCATATTTTGAGCAGTGCAAAACTAAAACCCTGAAAAACTTACATTTACAGGTATTTTAGAGACAAAAACTGCATTTCACAAAGCTTTTATTATTGAGCATGCATCAGGATATTTCACAGTACTGTTTTACTACAACTTTCAGGTCATTTATTTCAAATAACTGATGCGGGACACTAGGAATAATGACCTGCGACCATTTAGATCCCTTTTTCTTTAAAAGTAATATGGACTGAACAGCTGCCAGCTGGGCTAAATCTGTTTTTACCAGCGACTAAATATTTTTTAAAGACATAAGTGGTTGTATTCATGAGAAACATTACCTCAGTAGGTGCACTAAAATTATTTCTTATAAGTCCGAGGGCCGGCGTGTTGTATGGATGACACGATTTCTTAAATTTACTGTTCCGAGGCCGAATTTCCACAGAGGAGCCAGTATTTTTCAGTTCCCACTGGACTCCGCTTACAGGCACCGCTACAGCACCAACCTCCCTCCTAGCTCGGTCCCCAGGGGACCAGCACTATCGGACACAGCATACATATTTCAGTTGCAGCCTGGGGGCCCCCCCACACATGCAGACAAACTGCTGATAGTCCCAGCTAACTGTGCACCGCATACTAATGTGCAGCGAAGGCACGTCTGGACGCGGGTATAGAATTATACATGCAATGTGTTTATTTTCACACAATGTGCACACGTGTGTGTGTGTGTGTTTTACTCTTTGATGGCAGGTGTCAAAATGTGTTTGTGATGCTGATGAGGATGGAAGTTTGCTGGTGGTCTGACTGAGTTGCTAATGGTCCCGCTGGGTGTGAAAATCTGTTCCACTGTCTGTCTTTATTTAGCACACTGGTCTGGCTCGCTTGCCGTGTGTTTGTGTGTGTTGGGTAGAATGGGAAAGGCTCCAAAATGTGCCAGAATATGTATGTCAGCACAGAGCTGTAAATTTTGTGTGTTTTTGCTGTTTGTGTGAGGGAAGAGTTTGGCAGGTGTGTGTGTTTGTGATGAGTGCTGTCTCATATTTTACTCTTCCCTAAGAGACAGTCAAATCCAGGCCAGCTGCTGGTTTCCACACAAACAAACCGTACACATCAGTCAACTTATGCAAAACTAATCAACTTATTTAGGTGTGTGCACAACTACCTTCGCACGTACAAACACGCATTTTTTGGTCTCGACTAAAACTTTTGATGAAGCCCCGGTGTGTGACTGTTGGACCTTTTTGGTTCCATTCATGCTTCAGTAAGGATTCCTCCCTCTTTACTTGTCAGACTGGGAGGATGCCCAGGAGACTGTATTGCTAGTCACTAATCCCAACTCTCCGTGCTCTACTTTCTCCTAAATGACTATAGTTCAGCTGGTCTTCCATTAGTGTGACAGGTACAAAGACCCCTGCATGATCCAGGAGGTATTGGGTGTACCGGCAACTAGGGACATGGTTTTAAATAGTACATTTCACTTTTATTTTCAACAAGTATTTTGTGACAAACGTTGAACTTCAGACTTATTAGGAACTTTAAGGCAGATGCAAGCAGATTATGCTTTTGTTCATCTTTATCCAACATTTGTACAAAAGACAAATTTGTAGCATCACCTCATAATTACGAATAATTTTCAAAAGTGTTTCGCGGCAGGTGTTTGATCTAAAATGTGCAAAAAGGAAAGTTAAAGAAAGTTTATTTCTAAAATAAATACATGCTCCTGTACAAGATTTTGTCTACATGTACAATAGGGACGATAGTTGTTGCTGAATTTCATAGAAGTTTATCAAAGGGGGTCGATGTATTTTTATAGAGTTCCTATTATAGAGGAGTGAGTGCAAAGTGAACAGTTGAGGAAGCATCCAGCTGAATGACTGAGGATGCACAGAAAATAATGTGAGACAGAAACAAGACAAAAGAGCCATTAGCTGTTTTAAGCTCAAACTTAGCCTGCAAAGACCAATGACACCATCACTTTTTCTTGCCAATATTCGATTCTTGGATAATAAAATTAATTATTTGCAGCTGCAATTACACATGCAGTGCAAATTATGAGACTGTTGTGGTTTTGTTTTGACTGAGACTTTACTCCTTACCAACATAACTGACTCAGTAATTCAGCTGTTCAAGCTAGCACTTTTTTCTTGCACACAGAGAAGCAAAACTCTGGTTTATCAATGAGACACTGATGGAAGTGGTGAGAAAATATCAGAAACTGGGCTCCCAAAACCTCTTCCTCAACTGGAGCGTTACCACCACCCATAGGCCTGCACAGCAGTCGTCAGCCATATACGAGGCTGTGGATACAAATAGGTGTAAATACAGCACAGACCGAAGAGCCACACAGCGTGTTCTTCTGCTACCTGCCTTTCAAAAGACATGACAAGTCCTATTCCCTTACATGTGTTGTCTGATTTGCTGAAGGTGCAGCTTCATCAAACTCTCTGGGCCAGAGAAATTAGGTTTTGTTGCAGCATATATTTTCAATTTACTACATGGAATAATAAAAATTGAAAAAAAGTCAGACATGTGAAATGGTTTTGAGGAAGCAAATATTCCAGAGAGCACGACAGCCCAACATAAAAAAATATAAAGTTTTGCAAAGCGCCACAACAAAACAGCGCAGTAGTGGGTCACATACCAGTGTGGGATTATGAAACAGCAGCTAAACGGTGGGGAGTGTCTGCAGTTCTCCCCTGGCCTACTGAAAAATTAAAACGGTTGAACAATGTTCTTCACTGCTCAATAATGTATGGACAGGTCACAGCAGGGGAATGACAGACAAATGACAAGCAAAGACGAATGTAGTCCCATTGCTCACTTCCTTTGTAGGCTGTAGTGAGTGGAAGGTAAAAGGGTACATATAATGTACACATACACAAATACACACACCGAAGATAGTTAATTGGCAGCACCTGTGTGTCCACATTGTGTATCGATGTGCCCGTTTGCTGAACTCTCCTAAGGCTTACAGGCTATATTTTTAGTTCAATGTGCAAATGAACTAAACAAAGTGCTACTTGGGTGATGATGACTCGTCATCGACAAAACAGCACAATTCACACTTGTTTCGGCGATTGCGATTATATTTAAGTTAACCAAGTCACGTGTGATTTATTTTTATCTCAACAGACTCGCATGAAATACAAGATGACTGTTTTACACGGAGCCACGGTGACAAATTTCCATTGAAATCTTTTAGTGTCTTGCGAAAATTTTCTGTTTATTTCACACAAATGAGCAATAGGGAAATGTAGAAGACCACTGTAAAACGCAAGTGCAAAAGATCCCAATTAATAGTTTCCAGAAAACAAATAATTTCAGGAAATAGGGTCAAAGCATTAATCCCATGAGGGATACCATATCTTGGATAAACATCAAGTGTTTTGTTCACCTATCGCCCTGTCTAAGAGCTGACCCAGATTCTTTGTATCCTCAACCAATAGGATTACATTTAAGGCCTTTTCAAGCCAGGCCTGAGACGCCGTCTTTCTGCCAAGAAAGGTAGAAATAGTGCCAAACAAGAAATCAATGCATGTAAAGGTAAGCCGACATCAAGCTTCAACTGTGTGATGTAGTGATAAAAGATGGCCTGTGTTCACGCAGGTTTCGTTTCACATCCCTACATGCTGCGTGGCTCTTTGGTCCGTGCTGTCTTCATTTCCTTAGACGTAGAATAGGAGATGCCCCACATGTTTACTGCTCCAGGTCTACATTGCAAAGCTTGAAAAGGACTTTGGATGGCCACCTTTTAGATCTACAGACATACAAGTGTATGATGTAGTAGTAGAGGTGCATTCGGGCCCAAAAAATCTGACCCGACCAAAGATCGTAGCCATCATTTCCGAACCCCACCCAACACGACAAATTAACAGTAATTAAAGGTTCGAACCTGAACCTGAAACACCCCCCCCCCACCCCGACATTTTTAATTAAGCTTTGACTGCTTATATAGTTATTAACGGTCGGCCGATGCGCATGGCTAAGGGGGCAGAAGATCAGAGCTGAGGGGGTGTTTGTCCTTTTATGGCCGTCAAAGCGCATTAAATCCCTGCTTATGCCTGCATTCTGCTTTATTCAGACATGGACCCTGCTCAGACCTGTCGGATATTTTGGGATCTCACCTGTTTGGGTTCCTCGGCCGTGCGCGTCCGCTGAGTGCTGCGGCTGAATTAGCGTCCATTTGGGCTTTGATTAAGCTTAACTGAACTTTTTTTTAACCTCTTTCAAGACAGGTCAGCGCGTGGTCAAATGGCCGCGGGCGGTTGCTGATTGTATAGCAAGCCATATTGCCATATATTTGGCTCGTCAGCGGTGCGTGTCCGCTGATGCAATCAAAAGCCGGCCCATCCAGCACTTTATTATGGCTCAGCCCTAATCCATGTCGGGTCGGGCTCCGGGTTCAGGTTAGAAATGACAGCTCTATGTTGTAGCACTTCTTTTTTTACATTTACTGGTGCAAAAATATAGATTACATTGTGGTACTGTAAAAGCTTCAACATATTTTATAAATTGCATTAGTAGTGAAGGATTTTTGTGGTAGATAATCTATTTGTTGTGTGGAACGTTAACTAAACTGTCACAGAGACAAGTGTAGTTGACATTACGACTTTAGCATGAAAATATGGTAACGTTTATGACATGATAACAGATAGACATGGCAAGTGCATTTAATTAGATGGCTACTATTAACTGGTCTAACTGGCTTATTGTTTTTGACCAACAATACAGAACCTTTGTTACTACAAGTAAAACCTGCGATCAATACAGTCAAAATGTTACAGACTGAGCTTCTAGGTCTCCCAAGATGAAAGTGGCCACATTGTGCAGAATAACATGAAGTGATTTGAGGCACCACTCACTTTAAAAGAAGAGGGCGTTTGGGGATAATTGCGTAAATTTCCTCTTAGTGAAGATGATTAGAACATTTGATAGCTGAGGTAGTTCAAACGAGAGGCCATTACCCAGCATCTCAGTGCTTGTTCACTGTGGATTACAGCAGATAACAGTTCCACCTTACATTCATATTTAGTGAGCTTTAATACACAGGAATGGGCTTTTTAGTCTAACGCCGCAATATTTCCTCCCATTTTTTGTGTTATCTTGGCCATGTGTTACATAGATTTTCTACAGTACGCATATGAATAACTTGCATCCATCACTCGTGAGCTTTTGTACAGCTACATATTCTGCAATACAAACCTCAGGCATTAATTCACTGCTTACTGTTTTTTCTTTTACACACCTTTCTATCAGCGCCAGGCAAAGTCTCCACCTAAGCTTTGCGGCACACAAACACATCACACACCTCATCCATCTCATCCCCGTCTCAGCTGGAAGCTCTATGCTCATCCTCTGACACTCGCACTGAGACAAAGACATGCAAACAAAAACAAAGACCCACCACCTGTATATCTCCTTGCAACACACGCACAGAAAATAAATCCCTACTCCACCTTTTCTTGCTAAATGGGATCGTTCCTTTGTTCCCCATATATTCACCTAATGAAGGTTAGGTCTAAATAAGGCTAAGGGAATGAAGGGCTCTGGGATCAGCAAGCCAATCTGCATCCTTTCATCTTATGTTATACATTTTATTTGACCTCCTGCTGTTTTCTCACGCAGTAATCATGGTTGGTTTGGTTCGTGCGTTCCATGCCCTCCAATTGCTTCTGCTAGCTAAGTGAAGATTGAAAATGGAGCAGAAGGAGGAAACATACGTTAGAGATGTCAAATAAGTCAACTAAAAGCTTCCTTCCGTTAGTCAGCTCATATTTTCTCAACTTGAATTAACATATTTGTCTTAACTTCTTAAAACAGAGGTCATAATGACTTGTCAGAGGTGTATTTACAAAACCCTGCTGTAGTCTTTCATGCTCCTGCAGGGGTCAATGTTTGTTCCTTTTGTACTTGCTTCTTTGTACTGCATACAGCACAGAATGAGACCCCACTTTTGCTATTCAGAGAGAGTGTAATCTTTTATTAATGAGCTTTAGATTTGGGTATTATTTGCGGTCAGGCCACAAGTTTATTGTACCCTTACAGTCAGGTCACCGGAAAGAATAAGGGGAAAATGGATAAAGAATAAAAGAAGTGGATGAATAGATGAAAGTGGGCTGAAGACGCAGGGTGATTATAAAGCTGGAGGTACAAAAACATTCTCTGCACGCCATAATAAAGTCCGGGGATTAGGTTATGAGGGAAAACAAGAGTCTTATTTACATCACTGCACATTGAAACTCTAAGCCAAAAGCCTAGGGTGGGTATTAGCATGGGATTTTTTTTTTTTTTTATATTTTTTTGCAAAGGCGCCTGCAGGCTCTAGACGGTCAGTTTACTGTCAAATTATTTCCTGAATTATACGAGGCTATCTATTTTCTCGTGTTGAAGAAGCAGCAACAAACCCAGTGATAAATGTATAAAGAATTTGTTTCTGCCAGAAAATTAAAGAATTTGTACAATAGATGATCCCATGAACACATGCACAAGAGCATTTTGTTGTGAATGCCGTTTTGTGCAACTTTTCTTACATTATTTTGTTGTTGTTAGGGCTTTTAGTGCATTTGTACGAGTGGGCCTGCCAGCCACTAGGGAGCACAAGCCAGTCTTGCGCTGGTCCCAACTAAAGGGGAGAATTATGCGTTTTCTCAAACAATTAAAAAATGTAGAATATGAAGCAAAACCACAATGAAAGAGCGTAAAGAACAAAGGCGGACCACAGCTTAAGACCTCCCCACTTTCCTTAAAATCTGTCATTTGGCAACTTTACAAATTCTTCAATTATATTGATGGCTGAATGATCAGAAGCTGTGTAGCTGGCTCCACACAAAACTTCATATCAATTGCACTTTTTGTTACTTTGTAACTGCATCACATGAATGGAAAGGTAATTGTGATGAAACATCTAGCTGTTTCACCACCCTCTATAACAATTTAGACCTGTCTAAATTCATAAACACCACAGGTGTTTTTTATGGTGGCAGACATGCAACTATACTTGACAGTTGAAAACACCAGTTTCAAACACATGCTGAAAGTAACAGAACCATCTTACAATGTTCCCTCTCATCAGCATTCACCTTTAGTACAAGCTACAGCTGTCCCAAACTCATCCAAAGCTTCTGCTACATACCCTGTCTACCTATATGTGTATGCTATGCAAGTTCGCTATGCAAGTATGCTATGCTCCAATATATGTACCTAAATGTACTGTATATATGCTATTTCTGCTATATATCTGTATGTAACCATAACATTATGCAGTAATATTAAAAGAGCTTCAAAACAAACCTAATAAAGAAGGTTGCCGCATTGAATCCTGGCCAGGGGACCTTTCTAGGTGAAGTTTGCATATTCCTTTTCAAGTTCCTGCTACTCTGGTTTCCTTCCACAGATGAAAAACATGCATGCTAGGTTCATTGGCAACTCTAAATTGTCTCTATAGCTGCTTTGGTATTGATAAGTGCGACTCCACTCGGCTCTCCTCTTATTGGTTCTTCTCAGGTGTAGATGATGTGACACTGTGACTTATTTACCTACTCTGTGGGTGGGATGGTCAACGCAAAGTGGGCGGGGTCGTAACTGGTCTGTGTTCGAGCCACTCTACCCATAGTGCTCCTTAATCGTCCTATAATTTGACTTGAAATTTATTAGCTTATCTCTGCACTGTTTATAAGTTTGGGTGAAGCCATGCTGCGCCATCATCTCCGATATCTCTTGGTAAATGCGCTCTTTTCTTGTGGAGCCATCCGTCAACACGACGAGGAAGTGGTGGTTCAGACGTATTTGCAGTTTTGCTGGGTGGATCATCCAGTGACGCATCTCAGCTGGCTAATCAATGGCTGCTGTATGCTTACACCTAAATCGGCCCCTCAAAGCAGTATGCTTGGAACCTCAAACAAGGTGGTCCCGTAAACAGGGCTGAGTGTGGGTGGGTGCCAGCAGTGGGCAGGCCCTTAACTGGTGCTGTGTCTTGCAGAGCCGATGAGAGTTGAGACAGTGGCAACGCGCCATATGTGGCCCTATGATGGACTTGCGACGTATCCAGAATGTTCCCCGCCTCTTGCACAGTGACTGCTGGACATGGGGACCAGTTATCCCCATGACCCGTGAAGAAAAAAGCAGGCACAGTAAAGGTCATGGATGGATGGATCATGTTTTGTTTTTGGAACATTAAAATGCCCCAAAAAAAGAAGAAAGTAAAAAAAAAAAAAAAAAATGTCATTGTAGTACTTTAAACAGATTTTTTTTAAAACAAGATTACTGTGTTTAAATTTTTTAACAATTAAGATGCTACCCCTACACCTTGATGGCAGAACACAAAATTAAGCTACCTGAACGGTGACAGATTATGCATAAAAGTGTTATTTTCTTTTATACTTTTATCCTTTAGTTTTCCCTCCTTAAATGCTTAGTTGCTTTAAGGCTGCTTATCAAAAAGTACACTATGATCCCTACAAGGTTCAGGAACAGACTGAGATTCTCAGAGCTATCTGTATGTGTATAAGATTCTCTGTGCTGTTTGAAAATCCTGTTTTACCCATAGTCGAGACTCTTGGGATAGCTTTGGTGTAGAAACATACATCTGTGTGAAACTTTTCATAAAAGAACAAGATGGGTGAGACGGATATAATGATATATCCAAATGCTGCAAGCGGCTGAAATTTAAGCGGCTCAGAAGTGTTTATCAAAAGTACTACTTCTACATGGTTTCCTTCGGAGAGCACAATTTTGGTTGCGATTCAGCCAGGAAAGAAAAAAGTTTTCAAGTAAAGAAAAAAAGTTGCACTTTGGGATTTTGTTTTGAAATTCCATTGAGGTTGAACTGAAACATTTTTCTCAAAACACGAATACTAAGAGCACTTTGTGGTGAAGAAGCTGCTTTGAAAACATAAACAGAAATCTGACTGAAGATGGAATTGAACAGAAAAAGTAGTTTCCCCAGATATTATTTCCTTTGGGATTTTTGGGTGGGAATATACTCAAGTTATTGCAGCCAAAAATTATAAGGGTTTTGAATGATCAACAAGTTAAAAAACATGAATGCACATGTGTATACATAAGACTTTTATGCCCACAAGTGGCCTCATTAGTGCTTAAAGAAGAACACGAAATTTATAACACAACAAGCACTATATTATGTTCTTTCATAAACATAAAAATCTAATTAGCGCAACAATAAAAGTCAGCTGAAAGCCTTATAATCATAGCATCCATTTTCTTCTGCTTCTCTGTGGTAGGGTCACAGAAGCAAAAGGTCCAGGAGGGAAACTCTGACATCCCTCTCCTCAGCTCCTTCTGGGCAGATCCAATTAAGTACCCAGTCAGAGACAATATAAATACGTTCCCTCCAGGAAATTTTAGGTCTGTCCTGGGGTCTACCCAAAAAACCTGAGGAAAACCTCCTAAATGAACCAGCTCAGTTGACTCTTGATGATGAGGAGCAGATCTTCTCAATGCTCCCCCCAGGTGATGGAGCACCTCACTTCAAAGCTCTACCAGGACAACCTATGGAGAAAGCTAGTCTTAGCTGCTTGTACCCCGGATCTTGTTCTTGCATTCATGATCTATACTTAGTGACCATATGAGGGTTAAAACATGACATACCAATAAAGAGCTTAGCTTTCCAGCTCAGCTTCTTCTTCACCACAATCTGGGCAATGGTCTCATTACAGCAGACCAGATCCTGGTGTATGAGCTCATCTTCTGCACCATCCTGCCAAAACTCATCAAGACCCCCCAGACGCGTTAAGATTTTCCCTAAAGGCAACCATGATGGGGAAATTCTTATCTTTACTCTTTAGTCTTTGTTTCATGGCACAGTTATGTCCAAATCATAAGTCTTTGTTTAATGTGAACACAAAAATACAGTTCAATCAATAACTGTAAAATTATGATTTTTAAGAAACCCTACAGGTAGCAAAAGCAGAAACAAGTTTTCTCTTCCACTTTACCAAATAATTTTATTTCCATACTTGTGCTCAGTCTGTTTCTCTCTGGTGACAACCGTACCATTACTGCGCCCCTCAGGTGACTGACAGCTTCTTCAAATGGAAGTGTACTGGATGAGCGGCGACTGACAGACTCGCCTCCCACCTCCACGACCACGTCCCCTGTCGTTTGATGAGCCTCTGTCCAAAAGTGAACACTCAAAGCAGACACTCAGACACTCCATGGCTTTTTGCAAAGTGGCATTCCTTAACATTTTATAGAATAAGGAAAAAAATGTGAGGTGCACTCCAGCCCACAGTGGCTATTTTCAATCAGACTCCATAATGTCCCAGCCAAGCGCTGATGATGTCAAACTTTCGGTGATGCTTTTACTTGGTGGTCATTTCGATTTCTTGAGCGCTGAACCAATAAGTTTAGCAGCCATAAAAAGAAATGGACAATTTAAGCCTAACTACTGTATACACAATTCAACTGCATCTAGAAAACAGGAAATTTATTTTGGCTGTGTATAGTTTGATTTTCTTTTATTTTTACACAAAGAGTAAATCTAGTGATGATAAAAGAGAGACCTGTGATAAGCTTTAAAACCTTTCCCCAATCATCCATTGTTAATACCAATAAAATGAACAAGATTTCATACTACGCATCTCATGCACGCCTTTGCAGTGCGCCATAAATCTAATACAGGTGCAGTTTGGTTGGAGAAAATTAGATTCTAACTGTGCTTTTTATAAGTACTAAATACTTTGTCTGGTCCATTTTGAAGTAACAGTTCTGAGATAAAAATAATGTTTGCGCTTATAAAAAGGCCATGTAACTACTGTAAGTGAGGCATTGAATCCCAGTACAATGATATATGAGGGAGCCCAAGCCAAAAAGAGGAAATTCAATTAGAGTTATATATTTCACAATCCCCTACACTGTATAAGTAAGCCAATGAATAATATAAGAGGATAAAAGCAAATCCTTATTATTTTCTTAAATTATGTTTCTCAGCACATTAAACTTGATCAAATTAAAGCCTGCAGGGGAGGTTAGGACTTCTTGATTTTACATGTCAAATTTTTACCTTCCCATAGCTCCTGTGTTCGTACAATTAGAGTATTATATTTTATCAGAGTTTCAGCAGAAACAGCAGCCTGGTGATAAATGGGCAGAGGCAGCACAAGCTGCATTCAGACAAATGCCACAAATGTCCCTGCCTAATGACACCACGAGCAGGGCAGAGGTCGGACCATCCATCAGAGGTCCTGCGCCCATCACCGTTTATGGTGAGATCACATCTATTGAAAATTGCGGGGCTTCACCTGTCTTTTAGCCATCCTAAACCCATTCTCCATTTTCTTTTATCAGTGACCTGTTCTCTCACACTTCAGATGTCCTTCCATTTATTAATGTTGCTGTTAGCCCTCCCTTTGCTCCGTGCTATCAGTTTTTCCACAGCTTTTATTAGTTTCTTCTGTATTAACCTGTGTGCCAAGACCGTGGTTTCTTATAAATATCAAACTAGTTATGACTTCAGTTTCACTAATTTGACTATTGTTTCTGCCTGCTGTAACACTAATGATGGTGACATTAATTTATGAACAACACAACTGGAACTGGGTTTGCAGTGCGAAGATCAGATAATTAAAAGGGTTGTGAACAAACCAACATATTAGGTCCCAATTTAATTAGTGGTAAAAACCTAATAGGAGCACTTATCTGCCAATAATCATCCAACACAACACAGGAAAATAAAGGCTAATAACCTGTAACCACCTATATGTACAGATGAAACACAGCTATTGTTTAGTTTTATTTTTTAAGTATCTATGAGGTATAACAATGTTTACTTTAAGGGAAGACATTCTAAAGACAAGCCATTTTTCTGCAGATGCCCTTTTATTATTCCAGGTAAGAATTCTTAATACTGGACAAAACCTCAGGCTTGAAAGAATAGACCGTATTTTCCGCCGTACACATCGCTCCGGCCTATAAGTCGCATCAGTCCAAATACGTCTAATAAAGTAGAAAAATCCATAAATATGTCGCTTTGCCGTATACGTCGCATCTATTATGCGTCACCGCTGACAACCTGGAAATGTGGGCTGGTGTTGTGCTAAAAATCGATTGGCTGCCAAATGGCAGCTGCGAGAGCGTGCACGGGAGGACTTTAACAAGAATTTAACAAGATTAACATTTAAAAACATTCTTCTGTTTGCTTGAAATTATAGTAAATGTGCGTCTCAGTCTAACTTGTGCTTAATAAGTGCACTTTGATGGTCAAATCAGCTGCATTTCAAAACCCGATTCGCGGAAGTGTGCACATGCAGAGGGACGAGCCGCTGTTCATTTCTTCGAAATTTAACTAGATATACACCTAAAAACAATATGTTTGCGCGACATTATAGCAAAGGTGTGTCTCAGTCTAACTTGTGCTTAATAAATGCACTTTGATGGTCAAATCAGTTGCATTTCAAAAGCCGATACGCAAAAGTAGGAACGCGTGGAGGGATGAGTCGCTGTACGTTTCTTCAAAATTTAACAAGATATACACCTAAAACAATTATTTGTTTGCTCGAAATTATAGCAAAGGTGTGTCTCAGTTGAACCTTTACTTAATAAATGCACTTCAATGGTCAAATTAGCTGCATTTCACTGGGGTGGCACAGTGAAATTAAACTGATTTGACAGTTGCTCCAAACAGTGAGCAGAACAAAGGTGGCAGGCTATGGCAAGCCGAATGTGTCATTAATAGCTGGTGAACATTCTCAGTCATCCAGGGCATGGTAAATTCAAAAAGAGTTCAAGACAAAATCCATCCATCCATCCATCCATTTTCTTTACCCGTTTGTTCCATTTTTGGGTCACGGGGGTCGCTGGTGCCCATGTCCAGCAATCACTGTGCGAGGGGCGGGGTACACCCTGGACGGGTCGCAAGTCCATCACAGGGCCACATAGAGACAAATGAGACAAACAACCATTCACTCTCCCACTCAAACCTAGGGACAATTTTAGAGTTACCAATCAGCCTAACATGCATGTTTTTGGTCTGTGGGAGGAAACCGGAGTACCCGGAGAAAACCCACGCATGCACGGTGAGAACATGCAAACTCCACCCAGAAGGCCCCTGGACCGGGGTTTGAACCAGGGACCTGCTCGCTGAGAGGCAGCAGCTCTACCAGTTGCGCCACCGTGCTGCCCCAAGACAAAATCAATAAAGTATAAAGTATAATGAAGTCCAGTTGTTTTTGTCTTGAACTTTTTTGAATTCGTCATTAATAGCCACTTTTACCTATTACATGATACAACGGCATGCCTTACTACTCGAGTGCCATCTAGTGGCTGAAAATGGTAGCGTTCAATTTTTTCAGTCAAAATGAATGAAAACGGTCATATCTCAGGCAAAAATTGGTTTATAAATATGGGGAAAAATTCCATAAATACGTTGCTTCAGCGTATAAGTCACAGGGCATGCAAATTATGCAACAAAAAAACAAAACCGCAACTTAGAGTGAAATATATGGTAGCACTGATTGTATTGTACTCAATGCATTCATTTTCTTAAATGAAGTAGAACAATACATAAATTCTAGTCAACTAAAATACACTCTTCAACAGCCCCATAATTGGAGTGAAAGTTTATAAAAAACTTGATATTGTCTCCAGCTGACCATTTAAACATAACCAGTGGTAACCAAGGACATTTCTTACGAGGGTCAAAGCATCAACCTTGCATTCAGTTCACCGCTGAGACATCTGATTCTTTATAGATAAGAGTAGGATATTTTAATTGTCAGTAATTAATCATAATCAGCATGTTGAAAGTTGTCAAAATGAAATGAGCACTGAGCATTTAACTGATTCTAAACTGTTAACGGTAAGAAGTTACTGAGCAAGGTTGGAAACAAGTTGGTATGGCTAAAAAACAGTTGACAACAAGCCTTAAAATGGTGTTTAACAGTTTTAATATAATGCTTTTACTTTGTCTTTCAGACTAGTTTAATTAAAAACAAGTAATAGTTGGTGAAACTGTACTCTTACTGTGATGTCCGGAAGTAGCAAATAAAGCATTTGAAAGGCATCCAACTAGTTTTGGTCGTGTCTCTGATCCATAGGCGTCGCAACCATTATATGTGAAGGGGACAAGTCCCCCCCACATTCCAAGAACGTTCATTTGGACCCCCCCACTTTTACTATGAAACATTCGTTCAGGCGGCGCAGTTTCTCTTTCTTCGTGAACAAATCCATTCCACTTGATTAATAGGAGAATACTCAGGCCACTAAAACTCCACTCCAGGTTTTCCTGGTTACCTCCAACTCTAAACACAGCAGCCTGTTGCCACTGTCACAATATACAGTGGTCACAGAATATGGTGTAACACCTGCAGTGTTTCTGTGCGTCTCCTCCTGCTTCAGCAGAAAATGCGCACAGGTGGAGGAGATGGAGACACCTCTGTGTTACTCGCTCGCCAGTTTAGTGAGCTTTGTGCGGGCAGTTGTTGACCGGGGTGGTTGATCATAAACATATATTCATGTTAGGAGGCTGTTTGAGAGGAGTGCTATGTCTGTAGCATGTTAGCTTAGCAGTAACTGTGACGCTGTAAGACGCTACAGGTGTAAGAGACGCTGTGTGTTCAATTGAAATGTCTTTAAAACGCCACACCCTATTGTCCTCAAGCTTCTTGAGAAACATCATTTAGATGAGCAGTGTTGAACACAAGTAAAACAAAGTCTAGTGGCGATGTTTTTTATTTCTCTATAAACACAAATAGTGCCGACCGGACGCTCTTTATTAAAGTGTATTAAAGTTAAAATTACTTTAAACCCACAGTGGGGAGTGGTGGCGCAGAGGTTAGAGAGGTGGGCTTGTGATCCGAAGATCGCCGGTGCATGCCCCGGCCCCGACAACATAAAAAAAAATGGTGGGTGGGGTAGGTGAAACACCCACACTTGCCCCCACCCTCATTCGCCCCACTCTGGGCCCATAATCAAGGCCCTTAACCCCACCATGTGCTCCCTAAACAGGTCTCTCTTGAAAATGAGTTCTCGTGGCTCAATGAGACTAACCTGGATAAATAAAGGCTAAATGAAAAAAAAAAAAAACAACTTTAAACCCACAGCTGAATTTACACAAACTTGGTGAGAAACATGTTTTAAATGTGTGGAATTAAAGGAAATCTAGGTGAAATGTTGCTTGTTCGTACACTAGTGAACACCTTTTTTTAAACGCGCGCACATGCACGTGCACTAATGTGCGTGCACACACACACCTACACACATCAGTGTGTCCCCCCCCCCCCACACACACACACACTAGGGATGCTTCTGACGCCCTTGCCCTGATGCGAGTAGAACGAATCAGAAGATGTGGTGTGTGGAGTAAAAAGAACTTGAGAAAACACCACAAGGCCACTTCACCTGATTTGTTAGAAAGTGTCAGACTTTGAATCCTCCTTTTTGAAAAGCAGAAATCTCAACTGAAAACCTTAAATTTGCCCACAATCAAATATAACAACGAATGAAGCAAATGATGCACAGAAACGTGTTCAAGCACACTGGGTACTGAGTTAGTCATCTTACTTTTAAAACCTTACTTATTGACGACCTTTCAAACTATTTTTTTTTACATTCCTGCACAGACTTCCAGTTTCTGTCAACGAGGCTGACACCATCTACGTTTAAGACAAGGTAGGTTTAGGTTTTCTAAGCTATCCCCTTGTCTGTTGCTATATAGGCTTAGACTGCTGGAGGACAAACAGACCATGTCCTCACTTTAATGCTGTCTTTTCTCTCTCTGCTCCATGTGCATGCACTTGTTGCTGCCATTAAGTTTTTTATTTTTATTTGTTTTACTTCTTATAGAAACTGCACCTGGACCAAATGCTTCCATGTTTCTTTGCGTCTCATTCCTGTACTCTAACATCTCAGCCAGTTGAGGCAGATGGCTGCCCATCCTAAGCCTGGTTCTCCTGGAGGTTTCTTCTTTTTCAAAGGAAGATATTTATTTCCACATGCTGCTCAGGGTTTAGGCTTGTACCTCAGCGAAGGTTTAACACAATCTGCCGGCTTCCTTGGATAAACAACCATGGCTCATTAGCATCTCATAACGCACGGTATGTGAACGTATTGTATTGTGTCTGGAATGAGCTGACTGTAAATGGATTTGAATGTAGATACGATCTTGGGAGTTTTTTTTGAATTACAGGTTTTGTAATTGCCTTAAAAAACCTATAATTGAAACTGAGCTTTAGCAGACATGAGTTCCTTTTTGTTATATGCTGATTTGGAGTAGGTGTCCCTTCCTTGGCCGTTTCATCCTCATCTGCAGTTTACACGTGAAAATGTGCTGACCTGAACAGCGAGGGGAGCTGAACCAGGCATGTTGTCTAAATGGCAACAAAAGCGTATGAAGTTCAAGAGAGGAGGAGAGATCTTGTCTAATTGTGCTGTCTTACTCCCATGCTAAAGGTCAGATCCATCCCTCACCATCACCAGCTGAAACACTCGGGGCAGGTGAGGCACCATGGATTGACATCCTATCAGCTGACTTTTTGCATGAAACAATCAGCTGATGTCACAAAAGTAAATGCAAATGGACACCGTCTTCACAGTGTTCCAGTGATCTCAGGAGCATTCACTACTCTTGTGCACACTCTCACACACACAAACCCATACATGTGCTGCTTCTCTTTTATATTTCAGGTCTGCATTCATTGGCACCACATCTCCACTTGATAAAGCACACCGTTTCTTTGCCTTATACAGAAGATATTCAGATACAAACATGTATTCATGATTTCATCAAAATGGCACATCCGTGTTTGCCTGCCATGGAAAATAATACCTCCTTTTTACTAGAATACAAAAAACTCTTTGTACAGTCGACCTACAATTGCTCAGCTTCCTATTCTAATGCACTACCAGTGCTGCGATATTGCAGTTCAGGATGTGGAACTTGTTTGTTGTGCAGAGAAGCAAAATGGATACAAAGTGAGTGCTTGAGGAAACTAGCAAAGCGTCAGTAGAAAATCTGGGTCCTTGAGTCTAAAAGAGTGCTGGTAACTTACTACTGTGCAGACATCTATAATATTCTGGGCTGCTTCTACAGCACGTAGGCTGTTTCTGACTTTTATTGAGAAGGTGATTTAATTGTAAATATGTCTTGAATTATTCTGATTTCAAAACATTTTTTGTTTTACTAAGTGGGTCTTTTTGTATACCATATGTAATACAAAACAACATGTTAAGTTGAGGAAACTAAGAAATATCCATTTAAAAGAGAAGCATCTCTTTAAATATATTACTCAATTCAAAGAAATGTAAAAGCTTATTAATATAATAAGCAAAGTACAGTATACTCACTCATTCTACAGGTATTTCTGGGACACAGGCCAGTCAGAAGCCTTCCTTTACCCTGAGCAATGAATAATTTCAGCACATAATTTTTTTTCATATCTCTTGTAATTGAGTCCCCGAGGCTCATTGGGATTAATCTGTATAAATAAAGGTTGAATGAATATAGATATGAATGATAACTTGAAAGGTGTAATAAATAGAATTAACATATTTTGGTCAACTGGTGATAAACCAGTGAGGGTGTAATTGCCTCTGGCCCAAACACCACCAGCCATAGACACCAGCTACCTGCAACCTAGCAAGGAAAAGTTAGATCAATTGTGTGAACATCTGGACAGAAATAATCTGAGAAGTTTCAGTCAGGGTTTAGAGCTCATCATAACACAGAAACAGCAATGGTGAAAGTTACTAATGATATTCTCATGGCCTCTAACAATGGACTTGTGTCTATACTGGTCCTGTTAGACCTCAGTGCTGCATTTGATACAGTTAATCACAATATTCTACTACAGAGGCTTGAATATGATATTGGGATTACAGGAATGGCTCTAAAGTGGTTTAAAATAATACTTATTTGATAAATTCCAGTTTGTAAAATAAGTATTGAATCTTCTTCATACACCAAAGTTAGTCATGGAGTTCCTCATGGTTCAGTGCTTGGACCAATACCCTTTACTTTATATATGCGTCCATTAGGAAAAAGTAAACAGCGTGGGTTACATTTTCATTGTAATGCTAATGATAGTCAGTTATATTTATCTATGAAACCTGATACATCCAATCAGTTACATAGATTAAAAGCATGTCTTGAAGACATAAAAACCCAGATGACCCTTAACTTTCTGTTATTAAACTTGAGCAAGACAGAAGATGTGGCTTTTGAACCCGAGCATCTTACGAATAAACTTTGCAGCCTTTCACTTCCTCTGGATGGCATTAATTTGGTCTCCAGTTCTAATGTAAAAACAAACAAACAAAAAAAATGGTGTTACTTTACCCTCACATTAAATAAAGTTACCAGGACCCCTTTCCTCCACCTGCACAATATCACTAAAATTAGAAACACCTCGTCTAAAGTGACGCAGAAAAACTGGATAAACCGCATAATCACGTCTAGGCTGGGCTATGGTAATTATTTAATAATCTGGGTGTTCAAAAAAAGCTTTAAAAAGTCTTCAGTTGATCCAAAACGCTGCTGCCAGAGTTTTAATGAGAGCTGGTAAGGAGAGATCGTATTTCTCCAACATCAAAATGTGGACGGGAAAAAACACCCACACCTGCTCCACCATCATTTGCCCCACTCTAGGCCCTTGAGCAAGGCCCCTAATTCCACCATCTTCTTCCCCAGGTGCCCCAGATGGCAGCTTTCTGCTCCACACAGAGGGATGTGGTAGCTCAGTGGTTGCATCAGGAAAGGCATCCGGTGTAAAAACAATGGCCAAGTATTTGCGCGAGTTATTTTGCCGTGGCGACCTCTGAAAAGGGAGCAGCTGAAAGAAGAAAAATTAAAAAAAGAAATAAACTGAATTTCTATTACAATTACTACATAAGCATTAATTGCGGTGCATTTTTTTATTTTTTTATTTTTTCTTCAGTAAATGGTTCAGGTTTATATGCTCTGTAGCCTAATCCATCACCAAGGTACCACAAGAAAACCAGACATACCATTCATACAATAAACCCAAGTCTGTCTATTCCAACCAGCCACATCAGGCTCTTATAATGAGATCAGAGCCAAACACTGTCCTATGATGCATTGTCCTCAAAGAAGTGCACTCTCATTGTAGAAAAGGGGGAAAAAGGAACTGCAGAAAGGTCTTTGCCAAGGTGGGCAGGCAGAATGAGAGGAAGGGCTTGGGTTCTTCAAAAGCAGGACACCAAAAGGCTCTCGCCTCTGCCATTTACTGTATGTCGCACTTGGAGGTGGGTGGGGGGCGTCAAACAATGGAGCCTTTTTGCTTCCCCTTTCCTCATGTCTTCTTTCCACCAACCCTCCTTTTTATGCTCAAAAGCACTTTGTTCTTTTATGACCAACTTTCTTTGCTGTTTGAGTTCACACTCATTTAACGGCAAGAAGAAGCAGGATTGACAATGAGTAGACAAACAAACACATTCTTGGAAGTGGTTTGTTGTGTAGGAGGTATAAAAAAACTGGGAGAAATACAGTCCTCTTATAACTCTGTGGTATGTCAGCGAGCGGCTTGGTTCCCCTTAATAAATCTCTCTCTCTGGGGTAAACAAAACCTGTGGTGTTTTGATTGGAAGGTGACAGTCATGAGAAGAAATGCCATCAAACAGACAACACTGATAGACACGAAAGAAGATAAAGCCATGTACTGTAGCTAGGAATGAGTTTCTGTTCTGAGGTAAAGCTAAAGCAAGTCAGATGAGTTCATCTCTGTCATTTCTTTACTGAAATAAACGTAGTCCAAAGAACAGCAGCCCAATTATCAAAAATGTCAATATATCATTGATTTTTTTGTTCCGTAAATTTGTGCTATTATTTATTTAAACAGAACTGATAAAAAGTTCTTGGATGAGCTATATCTAAACAAAAAGGATGCTCGTTTAATTTTAAGCTACCCATCAATGATAGGAATGACGTTTCTTTGTGAACAAACTTGCAATTATTATTTATTTGAAAGCATTTCAGCACATTCGACTCAGTGAAGGCAAGACTGACTGAAAAATCCCAACTTACATTTATTAAGGTTTATATATTTGCACTCACTTATTCTCAATGGCTTATTATTCTATTGTTATCACCTGCCAGTGAAAGGCAGGTGATCATGTTTTTATCCATGTCTGTGTGTGCATGTGTGCATGAGTTAACATGTGTTTGTGTGTCTGTTTCCCAACATTTTATTAAAACATGGGAAAAGTAATTTGATGTATGTCAACTGATTTACTTTGAAGTCAACCCAGCAAAAGGTGGCTACCATCACCAAGTGACTAAAAAAAAAACAAGACTGATGTTTAAGTATAATTTGGAGTGGTAGTAGCTGAGAGTTATACCTAATACATATTTCAAGTACCCAAGAGCTTTGCCTCAAACTTTGGTATTGCATATTAAAGTTATCTTAGTCTGTAACCAAAACATCTAGGAACCATTACTCAATTAAAATAAAACTTACAGAAAGTAAACACTGGCTATGCCATAGATTTACAATTATTTAACTTTTGGAGTCAAGTTAATTCAAGATGGCTGCCACAGATTATTGAAATTAGCCAAAGCATAAAAATATATAATGCAATTTTACAGATATTCGTCTAAAATATCACGTGGAAGTAACTGAGAATGATCTACAACACAAACTCTGAGCTGAGCAAAAACCTCTCACAATAATACTCAAAATACACGTACTGTTTTTATGTTTCGACCAAAATGACAAACTCTGCAATTTCTAAACTTAAGATGATTTTAGCCTAAAGCTCTGACTTTAAGGTAGTGAGCGACACTCATTCCATCAAGAAATGTTAGCATCTTTATTTAATCTCATATTTATATACAATTTGGCTCACGTAAACTGAAACTTGGCAGCTGAATTTACAAAAAGGTCAGGAATAGTGTCAAAATGACAAAAACTCAAAAATCTGCTGTAGAGCAAATCAGTAGCTGAAACAGATGAAATCCCATGATGACACCAAACTTTACGTTGCTATCACACAATGTGACTATAACACTTTTAAAAAGTTGTATAAAATCACTTTGTAACACAAAATTTGGGTCAGGGCTCTTTAACGATATATCTGTAGGAAAATGGTTTCAAAATGGTTCAAAACATCAAAGTTCATGCTCAATAATCCAGGTAGAAAGTCCATCAAAGTTCAGTCAGGTCATCTGGACGGTTTCTTTTGTTGTTGAGACGTTTTGTCCTTCGCCTCTCTCTCTCTCTCTCTCGTCTATTCCTGATGAAGTCCTTTGGATTAAGGATGAAAGGTCTCAACAACAAAAAATAAAGAAACCGTCCAGATCACCTGACTGTTGGATTTTTTTTTTAATCTGGATTATTGAGCAAGAACTTTGATGTTTTGAATCACTTTTGCCATGGCTGCCTCAGAGGAGTCGACGAGGGAGAGGGCGGACTCCAGAAACCATCTTATCAACATCAAACTGGTTGGCCCACTATGTGAGTGTGCTGCTTGTGGAACTGAGTTTGTTGTGGCTCCTCGGGCTGATGAAGTCCTTTGGATGAAGGACGAAACTTCTCAAAAAAACAAAAAACTGTCCAGACCCGACTGAACTTTGTTGGGTTCTTAGATATAACTTGACTTTTCTTCCCTTCCATTTGTAAAAAGGAAGTTAATTTCAAGAATGCAGGAATATAAAACAGCTAAAGCTGTTTAATAATGTAGAAACCATCAATTCCTTCCATTAGTTCCACAGCTTGGGCAGTTGTAGCTCAGCGTCAGTGCTGCAGTCTTGTAATCCTGAGGCTGCAGGTTCGAGCTCAGGCTGTGTCAGGAAGAGATCTGACATGAGAACAATTGACAAATTTACACGCGAGTTCGCTCGCTGTGGCGAGCCCTGCCGAAGCGAGCAGCTGAAAGAACGACACCTTACATTATTTTTACATAGGTTCAGTAAGAATTGCATATTTCTTATCAAGCTGTATTTTCTAGGATGCCTACATGATGAATGCAAAATCTGAGCTGATTGTAATGTCTAACAAAATAAAAATCCGTAAAACAAATAAAGTACATGCAAAATTGCAATCTAAGCCTAGCAGTTACCCTAAATAACCAAACTGAGACTACTGCTGATTGAAACGCTACGTAAACTGCAACAAAACTAAAATGTAACAAGTGCAAAATATTTTAATCGTAACCGTGGTTGATGTCATGCGCAGCGTTTAATGATAATGCAGCATATCATAACGAGAGAGGCTGTTCCTGATTTGAAGCCTCTGGTCTCACACTGCTCAAGGTCATTAGTGCTAATGTCGTGGTTTTTGCCATCTGCTGAGATTGTTTACACTTGCCTAGATAATTAGCTCCTAATTAGAAGTGGATGGTAGGGAGTATATGCTCTGCCTGTTTCAGCGTGTACCTGTTTGTGTGCCTTTAAAATATGGGAGGTGAGTTATTCCTTTCACGACTGTAAAAGGCAGCTGGATTTGAAGGATTACACATTGACTGCAGATATGGAGAAGCAGAGAGAATTTGAATTCATGCAGAAGTAATGTGCCTTTTTTTTGTGATTAAAGTAAAACGCACAGGGGTTTAATAATGTAGCAGAAGAGAACGCTGCATAAATTGTCATGCAGATTATAAGAACGCGTCGCGTCAATCTTCATCCCATGCTACCCACCTGAGTGTGTCACACTTGACTGAAAAACAAGATAAAAAAAAAACTTTGCTGGAAGGATTAATTGATTTTCATTAAGGCAAATGGATCCACAGGCAGAAAAAAATTAGATAAGAAAAGTAAGAAAGATAACTTTTAGCCACACAATGTGTTCTGGTTAACACAGCTTGTGTTCATTAACAAAATAAAAGCTTCTTAAACACATTTTTATCACGCTTAAAAGCTCAAATAAAGTTCAGCTGGAGGATCTGGGTCATTTTTGACTATTTGGACTGGAAATTTAAATTTGTTGAGCATCCCAGAGTCCACAGCCAAAGTACTGACATTACATTGAGGACAGGAGGACTAAAAGAACGTGAGAAAAGAAAAGAGTGAACGAATGTATGAGAAGTGAAATCACCATGACTCACTCTGCAGCAGGTCTCTCTCAAAGCAGCATTTTTATTTTGTCGTCAGGTTCTTTTCTGTAATTCTAGAGCTGTAGTAATTTGTTGATATATGTATGCAAACATCCTGCAAGTTTGTTCCCATTTTCTACGGGGAGTTTGTGAAAAAGTGTTTTTCAGTGGGATTTGATGAGAAACTGAGAATTTTCTGGTAATTTTGTGTTTCTAAGTGAAAAACAAACATATCCAAAAGTCTTTTGGATTCAAGAGTCAATACTTATCAAAGTATCAGAGAACCATAGACTTGAACCTCAAGATGGTTTTAATATGGTTTATAGTTGCCTCTATGCCAGGAAAATCAACAATAATTTTTAAAAGTCCAAATGTTTGGTTGGATTTTGAAGCTGATTTGTCAGTAAAATTAAAGTAACAAGGACTCTGACAAACTTTCAGGTTGTAAACAAACATTCAAGCCAAAGATTTTAAGGAAAGTTTTGGATGTTCCTCTGCTGACATTTTGCACATGGTTTAAAAGGCATCCACACGGGGGTGGTTTATGTGAACGCACACACATATACATACATATATATATATATATATATA
>NC_056514.1:35506754-35519193 GCF_014905685.2 Nematolebias whitei | reverse complement strand
ATACATATATATATATATATATATAGAATTGCTTCAATCTTACTCTGTGTTTTAAGAGCCCCAAAAGAGTAAAACAGGTTCCAGAGTAAAAAAAAAAAAAAAATCTTAAAACACCACTCTTGTTTGTGTATGGATAAAGAATAATAATAACATTTGCAATCCTTTGAAAAATAACGATGTCATAGCCTTACATCTAATCTAACCTGAGTTTTGTAAACTGTAAAGCTTAATGTGTATGCTCCAAACCTCGTTTCCTGTTTTTGGAGTAGTTTTTGTGGCAGCGTTACAGCGCCACTTACAGGCCTAGCATAGTTACTACAGTTTTTTTTGGGGTTGTTTTTGGTGTTTCCATGTAAATGAAGACATTTCTAGAAACGGGGCTATGTTTGTGAGAATATTGTTAGAAATGGCAACAAAAAAAAAACTGGCTTAGAGAATTGTCCTTTGTGTGGGCAGGCCCCATGTACTGGTAATATTGTATAAAAAGCTGTGTTGCACATGAAATACTATGCGAGTACAGCTGTGAGACTCTTGGGTTATCTTATAGGAGCATAGCTAATGTTTATAGCAGACTTTTAAAAGAACATTTACTTGTTTAGTTTGCAGGACAAATTTGTTAATGATGTCCAAATTTGACAAGACGATAACATCTACCACAATACTGACTCCAAACAAAAACTTTTCTATTAGACAACAATAAAAGATACAAACCTGTCTGCCTAACCAGTGTACTTCATGGATTTTCTAATAAATAAATAAATAAATAAATAAAATTTAAAAAGTAACAGACTTTGAGTATGCTTGTTACAAGTCCCCACTTCTTGTCCTGGACACCAGATGTCTTCCAGTAACCCATTTGTCTCTCTTCTGTTTGTGTTTTTGACAGTTTATAAGACGATGATCACGGTTTGTGGCTGAATCTGTGTGAGTCAAGGATTTATTTGCCACGAAGGGAGTATAAAACAAATAGAAGACATCTGCAATGATGTCACGTTCAGTCTCTAAACAACTATTTGCTGCAAAGTTCCGAGTCCCAGTCCTTCAAAGATAATCTGTGAAAACTTTGTGATGTTAGATTTGGTATTTTGTTGCCACTGTTTGGGGGAAAAAAGAAAGCAATAACATAAAAACCGTTTGAGAACGCAACGTTTCACAATAAAACTTTAGACATCAGTAAAACTCCTCACAGCATTGATTGCCCCGGGTTATGGTCGGTTATGAGTGCAACTTTTATTTTTTTTTATGGCGCTTGTATACCTTAGCTTCACTGATCAATATGGGTCCAACTACAAAACATGTTTTCGTGCCTCTCAATAACTTACAAATAAATACAAATAGTAGAACAGTAAAAAAAAAAAGGAACCAATTTCAAACTCAAACTGTAACTCTTAAATAAGTCTCTAACGAGTAAAAAAGTTAATTGAGCAATAAATATTTCATTTTATCGCCATATATGAGCACCAAAGATTGAAATGCAGTTCAAGACCTGACTGTAACAGAGCCATATGTAAGCTTCAATGGGCGTTAAAAATAATAAATAACAAAAATATGTTATTTTAGGGGAATTTCAATTAAGTGAAATTCTTTAGAGCATCATTTTTGTTAAAAGATAATGTATGGTGAGGCTTTTTAATAAAAAGAATACAGAAAAAAAAAAACACTTTAATAAAGTTCACCACCTTTGATTCGCCTTTGTTCTACTTTTTCCAGTTTGCATTGAGAGAGAACGCAGATTCTAATCGCTTGATGAGATTACAGCTCGTTTCTGTGTGTTTGTAACAGAGCGCGCCGTTTCTCCTGTAATCTCTGCGAGGCTTTATAGTAAAACAGATGTTGTGGAGGGGAGATGGCCCTAATCCTGTGATGTGCTGTAATCCACAAGTCCTCTGAATGAAATCGCACAGAATATTGTGTTTCTTGGTTCAACAGCTGTTGACATGAAGAGAAAAACAGGACGGTTACGAAGCACGAGTGGTGGGTAAAAGCATTGTAATCTGTGTCTGAGAGTGAATCGAACATAAAAACTAACAAAAACTGCTTTTGTGAAGCTTGAAACAAACATTAGAAAACGCTGCAGAGAAAATTAAAAAGTGATGTTCATTTTCCAGCTGTTGAATTTGTACACTCAAATGATAAGCCCATATGTACACTAAATTAATTCTTGAGAGAACACACTGTCTGCCTTTGTTTAACAAATAAAAGGACCAAATGTGAATAAAAACACCCAAAATTATGTTTATACACTGCCTGGCCCCCCAAAAAAGTTGCCACCAAAAAAAAAAAAAGGTCACACACTAATAATAATTTCATTGAGCTTTGATTACATCATGCATTCGCTGTGACATTGTTTCAATAAGCTTCTGCAATGTCACAAGATCTGTTTCCATCCAGTGTTGCATTAATTTTTCACCAAGATCTTGCATTGATGTCTAGACACCAGGCATGATGTGTGCGTCACTTCTCCTGCCTCTCTTCTTACCCTGATGTGCTCATTGCTCTGGAACAGGGTAAATCTGGACTCATCAGATCACAAGACCTTCTTCCATTGCTCCAGAGTCCAATCTTTATGCTCCCTAGCAAATTGAACCTTTTTTTTTTCCAGTTAGCCACTTATTAATGGTTTTCTTAAGGCTACACAGCTGTTCAGTCCCAATTCATTGAGTTCTCTTTGCTTTGTACATGTAGAAATGCTCTTAATTTCACTATTAAACATAACCCTGAGTGCTACTGTTGTTTTTCTTCCATTTGATTTCACCAAACGTGTAAGTGATCGCCGATCACGATCATTCAGGATTTTTTTCCGGCCACATTTCTTCCTTGAAGACGATGGGTCCACACTATCCTTCCAATTTTTAATAATGCGTTGGACAGTTCTTAACCCAGTTTTAGTAGCTTCTGCAATCTCCTTAGATGTCTTCTCTGCTTGATGACAATGATTTGACCCTGCTCAAACAGACTGACATCTTTTCCACGACCACACGATGTGTCTTTTGATATGGTTGTTTAAGAAACAAGAAGCAACTCGTTGCACCAGTTGGGGTTCAATAACTTGTTGCCAGCTGAAAGATAATAGCCCAATGCAGTAATTATCCAATAGGAGGCTCGTACCTATTTGCTTAGTTAAATCCAGGTGGTGACTTTTGGTTGGGTCAGGCAGTGTATTTGTCAGCACAGTTAATGTGTAGCTCGAGGTGGTATGAGGAGTTGAAGAAAAGTGTCTGCTGCCATTTACAGCGGTCAAAGAAGATGACAGTAGTGAAGGAGCAGAGGATGTGGAGTAGATCGGGGAAACTGGAGGTTGATTCTGATGAAGGGCAACCTCAGTCCCTGTCAGACTGAAAAGAAAAGTTTGATTTAAACATCCCAAACCTTTATGACAAGCTTTATTCTTTTATTGATGGGATTACTTTTACTAGCCAAAGTTTTAGAATAATTTTATTGAAGCTCAGAAATTAACAAACATCTACAATTCATCAGTCAACCTCATTCAAGATGGCCACTAAGTGAAAAATGGCTATGACTCAACCAAACATTCGCACATTCAGTGCGGTAGAAGTTGTGACACGTTCTCTGAAAGCCAACTGATCACGATACGTTTTTAAACCTTTGGCATTTGGTTAGTGCTGGTGTCATTTTTGTTGGTAAGCTAGCAAAATATCTCATCAACCACTGGATATATTTTAACAAAAGTGTCAAAAAAGCTGTAAGTGTGTGGACATGTACATCTTCTGAAATCATAGAGTCAACCCAATCCTAAAAGGCTACCGTAGATGATTTTACAAAGCACAAACACGGCTTTAGCTCAGCCAAACCGACACATATTGAGCTCAAACGTAGTGTGGTAGTAGCTGAGAAACATCCCTAACAAATATTCAGAGTGTTATAGATTGTGTAATATCTTAACCTGAAAGTTTTGTTTTAATTATTGGCGTCAAACCTGTTTGTCTGCAAAGTATCTCACGAACCACTGGACTGATCTTAATGAAGCTCTCTGAAAGCATTCAGAACATCTCCAGAACATTTAATTTTGAAGTCACCCAAATTCAAGATGGCCACCATAGTTAATCAACATAAGCCAATACAGCAATGGCTATAATTTGGTCAGTTTCACAAATTTTGAGCAAACATTTGGTTTAGTTGTAGCTGAGGTCTACACATTATGTGACATCCATCCATCCATCCATCCATCCATCCAGCCATCCATCCAGCCATCCATCCATCCATGGGTGGATGTTACAGTCTGTTATCTCTTATCTCATGAGGTGATGGACAGAGTTTAATTAACTTGCAGCGAATAGACATTGGACGTCCATCTACAACAAAATGATAGCTGGAGTCAACCCAGTTATTCTACCAATTCACAAACAGCTATACTTTATCCAAAATGACAAAAAATTAGGTAAAGTTCATGTGGTGGTAGATGGGTGTCATCTTCCAACACAAACTCCAAGAATTAACACTTTCTGCTAGGTGGCTGTAGCAGACATGTTGAATTAAAACATGAAAGGTGGTTGTCCTATACATTTCTTAAAGGATTGCTAGGCCTTTAAGTCTACTTGTTTTTTTTTTTTCCCACCAGTTTAGAAACATTAATGTCTGGTTATACATAATGAGAAGGACACCGGTGGAACAGTAAGGCTAGAAGAAGCAGAGGTCACAAAGGTGAAGGACTTAAATGACTTGGGGTCCACTGTCCAGGAAAATGGGGAATGTGGTATAGAGGTGAAAAGGAGTGGATGGAGAAAAGTTTCAGGAGTGATTTGCGACAAAATGGTGTCAGCAAAAGTAAAAAAAAAAAACTTTACAAGACAGCGGTGAGACCAGCTATGTTGTATGGTCTGGAGACAGCGACATGGACAAAAAGACGAGAAAGAAACGGAAGTAGAGCAATGAAGATGTTGAGGTTCTCCTTAGGAGTGACAAGAATGGATAGGATTAGGAATGAGATCATCAGAGGTACAGCACAGGTTGAACAACAGAGATAAAGTTAGAGAGGCCAGACTGAGATGGTTTGGACATGTCCAGAGGAGGGACAGTGGGTATATTGGTAGAAGGATGTTACAAACACCAGGAAAAAGACAAAGAGGAAGTCCAAGTATATGGATGCAGTCAGAGAGGACATGGAGGTAGTGGAAGTGAGGACACAGTGCAGTGGAGGAGGATGACTCGCGGTGGTGACCCCTGAAGAGGGAAAAGTCGAAAGAAGAAGAAGAATCAAACACAACATGTCAGATTTCTTCTCACTTCTCCTGCCGAATCATGTAGAGAGCTGGTTACTGGACACCAGACGATCCAAAACCTTTGCTAGAAGGATTTTAGCTCACTGAATCCAGCCGGACATTGTAAGACAGTGGGATGTTACAGAATGAAAAGTGAGTGCACTCTAATCACTCATCTTGGACTGATGGGATGTATGATCCACATGGCGGATGACAGATCAATTTATTTATTCTTATTACAAGCTTGGAAATAAGAACAATGCAAAAGAGGGAAGTAGAAAAAAGTCAAAATTTCTGGCAAACGTTGAGAACATCTCGCCTTAAGCCCACTAAAAGCCCAAGGCAGGACTGCTCAGTTCAAACATTTCAGCTTCATGCTCTGCTCTGTTCTGAGACTGTGAAGATCAATTTATGTGTTTTTGCAAGATCAAAAAGATCTCTATTAAAGAATATACACCACTATGCACGGCATCAAGTGCATCCCTCTTCATCCATCATACCTAGCTCCATACTGGAGGGTTTTTTTTTTTTCCACTTCAAAAATTCATGGATTTCACAGCAGTTAGAACCAACTTCCAGCTGAGTAAGGCAGATGAAAAATTGATCTTGCCTCAGCTGGTCAACACTGAATTGGGAGGCATTGTATTTAGAAGTGATACATGTAAGCGAAGCAGAAAAGGTCAAGCTGATGCGCTCCAGGATTGTGGGGAAAAAAAAAAAAGTTAACACCCACATCAGCAGGCTCTCCACGTGAAGCAAACACTTACTCCAGCCTTTTTCCTTTACTTACTCCTGACTGAGTGCTTCTTCGCCTGTGCATTGTGTTTGCATGTAAAAAAAAAAAATTATCTGGAGGAGAGACGTAAAGACAAGAATCTGAGGTTGTGCAAGTGGCAGATAGAAAGAAAAGGTTCTGGAGGTGACAGGTTCACTTTTGAAAGTTTCTCACCGATCTCCCGATGAACAAATAAAAAGCACTCCAACTCTGATGTAAAACTGGAGGACAGCTTTATCTCTTCACAGGAAGTGCCTCATTTCAACTGCTTGAAATAATTTCCAAAAGTAAAATATTTTAAAGTGAATCAAAGAAAAAAAAAAAAACTTTGTTTAATTTTTTTTAAATCCAATACTTAAAAAAAATTAAACCTTTATTTTACCAGATTAACGAAAAACAACATTGAGATTAAGACCTCACAAGGGTTTCACTAGTCGGTTCTGCTTCTCTCACACATCTTAACTCCGCCCCCCCAGGTCAACAACTGCCGACACCAACATAGCGCTACACTAGGGCACAACACAGAGGTCTCTCCCCCTCCGCCCCCCGCCCGTTGACAAAAACCTCAGAAGAGATGGGCGCCGTGCCAAGGCAAGTGACCTCGGGGAAACACTGAAGGCAGTGTGATGAGTTGTTGGTAACCAGGAAAACCCGGAGTGGATTTTTAGTGCTTCGAGTATTAATTGATGGATTTGTTCACGAAGAAATTGAACCAGTGCTGGGTGAACTAATATTTCACAGTAAATGTGTATTTGTGTGGGGGAGGGTGGTTTCCAAATCAGCGTTTTTTAAAATATAATTGTTGCGATGCCTTTGCCTCTGCATCACACAAGAACAGCACGAATGACAGTTTACATTTACCGAAAGATGTTTGGATTACGGTTTCTGTCGATTCTTTTTCCAGGTTTAAGCTCCTGATCAATTTTAGTGAGGACCTCCTAAAATGTTCTATAAACGAGGCCCTGCAGCATCATAAAACTTCCGGTAAATCAGATACGGTGCAACGCAGACCACTGTTCTTTTAGCACCATCGTTCATGCTGATCTGGAGTGACGGAGTATGTTATTAGTTGGTGCCTTAACGTAGAGCAACTTTTATCAGTAACCGGTGGTTCTGGAAACGAGATAGACCTGAGTAAATATATAAATTTTGTGTCTCTTCTCAGGCAGAACTCGGGGCCTTTGATGAGGCAGATGAACCAGGCAGAACAAAGTCTGAAAGAGAGGATGAAGAAAAACATTTTCTGGTAGGTTAGGTGAGGCTTTAGAGGAAAAAGTAGCATTAATACCTATTTAATGGACTGTGGCGGAGAGCTGCCTGACTATTTGATGATATGAAGGGTCTGTGAGTATGTGAGTGGCTTTTGTGTAAAATATCGAAGCCTTAAGGTTTAAAGGTTTTGTGAGGAGCCATGCTAAGTTGGGTTAAGCTTCAGAATAACCCTGCTGCACAGGCAGCCGGATCAGCTTTTACTGTCAGGAAAGTTATTACAGCGACACAATAGTTGTGGGATTACTCTTGTACTGTAATTGTGTGTGCTTAAGTAAAAGTTGGTGAGGAATATCATTGAAATCACATACAAGACGGCAAGAGACAGAATGTGATGTGCGGATGCCAGCTTATGTGAAAACGTAAAAGCGTAGCATTTCAAGGAGAAATGCATGTTGCCTGCAGTCTTTCATGGCAGACTTCTAATTCAAGATGGCTGCCACAGCTAAAGATATGTGTTAATGCTCAGTATGTGTTGAGGATGATTCTCAGCTACTACCACATAGACGCTACATTATTACCGTACTTTACGCCATACACACTAAATTAGTCAAATGGTCCAAAACTCCTGGATGGAGATCATGCAGACACTGTGTACAGATGAATTTGTCTGCTGACAGAGTGGCGCTTTCTTCATAATAAATTTGTGGCCAAACGGCAGATGCAAGGATGGAGTGGACACTCTGGTGGGAAGAAACCTGTGTGGTGACGTATACTGCAGCGGGAGGGGATTCTCAGGAGCTCTGCATCTGCCTTGTGGACTATGAAAGGTGTGTGAAAATGAACATCCTGCAACCACGTGACCATGAGTCGACTGTTCAGCTTCTTATGGAGTATGCTGGGACCTACAGGCCTAATTCTGTGGTATGTAAACTATTGCTAAACTTTAAAACCAACACTCAGGTTTGGTACAGTAATAATAATAATAACTAGAGAAATTGCATTTCCTGCAAAAATGCAGTGTGAATGATTATTGCAGAATAACTTGCTGAAAAACAGCTGAAAGAAGCTAAAAATATACATGCTGCAATGTAGCTAAAATGAAAGAGCAAGCCTAAAGGAGCAGAAGAAAGCAGAAAAAACACACATTTGCTGATTTAGGTTTAAATAAGCAGAAATGAGCACAAAAGTTAAGAAATCAGCTAAAAAAGCTTAAATTGGCAAGAAAAAAAAATCTATAAAGTAGCCAAAAAGGCAGAAAGAAGATGAACCAACAAGAAAATGAGCTGAAATGAGCTAAAAAAATAAAATTAAAAAAAATGTGGAATTAGCTGAAAAAGATAAAATTATCATAAAAATGTTAAATAATAATTGAAATGGCAGAAAAAGCTGAAACTAGCTGAAAAAAGCTGCAAGGAAGATAGCAAGCTGAAATAAGCATTACTCTGAAAGTAGCAGAAATACCGCGAAAAACTTGAATTTATCTGAAAATAGATGGAATTAGTTCCAACACTGTATTTCTAAAATGTTAGCTGAAAAGGCAGAACTAGCTTAAATTAGCATAAGAAATCAGAAAGAACACGTTTGCCCAATTAGGCTTAAAGAAGCAGTAATGAGCACAAAAAGAAGAAATCATCTAAAAAAAAGCTGAAATGAGCAAAAAACAAATTAAATGTAGCTAAAAAAAAAAGGCAGAAAGAAGCTGAAATTACAAGGAGGAAGTGGAGAGGGCACATTTTTGCTCAGTTAGGCTTAAAAAAGTTTAAATGAGTGCAACAAATGTGGAATTAGCTGAAAAAGGTAAAATTAGCAGGAAAACAGCTACCGTAAGGCGCACCGGATTAAAAGGGGCATTAAGTGAAACAAAACAGTCAGTTCTGTCAAACTTAATCATTCACAATAACTCTCAACATTGTTCAGTTGTAACACATAAAATTGGTTCAAGGTCAGTGAGCACAACCAGAATTAACAATGCACTGGATTATAAGGCTCGTTGTTGATTGTTGAGAAAATTAAAGGATTTTAAGTGTGCGTTGTAGTCCGAAAAATACCATCTATAGTAGCTGAAATAGTAGAAAAAGCAGAAACTTGCAGAAATAAGCTGAAAGGAGCGCAAGCTGAAATCATTAGAAATAATTAAAAAGAAGCACAAAAATGTTGAAGTTAGCAGCAAGAATCTGAAAGGACCACAAAACAGCTGGAACCCCCTGGAACCTGCTATGTGAAAATACAGATTTTCTTCTCTGTCCGAGTGTGTGCGCTGCAGCTTTGTACAGATCTTCAGTGTTTCCATGCGGTCTCAGTTGACATAGCATAGTAGATAACTTGATGGCATTTTGCTGCTATACCTCCTGACTCAAACCATTTTCTGGCAGCAGACATATTACAACCACATAAAAGGTCTTCTGCTGAGCTTCCAGGTAAAAACCACTCTCCTTCCTGTTTGCCGCTCTGTTTCCCTTCTTTCTTCTTACGTGTCTTACATACAGATGTCTGGATTCCAGCGAGCCCCCCCGACTATTATCAGGGTTTCTATTTTAAGTGCGGCGCAGTTGTTAGATCGCACTGTCCGTCTGCAGATCCTCCACATGACAAAGCACAACAAACAAAACAACAACAAAAACCATAAGCACCCCGTCTGTGTGCAGCACCTCTCTGTGCAGGTTTATGTCTGTGCATAAATGTGTGTCAGTCTGGTCCCTTAGAGTTACAGAAAACACACATCCCCAGATAAAACACCAAGCGTTTCCAGATGGAGACACTAAACCGCTGTCGACCACAGAACACACACACACACCGAGAGGAAGCCTGTCCTGCTGGGACATACCAATCTTCCGTCTCCTGCTTTGTTTATCTGCAGTGACAACTTTCTAGGCCAGTCTTTTGTTTCAGTGTTTATCTGAAGCCCGGGCTCCAAAAGCTGCGGCGCTCTGATTCAGCCTTTCAATGCCCTTTTATAGACTGCGGTTAGAAGTTGCAGAGAAAGTGGTTTGAAGAGGAATGATGTGGGGGAGGCTGCAAAGTAAAAAAAAAACAACTTTTTTCCAAGGTATATCCACGATCTTTTAAATCCAAACCTGATGAGAACATGAAGTATTTAAAGAGCATTCTTATAAGTTATGCACACCACCTGTTGCTTTTCATGCCAAAGTTTCAGGCTATGATAGTCTTTTCTTGAGAATTGATGGCGTGGAAAACAGCATTTGCATTTTGATGCTGTAATGCAACATCCTGCATGATCTCACAGGATCTGTTACGGCTTGTAAATGACTCTTACTATCACACCGAAGATGAACAGATTTGATCTCAATATCTGTAAAGTTTTACTGAGGCACAGCCTTGAATATGATACGTCTGATAAGCTACGCAGCCATCCTAAATTGGGTTGACTTCAAAAGCCAATCATTTATAGATTTACATTGATTGTTTATTATCTATAAATGTCATGAAAATTCATGCAAGAGTTCATGAAATATTTCACCATCAGTCACATTTTGTTGTGGCTGTTCCCTCTTCAGGGGTTGCATGTCCAAACCATCTCAGGGTGCATTCACACCAGCCCTGTTTAGTCCGCTTTAATCAAACTCTAGTCCATTTGTCTAGAAAGTCCGGTTCATTTGGGGAGATGTGACTGCGCAATTGAACTCTGATGCGGACCAGAAAAGCAAACTCTGGTCCACCTAAAAACCTAGGTCTCGGTTCGGTTGAAGTAAACTCTGGCGCGATTTGAATGCAACGTGAATTCAAGCGGACCGGAGACAGCTCCAAAAGCAGGAAGTGGACTACAGTGCAGGGCATTCAAATACAACCAAAGCCAACGCACATTTCTCATACGGAGCCGTCGCAGCCGCCTTGTGTGAACAACAACATTCTCCATGGTCTTCTGCCTCATCTTCCGCTCATGCCGAGTCCATTGTTGAAAAATGTTTGCTTGGCACATGAGCCACAGAGAAAACAGAAATCCTAAAACCGCTACAATTTTACGCCGCTCCATTTTTGCTTATATTTCCCGAAGTAAGTTGCGCTCTTTGTCTTCTTCAGAGGCTTTCATGTTGTTTCCTTCAGTAGTTCTTTGTGCAGCGCCACCACAGGCGAGGGGGCACAGTTTGGCTCGATTGACTCAATGCAGTGTGGATGTGAACTGCACCAGCTGAAGACGTAAACGAATGTTCCGAGATTTGGTCCCCGATTGAACAGTGTACCAGACTATCAGGTGTGAAAACAACCCCAGTCTGGCCTCCCTAACTTTATCTCCCAGTTGTTCAACCTGTGCTGTGCCTCTGATGATCTCATTCCTAATCTTATCCTTTCTTGTCACTCTTAAGGAGAACCTCAACATCTTCATTTCTGTCACTTACAGTTCCGTCTCCTGTCTTTTTGTAAATGCCACCGTCTCCACACTATACTGTACAACATAGCTGGTCTCACCACTGTCTGGGGAACTTTTCCTTTGCCATTTGCAGCCACCCTTTTGTCTCAAATCACTCCTGAAACTTTTCTCCATCCACTCCATCCTGCCTGGACTCTCTTTTTCACCTCTATACCACACTCACCAGTTTCCTGACAGTGGACCCCACACACCTTTGCACCTGCCCCTTTGTGACCTCTGCTCCTTGTAGCCTCACCCATTTCCCTCTAATTCACACATGTACTCTGACTACGACTGACTCATATTCCTCTTTCAAGTGCATACCGCCACCTCTCCAAGTTCTCTTCCACCTGTTTTCACCACAAATCACAATGCCATCTGCAAAAATGACAGACCCATGCACAGTCCAAAACAACCATCTACCTTTGCCGTTTGGCAGCAGGTAATGATTGAGATATAAAAAAGGAAAGACACGATTAAAATAGTTCACCTCTTTTTTGAGCGGTTTAGATTCTCTTTCAGTCGAAGCCGTCCTCACTTTCTTTTCATTACAACGTGCGTTTGTTTGCCTTTAACAATTTGCAGGTATTTTATTGAATCTCTAAGCCTGTGAAATGCTCTTTATGAGGTCGCATGAAACACAAGCCCAAAGCACAGAATTGATCCACTCCTACACTTAGCAGTTTGCAAGTCCGCACTGTGATTTTCCTGCACACACACCTTTGTTCCTCAATGCAGCCAAAAAGTAATTTTTCAGCTTAATCTGTCCACACGACCCGTTGGAAAAATCAATCAGGGTTGTTCAGAAGCACAACTTCTGTCCTTGAATCTTGTGGTTGGAGCACAGGAAAACTTTCTTTTATATAT
>NC_056514.1:35468674-35506654 GCF_014905685.2 Nematolebias whitei | reverse complement strand
TATATATATATATAGATAAGTGACATTATTACAGGTGCTGCTGTGCAGAATACTTCATCACCTTTTATGTCTTTAAGGTCTGTTTGGAGTGAAGCAGGAATTTAATTTGCTTTTCAGGCAATCCCATCAGCAGCTCAACCTGAAACTCACCTTCATCTTTTACTGCTGACTACAGCTTTTAAATAAGCAGGAAAAAAACTTCAACCTGAAATCACATCATTTAAAAGAAAAAAAAAAAAAGTCTTCTGCTTTGATCAGGAGCAGCTACTTAAAGTCATTTTTTAGAGTTCCAAGCAGCTGCAATGTTAAAATCAGAGCGATTCTTCACAGAATGATTGAGGTATGGCTGTTTTGGTCAAAGCTTGACAATATCATTACTTGCGATCTGACGAGATATCGTGACATTTTGCACGATATGTTCATGTTCAAAATACGGGTTGGAGATAACTCAGCCAAATTTTAAAAGGCTGATAAGCCATGTCCGCCATCTTTAATCAGGCTGACTCCAAAAGTTATTGATTTACTTCCAGTAATACGAAGCCCCCCCAGGAGTCATGGTACAAATCAGTCCACTCCATTTATTAAATCATGCTCACAGATTTGCTAACAGATGTTTTATTTGAGAGCAAGCATCATTGTTTGGATTCAGTACCATTAAAAGGTTGAACAAAAGCTTTTAAGTCTTATTTATCAGTTCAATAAGTTCTAAACAAACCATCAACTCAGATAAATTACAAACATCGCCTCCTTCCAACTGTAGAAAAGCAGATAAAACACCAGAGACTGCGTTTACTCCAACAAGTCAAACTCTAATATAAAGTGTCAACAAGGGACTGTCACTAAATTAAGATGAACTCTAATATAGACAAGTGTCAAGGGACTGTCAATAAATTAGGATGAGGATGGCAATTATCAAAAACTATACAAACTGCCATGTTTCATACTGAGCTGAAGGAGTGACATTAAATAAATAAATGTCTGATTTATAACCATTTGACAGACAATTAAAAAACAGGAAACTGACAAATCCATTGATGTTATTCAATAACAGGCTACAGCTTCATTTTGCAGTTTGTCTCTTTTCATCTTTTTCCTCATCCAAACAGGAAAATAAACAAAGCACAACCCCTTATTGTTTTAGTTTTGTTTCACAAGATATTTTGCTAACGGACAGACAAAGGAAACCTCCCTCCCTCCCTTCCCTCCTTCCTTCCTTAATTCCTTAATTCCATCCATCAATCCTTCCATCCATCAATCCTTCCATCCATCCATCCATCCATCCATCCATCCATCCATCCATCCATCCATCCTTCCTTCCATGTTTGTGCCACTATTAGAAGTTTATGAATTAATATTTAAAATTTTACACACAAAATAATTGCCAAATTTATTTGGGGGAATGGTGGCGCAGAGGTTTGAAGATGGGCTTGTGATCGGAAAGTCGCAGGTTCACCTCCCAGTAACGTCAACATCCAAATGCGGGTAGAAAAGGTGAAACACCCACACCTCCCTCCACCCTCATTCGCCCCACTCTGGGCCCCTGAGCAAGGCCCTTAACCCCCACCATCTGGTCTCTCTTGAAAATGAGTTCTCGTGGCTCAATGAGACTACCTGGATAAATAAAGAGTAAATGGAAAAAAAAAAAATTGTTGCGTGTCTTTCCAGATTAAATAAAAACTATTCTGTTAATAATCTTGCAAATCATCATCAGATTTCCGAGAAACTGAGCCTTAAACAGCAAGTGTCTCTAAAAACACCAGAAAAATGTGATTTTGTTAAAAAATAATAATAATAATAATTTGGCCTTTCTCAAAAAAACATTCTAATATATTCTCACCCACCTTCAGTGATTCTGACAGAACCCTGTCAGAAAGCAAAGAAAACAGTTTTCATGGTCACATTCCACAAGTGAACAATGGCCAATCCTTCACTTTACAAATCTGAACACATCCAATCCCAACAAAGTTTGTCATTTCTTCTGTACTCTATTTTATGTCCTCGCTTCCTTTTTTCTAAGACCAATTTTTGCATAGGCTCACGACGTAGGATCTTTTTGCTTGAATTAATACCAAGGACAACCCCTTACGGAGAAAGAAAAAGACAAACGAAGATGCACAGATGACTGGAAGAAGCAGATTTAACAATGTGCAGAAAGGTAACCTTCAGCCATATTTAAACCAGATAATGATAAACCAGATTTGCTATAACAACTTAAAGCATCGCAGCTAAGACACAACATGTGATAAAGAGGAAACCAATCAGACGGGCGGTTCTCATCATCAGATGGTAAAATCTGTGTTCTTGGAGAACATCGCTAAGCTTTCAGCTCATTTCACTCCGTTTCTTGTTAAAGCTGTTGTCCTGAAAATCCCCCCCACTGCATGTCATCTACGAGCCTAGTTTAAAGCCTCGTCCTTTACTAAGACGCCGTCTGAAACAGACATTCTTGTTAATCTGCTTCTCCTCTAGTTTGTTCTGGTCCTCAAAGCCTGCGAGTGCATTAAATTCTAGCTCAGCCACTCAGTTTGATGACTTCCTCTGTCCAAAAGGCACAAACTACAGCAGCCACAGCTTCCAGTTGTGAAACAGTCTTGGTAATAAACCCAATTTTGTTTCATTTTCTTTATCATTTCCACCTCGATGTCCTGGGCTTTGTGGTGACATCTAAAGAAAAAAGGCAGAGTTGTTCAATATGGCCAAGTTTTAGAGACTCTACTCTACTGTGCCAATGAGAACTTCTATAAATTCAACGTGCATGCTGATTTATTACGAATACAAAACCCTCCGGGTGCTATTTACTGTATGTGTATGGATCAAAATGTGACAAAGCTGCTGTTTTCTTTAGCTTGAGGCAAGGAGTCTTTGTATTTTTAAGTTACTGGTGGTTTGAAAAACTGAAACTAAAACGCACCAGAGAAACGCACACACACAAACACACACGTACACAAAACAGTAGGGATGCACGATATTATCGGCATGGTATCGTATCGGACGATATTAGCGATAAAGTTAAATATCGGACATCGGCCATTCTATCAATACAACACTGATATAAAAGGTGCTGTTTTTTAAAATATATATTATATATTTATATGGTGTTACATCATTTTCAGCCCCCTTTTTGGGCATCTGCATTTTGTAGCAGGCTAAATTGGCAAAGACCATGCAGACTAATGTAGTATTTTAATTCCACAGCAGAGAAAGTAATGAAGTCTCTAAGTAGGTCTAGGAAAAAAAAAATATTGGTATTGGTATCACTTATTGGCCAAATAAGTTTTAATATATCGACATATCGGATATCGGCTAAAAATCCAATATTGTGCATCCCTACAATACAGTATATGCATGTATATACATGTATACACACACACATTACATACACGAGTTATCTACAACAGATAATACATTATTTGGACATCTTTGCACATCGCTATTGTTCAAAATTTTCCCAACGGAGGACTTCACTCTCAGACTGCAGGTTTACTTGTTTTACAGGTTTACTTATCTTTCAGTTATCAGGCTCCTCTCTTGTGGAACCAACTCCCAGTTTCTGTCTAAGGCTGTCCAGTTTTAAGACTGGGCTTAAGACTTTCCTTTTTGATAAATCCTATAGTTAGTTGGTTTGGTATTCTGACCTATTCCTTATCCTATGCTGTTATAACCTTTGACTACTGGAGAATTGTTCGTCAAATGAATAGTTTTGTATTTGTAATTATTTTTTCGTAACATGTGATTTTGGTCTTTTTATCTTTCCTCCTAGCGAAAACCTGATGGCATCCATCCTGGACCTGCCATTGTGTATCCGTTCCTCCTTCCTGTTCCTCTCAAACCCAGTCGGTCAAAGAGGATGGCTTCTTGTCTTGGGCCTATTTCTGCTGGAGGTTTCTTCCTCATGAGGCAGTTTTTCCTTTCCACTGTTGCCTTTGCGCTTGCTTAGGATGGGCGACTGCGATGAAGTGAAAACTCAAAGCAATCTGTTGGCTCCTCAGATAAATAACGTTATTGACTTTTTATATATATGAATGTTTCTGTTCAGTGCCCTGAGCCGAATTCTCTTGTGATTTGGCGCTATATACATAAACTGAATTGAAATTAAACACAAAAGTTCAAGCTCTGTGTATAAAGTTAACACTTTTGTGTGAATTTCCAAGTCGTCAGATGCATTTGTATGCAAAATAAAACCCCACTCCTTTAAAATAATAAAACAAAGGAAGGATTTGAGTACAGGCTGTAATGTAAGTTTAAATCCTTCCGCCACTTGGGAGTGTGTGAAATTGATACAGGCACTGAGGAAAAAAAAAAAACAACATGGAAATGGAATAAAAGAAGAGAGTTATGAAAACGAAAAGGACTGGCCTCTTCTCTGAGTTCTTGTTAGAGGGGGCCAATGACCTTGCAGCTTCTCCATCCTACGCTGCTGAAGCCTTGGCAGGACCACAAAGGGAAGCTGGCACAACAGACTCAACCAAACACCACTGCTCAGATTTCTACTTAGCCTAATGAAACTGCAAACCAAAAATAGTCCTTAATGTAATATGCAAGGCCTCAACACCTTATCTAAACTTCAGGGAATGCCCAGAGTTGTAGGAGTCAAATCAGCATGTGAGGATAAGAGGCTAAATGAAAACAGAAAAAACAAGTGCCTGGGGGGAGACTTGGCCTGCCCAGAGATGTATCTAATCAACAACTCTGTTTCTAAACTCCAGCTGCAAAGGTGGACTTGTAGCAACTGATAAAACTTTTGAAGATTAAAGCTCGATTATTAATAGGCCTGAGCGGCGCACTCGCTCAAGATTTGAGGCACGCCAGCCCTATTTAATGCAAATGCACTTTCGGTATTAAACAAATTCACATGCTTCACACTCATTCCCGTTTTGTGTTTCACACTCGCGGATAATTGATAAACGCACAGGAGATCACACAAAGTGCTACCTAAATAGGATGAGAAGGATTTACCTTTGGGCTATGTCAGCTCCCATCTTTCATTTCCTCGCATTTAATATTATTCCGTCATCCACGAGAGGAAAATAAGTCTCCTCCAGGCAGCTATCTATTTACATTTTACGAATCTGTGCGTCTTTAATCTTTCTCCCAATTCTGCGAGGCTGAGATGCAAGTTATCTTTCGCTGAATTGTTTCAGTGCGAAGGATGAGGCCGAGGTTTCCTGAGCAGTTTTTGCAGCAAATGGCCTCTGAGCTTCAGGCTTGCCCAAAACACTTAAGCCCTTTATTACAGGCACTTAACCACAGGACCCATCAGTGTTTGCAATGGGCTCTAAGTCACAGATAATGGGCCAACGCGCACACACACATACATGCACATACTCCCACGTACACACAGGTTGCAGTATCATTATGGTATCATCATCTGTTCTCAGTCAGCAGCGTAAACTACCACAATGTTTGACACAGCATGGAGATTACAGCACGGATCAAAGGGTTTCTGCATACAGGAGCATGTTGGTTTATTGCGAGTGCGAGAGGTGCCAGGGAGTGTTTATTGGCTGCGTCTTTGTGAAGTCCTTGAAGACCTCCTTAGCACGAGTAATATTGCTGCTACAGAGCAGCTCTGCAAAATTTTACCACACAAGACCCAAAGATGGCCGTCCTGTGATGGACTGTAGAGCTGTCCAGGGCGCACTCTGCCTTTCGTATGGCACCAGCTCCCCCACGCACCAAAAAGGAGAAAAGAAAATGGATGGATGGATTTAGCAAGCATCTCTTAAGGCTGGTTTGATTCCGTGTTGCTTTTCCCCCAGCCGTTACAATCAGGGTTTCAGGTCGTTTCCCTGGTCTCCTATGCAATCTTTCCGTATTTGAAGATATGTTTCCCTAAGCTTGCGTAAGCGTCAAGGCGAGAAGAAATGATTTATAGATGGGGTCAAGAAGCACAGTTTATGTTGGAAGGTTTAGATGGGCGAGCTGAATATGCAGTATTCCTCCGCTGCAGTCAAGCCTTTGAAGTGCGATGCTAACCTCCAACCTGACTCCTACTGAAAAAGAAGGAAAGTTAGGTTTTGCCTTTCAGTCCTCAGGACTGGCCAACAGGCAGCAAAGTGAAAGCAATGAAAAATGTTTTATTGCTATTATTTTTTAATAATTTCTAAAGCAGCACAACCAACAAGAAAAAAAAAACATGCAGATGTGGCTCATATGCATAGAACACACACTTTAATGCAAACGTTTAAACAGTAGAAAATAAACATTTACTACGTTTGCCTTTACTCTTTTCCCCACGAGTCACCTATTGCGTCATTCATCAACATTAGTTCCACACACCCACACAGACTCCTTAACCCACGTGTCCAAATTGTGGTCCGAGGGCCGTTTGAGGCCCTTGGAATGATTTTTTGTGGCCCACTACTGCATTTTAAAAATGGTATCATTTTAGGCCAGCAGGCTTAAGAGGTTGATGCAGACTTTCTGCAAATTAGTTGGTAATTAAAAAATATATATATAATGTTTAGATTAAACAGCATAACAGATGAATAACAGTCTTCTCAAAATGAGCAATATTAAACAAAATACAAGCCTTTGGCTATTTAAAAATATATATATATATTCACTTCATGGTACAAAACATCAAAAACCTTTATGATTTCCCCAGAAAGGAGACTTTTGGAAACATAAAACTTGGCTAAATATTGCAGTTGTGTCACGTTTCTGTCCCAGCCTGCCAAAAGGCGGCTGTGGCTGAGTGGTTAGAGCAGTCCTCCATTGCAAGAGTTGGGGGTTCGAATCCACCAGCAGTCACATGCCGAAGTGTCCCTGGGAAAGACATTGAACCTCTTGTTGCCCCCGTTGTGTGTCCCATCGGTGTATGAATGTGATAGAGCACTGATTAGTCTCTTTAGAATAATTTGTTCAATTAGCTTTGTAGAGTGCTGTATGAATGCATAAATGAGGACACTGATTGTAGTGTAAAGTGCTTTGAGTATCTCGATAAGATAGAAAGGTGCTATATAAGTACAGTACATTTACCATAATTTCTGTCCCTCATGCCTTGTTTAAGCTGCCAAGCTCAGTTTTGCCCATCTCCCATCCTTCAACTCGTCCTGCTCCTTTCACTCCATGCTACGCCCCCTTGTTACCTCCACTGCAATCAGCCTTGATGCCGCTCACCCGCTCCCTGCCCTATTTATGTTTCAGGTTCTCAGTCCTCCAGTGCCAGATTACTGAAAGCCTCACAGTGAGTAAATGTCCAGCATTCATGCCACAGTCTCGTTTGTTTTTCTGGTTTTGACCTCACGCCTGCTTCACCGGTTCCTTGACTTGCTCGTTCCCTGTCTGTCTTGGATTCTCTGCTCACAATAACGACCCCTGCTTCCTCTATAACGACCATATCTTCTGGATCTCGTCTCAAGTTTAGCTTTAAACCTCTGACCACCCTTGTAAGACCCTCGCCCGTCTCTCTGGACCTGCCAATTGGATCTCCCTCTTTGCTGCTCACTGCTCAGCTCTGTCTCAAAGCCGGCTCGCCTTCACCACCGGTGACGTCACCACAACCAATTTCTTCAAGGAATTCCTCCCTCACCTGCCGGTGAAGGTTGGTGACTGTCATGAGAACAATCTTTCCATCACCACAGAGCTCCTGCTCATCAACTCTCCTGTCTCTTCAGATTGTGCTGGCTCAAGGACTCAGACCTCCAACAGTAGCAGTTTATCCTTCCTGTTGTCTGTGATCTGGTTCAAATTCCTAAACCTGGTTCTTGTCAAGTTGATAACATAATTTAAAAAAAAAGAATATAATGTGGTATCATCTTCATACGAGATGATCAACTTGCTCAAACTTTCCTGGATGAGTTTTCAGCACTTCGATCAGCCTTTTGAGCCGTCCATGGTCCAAAAGGCTGATCGACCCCCTTTTTAAAAAGGACACTTACTCAAATCACACTTTTGTTGCTGAGAACAGACTAAAATAAACTTTCCAAACAGAAAACATGGATCCAACAAAAAAAATATCAAAACCTTTTTTAATATTAAATTAGTGTTCATGAGGCTTTTAATGTTTTTCATCTACAACAGTTTCAAACTCTTCACCAAAACTGGTCAACTTTTGTCCCATCTCAAAAATATTGCTCACAGAGTTAAATTCACATTTTTGTGGTGACTAGCCCTTTCATCTTGATAGTTTTGGCCCACATATGAAGGTTTGGACACCCCTGCCTTAACCTAAAAGGGATGTCTCTCTCTCACACACAGATTTACCATCCCCACAATTACTTTGCAGCTTTCTCAGAGCAAGCCAAGTAAAATGGGCTGAAGGAGGATGTTAGTGGAGCAGAGGACGAAGGGCTGCTCGGCAGTTTCTTGCCAGGAAGTTGACTGACACCCATGACTCAAGCTTTTTTCTTTCTTCCTAATGGACCCAAGCTGAGAGGCAGTAGAATTTGATTATTTCCTTCCAGTCTGCCTCTCATTCACTGGCTCAATTTTCCCTTTTCATCAGCGACTTGCTATTTGTTTCTCATAAACCATTATCCCATTTCTTTTCACTTGCACCAGTCTATCTTAATTCTTCTTTATTTTTTTATAACCTCTTTAACATTTTGGTATTTTTTTCTTAGCGTCCTCCCCTCCCTCACCTTCCTATATTCTACTAGCTTATCCTCCAGTTTCTGATAAAAAAGTAATAAGGCTTGTAATGGCTTCAATTTCCTTCCTTCCTTCCTCTCTCCTGGCAATCTGCTATGTATTTTATCCTTGAAGATAGACTTTGTTGTGTCTAAAACAAAGGGCGAATGCATGCGTGCCTTTCCAGCTAGCGACCATCTTCGAACACACAAATACAGGTGTGTGAGTTGAACTTTCCATTTGTGTGTCTGCATTTTCCCTCTTTTCTTCAGGAATTGTATATTTTTGTACACGTCTCCCCTGTGATTCCAGTCCACCACTTATGCTGGGGATTTAATTGAAAAGTGGAAGGGGCTGCTCTCTTTCAGTGATGCATAGTAGCCATAACTTCCTTGGAGACATGCTCGGGGCTTGCCCAGGGTTATAAAATTTTTACAAAAACCCATGCAAGCACTCGCCAATGAAAAAAAAAAAGTGAATAAAAGTCTTGGTAGCTGCTTTTTTGATTATGTGTGTGTATATGTGTGTGAGGGAGAGAGGGGAAGTGTAAGAACAAGAGAGAAAATCGCTGAAGGTCATTGTCCTTCTCATCTCTTCCAAGCACCATAGATCCACTTTTAATCTCCTCTCTTATCTCCTTCTGTTGTGTAAAGCACCTGGTTGGTCCTGCGGTCCTTGACTAACACAATGACTTGTCCTACTGCACAGAACAAATGGACTTCATAAATACTACATCTGAATGAGTTCCATCCACATGAACTCAAATAAAGTTATGAAAGCAAACAGAATACTTATTGTCACCCAAATCTAATGAAACACTTGTCTTTAATTCTTTAATTTATCTATTTAGAGTTGGAATTAAATCTACCCTGTTATATCTCATCTACTATCGGACAGGTCTAAACTATACATTCTGTTTAGGACGTATAATGCCTTTGGCTCTAAGGAATCTGCAGTTGTTTTGTGTATGAGATTATGTTTGCATGTCATTTGAGGCTTATTACTGTGATTAATCATGCATATTGTCATAAGTCATCGCTGGCAGATTATGCGTGAATAATACAATTCCTTTCTTGGAATGATGAACGACCAGCGAGGATTCCTGGACGTGAGGAAAAGGAAAATGAGGAATTGGAGCAGACAGATTTGAGACACCAGCAGTGTTGCTGATAAAGCTGCTCTTCAATTTACATTTAAAATATGGTGGAAGCACAATGATGAAAAAAATAAAATAGTTGCAAGCTTGTTGGGATTAAAGGCATGATTTCTCAGTGGACTGGTGACAATCGCATGTGACTGTAAACAACAAGCAATGTATTAAAAAGGCGCAGATGACAAAAACTGAAGTTTTCCTATCCAACTCCTGCCATACAGCTTTATTCTTAAGCACACTTAATATAAAATGGTTTTCGTTTATATTAATGTTGTTAAAATTAATGGTAACTCACTCCAGCCTGCTTATGTTCAACCATAAAAAATGCATAGCGCAAAAACCCTCGCAGGCTCCTAGAGTCTCATCTGTAACTTATAAATCTCAAATGAACTTACTCTGACAAGACCTGATTTGTGATTTCCCCACACACTGTATATCACCATTATTCTCAAGACTAAATAGAGCATACAAAAACATAGTCTTATATGTGAATATCGCACCGCTGCAGTGATTATGATGAGGAAAAGAGTCATGTGGCTGATTTGTAAAATTAAACAGACTATATAAAGTATCTTGGGCCAGGTAATCAAATTTCTCACTGCTTTAATTAAAAGCATTTCAGGGTGTCTGTTGCAGCAGAAATAAAGTGATAGGAAATCACAACTTGTTGATCTTATGAATTTAATATCAATATGTTGAGTACTACACTTGCGTCCCCCCCCCTCACGTAATGTCGGCATCATTATGTGGTAGTGTGCAATTATTATTTTTTTTCATTATCACACTGTTGACCTTCAAACAGAGGTTAAAAGTGTGTTAGGAATGTTTTGTCTCCAAACCCTATGTGTTATTTTTCACCATTTTTTATTGTCTGTCCAAACAGGTCTCACTTGTAAATTAGTCTTCGAGGCTCAATGTGACTTATCTGTTTAAATAAAGGTTGAATGAGAAAAAAAAAAATAAAGCTACTAACAATTATTTGTTTTAGGTCAGAATGTGTTTGCTTTAACACAATGAGTTAGTCACAATGCTTATTGAAGACGTCTGGCACAAGCCATTGTCAGAGTTGAAAGGGAATACTGACCTGCCATCAGAACATAATCAGAGGTGGTACTTACATGACACTTTTGAAAGATATATTACCAAATACTTTTTTTTTTTTTCATTATACGGATACCTGGTGGTGGAATGGTGAAGTGCAGGAAGCTATTCAAAGAAATAAGTTTCCAAGGAGAAATATGACAGCCAGAGGACTGAAGAAAGGAGACAGGAATATAAGGAGATGCAACATAGATTAAAAAGGGAGGTAGCAAATGTAAAGCAGAAGTTGTCTGATGAGTTGTATAGGAGGCTGGACACTAAAGAGGGTGAGATGGACTTGTACAGATTGGCGAGACAGAGGGATCAGGCTGGAAAGGATGTGCAGCAGGTTAGGATTGTTAAAGATAGGAATAGCAATGTTTTAACAAGTGAGAATAGTGTGACAGGAAGATGGAATGAGTACTTTGAGGAGCTAATGAATGAAGAGAATGAAAGGGAAAGAAACTGTGGACCAGGGAGTGGGAAAGATTAGTGAGGGTGGAGTTCAGAAAGCTCTGAAAAGAATGAAGAAAGGGAAGGCAGTAGGACCTGATGACATACAAGTAGAGGTTTGGAAATGTCTAGGAGAGATGGCAGTGAGTTTTTGACTCAAATAATCAGTTGTGGCGGTGGTTTGTTATCCCAGTAGCAGCATACTGGGCCCTGGGTGGAGAATGACGGCAGTTATTCTTTGATGTGGAGCTTTCACACACCTACATGGCTGGGTCATTGATACTGGTAATAAGAAGTATGACTGGCCTCATGCTTAGGCCATTCCATACTTTCAACACTAAGTATGTTATTTCAACGTTCCCATCAAATGTCTGCAATGACCACACTCTGCCATACTTCATGTGTCTTTTGGATGCTAAGCGTGACAATTCATCATGATCTGCCTTGTTAGATGACAAAGGAAGAAGGGTGGGTATATGACTCATGCAGCTGAATGGTGTTTCCTCCTCCATCGAAAGGCTCAAATCGATGGTGGAAGCTGAGATGACGTTTTCGTTTAAGCTACTTCATTAAGGGTTTCCACAGCAAGCAAACGTTACCCAAATGATTTGGCAAATGTTGTAGACCAAATGCCACCTGGGCTTCAACCTGCTGCCTCTAGATTATAAAACCATGGCACTTACCACTGAGCTACCACAGTCTCTTGAAAAATCTTTCAAATATTTAGCAAATGTTTGCATTGTGCAGACACAGGAAAATCTGCAGAGTAGCATTATAGCATTGTGCTACAGTGGGTTAATCTTCTTCCATTTACTTTGTATCTAACAAGGATGAGTCAGGTTTCTGGATGGATTCTTCTCTACAAAGGAGAATCCATTCAGAGCTCAACCTTGTTAGATTTATCTACCTGGATTATTAAGCAAGCATCAGTACTTCTAGCAATTAGCTGTGTCCTAACAGGGTTTGAGAGAGTTGTGCCAAAAGCATCGCACGATAGAGGATATATGTGATAGTTTTGTTATGGGAATGTGTTTCAGACAAAAACAGCAAGTTGAGGGCACAATAGGGTGTTTTGGGTATGAACAACAGGATAGGGAAAACACATTGCTGGTCAGCAGTGATAGCAGCTTTGGGATTGTCTTCATGCTGATGGTTTTCCAAATTTGCCCAATTGAGCCTTGTTGCAATTCATCATTTAGGTCATAGAGAGCAAGACCAAAATCCAGTGTGAAAAAGACCTCAACAACAACACTGCAAAACAGTAATAAAATCAATGTAGCATGAAAACTGCACATTTAATTGTATGTTTATTTCAGAACTGATTGGAGGTTTATCTTCTAAACAAGGCCCCAGATGGTGACAGACTACAAATGTGTATTTTCTGGGCTTTTATATGCAAATGTAAACTAACATTTAGGTTTGTTTGACTTTTTACTTACTAATAGAGTGGAGGCTTGTGATACTGTATAATGATTCTCACCATATTGCACTTCAATAAAGCAGCAACATTTTTTTAAATGTTCCCAATACATGGAATTTTATATGTGGCAAATACGTAAAAAAACCTTGATAAGAATGCATCGCATGCTGATGCTCAGTACTTTTAGTTTGTTTATATGTAAATGATCTCAGTCATTTTTTTTGCACGTAAATAATCATTGTCAGTTTGCACAGTTTAGATGTCATCTACACAATTTGAAAATAAAACCCTCACAAGGTCAGAACCCTTTAAAGAAACCCTTACAAATCTCTATTTTTTTTTTTTGGCAAATGATGCCATCTAAATGTATAAAAGATGAATACCGCCTCTTAATATACTGTCTTGACCCTGACTCACTTTTTCCCCCTTTTATCACACTCTTTTTGTTTCTGTCCAGGCAGACTCTTGGTCGAGGTAGCTCTTGAAAACGCACTGCCTTGATTCACCCTGTTATCTCCCTCCCCACCCTCTATTCTGTCAACTATACTCTCAAAATGAGCCGAGAATGAGTGGGCGGAGAGGAAAAGAGGCTGCGAGTTTAGAAAGAGAGATGTGGAAAGAGAGGAGATATTAATAGTGACAGGGCAGAGATATTGAGGGCCCACCGATGATCCCACTGCGTCTCACCGAAGGTGTGGGGGTGAGGTAATGGCTTGATGCTGACATCTAGAGATGGAAGTAGAGAGGCAGATGAAGAGCTAATGCCTATAGATGGTGACCTCATGGGAGTGCGATTTTCTGTAAGCCTCTAAAAGCTTGAGTTTGTAGCTAAGATGCAACTACTTACTGGTCCTAGGCTAAGCTAGCAGGGTTTGTCTGGATAAGTGGACCTGACAGCCCCCAACAATGAAGTATCCCTGCAGACTCACTAGTCTATTGGCACACTGTTTAGTCTTGCCCTGAGAATGTCTTCAGGGATTTGTCTGTGCCCATTTGCTTCCTGTGGTGTTCTCAGTTCGGTAAATGTCACCATTAAGGTATAGAAAACTGGCTTTCTGTGATGGGATTGAGCTTTACCTGGAAATCATTTCACTAATTCATGGGAAATCAATATTTAATTGCTCCCAAACACAAAATACTTTTACACTGCTGTTGACAAGTTACACTAAACAGATCTGACGAGCAATGCAACGTAACACCCTAACATTATCAGCTCACTACTAAAAATATAATCATTATCCGTTTTTGAGCAATTCTTTGAGCAATGAGTGATGCTATGATTGTGTTGCATCATGGCAAATCATCACTTTGATAATCAGTGGAAAGTTTTAACAGAAAATAACTCAATAACATGACAACAGTGGTAGAGGGGAAAAAAAAAAACAGTCAATAAATATACTGAAGCTAAAATAAAGCAAACTGGGCAGCAGTTCCAAAAAAAAGTTTTAAATGTTTAACTGCAAAGTCTCCAACCTGTCTCAAAGCTCACTTTTTTTTATTTTAGCATTTTTTGATTGGCCTCATGGCTCATTGCTGGCTGCATTCGAGTTGTGTCATCATAAAACACGAGAACATTTTAAAGCAAATATTCTATTTTGATCTGGTGAATTAACTTCCCATAAGATCACAACCAGTGAGAGAAATTGCATTTACTGGAGCGCAGTTTGGGTAAGAGGCGGTTTATGATGCAGCCATCGGCCGCCTTTCATGATGGTGAGAGATAACATAGTTTCCTGTGTGTCTGTGTGTGTTTGTTAGTAAAATATTGCATGGACTACCAGATAGCTTTCAATGAAATCCTCAAAGCAATCACTGGATGTGCATTCAATCATTACATTTTGGAATTGACCAAGTTCAAGATGGCTGCCACAGAAAAAACGTTGTCATGAACTGTCCGAGTCAAACCTGTCTGTTGGCACAATATCTCATGATTCATGTAAAGAATTTTAATAAAATAAAAAAATAGATGTGTATCTCTAACCATTTACATTTGGATGTTGACTTTAACATTGGACATTAAAGATTGTTGCCACCGTGAATCAACCTCAGCAAATGGCTATAATAGTCACGTTTATAGATGAGTTGCAATGAGGTGTTGCAGCTGAGAGTAGTCCCCTTCACCTATTTTGAGTGCTGCAGGACTGAATTGTTTAAAACTTTTGAATTCCTTGAAGGAATATTAGTTTTAAACCGGCGTCATTTTTTTTTTTTTTTTTACAGATTTAGTAAAATCAAAAAAAAAAAAAAAAGGTATTCTGAACATATTTATCTAAATAAAACTAGTTGAGACCTATCAGAATGGTTTGCAAGCAACATCAGAACTGTACATAAACACTGTCAAAACAATACGACCACATATTTAATACTGATTACTGTATTTTTTCGGACTATAAGGTGCATTAAGCAAAACAAAACAGATAAGTCAAACTTTATATTCACAATAACCACAGAAAATTGGTTCGAGGTCAGTAAGCACAACCAGAATTAATACATAAGGTCCACCGGATTATAAGGCTCACTGTCAATTTTTGAGAAAATTAAAGGATTTTAAATGCGTCTTTTAGTCTGAAAAATACGGTAGACCTAATTTAACCAACAAAACAGCATTGAATATTTACAACATTAACAAGATAGTTGCAGGAGTTTTTGATGCTGTGAAATTAGCACTAGATTTGAGTATTTTGGGCACTGCAGGTAGTGTGGTGGCATCCATAATGATTAATCTTGATTTCAACAGATGGCATCAGAAAGTTATTTGTAAAGATCAGACGTCAAGATAAGAGTTTAGACTCTTGTGATCTTTGAGTTGTTATTCGTAGTGCCCAGCAGAACACTACTGTAAAAAGATTAACGATGTCACTCTTGCTGTGAGTCGTTTTAATAATTTAACTAGTCTGAGTGATACACATGCAGGAAAAAAGTATATAAGCAATAGAGTCTTTTAATGACACAACATGGCTGCAATAATTTCATGCAAAACGCAAAAGAAACAGGCTGCTTCTGAAGAGAAATGCAGCCCTTTTGTATAATTGTTGCACCCAGCTTCAGGAGAAATAACATCATGGTCTTTTTGAACAGAAAAATATATATACTGTGCATCAACTACTAAAGAAATATGAAATGATACATAGGAGAGGAAAAATGGGCCAAAAGCTCCTCTTCATGCATGCCGTTTTTTTTTTTTTTTTGTGCTCCTTTATGCTTTTACCTCACTTTCTCTTTTTTTTCAAGGTGCCAGATGTCTCGCTCAGCTGGCGGAGCTATACAGAGTTAGACACCTAGAGGAAGGCCAACAACAAAAAGACGGGAGCGGTTCAATGAGGGCCAAGTGACTAGCTTGGCCTCAGGCTGTGGACCAGCGTTTGTCTCTAGAAGCTGCAGGAATACAGCAAAATCCAAGTCCAAGGAATTACAAAAAATATCACAGTGTCTTTTCTAATACTGGACTCTGTCTTTAATCTGAGCTGAGATTTAAATATGAGACTTAAATTTAGCTTATTTTTCCCCCTATGAGATGAGTCATCTTTTCTTAATTATTAAAACACAATGAGCAAGATTATATATAAAAGGCGAAAGGAGAGAATTCTGTGGAAATGTGAAAAGAGAACATCTTTATCGATTTATTCTGAAGAGAGAGCACTTTTAATAAAAAAAGAAAGAAAAAAAAAACATCTGTGCTGCAGCCCCAGTGTGTCTAAAAGTGAAGATGGTTCAATACTTGAATAAAATTCATTGAGGATTCTGTAAAAGGTGCTGGAGCAGCCGGAACCTGCCTATTTGCTCGGCAAGTTATTGCCTTTGCAACTTCCACAAAAGTCGCTCTTTGGGCATTTGCATGCTTGAAGTCTCATTTTTCTTTTTAAAAACAAAATTAATTCATTTTTTTTATATTAAAAATCTTCAAAATAACCACAACTCTCTTGCAAAACCCACTGACGCACGAGCTGAAGGTGGGGTCTTGAAATAGGTCACAACATGAGATGCAGAAAATCAGCATTTTTTTTATTTTTATTTTAAATTTGGTACATTTATAGCTTTTGAATTTATCACAAAACGTTTTCAAGTCTTTTGACCAAGTCCGGAGCTTAACGTTGATGCAAAAGCATAACAGCCTATTTAAAAAAGTTAAGTCTGGTCCTCTGACATTCAAAAAACAAAACAAAACAAAAAAACAAACAAAAATAAATAGTTGTTTGGTTTTGTTTTGTTTTTTTGAATGTCCAGAGAACCAGACTTAACTTGTTTAGATTTTTCTACCAGGATTATTGAGCATGCATCAGGACATAAAAGGCCTATGATGACAAAGATTAAAAACAACAACAAAAAAAAAAACAACGTTATATTGGAAACAAACATGAAAAACAGGTTTTCTTCTGATTATTCACTTTTTTTTAACATAATCACACAAGTCATGTCATGAGAGCCCAACAAGAAGGCCATTTCTCAAAACTGTACATGTTAAAATGAATCCTTAGAAATGTCTTGTCACACAGTGCAGTTACTGGAGAGCATCCTGTGCTCCAGCATCAACGTGTGGCACGGAGGCTGCACAGCTGCAGAAAAAAAAAGCTTTGCAGAGAGTGGTGAAGGCTGCAGAGAAGTCTGTTGGAGTCAGCCTCCCCACCATCACAGACATCTACAACTCCAGATGCAGGAAGACGGCCACCTGCATCATGAAGGTCCCCACTCACCCAGCACACACACTTTTTGCCCCACTCCCCTCAGGCAGGAGGTTGAGGAGAATTAAATGTAGAACCCCTAGACTGAGGAACAGCTTCTACCGTGAAGTAGAGTTGCATTTGGGCCCAAAAAATCAGATCTGACCTGGCCCCAGCTTGTAGCCATCATTTACAAACACCACCCGATGAATTAACAGTAATTACTGGACAGGTCCAAACTTAAACCCCTCAGTTATTAATGGATGGCGGACGCTTGCAGCTGAATTAAAGGTGCAGAAGATTGAAGCTGAGGGGGTGTTTGTCCTTTCATGGCCATCAAAGCACATTAAATCCCTGCTTCTGCCTTCATTCTGCATTATTCAGACACGGACCCTGCTCTGACATGTCTGCTTTGGGATCTCACCTGTTTGAGCTGAGTACAGTGGCTGAACGTCCATTTGGGCAATGGATCGCTTTCTGGCAGTATAGTCCCATCTGAAGCTTAATTGAACTTTATTTGACCTCTTTCAAGGCTGGTCAGCTCACGCCCGTGCGGCTGGTTAATTGTATGGCAAGGCATGTTGCCATATAATTGGATCGCGGCTGATCCGCTGACGCAATCAAAAGCCCGACACCGATCCAACCCGCCCATTCAGCACATTATCATGGCTTGGCCCAAATGCGGGTCAGGCCACGCCAGGCTTCGGGCCCAGGTTAGAAATGACAGCTCTACACTGAAGCTGTTAGACTCATAAATCCTTCACCAGAAAAATTACTGTTTTGCCACTTTAATTGGTGTATATGTCACTTTATCTGGGCTGTTGATTATCCATGCTGCTGATCGCTTGTCTTTAAGCTGCTATGTACATACCCATCTGCTCACAAAAGACTCATGTTCAGGCTGCTGTTTAATATACTGTATTATATTACTTTATTATTGTCTAGCGTCCATCTTAGATCCTTGTATACGGTTTGTTTTTTATACTTTATATTTTTGCTATTTTTGGGTGTAACTGGGACCTTGAGTACAATTTCGTTCCACCTCATGTACCACATGTGATGCAAATGACAAAGAACCTTGAACTCACTCAACAAAAAGGGGGAATGGGAACTACGATCCGTCTGTCCATCCATGCATGTTGAGTTCACAATTTCAAAAATAAGAGGTTTTCGTACGTGGCTGCATCTATGCCTCAGAAAGATCCCTTTAGAAAATTAGGTTGCCATGCCAAAAATCCAAGTTGGCTGCTGCCATAAATGTGTTCGTCTTGTGAGCTGGAAAACATGCGTGTGGCTGCTTATAGGCATAAGAAAGGTCATTATCAAAAATTGGGTCACCACGTCAAAATCCTAGATGACCACAACTTTCCATATATATAAAACATCTATTCTTGTAAACAGTGCAACCTCTATCCACTTAAAGGTCTTGCACCCAAAGCATAAAGGTTTACTTGCATTTCCTGTTCACCCTGCTCATCACCAAAACTACAAACATTCATTATTCAAATTGTTCAGTGATGGTGGGGGGGGGGGGGGGGGGATGCCACTGGCGTCAACAAAAATACATGTATAACCTGACCCTGGCTCATAAAGACAGAGAAATGAAGACCGAAAATCTGCTACAGTATTTGTTGGCTCCCAGAATATGTAAGGATCAGTCATAGCTGCAACAACACCAACTATTAAATCCATACGAGTGACTTATAGATATTTTAGTGTTTTTAGTAGATCAATTGGTTGTGGCAGTCCTCTTTAATCAGGTTAAGTCCAAATGTTAATCAATTGTAGATGCATGTTTTCTTTCTGCAAGTTTCAATAAATTATATTCAATGGTTTGCAACAGGTTTTGACAATACAGGTACACACAAACTAAGAAATCTTTATATGCATTGGCAACAAGAACTAAAAAGGGGATTTTTAAGGTTGCATGATAATACAAGTGAAGGAATAATAATTATTTTAATTTCCTTTGTTCTTCTTGTCTAATTAAGTCTGATAACTCCTCTGACCTGCAGCCAAAGAGATTTGTTGGATGGAATTTGAATTAGACTGCATTCTGTTCTTTCCTTCTTGTACTCGTCATGATCTAAAAGAGGCACTTTACAAGCCGACATCATCCACTGATGTGCTGTTAAGTCTCTGCGCTGCTGAAAAGCCCTGCCAGGGGAGTTGATCTTGTTCCCCGTTTTCTCCGTTGTGACTCTTGGGGTGGAAACAAAATATTAGGAAGCTGCGAGGACGCCACTTCTAGTTGCGTCCTCTGTCGTTCTCTCCCGCTTGACCTCCCCCCGCCTCGCGGTTGATCGATACGCTGCTGCAGGGAGAGCCACGCAAGTTTGGATCAATCTAACTACTGCTGGGACCAGAGGCAAAGCAGGATGTGAGCATAAGAAAGAGTGAAAGCATGGAGATTTGGAGACTTTAATATAGAACATCTGAAATTATTTTTTGCATAATATAACTGCGCTAATACTGGAAGATACAGGTTGAAGTGAAGGGAGCACAAAACAGTCTTCAGATTACTTCTGCTCAGGTACAAGCTAAGATCCCACACACAGAAGAGCCGTCCATGTTGCAAAATTAAATGGAAAATTAAAGCAATCTATTTGCAATAATCATCTCATAGCCAGCCCTCAAAACATTATTGAACCGTTTACACTTGTTGAGGATTTATTTTGAAAGAAGCATCAAAATCAGGACGAGGAGGGCCGAGTTGCTGGCATGATTTTATTGAGATGCGGGTTAGAAGATTTTTTTTTTAAGCCGTTTAAAAATACATGGAACATTTCAGCTCAATAAAAACCAAACTGAACAGAGAATAGAAATGATTATCGGGTTCCTTGCATCATGGGCCTGGTCTAATGTCTCGTGTTAATCTTGAAAGCTTTTGGTTTGACTTTCAGAACGCTGCGAACACCGAGACGAGTCGGCTTGAAGGAACATTCATTGATTAATTGGTTGCTAGACCACAACTTCTGATTTCCAATTTCACAAGGGATCTTCCTATATTGCCTTCATTTCCCCTTTTATTTCATCTTCATTATGATCCAACCCTGATTTACTTTTCCCTCCTTTCTCTACCAGGCATTGATGTTAATTTGGAGCAACAAAAGACAAGCTTACAACAAAGAACTGAAATACGCAGTTCGTCAGTAAGCTTTAGTACATTTTTCCAGTGGGTAAAGTACTTTTTTCCCTTCATCTAATTCAAGTATATTTTTTGCCAAGTTTACCTTATCGGGGCAGCTTCTCAGAGCCAATTATTAAAGGAATGTAAATAAGAGGGTTTGAACAAAGTCCCTGGGGTCCCAGTGCAGATGTTCTCAGCAAGGGATGTAATTTAACTTAATGCAGGTAATCAGCATGATCGCCACTTTTAAAAGCTTTTATAATGTTTAATTTTAGTCTGTTTTCTCAGAGAAAAAAAAAATTGTAAAGATGAACGCAACTCATTTCCCACCTACAGGAAAATCTCTACAGAAACTAACATGTACACAAGCTTGACAGTGACATACTGCCTATTTACTGTACAGTGAGTAGAGTTGCATTAGGGCCCAAAAAATCCAACCTGACCCAGCCTCAGCCCGTAGCCATCATTTCTGAACCCCACCTGACCCAACAAATTAAAAGTAATTACTGAACCCGAAACCACCACGACATTTTTAATTAATCTTTGACTGCTTATATAGTTATTAACAGTCCATGGATACGTGCAGCTAAAAAAGGGGCAGAAGATCGGAGCTGAGGGGGTGTTTGTCCTTTCATGGCCGTCAAAGCGCATTAAATCCCTGCTTCTGCCTGCATTCTGCATTATTTGGATAAGGACCCCGCTCTGACATGTCTGCAAGGATATTTTGGGATCTCACCCGTTTGGGTCGTTGGCTGCGCACGACCGCTGGGTGCAGTGGCTGAACGTCCATTTGGGTTGATGGATCACTGGCAGTAGTCCAGCTGAAGCTTAACTGAACATTTTTTTAAACTTATTTCAACCTCAGCGTGGGGTCAAATGGCCATGTGTGGGTGGTGAATGTATGGCAAGCCGTGTTGCCATATATTGGATCATCAGCTGCACACATCTGCTGATTCAATCAAAAGCCTGACACCGGCCCAGCCTGCACATTAAGCAAATAATTATGGCCCGGCCGTAATCTGGGTCAGACCAGGCTGGACTCTGGGTTCGGGTTAGAAAAGACAGCTTTAACAGTAAATACAGTATATGAACAAAGTACCTGGGTTATGCAATGCTTTGCTTCAATATACTTAAATCTGTTGCATAAGACAATAAAGGTGTCAAACAAGCAATGCCAGTCGTCGTTTCAAGGGCAGTATGTTAGGGAATGTGAGGTCAAAGGTTATGGTTGTTTTTTAGTACCATGGCTAAGAATGTCAACTTTACGCATGAACCATATGTTTGGGTTAGCAGAGGAGCTGAGTGAGGCTGCAGCGTGCAGCTAGCACTCCAAGAATGCTTCCAAGTCTGTGAGCTTGGCTGAACCGATAAGAGTATAAAAACAAGCTGTGCAGACAGCTCGGGGCAGATTCTCCTGACTGGTCTTCATGTGTGTACTTTCTGTATATTTATAAAACCTGTCCTGAAAAGCTGACCTTACAAGTAAATGCCGGTTAAACCTCTTCTCCTGCTGTTGAGTGTGGTTCCTTTTGAGTGAGTAAGATCAAATAAAAACTTCTTTTCTCCAACACAAAGCAAAACACAAATAGAGTTTTAACACTGGGATCATCATTTGTTGAGACAAGATGACCTTTTAGTCATTTTGAACAGACCAAGCAACTAACCCTACATATAAAACAGAGTTGGATACATTTTTTGTGTGTGTTTTATTGGGATCCATTCCCAATTTGGGAAGGATTGTGATTGTACCCATTTTTCCTTATCAGGTTTGCAAGTTATTTTGCCAACAGACAGATTGTGTTGGAGACAATTATGGCCAATGTTTCAAGTAAAAACATGGCACAATGTTAACAGCTTGATGTATGTGTTGAGGATGACACTTCGCTACTATTACAGTAGTCCCTCGATACATCGCAGTTTGTTTATCGCAGATTCGCTCTATCGCGGTTGTTCAAAATAAGATTGGACACAATTTGCTGATTGATGGACGAGCCGCACGATCGGCATGGAGCTTTTATTTAAGATAAAACATTTAAAATTATTTAGCACCTGCTGCACCTGTGGGCAGCCCACACTGCAGGATAAACTTCCTCCTGCAGCTCCTCCTTCCTCCTCTGTCCATCTCCGTTATGCAGCGGAGATGTGGGCGTGGCCAAGAGGGCAGAGAGTTGAGCTCTTGACATTCTGTGCTCTTTTAGAGCATTTAGAGTTTAAAAGCATATATATATATATATATATAAATATATATATATATATATATATATATATATATATATATATACACACACACACACACACATAAATAATAAATAAATACTAAAATAATGCTTACTACTTGTTCTACTATTCCTACTTCATGGTTTTTCACTCATCACGGGGCTTCAGGGTTCAGATCCCCCGCGATAAACCAGGGACTGCTGCATAGCTAATTTTAGTTCAAAACATGCTAAATTGACAGCGTCGTAACCAATTTTTGAGTTTTGTAATATCAACTGGTTGTGGTGGTCATTTTGAATTGGGTTAAGTTCAAAAGTGAATGACTTAGATGTACGCTCAATGGTTACGTTCTGATTATATTCTTTTTAATCCATGTAGGGGTTCATTAAATAATTAAATAACGGAGTTGCCTCTAATAGTCATTGGTTAAGTTTTAAAACATATATTGTTCAATCAGTTATTGCTTCTTAGCCATTTTTGTCTTTGACAATATTACATAGCTGTCGCGGCCATCGCAACTCCAAGCGCTACTAAGTTGTGCACGTTCAGTGATTACTTTGAGAGTTTTAATCAGTTCTGTTCATACACTCTGCCTTCAGTGCTGAGTGTAACAGCTGCAGAAGCTTGGTAGCGAGATAAACCTCAGTTTATGAGAAGTTACAATACGTGAACAAAAGGTTCTTGAGTTAGGCTCCATGGATTAAACAAAGGTTTGCACTAAGATAATGTACTTAAATCTGCTGCAGGAAACAACAAAGGTGTCAACAGGGAATGGGATTCTGTTTGTTTCAAGGGCAAAACAAATAAATATAAAAACCTTCTCACAATCCGACTAAGTCCTCCACTGTTGTTCTGGCGGGACCCCAAGGCGTCACAAATCAAAGCAGAAGAAGACCTTGGGCGACATGTACAGTCTGGTCTCGTCACCTCTCAGTTGTCAGATTTTTGGTTCGCTGTGTTCTCCTGCACCGCGCAGCATCCTTCCTGTAGCTTCCACTCATGCTTCACTTGGTTTCTGAATTATCCTGTGTCTGGTCAGCTTGACCCTTAGATTTTATTGTTCCCGTTATCTGGAAGCCAAAATCAACTTGGGAATAAGTGGGAAAAAACAAGTGAAATGAAGCTTACTTCTTTGATATGAAAATATGACTATTCTACTCCCCTATTATCCACTTCTAATGTGGAATGAAACAAGGATAATGATCTGGCCTGCAGTTCGGGACCATTGGTTCACCGGGTGTTGGAGTGCTGCAGATAATTGGGACAATTTGCTTGACTGAGTCAGCTGCACAGAAAATTGCAAGGCATGTTTTTGTTCCCAAAAACTGTATCCCTCTAACTCCTTCACCCTCCATCTGAGCTTGCAATGAGTAACTACTTAAGAGAAATAACAGTGGAAAAAGTGAGAATTGTTTTTTTTTCAAAATGAAAGTTATGTAGATACATAGCCAGAGGTAAAAACATAAGTAAATCATTGGACTTTTTCTTTTAAATGTTTTTATATTCTGCAACCGATGCTGAAACCCAGATTCTCTTTAATTTCCTGTCCGTTTGGTGTTATTTCTATCTGTAAAAGCGCAATCAAGGAGAACAGAATAAGCATCAGAAACGTAATAAAAACAAACCAAATTTAGGCAAAAAGACGAGCGTGGATCTGAAGGCAAGCCTCGGGAGATACACAGCCTGAAGCCGTGAAGCCTGACGGAAAAGATCATAAAGGAATTAAAACAAAAAATAATCATAAAAGGACATTCAAGTGTTTTTATGGCCTTTTTTTTTTTTTTTTATAAACAACAGAGATGAAGTCTGGCTTTGAGAGCTCTGATTCAAGTCCAGAGGAAAAAGGAGAACACCCTGACTGAAGATCACTCGTAAAACCACAGGAGGCAACAACAAAACAAAAAAAGGGATAAAACAACGTTCTCAACAAGGACACACAAGTTGCCCATTATGTAGGTATTGGCTTTTTTTAAATAGCAAAAAATAAAATAAAATAAAAAAACTATTTGAATGGGCGGCATGGTGGCACAGTTGGTAGAGCTGTTGCTTCTCAGCGAGAAGGTTGCCGGTTCAGGTTGGATTTATTTGTCATGTGCAAAATCAATACAAGGTCAACAATGCAAGGAAATGCTTAGGACAAGAAGAACAGTCTCGACTCGCCAAAAATAAAAATCCAACAACAACAAGAAATACCAAAGCGGCGTGGTTTGTTAGCAGCGTTAGCAGGTCCGGTTGGGTCAGCAGCTTGATGGTAATAAGGACCGCAGCAGCTGCCCTCACAGACCGCAGTCCAGAACCAGGTCCAGCAGACAGAGAACATCCAAGGTTTCCCCGCGGAACAAAACAGGTCCGTGGAGTTCGGTCTGTGGAGACAGATGGAGGATCCCGCTAGCAGCGTTAGCAGAGTTATCAGGCCCTGCTAGCAGCTTGATGATAACGACCGCAGCAGCTGTTCAAATACCGGCTGACGGTCTTTCTGGGTGGAGTTTGCATGTTCTCTCCGTGCATGCGTGTTTTTTTTTCTGGGTACTCCGGTTTCCTCCCACAGACCAAAAACATGCATGTTCGGCTGATTGGTAACTCTAAATTGTCCCTAGGTGTGAGTGAGAGTGAATGGTTGTTTGTCTCGTTTGTCTTTCTGTGCTCCTGTGATGGACTGGAGACCTGTCCAGGGTGTCTCCTGCCTCTTGCACCAGTGACACCCACAACCCCAAAAAAGGAAGAAGTGGATAAAGATAAATGATGGATAGATTGAACTCTTTCCCTCTGTGCACTTAACAGCATTGATCCCAAACATAAGACCATGCAGATGCAGGCGACTGCTTTCTCCCCTTTTACTCTTATTTAATATAATACAACAATATACTGTTCAAAAAAAAAAAAAAAAAGTTAGTATTAATGAGTTCTAATCTCAGTCCCTGCCCATTTCATGTTTCGTTTAAAGTATGACCATGCTTTCAATCCATGTCCTTCAACTGAAAGCCCCTCCATTGTAAGATGCTTTGGGTACAGAGATGGGGATTGTCAGGGATCTTTCAATTCTTTTAATTTAACCAGTTCAATGAATCAATATGGAGGAAAACGCCTGTACTCTGGCAATAAAGCTAAGTTCATCCGTGGTAACAGTTTTCACTTTATAATCCTGTCAAAATCCTTGATGTAAAAAGCACATGACAAGTCATGAGCCACATTAACTCATTTGTTGCCTGTTCACGAAATGCCAATAGGAATTCATATTTTATCTTATAACTTTCTTTTAGTTTCAATTTTCTGTCTGTGTATACATGTTCATCTCCTCTGGTTTCCTATTTATTTCCCATCCTTCTCACTCCTCCTTCCATTTTCAGGACATGCAGATGACACGGGGCTTGGCCAGAAAACATGATTCCACACTGCCGAGGTCTGCCAAGGAGCGATAGCGTATACAAAGTGTCACCGCTGTTAGCTCGAAGCAGGCTGCCGAACCAAGTAAGACCTGAGTCTGAGGGAGGAGGACAGAACGGGAAGTGCAGGAAGGCTAATTGGAACCAGTTTCTTCTCAGTGAAAGCAGTTACGGTGTAGAGAACTTGCTTTGTTATACAAAAAAAAAATAAAAAGAAAAGGTAGAAGTGCACTTTGTTTTATCCATTTTCTGTTAAATCCAAAGGAAGTTTGCTGCCTCTGGCTGAAAGACGCACCCCTTAAAGAACAACTATGCTGACCCACTTCCCTCAGTGTGTCAGTCATAGGGGATGACACACACACATGCACTCACACACACATAATGCACTTATACACACATAGCACTCTACTACCTCGAAGGCCTATACTTCCTCTAAAAATAGACTTACACACTCGAGCTTGGTTCCCTGAGACTTTGTGGTTCTCAAATAACAACACACTGGATATATTGTGTGTTGGCTTTTATTGATCCAGAAAAAAAGAACATCTTTACAAGGTTTCTTCTGTTTACACTGGTCTGTTCATGCTTTTGATACATTTTCCCTGTGAAGTAATAAAGTTCGGGATATACGTTGATTTTTTTTTTCTTCTTCAAAAGCCTAAAAAGATGAAAAGAGACAAATCTATGAGGTATGTTTTCATTTTGTCACTATGGTGGTGGTGTGGATGTTCTTTTGACCTCCACGAGAGTAATAGAAGTCAGTGATTTATTAAGCAAATAAGCAGTTACTGTATTTTTCGCCCTATAGTTGCGTTTTAAAAAAAAAAACATAATTTACATGCCCTGAAACTTATACATCAAAGCAATGTACTTATGGATTTTTTTTCAATATTTATGAACAAATTTTTGGCTGAGATATGGCCGTTTTCATTCATTCTGTTTGAAAGTATTGAACACTACCATTTTCAGCCACTAGATGGCACTCAAGCAGTATGGCATACCGTTGAGTCATTAATAGCCACTTTTATCTATTACATGACACAATCGGCTTGCCACAGCCTCCCACCTCCGTCCAGCTCGCATGGAGCAACTGACAAATCAGCTTAATTTTGCTGCGCCGCCCCGGCAAAATGCAGCTAATTTGACCGTTAAAGTGCATTTAATAAGTAAAAGTTCAACTGAAACACACCTTTGCTATAAAGTCGAGCAAACAAATAATTGTTTGTAGGTGGTTATCTTGTTAAATTTCAAAGAAATGCGCAGCATTCCTCCATCCTGATTTCCTCCCTCTGCACGCTCCCGGAGCACCGAGGCAGCGAATACTTTTGTAATACAGCTGATTTGACCGTAAAAATCCTTTTATTAAGTAAAGGTTAAACTGAAAGACGCCTTTACTATAAAGTCGAGCAAACATAATTGTTTTAGGTGGTTATCTTGTTAAATTTCGAAGGAACGCACAGCGAGTCCTACCTTGCACGCACTTACTTCCGTGTATCGGCTTCTGAAATATAGCCGATTTGTCCATCAAAGTGCATTTATTAAGCAAAAGTTAGACTGAGACACACCTTTAATATAATTTTGAGCAAACAAATAATTGTTTTTAAGTGTTAATCTTGTTAAATGCTTGTTAACCTCCCGTGCACGCTCTGGCGGCCGCCATTTGGCAGCCAATCTATTTTTGGCACAACACTGGCCCACATTTCCAGGTTGTCAATGGTGATGCGTAGCAAACATGACGCTTCAGCAATGACACATAATTTATGCAACATATACGGCGAAGCAACATATTTATGGATTTTTCCACTTTATTAGACATATTTGGACTGATGCGACTTATAGGGCGGTGTGAGTGTACGGCAGAAAGTATGGTAAATACTGATTGCATGCGTAGGTCATGGAGCAAACCATTAGAAAAATAAAGATCTGTTTAACCACTTCAAATATTTGCTGAAATTAAACATTCCTGCAGTATTTCCATCATTTATAAACACTCAAGATTTTTGAAAGGAAAAAAAAAATCAAGGTTTTAGAAATATTCTACAAAAGTTAATTTTTAAAACCCTCAGTTTCAATGTCTCTTTGTGAACAGAAAATAAAGATATTCTCAGATATTGGGACATGGCAATTATTTTTTCCACACATACCTATAATTACTTTATGAGCAAAAAGCTAAAACAACAATGGAGCAGTTTTTATTTTAACAGCTTTTTTGGCTTCTTTCTTGTTTAATCCCGATTAATGCTTTTATTGCTAAACTCTGATCATGTGCCAAAATGGTCAATAACAGAAAAATAAATAAATAAGAGTTTAGGGATAATTTTTAGCCAAGCTGTGAAAGTTATTTTCTTGTATTTTGACATGCTGCGATTGTAGTTCTACTATAGTACAGCATTATTATTTCACCATTTTTGTTAGACTCCTGTGGACAATGATAAAATGTTAAACTAAAAATAATCCACAGTGTCATAGTATAAGTTAAGTGGAAATAATACTAACTGCATGCTCAGACTGACAGCAAATATTAAGTGTGAAGAAAAAAAAAATCCAATATAGAACCAAAGCTGCTGTGTCTCTGGATGCGAGTGGCATTTCATCTGAATGGCTGTGCTTTTGAGAGTTAGTAGCAACAGATGGGCACAACAGTAACAGGCAGAGTTGGTTTCTATGGATTTTCCTGTACCGCCACGCATCTGCGCCCATCTGCGTCGGTGTGTTTGTGTGCGACGTGAGAAAAAAGTGCTGGAGCAAAAGAGTCGACACAGGGACTTGGAAATGGCACTATTGCACAATGCCAACTGGCCCGGTCGCTTCTGAGTCATTACCAGATGGATTCGCACATGCACAGACCCCACATACAAGGATCATCCTACAGCGTGGCTGGATTGGCATTAGTGCAATACCTAAAAGGCATCCACCACGAAGTAAACATACCAACACATAGACTTTTGCACACACAGAGTGCACATGGACAGATTGAATCAGGAGTAAAACTAGCAGCCCTACTGTAATTTATCCAACACAGACACACATGACTGAGCCAGGTCTGTCTAGTCGGGTGTGATGCCATGTGGTTTGGTGTCACCTGACAGGCATATCAAAGTCCAACACACACAGGCGCTACAATTTGAGGCAAGTGATGGAATGGAGTGCTAATCCATCTGGAGGGCAGAAGCTGTTTCTTTAGGGCACGGTGCCTGCTGTTAAATCCCTCTCTACCTCTACCGCCTGCCTGTCTGCTGCAGCGGCACGCTGACCCCTGGCCCAGTTGTTCCGGTACTATTGATGAATGAGGGGGCAGCAGTGTATGAGTCAAGCAAGAGAGATAATTTTGCCGGTGTGCATGTGTAGGTGGCTGAGACAGCTAATGTATGTTAGCGTAAGGAAAACTTGCACGTATACGCAAAAAAAAAGTGTCTGCATGAATAAAGACTACAGCCTGACTGGTCATAAACTTTGCCAATTCAGAAAAAGTAGCAAAATGTCTTTACTTCCTAAAACACTTAATAGCATTGAAGAGAAAGTTCAGGATAGAGGGAAATTCTTTAAAAATAGAAGAGATTGAGAGCATTTTTAAACATTTCTAGTGTGAAACAGTACACACATATTTAATCTAAAAACAGCTGCTAAATAAAAACAAATGTTTTTCAAATTGTCCATTTTAGACAAACTGATTTACTAAATCACATACCTCTCTTAGATGGGTAAATTTTTCTTTCTCTTGTTTTGGTGTCTGAATCCACCTTTATCTCACTCAACGTTTAAGAGCACAATTTCTTCATTTGTTTCCATCGATACAATCATCATGAGCCTCAATCCCACTTATCACGGTAGTCAGAATTCTCCAGTTCTCATGTTTATGTGCATATGTCAAGGTTGCTGTGGTTGCTATCCTTCCATCTAAACAACATCTTCCACTTGTTCCAACATTGGGTCATGGGGGCAGCAGCTTGAGCAGGGAGGACCAGACATCTCTTTCAACAGCCACCACTTCCAGCTCTTCTGGGAGGACTCCAAGATGTTCCCAGGCCAACCAAGAAATGTGGTTACTCCAGCATGTAAGGAGTCTTCCTTGGGGTTCCCTCCCAGTTGGACATGCCTGAAACACCTCCCTAGGGAGGTGCCCAGGAAGCATCCTTACCAGATGCCCAAACCACCTCAACTGGCTCCTCTCAATGTGCAGGAGCAGCAGTTCTACTCCAAGTCTCACCCAGTTAACTGAACTTCTCACCCTAACTCATGAACAAAACCCAGAGATACTTGAACTCCTCCACTTGAGGCAGAACATCACCCTCAATCCGAAGAGAGCAATCCACCCTTTTCCAACTGAGGACCATGGCCTCAGATTTCCATTTTAGAAAAACTCAAACCAATCTCCTTGAGAGGGGCTGTGGTTGCTAAATTATCTTAATTATATATGGTTGTTGCTTAAATACTTACCAACAGCAGCAAACATGCATCGCATAAATGCAATTTAGCTTTTTTATTGAAATTGTCACCAATGTCGTGTCACAGTCATGTGGGTGGTTGGCTTTGCACAAACTAACCTTTTGAATACCTTTGAAAGTGAAAAGAGGTCCTTTGTGCTTTGTTGGACCCACACAGAAGAGTATGGACAGAGCCAGACCAACAGGAGTTGCATTTTGAAAGTGATTTCTGGATTTGTAGCATATCTTGAATCATGCATTTACACACAACATTAAACCTTCCAGTTACTATGCAGTTTGTATAAAGATTAAATGTTTGCATATTTTTTTGTACAGTTTAACAGCATGTGTGAAAGCTTGCTTAACCCTGACATATTCAGAGCGCAAGGTTGGTAGCCTGTGTCTGGCTGCTCAATGGGGCTTAATGACTGGCCTGAAAGATCCAATGACATGGACATCTGCTCCCTGCAGACCCACAAGCACTGGACAACCTCATGTGTTGACTGCCAGAGAGCATGGCTTTGTGATTGCAAACGCCAGCAGCTGTTGTTCTCTTACCAATTTTCCTTCTCCCTCAGCCTCATCTGTACAAAAATATGAAGTCTACATTGGAGCTGGCATCCAGCACATTAGTACTTTGTTGAGTTTTTGCTCTAGTCAGCAAACCACTGCAGGCTGAGAAACATTTGTCTTGAAAATGTCTTCGAACAACCACTGCGCTAAACTTAATCAAAGACATCTCAGACAATAAAAGAACAATAAAACAGCAGTCCTTTCAGCTTTCAACCAGGGTACATATTGCAACGGCCCAGAGGGTTACAGAGCTCAGCTCCACAAGTCAATCATGTTTCTATGTAATATACAGGGCTTGTGCCCCACTCCCTGCCCATCTTCCAGAGAAAACAGGTGAAGATAATTTAACTCTGGAGTATGTTTTTACTGTCAGCTTCAGTTTAAAATTAAAGAGAGTACTACACCTGTTAAATACAAACCAGTAGATGGGAATATAAGGTGACTGAGCATCTACTTTGTCTCCATGCAGTAACTTCCTGTACCTCATTTGTCGGTGCAGTTTGCACAGAATATATGAAATGAAATTAAACCCTTTAATGTATTGGATGGTGATATGGACTGGATGATTATCTGCTTGATCAGAAGTCACAATAAACTCTTCAAATTTATGAAATAAATCAGATTCACGCAGTGAAAAATTAGACATAAATTGTACTCTAACATGCTAATATGTTAATGACTTGGTCATTTTGAACAATGAGCCCCCCCCCCCCCCCCAAAAAAAAAAATACAGTTGTTTAATTTTAAACTAGTGTAGTGAAACAGATTTGCTATCAGAGGAATAATACACACTTCGCTTACTTATTAGGAACGACTGTCCCCGATCAAGTACTACAAAAAGAAACAATGGTAAACATTCCTTTACAACTTTGCAAGTCAGATTATTAGCTGCAAGGCCAAACATATCAAAACAAGCGTTGATCAAAGTGGTACAAGTAAAAATTTCTATGTGCCAGTGAATGTGAGATGACTAAATCCACAAAGAGAGCAGCAGCATGTTTGTTCTGAAAGTGTGATGTTTACAACCATTTAGAGCTGAAATGAAATGAATTAAAGCTCTCAGTATTTACCTATAAAATAATACAATTCCTGACACGGTGGTGCAGTTGGAAGAGCTGTCGCCTCTCTGTGAGCAGGTTACTGGATCAAATCTTGGCCGGGGGCCTTTCTGGGTGGAGTTTGCATGTTCTCTCTGTGCATGTGTGGGCTTTCTCCGGGTACTCTGGTTTCCTCCCACAGACCAAAAACATGCATGTTAGGCTGATTGGTAACTCTAAATTGTCTCTAGGAGTGAGTGAGAGAGTGAATGGTTGTTTGTCTCATTTGTCTATGTGTCCCTGTGATGGACTGGTGGAGACCTGTCCAGGGTGCACCCCACCTCTTGCACAGTGATGGCTGGATATGAGCATCAGTGAACCCCATGACCCGAAAAGGAAGAAACGGGTAAAGATGATGGATGGATGGATGGATAGATGGAAAGTTCAAAATGTATAATCTAAGTCAAAATTAGTAGGCCTCACAGCCCAAATCAAACACTAGAACTGGAAAAAATATTTGTGAACCAAATGACATTCATATATGAGAACTTCCATCCAACCATTATGCATTATCTTCTTGGGAGCTGAGATGGGGTAGAGGCAGAGCAGCCAACTTGAGACCCGAAGGTCCCAGTTTTGATCTCCAGTCATTGCACATCTCGTTGTGTCTTTGAGCAGTACACCCTATCCCCAAATTGCTCCCCGGGTGCCTTCAATAGCTGCACATTGCACCACCTAGTGGTGGATGGGTTGAATGCAGAGAGCTAATTTTGCCGTTGTATGGGAACATACAATGATGACAACACATCCATCCATCCATCCATCCATCCATCCATTTTCTTTACCCGCTTATTCCATTTTGGGTCACGGGGGTTGCTGGTGCCCATGTCCAGCAATCACTGTGCGAGGGGCGGGGTACACCCTGGACAGGTCTCCAGTCCATCACAGGGACACATAGAGACAAACGAGGCGCAACCATTCACACCTAGGGACAGTTTAGAGTTACCATTCAGTCTAACATGCATGTTTTTGGTCTGTGGGAGGAAACCGGAGCACCCGGAGAAAACCCACGCATGCACAGAGAGAACATGCAAATTCCACCCAAAAGGGCCCCAAGCCGGGATTTGATCCGGCGACCTTCTCACCGAGAGGCAACAGCTCTACCAACTGTGCCACTATGAGAAGTTGTGATATATTTTTGATTCATGATATGTTAACGTTCTGAGGTACACATGTTGCTAAATTGTAAATAATTCTAGGTTTCCAGACGTTTAAAACAACTTTACTGTTATTAGCTACTAAAGGCATTTTCATTTGTTCTGTGTTTGAGCCCCTGAAATTGTGTCAGAGTAAACTTGGTTAAACTGAATTCATAATGTATTTCTTCAACTTTCCAAAGTAAAGTTCAGAACATAGGAGTATAAAAAATACAAAAAAGGCTGAATCCTCACACCTCCAAAGACTAAAGTGAAACATGGCTGACTCTTCTGCACAGGATTGCCAAAGTTTGTTCTAAAAGTGTCTGTTTACATCAGTCGTTCAGTGTCAGACAGAAAATGGTTCCATATTGTCAGAATGAGCTGCACCCGTTTCCTATTTATCAGTTTAAAAAAAAACAAAAAAAAAAACAGTGAATTTCGTAGAAAATACTACCACCATGCATGAATGCCATCGATTAAATGTGTTTATCCACAACACTGATGCAAGTTCAAAGCTGCTTTCCACAAAAATAATAAAACCAAGTGGTTGTACTGAAAATAAAACTACAATTTTTTGGCCCTAAAAGTTGTGCTTTTTTTGCATAATTTACATGCCCTGCAACTTATATGCCAAAGCAAATATATTTATGGATTTTTTTCCCATATTGAAACCAATTTTTGGCTGATATGACAGTTTTCATTCATTCTGACATGGAAAATATTGAACACTACCATTTTCAGCCGCTAGATGGCAGTCAAGTAGTATGGCATGCCATTGTACCATGTAATTGATAAAAGTGGCTATTAATGACCCAGTCGGCTTGCCATAGGCGGCTACCTTCGTCCAGCTCGCCTAGAGCAACCGTCAAATCAGCTGCATTTTGCTGCGCTGCCCTGGCGAAATGCAGCTGATTTGACCATCAAAGTGCATTTATTAAGTAAAAGTTCAACTGCAACACACCTTTACTATAATGTCGAGCAAACAAGTAATTGTTTTAGGTGCTTATCTTGTTAAATTTAGAAGAAATGCGCAGCGATTCGTCCCTGTGTGTGTGCCCACTTCCACGAATCGGGTTTTGAAATACAGTTGATTTGACCGTCAAAGTGCTTTTATTTAGGAAAAGTTCAACTGAGACACACCTTTACTATAATTTCAAGCAAATAAACAATTGTTTTTAATTGTTAATCTTGTTAAATTCTTGTCAAAGTCCTCCCGTGCACGCTCCCGCGGCCGCCATTTGGCAGCCAATCGATTTTTGGCACAACACCGGCCAAACATTTTTGGGTTTGGCCCACATTTCTGTGTTGTCAGCTGTGATGTGTAACAAATGCAAGGTGTCAGTGGTGACGCATAAATGAGACGTGTACAGCGAAGCAACGTATTTATGGAATTTTCCACTTTATTAGACATATTTGGACTGATGTGACTTATAGGATGGTGCGACATGTACGGCGGAAAATATGGTAGATGTTGCTTGCAATGAGCAAAATACTCAACCTGTTGTGGAGTTGATAAACAAACTATTGCAAAAAGCGAAACGCATCAATAAAAGTGCGATTATGAGAAGATAACATCAAGAACACCCCCTTGTATTCTTTCTACTCTCTGCCTTGAAGTGCTCAGATTTACAGTGGAGTCCAAGACTGAAGACATCATTAAAAGCACTGAACAAATGGGTCCGTGCTGAAAGACCTTTGGGTAACCAAACCAGAAGTGGATGTACATTAAGAGCTCTCTGTCATCCTCTCTCCTTCCCTCTCTGTCACACTCACAACAACACACAAAGGTTTCTCTAAAACACACACACGTATCCTCACCCATACGTGGCTGCTGCCAGTAAAACTTTTGCTTTGTCAGTAAACAGTTGACCGTCCTTGTCAGTAAAATGTTTATGTAGCTGGCCATAGTCCTGTTGAAGCTGGCAGGAAAGAGCTGGCTCTGTAGATAAGACTACAGATGAAAGAGGAGCGTTATAATAAATAAAGCCAGCAAAGAATAATTACACTAAGAAAAAAAAAGGAAAGTGGGATATTTAAAGTCACCTCAGTGTTAGCAAATTCTTTTTAGACCTTACAGGCAGACGCTGATACCCATCTGGACAAAGTGCTGCTCACAGGACAGAAGGAGCTTGTGTACATTCTGCAAGGTCATCTTGTTATGGAAGTATTTTGAATGATGGTGCAGAAAATACTATTAAATTGTGTGGAAACACGTGCATGCATAGCAGCAGTGGTCCGTATCTTTTGTCAGTGTGTCTCAAATATTAAGCTTTCTTCTGCAAATTTCCTCATTTTACACCGTTGGTTCTTTATTTCTCCTGCTTTTACTGTATAGGGAGGGTTGTTTGATGGGCAACAGACAGAACTGCCACTGATTCAAACACTTTACAGCTTTGGCTCGACACAATCTCAACAAAAAACAAGTGAATTTGCATTTCCTGTGAAAATGTCGTGTGAATTCTTATTGCTGAACTTGCTGACCCCCCCCCCCCCCCCCCGCTAAAATTAGCAACAACAAAAAATCTGAAATGTAGCTGAAATGGAAGAAATGGACTATAAATCAGCAGAAGAAGAAAGCAGAAAGGTCACATATTTGTTGAATTAGGAAAAATTAGCACAAAAATAAGAAATTAGCTAAAAAAAACGATGAAATTAACAACAAAAAATAGCTGAAAAGGCAGAAAGAAGTGTAAACTACCAGAAGGAAGTGGAGAGAACAGAAATGAGCTAAAAAAATGTGGAGGTAGTTGAAAGAGCAGAAAAAGCTGAAACTAGCAGGAAAAAAGCTGAAAGGAGCATAACGAGCTGAAATTAGTACAAAGAAGTTAATTAGGCTGAAAACAGCAGAATTTAACATGAAAAACTTAAATTTATCTGAAAACAGCTGAAAGTGGCTAAAAAATGCTGAAAAGTTAGAATAAGCTTAAATTAGCAGACGAAAGCAGAAAGAATACGTCTGCCCAATTAGGATGAAAGAAGCCAAAATGAGCACTAAAGTGGAAATTATCTGCTGAAGAAAGCTGAAATTAGCAACAACAACAAAAACAAAGCTGAAAAGTAGCTAAAAAAGCAGAAAGAAGTTTAAATTACTAGAAGCAAGTGGAAAGAGTACATTTTTGCTGCATTAGGCTGAAAAAAGTAGCAATTATTACAAATATGAAATTAGCTGAAAAAGCCAAAATTAGCATAAAACAGCTAAATAGTAGCTGAAATAATTGAAACTAGCAGAAATAAGTTGAAAGGCGCATAACAAGCTGAAATTAGCAGAAATTATTTGATTGGGCTGGGAGTAGCAGACATTAGCACAAACACTTAAATTTATCTGAAAACAGCTGAAATTAGCTAAAAAAAATGCTAAAAAGGTAGCTGAAAAGGTAGAACAAGCTTAAATGAGCAGAAGAAAGCAGAAAGAACATGCTTGCCCAATTAGGCTTAAAGAAGCAGACATGAGCACCTAAAGGTGTAAATTATATGGGAAAAAAAGCAGACATATGAAACAATAAAAGGCTAAAAAGTAGCTAAAACAGCAGAAGAAGCCTAAATTACCAGAAGGAAGAGAAGAGAGCATAGTTTTGCTGAATTAGGCTGAAAAAAGTTGAAAAAAGTGCAAAAAAATGCAGCATTAGCCAAAAAAAAAAAAGGCTAAAATTATCATAAAAACAGCTAAACAGCAACTGAAACAGCAGAAAAAGATTAAACATGCACAAATAAGCTGAAATTAGCAGAAATAATCTAAAAGGATCATAAAACAGCTGGAAAAGACAGCTAAAATTTGTTGAAAGTAGCAAAAAATACAGTTTAAATTTGCACAAGAAAGCTGACAAAAGCTGAACCACAACAAAGGCGAAAGGAGCAGTAAAATGTAAACACATCTAAACATATGAAGGATGTAAAATTAGCTCCATTCATTTTCCATGAGAAAAAAAGCAGCAGAAAAAGCTAAATATTTCAAAATGTAACGTTGCACCAATAACAAAAGTCATAGCACCCTTCTCATGAATGAGCTGAACGTTTTGATATGATTTGTTGAAATAGCACAAAAACACGTGGAACGAGAAAGATGCCAAAAAACATACATAAGAAAAATGGATCAATAGTGTGAATACTTCATAAACATTCACACAATAATCGCTACACGTTTTTCCCAGAATTTTATTGGAGACTAAAATACCCGTCTAAAGCTACCTGCTTTAGTTGTAAAAATGAGCACATTCTTCCATTTGTTGTTCAGTTTCTATGCTTAGAGGACACACACATACACACACACAACAAAAGTTTGATTTCCTTGAGAACATCTTGTGTTATTGAGCATGCATCAGGATATCTTGTATTTTCCACTGAGAAGGTGATATTTTATATCACCATGTTATCCTGATACATGCTCAATAATCCAGGTAGAAAAATCTAAAAAAAGTTAAATCTGGTCCTCTGGACATTCAAAAAAACAAAACAAAGCAAATCAACAAAAAAATGTAGAAACGTTTCGTCTCTCATCCGAGAGACTTCCTCAGTCTGAGGAGCTGTTTTCAGCTCAGTCTCTTAAATAGCACCGTCTCAGAGTGGATCAACCAGTTTTGCTGCTGACAACCAAAACCAGCTGATCACATGCTCAAGAAGGACCATCAGCCTAACAATGGATCATTAGCACACTGATGGCTGTTTACTATTCACAGAGGGCT
>NC_056514.1:35450802-35463674 GCF_014905685.2 Nematolebias whitei | reverse complement strand
TACACTCATCTCCAGGCCAGCGGTCACTCTTTCAGGGATGAAGATGTTCACATCCTGGACAGAGAGGAACGATGGTTTGAGAGAGGAGTAAAGGAGGCCATCTTTGTGAAAAGAAATCGTCCATCATTAAACAGGGGTGGAGGCCTCCGGGTTCAACTGTCCCCCTCTTACAATGCTGTGATTGCTAGTATCACTCAGCCCTCTGTGAATAGTAAACAGCCATCAGTGTGCTAATGATCCATTGTTAGGCTGATGGTCCTTCTTGAGCATGTGATCAGCTGGTTTTGGTTGTCAGCAGCAAAACTGGTTGATCCACTCTGAGACGGTGCTATTTAAGAGACTGAGCTGAATACAGCACCTCAGACTGAAGAAGTCTCTCGGATGAGAGACGAAACGTTTCTACATTTTTTTGTTGATTTGCTTTGTTTTGTTTTTTTGAATGTCCAGAGGACCAGATTTAACTTTTTTAGATCACCATGTTATTTGGAAAAACCAACTAGCTGGAAGGAACAACCTTATATGGTCGCAGCAGGGGGTCTAATTTCTTCCCATGAGTTTTCATCAATCTTGTACCACAAATGTATATATTTGTTGTTACAGCCCTCTCGTGCATAGATGGTAGATGCTTAAGTAAATACTTTATTGATAACCCTTATCAAAGTTTTTTACACCTCAAACTTTGAATGCAATATGAAAGAAGCTGATATCCAATTCAGTGTTTTATTAGCTTGTCATTTGTAATGTACTAGTGTTAACCTTTATTTGTTTTTATTTACCAATGTTTGTTCTAGTCTTGGCTGCCAATGCTTTACTACGGTAGTTACATTGCCAAGTGAGGAAAAAGCCAAGTTTTACAAAATTTTATTATTTTTGCCATTTATTTCCATTCTGTTACTGAAACAATAGTATTAACTAGTGCCAAACAGTATTTTCTCTTTGTTCCATTTTTAGTGTCTTTTCTATTTTTTCAAGAGTGGAAAAACTGAATGTGAATTGTCAAGTGCAACAGTTTCACAAACGGTGGCAACTCTGCAGCAAATGAGCCTAAAAATATACTGGATCAGTTGGAAGCATCGGGTACTTTTATTATTTAATGGCATTAGACTTGGTTGCGTTTTAGTTTTGCACAGGTAGCATTTGTTGTTTGACGTATTGGCTTGCTAATTTTGTACAAGTTAACACAAAACAACCCTTTTAGAATAAGTTGTGATTTCCATTATAATAAACAGGACTTCCCTGGATAATTCACAAAAAAAAATTGGCAAATATTTTGTCTGAATTGAAAAAAAAAGTTACCCATTTTCCAACCCTACGGGTAAAACAAAACGCACGATGTATCTCTTTGTTCTCCATCTTAGCCTGAACCAAAATGAATTTCTTTTCATCCTTCCCTACAAAACATTTCCCAGCCTCAGCCATCTTCCTCCAGAAAGCTGATCTGAGTTTCTGTTCCAGGTTGTGGCTGTTGCAAATCCATTACATCAGATAAAAGAGGGAGCAGAAATCTGATGCTGCTTCAGATCCCCGTGGAGTTGTCAGAAAGAGGCAGATGAAAAATAGAGGATTACTCCACCCTCTCCTTATTAAGTCTCAGCAGAAGGGGGTCCGTTGTAGCCATATGTCCCGTCATCAACTCTTATTGTAATCTAACTGAAATGTGGTGGGAGGAGAGATGACGTGAGACGGTAAAGATCCTGGAAGTAGTCCTATCCTCTCAGTGAGGTCTCAATCTTTACAACAGAAGTGAAAAAATAATTAAATAAAACAGCCTGGCTCTAGGTTGGTGGCATGCCTTACTTTTGTCCAGTGCAACAATGAGCAAAAGGCCACTTAGACAACTAATAATCCTCTATTTGAATAATGGTTGTTATTCTAGCTCACCCCAAGCTCCTCTCCTTTCAGGCTGTAATTTCCACTTTTATCTGTTACAGAGCTCCCGCAACTTAAGAGAGGTTCAATTTGCATCTCAGCAGAGCTACTGAATTCAAAGTTAAGCCTTATAATTCTACACTACTGTCTCTCCTCTTGTCCTCGTCTTATCTCTTTTCATCTTCTGGAGGCCGTCAACGTTGATAACGAGCGTCCAACCCTCCCCACATCAGTCACCTTGTATTGTTACAGTGGCCTTTTAGCGTAGAGGGCTTTAAAAGGTAACAGCACAAGTACTTTTGTTTTATTTTATTGACAACCCCGTCTTTGTTGGCAATGCTTGGACAGGGACAAAAAGAGGAAGACAATACACATCAGAAAATTTTAATATTTATTTATTTTAATAAAATGCTGCACAAGCTTTAAGGTGCAGTACGCAAAATCTGGACAGACACGGAAAGGACCGAGCTCCTAGTAAAAATAACTGACAAGATGTGACCTGTCAATCCATCCAGTAGGATTGCCAGCAACTGATCAATGGGCGATCGCAATTTGTCCTTCATACTTTTCAGCACTTTTTCAGCACTTTCCCTCAGACAACGTTGGTGGGATTTTGCATTACCAGTGCCTTGCGGTCACGGGGATTTCATGAAAAATCATTGGAAAAAATGCAGCCAGCAAACTGGTTGGCCCACTATGTGTGTTGCTTGAGGGACTGAGTTTGTTGTGGCTCCTCGGACTGATGAAGTCCTTTGGATGAAGGACAAAACATCTCAACAAAACAAAGAAACCGTCGAGACCCGACCTAACTTTTTTGGATTTTTTTTTACCGAGTTATTGAGCATGAACTTTGATATTTTCAACCACCAACTATGGCTGCCTCAGAGGAGTCGACAGGGGAGAGGACGGGCCCCAGAAACCATCTAATAACCAGCAAAGTGGTTCCTGTGGGACTGAGTTTGTTGTGGCTCCTCGGACTGAAGAAGTCCTTTGGATGAAGGGCGAAATGTCTCAAATAAATAAATAAATAAATAAACGTCCAGATGACCTGACTGAACTTTGTTGGATCGGAAAAAAAACGTTAACCGTCGTCAACGGGGAACATGCAAACAGACAGAGTTACCACGAGTGTTTAGAGGGTGGAATACAGTTTATTCCATTTCCAAAACCTAAACAGAGTCTGTAAAAATTTACAAAATGGATAAATGCTGGCGGTTAACCTCATGAACAGCTGAATAAAACCGTGATAATCAGGAACTACCACAAGTTCATCTGTACAAAGGTAACTGCAGGTAAATCTCCCTTTTTTGTCATAATGACATTGTACAGCATGTTTAATGGTTAAATTAAAGGTTAATGCTTAAAAGTAGTTGTGCTTTGTTTTGTGGTTTGTATGTAGATACATGCTGTAACTTCTGGTTACACAAGTTTAGTCATTGTTTGCTCTGATCAGTCAACATTAAACCCATTTTGCACAAAGTGTTCATTAGGTTGTGTAATGTAAAATGTACACGTTTAACACATACTGAAATGTACTCTGCAATAGTGTGTGGCATGAAAACATCTACTGCAGTTACTATTTGAAGTTATTGGTATCTTTATTTATTTATTTTGTGCGTCTTTGCCTTAATGTTGGCTGATAAGGCAGAAATCCATCCATTATCTTTACTCGCTTCTTCCTTTTCAGGTTGCGTGGGTCACTGGTGCCACTGGTGCCCATGTCCAGCCATCACTGTACGAGATGTGGGGGACAACCTGGACGGTCTCCAGTCCATCACAGGGACACAGAGACAAATGAGAAACAACCATTCACTTTCTCACACCTAGGGAAAACAGAGTTACCATTAGCCTAACATGCACGTTTTTTGTCTGTGGGAGGAAACCGGAGTACCCAGAGAAAACCCACGTATGCACGGAGAGAACATGCAAACTCAACCCAGGAAGGTCCCCAGTTGGGATTTGAACTCAGGCGACCTGCTCATTGAGAGGCGGCAGCTCTATCAACTGCGCCACCGTGCTATAAGGCAGAAATGCCTCAGGTAACGCCGTCAGCTTCACTGCCGCCGCCATTACAACTAACTTGTCCGTTTGTCAGAGGTTAGCTCACCCTGGGTTATATTTCCACATGGGCGGAGCGATCTTACCGTTGGCGTCAAGTCAACTGATAAATTTGAGCTAAATTACAACTTCAAATAGGATGCTTGTCTTTTTAGTAGTTTGTTAAAAAGAAAATGCAAGAAGTAATATATTTTTAAGACTTTAGGCTCAACAACACAAGAAAGATCATCATGGCTTCCTTGTTAAATTTGACCGTCACTGATAAAAGTGATTTTTATCAACACTAGAGTACCCCTAAAACCAAACTAAAACTGTCAATTAAACTGTTATACGTTTAATAATTTCTATCTTGCAGAAAATCAGAAGAGGACATAGAAACCGACTGTCACCGCGGAGTGGTTGCCAGGCAACAAGCTCCGAGACGACATAATGTCACAGCTTTTTCTAGCTTTATAACAGAATTGTCAACTTGTTACACTCTATTTTCAACTTCAGACAAACATTGTCTTCAGCATAATCAATTTCCAAGGTGGAAGAGTGTTTGATTTTCAAGAACCCATAACATTTAAGTTGTCACAGATATGCGTAGCCAAACCAACCTACCAAATCTAGTCAGAGAGCAAAGTGGCACAGAGTAAAAGTTCAATTCATTGTTTTTAGTAGGAGCTCTCACTCAAAATATCTTCATTATACCAGTCAAATCATGTCAAATGAAGTTTATTGCAACATTGTTTTGCAACTTGTTTGTCAAAGTTGAGTTATAGGAAGAAAAAAAGAAGTTAAAAAAGAAAATCAAATCACAAATATATGCCGTTGATCTGTTAAGATAACAAGCAACAACAGGTAATTTCCTGCATCTAATCGATTTGAGAGTTTGGATAAAAACTACCAACATGCACAGACTAGATAAAATAAATAAGCATGGAAAAAAGTTTGCAAGCTCAATCATCCAGGTAGATAATAAAAAAGGTAAAATCATGTCATCTGGACCAGTTTCTTTGAGAAACGTTTCGTCCCCCATCTAGAGGACTTCGTCAGTCTGCGGCCTGCCAACCAGATCTGTCTCATAGGCTGTGTTTCAAGCCATCTTCCTGTTGGAATCTCAGAAGTAGGCTTTTAACACATGCAAACAGGGCAAACCCATCCAAAACAATCAATCATCATCAACAGCAATCTATTTTGGGCCAGATGGCCAACTTCCCTGATGGTCCTCAGGCTGTTTCTGTGAGTAGCAAGTTGGCCATCTGGCCTAAAACATTTGATTGTTGTACATGATGATTGTTTTGGATGGGCGTGCTCTGCATGTGTTAAAAACCTACTTCTGAGATTCCAACAGGAGGGTGGCTTGAAACAACAGAGAAGGCTACCTATGGGGCAGATTGTTGGCAGGCCCTAGACTGAGGAAGTCCTCTGGATGGGGGGACGAAACGCTTCTCACTTAAATAAAATGGTCCAGATGACGCTACACGACACGACTCTGCTCTTTTAGAGTGTTTAGAGTTTATAACCATTGTGTAGAATATTGCAAGAATGTGGAAAGAGTTTAAAACACCTTTATATATATAAATACTAAAATAAACTACAACTTACTACTTGTACTACTATTCCTACATCGTGGTTTTTCACTTATCGTGGGACTTCAGGGTACGGATCCCCCAATCTAAATGTTTTATATAAAGATGTTTTTACTCCTTTCCATCAGAATCAAAAAACAAAAGATTATGTAATGACATGTTAAATCTTATTAGTTGTAGATACAGATCATAACTTATAGATGATCCAATCTGTGCAGCATCAAAAATACTAAACATAAAAACACAAGACGCTATAAAGCAAATATTTTTAGTAGTCATTAACACCTTTTTAAAAGTATGATGTGCTTCTTAATAACCTGCCGTTTTCCTGACATTTGACCCCGTTCTCTCCCATTTCACCTTCAAACTTTATTCAAGCCTCTCATATAGAGTCGTATAAATAGACAGGCACATCACAACATTCCCTTCCTCCCAGCTGTCTTAACCGTTAATGAGAAGATAAAATGCCTTACAAAGATATACGAACTGAAATGGTTCATTAAGTCTTCCTTTGACTTTAATTTTCTGACTTATTTCTGTTGCTATTCTTGGTAGAAATGTGTGTGGCTAACAAAGTCAAGAAAGTGAGAGCAAAAATAATCACTACGCTTCCTCCTTCCATCAGTCGGTCGGTTATAATATAATACGAATCCTTTAGTCTTCTGGCAGTATTCATCATATAATGTTTACTTAGACAATAGCTGACTCAAACAAACATTGGTAGTCAAGAACTGGTTGACACTATTGACCTGTGGGGAACCAGTGAATGAATTTGCCAAAATTATGGCAAATCCCAAACTTCAGCCTTGTATGTTGAAGAACAAGGAAAAATGCAGCGCAAGTACCCAGCACCTCGGTGGTTCTGCAGTTTAGAAGGGATTAACATTTGCTGAAGTGGTTCTTTCGGTTGTGTTTTAAATGCAAGTAGTTCCCTTTTACCTTCGAGTACAAATTGTAGTGTGGACATGTTTATGCTTAGTGTAGATTTCTTTCCTGACAAAGCCAGAATGGTTGTGACGTGCGTTTGGTAAAGGTGGTAACTCACAGAACTGTGACTTGTTGGAGACTCAAAATTGTGAGAAATCAGTCAAATTATCGAACACGTTTTAACTAAACTCTGAGTGTTTGCAACAGAGTACCCAACGAGCCAAGTGGCAGCAATTTGCAGGTTCACTTTTACAATTTCTTGGTTTTGAAAAGCTTATTTGTGTCCGAATGGCTTTCTGCAGAACTGTATTCTTGCCTGTGCACATCATTGCATTGCTCACCTCTTGCCATATTGCACTATCCTTGACAGTCACTCCTATGGTTATGATTTATTCTACTGGAATGCACTTTTGAAATAAAGATAGGTAGAAATAGGCCAGTTTTTCTCTATGTATTATTCATCATTTGCATGCCTTATAGCCCTGGACATGTTTTCTGTCAGAGTAGAGAGCTCTCTTGCAAGTGTCAAAGTACATCTGTAGCACTCTTGAGACAGGTTGGGGATGCCAACCACAACTGAATATTTTAAGAAAATAAATTATGGCGCACATTCTTTGAACATGTTCAAAATCTAACAAGATTGCACCCTGGGGGATCACAGGGAGATAACCGAGATCCCTTAATTCAGGAGATTTAAGAGATTCACAAACTAGACACCAACAATCGTGAGAGTGAGATGTGCAATACTACCTTAAGTACATGTGTAAAGATGTGCTAATTTGCTACTTTACTATATACTTTGCACTAAAATAAGTTATGGAAGTTCACATAACGAATCAAAGATCAGGAACTAAAGTGTGACACAGCAGGAAGAAAAAGTTGTAAAAGCACTGTCATGTTTATCTGCTGCAGATATTTAGGGCTGCCAAATATTTTATCCTTAAAAGAGACTCAAACAAAACAAAAATAACTGATGTGTGATCGACATCTTTGATGACATAACTCTTGACATTTTGATGCACAAACACACCAGTTTTGCAATGAGTGTTTTGGTGGCAATAAGATATCTTAAGAAATGGGGTAATCAAAGACTTTCAGAAAATAAAAAGAAACCACTGGTTTAGATGGGAAAAGTATCCAGAAATACATAAAAACAAAAAAATACTTAAAATGTTCTGATAAAGATTACTTCATTATTGCTCGCGTTTCTTCTAGGGATGCACGATATCATCGGCATGGTATCGGTATCGGACGATATTAGCGATAAAGTTAAATATCGGACATCAGCCATTTCATGAAAATAACTCAGATATAAAAGATGCTGTTTATAGACATATATAAATATAAAAGATGCTGTTTATAGACATATATAAATGTAAAAGATGCTGTTTATAGACATATATAAATGTAAAAGATGCTGTTTATAGACATATATAAATATAAAAGATGCTGTTTATAGACATATATAAATATAAAAGATGCTGTTTATAGACGTATATAAATATAAAAGGCACTGTAATTGTATGACAACCCAGTGACAAGGATGCCTGCAGCGCCAGAATGTTATGACGTCATGTGCGCCCGTTGAGTTTGGATTTGTGAAATTTAACAAATTTGCACTGTTCAAGTGTTGTCATTGTGTTAGAGAGAGTAAATGTCATGAATAAATTTGACATTAAACATAATCCACGTTGAAGTGTTGCATCATTTTCAGCCCCCTTTTTAGCATCTGCATTTGGTAGCAGGATAAATTGACAAAGAGCATGCAGAAAAATGTAGTATTTTAATTCCACAGAAGATAAAGCTATGCAAGCTCTGTAGGTAGGTCTAGGAAATAAATAAATAAATAAATCGGTATTGGTATTGGCCAAATAAGTTTTAACATATCGGTATATCGGAATATAGTCCAAAAAAATCCAATATCGTGCATCCCTACTTTCTTCACATTCATACTCCAAAACATAGAAGATTCCTGAACTGAAAAGGCTGTCATGCTCACCATATTGCATCTAAGCATGCACTTCCTCTTTCTGGCGTTACGGTGTCACATTTATGCGATTGCTAATAAAACGTGTCACCTCGCAATTTTTGTCACCTCAGAATTTTTGCATTCATGTTAAAGTGTGCAAATGGCTCAGGGAGTGTTTTGTCAGCATCTTCCACAGTCTGCTTTGATGCAATTTTTAGAGTTTTATTTGCAAGTTGTATGTATTTGTGTGTGTGTTGGAAAAGGTCAAAGGCAAGGAATAGCAAGAGCACTAAAATTTACTTAAAATTTTTTTTTTATAAAGTGTAAGCTTTTTTTAAAAGTCGCTACAGAGAATACCAATTTGCTTTGAGTAAAATGTCTTTTGCGCAGCTACGTCTTTGAATGTGCTGCTAAGCTGTCAAGTGTTTGAGGCAAAACCATTGTGGTCAGAGCACCAAGAGAGCAAATCATAGGGTTGAGGAAAACCTGATGAACACTTCAGGAGTGGGTACGAGAGATAAAATGAAGGCAGGAAACGAGAAGCACAGGTCAAAAACAACTACTGGTTCTCTGTGGGCTTTAATGGCTCCAGCTGTAAACAGAAAATATTAATTTTTACAGTCGTTCGTGATACTATTAAATGTTTTCTGTGTGTAATTTTGTCTATGTGATAAAGTTTTAAAAGAACAGGCTGTTAAATCAAAAATGATAATGAAACAAATTCCAGAGCCCTAATGTTGAGTTTTTAAGATTTTAAAAAATGTTTGCAGAAATATGTAAAAAAAAAAAAAAACATATTAGAGAAGAAATAATAAAATTGTTGTATTACCTGATCATGAATCAATCAGTCAAGGACAGCAGCAAGAAAAGGAGAAAATAAATAGTTAGGATTCTCAGGGAAAATGCATCATCATTACTTTGAAATGAAAAGCTGCAATTTCAACAAACATCCTCAATATATTTTACCTTGTGCGCTTTATTTTCCTTACTAAACTTTAATTTTTTCGAACTACTTTTGCTTGAAAAATACAGAAACACAACAATTAAATGTTTCTTGGACTTGTGTTTAGAAAGACAAAATTCCTGTTTTAAGAGTGGAAATAATAATGTCATGCTTCTGTAGATGTGGTTCATTAACAGCAATTTTCCATTAGGGCACGTGCTAAACTCGAAATATCTCAGTCTGAGAAGGATAGTTTAAATATTTTAAAGTGGCATTCTGCACAATGTTTTCTTTCTTTATTTATTTTTACAATAAGGTAATTAAAAAATGTACAACAGGTAAATAAAAACTGGCTGGACTGACAAGCTAGTTGCTAGTCGAGTGAAGACGGAGGCCCAAAATGGACTGTAGATGTTATTCTCTTGTAAATGAGTCCTCGAGGCTCAATGGGATTACCTGTCTAAATAAAGGTTGAATGAATGAATGAATGAATTCTAGCAGAGATTTGAAAAATTTCCTGCCAGAAGTTCCCCACTGCGACAGTTTGCTGCTGATACTTGTGCTTGCAAATAGCAATGATTGAACGTAAACACCTATCAAATGCAAAACTCGTGGCAATAGAAAGGTTTATTACAAGATGCTCACATAAAATTTGTGATGTTTAAGTTGTTTTAAGATGTCACTAATCCACTTTGGTCTTGGCCCTGATGTGACTAAATGCTAGCTTGTCAGTCAGGTCTGAATTGACAATATTTCCCCAAACTAAGGTTGTTTAAAGAGTTATCTGCAACAGGTAAGATGTTAATTGTTCATAAAGTTGGGATAGATTCTCTGTCATCCAGGACACGGCAATCCAAAATGGTTGAAAAGGGAAATAAACGTCATATAAAAGCACCCCCGCAGGGCGATTCCTGTACAAATGTTACGTCCCACTGCCAACACTTAAACATACATGACACGGCTCTGAGTAAAATAAAAATAAAAATGCACTTCAGTATTTTATTTAACCAACTTCATGACCTTTCAGGAGAGCACTACTTAACACAATCTGAATAATTTCTTTAACAAGCAACCAGGCGATTGAATATTTAAACAATAAAGTACCACCATCACCGGCTGCAGAATCTTCTTACAAAGTTAACAAAGGAAGGAGTTGGCGTTCATCATTAAAGTCTTTCTGATTTGTCACAGCATCCTGTTGTGTGTTGAGATCAGAGGAAACGAGAGGAAGTTGCACATTTTTTCACTGAAGACCTTTAAGTTGTTCAAATAGACATCCAAAATGTTTTGGGCCAACAAGTTAAAAGACAAATCATCTAAAACCTTCCGCAATGAATAATCATCTAATATATTTCTGATTGACATTTAAATCCTGAGCCTCAATATACAATCTTAAACATCAATATCAATCATTTGACTTCTGCATTTGTCTCCGTCTCCTCATGAGTCTCTCTGTCCCTCAGTGCAGCTCAATGTCCCATCGGTCTGGGAGAGTCAGACGGTGTCAAAAATGAAGCAGATAAGCACCGATCTCACTCCCTCCTGATCTCCAAACTTCCTATGGACTCTTCTCAAGAGAGAGAAAGAGTGTCATCCTGCACCACATTTGTCTTTTAGCTCTGAACTGTGGGAAAACGGTTGAAAATTGGCTTTCCCAGGTCGAGCTGTCTCCTTCATAGATCACTGAGATGTCCTCCAGATAGCCGGCCCACATCCACTGCCGAGACAGCACGCTCAAATAACTCTCCCCGATAGCTCTCTTTCTCTCCCTGCACTATCAGCAAGCAGCTGAGCTACTATCAGATCGCTGTACGCCGCCAACACCACATGCCAGGAGGACTCTGGAGGAGAGATTACTTATGTAAGCTTCAGTAGTGATGCTCGTTAATGCATGAGTCAGCATTTACAATGTTACTGATAAACATTAATGTTATATATAGGTTTATTATCTTCAGGTTTTACGTTTTGTGTTGTAACTTCATGAATATGCCTCGAGTGGAATTAAAAGTGCAATTTAGGGGTTTTGGAGGTTTTTATTTTAATGGTTTATTGCTTTTTTGTGTCTGGTGATAAATCATAACCAAAAATGTCATGCATTAATTGGGCATCTTATGTGCCTCCAAATTGCAAGGAAATGATCAGAGGGGCTGTTCACACAGGAATGTTTCTTAGTGAATTCACAAGTTCTTTCAATGGTTCATCCTTGCATCTACATGGAAACAGTTTCAGGAGCCCCGGAATGGTATTTTTTGAAAATGGGTTCCAGAGTAAAAAAAAAAAAAAAAAGTCTTTAAACACCACCTTTTGCATTTTATGTTAGACAGCCCAGTGTTGCCAGATTGGGCGGTTTACTGCCAGTTGGGTGGTTTTCATTCTGATTTTGCTGGGAACTTTGGGAAGATTTTTGTTGGATTGTTGCGTTTTGCCACATATTGTTAAATTACGTTGGCTTGCACTGATGTGCGTTCATGTTCAAACAGTAAATACACTGTAACAATATGTTGATTGGGTGGATTTTTGTGTGATGTGGTGGTTTTTAACAGATTTTTGGTCTGGAAAACCTCCACTCTGTCTGGCAACGCTGGCCAAAACCCAACCTTTTGAAAACAATGATGTCAAATCTTGACTTCTAATCTGATCTGTGAGGCTATCAGGTATTTTATGCATCAGACACAGGAATGCAGATTAAACACATGGAGTTTCAGTAAAACTGGATTTATGTAAGAAAACAAAAGAAGCAAATAGCTGACGTGACTGCAAAAGGACACAAAAATAACACTCGAGGAACTATGGAGGAAAACCAGACAGGGCAGAGAAGCACAATGCCAGACTACAGAAGAAGGACAAAGGGGTTAAAAAGGCAGGGGCTGGGGAGGGAAGTGGCTGCAGCTGAAATTAATATGAATGGTGAACAGGTGCGGGTAGTAGAAACAGGAACGTAGTACCAGAGGCTGACTGTGGACAAAATACTGAAGGTGGCAGAAAAACAAGAAAAAAACTGAACTAAAAAAATCTAGTACAGGGCTATTCAACAAAACTGGTCAGGGGTGGTGGGGGGGCACAGTTTATGAAAGCCAACAGCTCGGGGGCCGGACATCCAGCAATTAAAGTCATTATGTAAATAAATCAAAGTTTACAATGATCCGTTACCTTTTAAATGTGCTTGTTATTGCATTGAATCATAAATGCAATAACAGAACACAAAACCCAATCCCACAACCCCCCAAAAAATGTATTTATTTATTTATTTTTTTAATGAAGTGGACCGGATTGAAGTCGCCACCAGTTGAATAGACCCGATCTAGAAACTAAACTTAAAAGATAAAACATAAAATGAACAACTAAAACACTGAAACCCATGGATCATGACAAACTCATCTAAAGACTAAATTAACTGTAACACATTTATTTTAAAAGATGCATTGGAAACAACTTTTATTTCCGAGTGCAAACAATAGAAACATTTAAAATACCGTATTTTCCGGCGTATAAGTCCCAGGTTTTTTGCATAGATTTGTCAGTCCTGCGACTT
>NC_056514.1:35423645-35438302 GCF_014905685.2 Nematolebias whitei | reverse complement strand
TGTGTACAGTGCTGTGTATGTGGGGTTATCAGGAGCAGCTACCTTCAACGTCCATGTTTAGGCGCCTGGAAAGCAGCTTACTTTGGTGCAGCGTGCGTCATGTCTATAAAATGTGCCCCCCCACCACCACCACACACACACCACCATCCAACCAAGGTTGAATGAATGAACCATCTCACACACTTTAAGCACACAATGAGAATCAGGAGTGAGACCATCCGGTCTCCCTGCTTTACAAAGTAGTTCATTCCACTTGGAGAGCTGAAGTGGTGGGGGTCTTACCAGTGAGGTATTTTAATGAGGTTCCATGACGCTTGTTTTAAAACTGGTTCCATCTTATCTTCCTTTGGCCACTAAGTGATGCTGGATAACCAAAACTGATGTCAGTCATTAGATGCACACAAACAAATTATTAGGCAAATTAAATTGCTTTTATTAAGTTATTTTATTTCTATAGGTTTGGATTTTTGTTTTATGACATGGTGAAATAAAGTTATATCTAAAGCTGTCCATTACACAAAGTTAACTCAAACTAGAGAAATTGCATTTCCTTTGATAAATCAATGTGAATGCTTATTGCTAAAGAAATTGCTGAAAAACAGCTGAAATTAACTAAAAAAAACATGCTGAAATGCAGCAGAAATGGAAGAACAAGCCTAAATTAACATAAGAAAGCAGAAAGAACACATTTTCTGAAATGGGTTTAAAAAAGCAGAAATTAGCACAAAAATTAAGAAAGTAGCTAAAAAAGGTGAAATTAGCAAAACAAAATGGCTGAAAAGTAGTTGAAAGGCAGAAAGAAGCTTAAACTACCAGAAGAAAGTGGAAAGACATGAAATGAGATACAAAATATGGAATGGGCTGAAAAGGCTAAAATTAGCATAAAACAGCTAAATAGTATAGCTGAAATAGCAAAAATGGATGAAAGTAGCATAATTAAGCTGAAAGGAGCATAACAAGCTGAAATTAGGATAAAGAAGTTAATTAGGCTGCAAGTAGCAGACATTATCATGAAAAATGAATTTATTGGAAAACAGCCGAAATTAGCTAAAAATGCTAAAACAAATGTAGCTGAAAAGGTAGAACAAGCTTAAATTAGCAGAAGAAAGCAGAAAGAACATGTTTGCTCAAATAGGCTGAAAGAAGCACAAATGAGTACAAAAAGTGGAAATTATCTGAATAAAGCTGATATTTGCACAAAAAACTGTTGAAAAGTAGCTAAAAAGGTAGAAAGAATCCTAAATTACCAGAAGGAAGTGGAGAAAGCACATTTTTGATGAATTGGGTATAAAAAAAGTTGAAATTAGTGCAAAAAATGAGGAATTAGCTGAAAAAGCTAAAATTAGCACAAAACAGCTATCGGTGTATAGTAGCTGTAATACTAGAAAAAGCTAAAACTTGCAGAAATATGCTGAAAGGAGCACAACAAGCTGAAATTAGCAGGAAGGGGTTATAAGAAGCACAAACATGTTCTAGTTAGCAGAAAGTCTGAAAGGAGCACAAAATAGATGAAAAAAACAGCTGAAATTAGCTGAAGGTAGCTGAAAAAATGTTTAAATTTGCACAAGGAAGCTGAAAGAAGCTGAAGCAGAGAAAAATGTGAAAGGAGCAGAAAAAGGTTGTAAACAGATCTAAACATTTGAAGGATGTAAAATGAGGTCATCATCATTTTTTATGAGAAAAAAATGTCAGAAAAGGCTAAATATTTCAAAAAACTACAGTTGCACAAATACCAAAAGTCACAGCAGGATTTTTCTGAAAGAGCTGAACGTTTTGATTTATGATTTGTTGAAATAGCATAAAAATTGTGGAACGAGAAAGATGCCGAAAAACGTATGGAAGAAAACTGGATCACACAAGCGTGAATGCTAGAGTGGGGAAATCAGATGAAGAACTAATTACAAACAATACAGCAAAACAAAATAACCTCCACTGTCTTTAAAGGCTGTAACTTAACTGCAGAGGATACATTTACGTTGCCGCATCCAAGACGTCCACTGATTTTGAAAATGAGTTCAGCTTAACCCGTGTAGAAAACTTAGCAAAGCTGAGTCAAATCCTTATCGTAAAACTCACCACCCCACATCTGCAATCTATATGAATGAGCATTAACCGTGTGCAGGAAGGTATATATGTTTGCCGATGGTGAAAATGAGTCTCCCAAGAAGTGATGGATTAAAGCTGCAAGAGAGTGAGAGAAAGAAAACCGACTTGTGCTTGGCTCCGAGACACAAAGCCCTTAATTACACTGTAAAGATATCACAGGAATAGCAGCCCGCCTGGCTGTAATGGGATCCAGATGAGGGAATTATACCATTTCCTGACAAAATGACTTCAAGATGGGGGGACAGCGCTACCGTACTGACTTCTAATAGAGCTGATGAGGGAGAGGGGGGTCAAAGAACTTCAGAGGGGAGGCCTCGGTGTGGGACTGCAACACAGTAGGGAGCAGTGTGTCAGAACTTCTGTGCAGTTCAGTGACTAGGAAATCTGAGAAGAAAATATATTTTCTGGACCATGTTGTATTCAAATTCTGTTTATTCTACTGCAGAAAAAATAATAGAAGCTCTGTTTACCTGCATTAACAAAATCTACACATAGGAAAACCATTCAAGAATGATCAAAGTAACTACAATAATGCACGATTGTGGGGATAGACCAAAAGATACAAGATACAAACACTGGCCTGCTCTTGTTCTCCTCGAAATTGTGGAAAATGGACCTTCGAAACAATAAAGTGTTTAAGAATACAACTTCTTTTAGAGATTTTGAATATAATAATTTAAAAGTGCTCAACAGTCAACTGTGGTTCCAAGACAACAACATCCTTTGAACATAAAACTACTTTAAAGTTATCGTATTTTTCAGACTATAAGGCGCACTTAAAATTCTTTAATGTTCTCAAAAATCATAATTGAGCCTTATAATCCAGTGCGCCTTATGTATGAAAGAAGACCCGTTCATTGGTATTGCGCCTTATAGTCCAAAAAACATGTCTGCTTCTAAGCCTGTTAGAATGGAATGGAGTTTTTGCATCTGTTAGCTACTTGTATCTAATTTATCAGTGTCCTATTTAAAGATTTGACCAAGTGACAAAAAGACAAAAAATATATGTTTTTTAATAGTGACAGGAGTCATAAATGATTTGGTACAATGACAGAAAAAAAAAAGGATTGATCAATTAAATAGGATGCTTTGATCTTCAAGATTCTTTGTCATTTGCATCACATGTGGTACATGTGGTGGAATGAAATTGTCTACAAAGGGTCCCAGTTATATCCAACAACGTATTAAAATGTAAAAGAAGAACTAATAAGATGTAAAATATGAACTAAGAAGCACTAGTAGCATAAAAACAATACTGAACAGCAGCACGAACATGAGTCTGTGTGAGCAGATGAGCACGAATGAACACAGTAATATGAAACAGATCAGCAGCAACATGAAACAGATCAGCAGCAACATGAAACAGATCAGCAGCAACATGATGTGATTTTTCACAGTGATTATCCTGGTGAGAGATTCATGAGTCTAACAGCCGCAGGGTAGAAGCTGTTCCTCAGTCTAGTGGTTCTACACTTAATGCTCCTCAACCTCCTTCCTGAGGGGAGCAAGACAAAACGTGTGTGTGCTGGGTGAGTGGGGTCCTTCATGATGCAGGTAGCCCTCGTCTTGCATCTAGAGGTGTAGATGTCTGTGATGGTGGGGAGGCTGACTCAAATAACACCACTCAAACTAGTACGCATGGTGTTGGATTAATGATGCTTTGGGCTCATAATGCAGCCAATGACACAGGCAACAGATCAACAGTGGGATAATAAATATATTTAAATGTCTTTTGGTGAATGAAGAATTGTTGCAGAAAACAAATGATGGAACAAAATATGGCAAACATCAAGATGCACAGAGCTTAAAAGACAATCCGACAAAATAAAGACAAGCAGGGAAGTGTAAATACTGGGATGGCTGATGACTGAGCGACAACAGGTGTGCTGATTCCTAACTGAATACAAGATGTGTAAAAGAAACAGGAAACGGACAATAAGGAAGATTTCTAGTTGTATAGAAGCAAAACTGTCAACTAAAACAAAAACACGAGAAATCCCCCTCCAAACATCGATACAAAAACAAAACCATAAGACAAAATGCAAACCACCATAAAAAGAGAGCAATGACGAATGGCAGATGGGAGAAAAGACAAAATAAAATAACTTTGTAACCAGGCTTGACTGCTGCACTGTTTTCACTTCTGATTTCCTCTTTACCTCACGAGATCCTGCAAATCTCCTCTTTTTACTGTCTTACCTACCTTCTCCTTTTACCCTACACTTTTCTTATTGACCAGAGCACATCATGTCAGGTGCTATTGACAATAGATACTTATCCTGTAGAGTAATTCCCACGTGGAACCGAACTTGCCTTTTTTTTTTTTTTATCCTGAGCTGAGATTTAATGGAAGACATGGGTTTCCAGAGCGCCACTATTCCTCTTTTCTATCCCTCCTAGGCTTACATGAGTGATGAGAGTAAACAGAGACTAAAGGGATAGACAAATGCGAGGGAGACATTTTTATCTACCAAGTTTAAATGTTTGAGCTCCTTTTGCTTCTTGCTTGCAGATACACATATCCCTCTCCGTATATCACTCCGTTTACTGATTTTTAAGGCACACTCAATGATGTTAAAGAATAAACAGATGCAGAGCAACAATATGGATGATCCTGATGTTAGCATGTAAAATATCATGAAAACAGGATATTGCAACGTTATGTTCAACACTGTAATAACAATTATTACATATGTAGACAGGTAAACGTTTCTATTATCTGAAATATTAGAGCTGGAATCCATATTGAACATAAAAAAGTTGCTTTGATCATTTACAAGTTGGTTTAATTATAAGTTGAATCAAGTGAAAAATTGCCACGTTTTGTCATTTTATTTATTAAAGTTTTCAGGTAATGACTTGTTCATAGTCTCCACTGCAAATGCTGCATTGAGATAAATTTAAAAACTCTCAGCACGTTCAGACTTCATTAAACAATAATCTGCTTTAAACTTCTCTAAGCAGTTATAGAGCTACATAAATAAGTTTGGCCCTCAAGGCAGACGATAATTAAAACTGTGACAATATGAAGAAAAAAAAAAACACTTATAAATAGTTAAATGATTACCTTGAAGTCACAGAGATGGGGAATTATTTCAAGCTAAATTGCTTGTAGTGTTATAATAATAAAACAATTCAAAACCCTGTTTGACTGCAAAATACATTTCTGCAAAAAAGAGCAAACTCTAGACTGTTGATGCTTTTTTAATTTTTTTATTCTTTACTAAATATGAATATTAAGAGCAGTGTAACCTTCATCAAATGAGTTATAAACAAACCCTTCTTGCATCTAAAATAAATAATTTTGCATCAGTTTGAAATATTAACATGCAAGCTAACAGTTGTGGGTATATGCTGTATGAAAAAGTTGAATTCATTTTAAATAACACCACTCAAACTAGTACGCATGGCATCGGATTAATGATGCTTTGGGCTCATAATGCAGCCAATGATACAGGTCGTTGGGATTAATTGTTTTAATTTCTAGTAATGTGCTTGGACAAAAATGTATTAAAATATAAATAACAGAAATCATCATGTGCAGGTAAATGCATTATAAATATACAGTAGTCCTTCGCTACTTCGTGGTTTGACTTTTGCGGACTCGCTCTTTCGCGGTTTTTCAAAGGAAGATGGGACATGACACAAAATTGGGTGATCGATGGATGAGCCGCAAGTTCGTCATGGACTTTTTTAAATTTAAAATGATTTATTTTAAATTATTTAGCACCTCCTGCACCGGTGTGCAGCCCACATGTGCAAGGAGAAGCTCCCTCCTGCAGCACGTCATGATCTCCGCTCTGCAGCGGAGAAGTGGGCGTGGCCGAGAGCGCTGGCAGGCGGCAGAGAGCAGAGACCATGACGTGCTGTGCACTTTTAGAGCGTTTAGAGTTTAGAAACATTTAGAATTTGCAAGAGTGTGGGAAGGGTTTAAAACGTCTTTATATAAATACTAAGATAAAATACTACTTACTTTGTACTACTTGTACCACTATTCCTACTTCACGGTTTTTCACTTACTGCGGGGGAGCTGAGGACGGAAACTACTGCGATAAACGAGGAACATTGAAATTAATAGAAAAATACTTGCAGCTGTTGTATAGAAGCATAAGATGAAAATTAGTTAGAATTCATAAAATATTCCTAAACCTAACTAAAAAAACAACCACTACCTGAGGTGGATGGCACGGTGGCGCAGTTCGTAGAGCTGTTACCGCCAAGCGAGAAGGTTGCTGGCTCAAATCCTGGCCGAGGGCCTTTCTGTGTGGAGTTTGCATGTTCTCTCTGTGCATGTGTGGGTTTCCTCCGGTTACTCTGGTTTCGTCTCACAGACCAAAAACATGCATGTTAGGCTGATTTTTAAATCTATATTGTCCCTAGGTGAGAGAGAGAGAGTGAATGGTTGTTTGTCTCATTTGTCTCTATGTGTCCCTGTGGTGGACTGGAGACCTGTCCAGGGTGTCCCCCAACACTCACACAGTGACTGCTGGATATGGGAACCAGTGACCCCTGTGACCCGGAATGGAAGAAGCGAGTAAAGAGAATGGATAGATTGAGGCATAGTTGAAAATTAAAGTGATACAAGAGGAAACAAAATACATTTGTCTGAAAAATGAGAAGCGCAACTCCCCAAACAGAAACTAGAAAATAATAAAAAAATGCTGAAATACAGACGGAATCAAGTATCCTCACATAAAACTTTCAAACCAAGTTTAATCTCCAACATCAGGGGTTTTGGTGATCAAGTTATATTTCACTTGTATAGCTTACCTTAACCTTTGGATGACATCATAAATCTGTAGGTGAGGTTTAGGCAAAAGGACAGAAAAGACACTGAAACCAGACGTGACACAAACAATGAATAGCTACACAATAAAAAGGCTTCGACACTCACTAAAGACAAGGATGGAAAATATAAAATGGCAACAATAACGACAGAACTGGGAGTAGAGAAGGGAGAGGAAAAATGAAGCAGAGCGATCGTGGTGGGTTGAGGGGAGTCCAAGTCTCTGGGGGGTGTGAGTGAGGCGCTGCTACGGTATTAAGTAAGTGATAAATATTCAACAGAAGGCATGCAGGCACTCAGGAGACACCTTGACAGCGCAAACAAATACTTAGTGAGAACATTGTAGCGATGCTACCAACATGTAGCAGAAGACACAGCGGTCCCCAGTCAATTTTACTGACAGCAGACAACAGAGGAAGTGAGGAGGTAGAGAAGACAGGTGAAAAATATGAATGTGTTGATCACCCAGGGAGAGATGAGCAAGAGAGGGTGGAGACTACAGCTGAAACCCTAGGAAGGACAGATTGTTCACACTGACAATTTTGAACATTTTCTTCAGTCCACAACATATTTCTGCCCTTCATCTCTCTTGCCTCAAATCTCTACCAATCTTGCATCAATTCATCTCTTCTTATCCTTACATTAGCTCTGAAAAGTTCCAGAAAAAACAGAACTGAACCTTCCTGTACCTCTTTTTGAGGGGCAATCTATCAGTCGCTGCATGGCCCCAGATGGATTGAAGGAGGGGGGGAAAAAGGAGGCGGATAAACCGCTAGAGAGAAGAATGGAGGTGGAATGGCAGAGAGTTTTGTGGGTTAGGTGGAGAGGTCAGTACAGTGAGGCCAGGAGGAAGAGGAGGTGTCCGCACCCAAGGAAATTAGGTTATATGTTGGAGTCAAGTGAAAAATGGCCATGTTGTTCCACTGGGATGGATTGTCCACCTCAGACCAGTGAGCTTGAGTAAAGAGGAACTTTTACTTTTTCAAGAGGCTGAGCAGCCTTCATGCATGCTAAACTGTTTGTAAAGTCATAATGAACAGCAAACAAATGCTTGGACAATTGGAGTGAATCGGTGGTGTCTTTATAATCTGGTTATGTAGAATAAAAAGCAGCTGGATTGATTAATATGCAGTACAAACAGTAATAAATGCCATTATTAACCTAATTTCATCCACAGGCAGTGCTTAATTTATAAAACAAATGATACCGGAACGCAAATAGTAGAGGGGGTGGGGGTGGGGTGGGGGCGGTGGTGTCTGGGAGTCCTCCCCAAGAAAATTTTTAATAAAGTAGATGCCATTTCCAGCATTCTGGTGTATTTTAACAGGTTGTTAAACACCTATGTTTATCTACATTTGTAAAGACTTGATTCAATAACTATTTTCGAGAGCAACACGAAGTAGCCTGACCAACAGCTCTCCCTGTGTGAATAGAGCAGGCTCTGCTTCTCTCAAGTATCCTCGCACCTCGTCCAGTACTATCTCCATTGCCACTGCCTTCATGTGCTTCAATTCTCAGTTGTTTAGTTGTGTAATGAGAATATGTTTAAAATGAAAGTAAATTGGACTGTCTTTTCAATTCAGTTTCAATTCAGTTTATTTCTATAGTGCCAAGTCACAACATAAGTCATCTCAGGGAACTGAACAGAAACATTCATATATAAAAATAATAAGTTAACACAAACGTTCATAAAAAAATTAACATTATTTATCTGAGGAGCAGACTGCTTTGAGTTCAACTCCATCACAGACTCTCGTCTTGAGCAAGCATGAAGGCGACAGTGGAAAGGAAAAACTCTCATGAGGAAGAAACCTTTAGCAGAACCAGGCTCAGGACAAACGGCAATCTGCTTCGACTGGCTGGGATTGGTAGGAACAGATACACAATGGCAGGTCAAGAATCACATGTAAAGACAGAAATAGTATCAAATGAAAACTATTCAAATTTAACAATTCATTTATTTTGTTTTTTAGTTATTTTGACAAATTGGTGCTGTTGTTTTGATATGTGACGTATGTAACGTGATCACCCATCAAACATTTCTCTTGTATTGTTAATAAGTAATCAAAATTTTATTAATGACCTACTTAAACTAGAAAACGAATTTGCAATTTAGTTGTGCTGTTTAATTATATTTTTGTGTTTTTAATTTAAATTGCCCATAACTGTACTTTTAGGGGCAGAGATTTTTTAAGGGGAGAAGCAGAAATGTCAACTTGAAGCGACAGCTCTGATGTTACATCAAGAAGCTCGTAAGTGGCAGTTATGTTTAAAATGAGTGTTTATGTAATTATTTTCAAATTACATATCCAATATAGGTTTTGTTTATTCAAGGCAGTCAAATTTGTTTATAACATTATTATTTTTATTAATAAGCCTGAGAATTGAACGCACCCTGTCAAAATAAGAGAGTTCCCGGCACAAATTAAGCTCTGCCTGCAGGTCTAGGCTTTGTTCTTGTACAAAAATGGTAGAAGCGACACTAGAGGAGTTTAAACTACCACTGTTGTTGGATTGTCTTAATAAGATTAGTGATTCTGTTTTTTTTTGTGTGTAGATTAAAACACTTTGAACATGAAAAAATATATATCACTGAATACAAATACTGATCAGCAGAAGGGGACAGAATTAGATTAGAAACAAGTTCTTTTAGTGTTGTTAATGTTAATTAATTCAGAAATGTCATCAAAAACTGAATAAAATATAAAAAAAAGGTCACTGAATTAATTAACCAGGTTGAGCCAGGTTTTTAACTCTAAAATAGAAACATTTAAACTTATCTTTAACACTCATATCCCACATCTTCTGACATCGCAACACGTTTTGAAACATTATAAAACACGTTGTAATGGCAGCGTGATTCTGTTTGTTAAAACCCATGGAAGGGTTTGTGTACTTGTGATGTACTGTTGTGTATTTTAACACATACAGAGCACACTGCTCAAGTCAAAACGAGTTTGTCACAATGTCGCATTGTTTCTTCTCGTTCAATCAGCTTGTCATCATTATTCAGACTACAAGATCACGCCTTTGTAATGACACTGGAATGAGTCATGGTTCAATATGTAAGCAAAATAAATTATGATAAAGAATAAAAACAGTACAATGGTGTAATACAACTCATTTTTGTCCTTCTCAGCTTGCTTAGCTGTTAATGTCCTTACAGATATGTGTATTTTGTGCTAGTCCAACATCTATTAAAAGGTATTGTGTGAAGAATAGTTATGAGTTTGGCTGTAATTTGTCTCTGGGTACTCCGGTTTCCTCCGACAGACCAAAAAACATGGCTGATTGGTAACTCTAAATTATCCCTAGGTGAGATTGAATGGTTGTCTCATTTGTCTCTGATGGACTGGAGACCTGTCCAGGGTGTCCCCTTCCTCTTGCACAGTGACTGCTGGATATGGACACCAGTGACCCCCATGACCCAGAAAAGAAGAATCAGGTAAAAATAATGGATGGATAGATTTACAGTAAATCAGTTTTGTGCCAGATTTATAATGCGTGTTATTAAAATGTTGCCTTTTTTGTCTCTCTGATCCTGTACAAATTAGCACAATGTTTCTAAGCCAAAGCCATAAATTAATCTGTCAAAAAATATATTTTTCTCATGAAAGTCTGCACAGAATACATATAAGGAATTAGCCAAATAGTTTGCTACTAAACTTAACGAAAGGTGGGCGGGGGTGTTTCTTTAAAAAATAAATATCCCCTACTATCTTATATACCAAAGTTTTAAACAAACAAAAAAATGAACACAACAACAAATAATATGTCAATTTTTCAGTCTTCAGTTTTTACGTCAATAAACAGTGATTATTTTTGAGTTTCTTTTAAATGCATCTATTGGTTAGTGAGATATTTTGCAAAGAATATAAGATCACTTGTCTTTTATGTTGGTGCATGTTTAAAAAGAAAATGGGTGCCCATTTCTGCCTATTGGTCTAATCTGGTGGTATGACACATTTGTAAAGTGTTCTTTGGTCTTTGGCTGTTCATATTTTTGACACATATAGGCTTTATTCTTTTTATTCCTTATTAAGTTAGAATCAGGCTCAAAATCACTACTAATTATCACATACTAAAAACCAATACTCTTTGACTTGTCTGGTTTTACACAGAAAGGGCACCATTTAGAGCTTTAGGTGAGGAGTGGTGGAAAGCATACAGCTTGTCTAACTTTTAGTTCTCTTTATGTGCCCCAAATAATAAGAACCACGTCAGCAGTCCCAATATAGATCCCAAAGTCTGACCATTGAAGCAATTTCCTTCTTGCTTTCAATTCACATACCTTTTCTTTGGTCCTGAAATGGCACATTAACGTTTGGAACACATCCACACATCATCCATTAAGCAATCGCCCACTCTCCCTCCTTCTCTCCTCCCAGCCCACTCTTCCCATTTCCAAATCATTAATAGAATGTAAATCCCATCACCACCATCACTTGCCATGTCTTTCAACAGATGTTGACAGGCTTCATGTTTTTTAGGTCAGCAGCTGAGCACTCGGGCCAGTTGAAACAGAGTGAACTCAAAAGCTGCTCGGAAGAAAGGAGGAACAGAGAGAAAGATGAGTCGACAAACTGCAATGCAGGGAAGGTTTTTTTTTTTTGTTTTTTTTTTAACTTAAAAAAAAAATACTACTTCAAAACTTATGTTAGCAACACCGACAGCAAGCAACACATTCGTCAGGCTGTTTGCAGACTGCTTTTAGAAGTCCTGTGAGACTGGCTCTGCTGGCTGCAAGTAGAAAGGGCAAGAGCACTCGAGACTGCCCAGCAATAGAAGATGAGACAGAGAGGCAAAAAAGTGGCTGGCACTGTAGAAACGGGCCGGATGGAAGGACTCATGTCTTGCAGAAACTGGAAAAAAGGGGAAATAGTCCACTATACAGAATACAACAGATAAAAATACAGTAATACATGTCTGAAGATCATCATATCACATCACAGGGTGGTACATGAACTGCACCAGTCAGAGCCGGAAGGCACTACAGAGGGTGTGCAAACAGCAGGGGACATCACCGGCGGCAGTCTCCACACCATCCAGGACATCTACCACAACTGATGCCTGCGCAAAGCACACAGCATCATTAAGGACCACACCCACCCAGCACAAGGACTCTTCCATCTACTATCCTCATGCAGACGATGCAGGAGTCTGCCATCGCGCACAAAAAGACTAAAGGACAGCTATTATCCACAAGCTGTCAGATTACTGAACTCTCGATAAATAACACTGAACAACTGGCAATAACATCGCACCAAGCCACATCTGAGACAACTGATATGACTAATATTAGCTTGTGACAGCTAACATGTTTATTGTTTGTTGCTGCTGCACTATGTGACTGTATATTGTATGATACAGTATCTATGCATGTATCTTACCATCATAATTCAATGTCACTCACTACCTGTGCAATAACCTGTCACACAAACTGTGTAGTTTATGTTAGCTATGTGCAATATATATATTTAGCTTATATTACCACCTTGAAACACTTATTTATACAAATTTATCCTGTTTGCACAGTTAAAATTCTACCATGTTGTCGATTACGATTTTCTCTTTAGGACCTTGTAAATATTCTAATTACTTTTTCACTTTTTGGTACTTTATTTTTGTACCCTTAGTGCATGCTTCAGTATTTCTTGTTTGTTTGTTCTTTGTTTTTTTTAGCGAGTCAAATCGGTTCTCCTTATCCTGAGCATTTCATAGTACTGTTAAACTTGCATATGACAAATAAACACAACTGAAGATTTTTTTTTTTTTTTAGCTGTCTTGTACACTTGTTGAGCAGCTCTCCAAATTCCAGGGTTTGGGGGCAAAAGTCTCTCATTGATTACATCCTCCTTCAGCCAGAACACACTGTGTGGTTTTGTGACAGGCTGACAAGAAGGAATGTGCTAAGGAACTAAAATTCACCCAAACCCTAAAACAAATCAACCTTTACAGATAATCTCATTTTACTATGAAGAATGCTCCAGAAAGAAAAAAATAAATTAAGATGTTTGCATTAAACGGATGGTCGCTGCTTTTTGCTTGTTAGTCTAAATTTGGGCAACTTTTTGCACCAAATTAAAATGGAGCACCTAAAGACATAAATTACAACTGGTAATCGGATAGAAATGGTTGAAATTTGGTTAATCAAACTATAATATGAAGGTAAATCTGTCTCAAAATAGCCACGCATGCGTGCAACAATTTCTACAAATGCGTACAAGATGCACAAATAAGAAAACAGTTGTTCAAATATACAGATTTCAAACTACATGATTAGGAATATTCTGCACATACAAATGGTCAAATACAAATCACCTGCTGCGGGCAAATCAGTCAACATGAGGACGAGCTTATCTGTGAATGTGACTTTTGAGACTTTTTTGCCACTTTATAGTCATGAAAATAATGCTGTGATTGAAGCTGGTGAAAAGTTGGGACATCTGCATCTTACCAGATTTACTGGGAAAAAAAACACATTTTTAATGTGGCACAATAGCTCATAACCCCTAGATTAAAACATATCAGAGTCAGAGTTTCTTTATTTGTCATACATGTGGTACATGTGGTGGAACGAAATCGTGTATACAGGGTCCCAGTTACATCCAAAAAAGGTTGAATGAATGAATGAAAATTATAAAATGTAAAAGAAAAACGGTAATAAGATCCAAGACATGAACTAAGAAAGACGTTAACTAAAACTACGCTAAGCATTAGTAGTACAAAAACTACGCCAAACAGCAGCACGAGCATGAGTCTGTGTGAGCAGATTAGCATGCATGAACACAGCAACTTGAAATAAATCAGCAACATGTTGTGATTTTTCACAGTGATTGTTCTGGTTAGAGATTCATGAGTCTAACAGCTTCAGGGTAGAAGCTGTTCCTCAGTCTAGTGGTTCTACACTTAATGCTCTTCAACCTCCTGCCTGAGGGGAGAGGGGCAAAAAGTGTGTGCGCTGGGTGAGCGGGGTCCTTCATGATGCAGGTGTTCCTCTTCCTGCATCTAGAGGTGTAGATGTCTGTGATGGTGGGGAGGCTGACTCCAACAGACTTGTATGCTTACATATTATACTTATTATATAACACATATTACACATATTATACTTATTATATATATATACACTTACATTAACATTACTGGATTCCAAAAACATTAAGTAGGTGAACTGTACCGTTAAAATAAACAACCTAAAATGAACAGATTATTCTTGATTTGGAAAACAATTCATATAAATGGTAAATGATCTGTACTTATATAGCACCTTTCTATCTTATTACGACACTCAAAGCTCTTGACACTACAATCTGTGCCTCATTTACTCATTCATACAGCCCTCTATTAGATATGTACATAGAATAATCTACATTGACTAATCAGAGCTTTATCACATTCATACACCGATGTGACACATCGGAGGCAATGAGGTGTTCAGTGTCTTGCCCAGGGACACTTCAGCATGTGATTACTGGTGGAACCAAACCCCCAACTCTTGCATTGGAGGACGGCTGCTCTATCCACGCAGCTACCGACACACTGTGTACATATAATTTTTCTCTCCCTCCCTCCCTATATCCATCTATCTATCTATCTACAGATATATCTATCTATCTATCTATCTACAGATATATCTATCTATCTATCTATCTACAGATATATCTATCTATCTATCTATCTACAGATATATCTATCTATCTACAGATCTATCTATCTACAGATCTATCTATCTACAGATCTATCTATCTACAGATCTATCTATCTA
>NC_056514.1:35385068-35423635 GCF_014905685.2 Nematolebias whitei | reverse complement strand
AGATCTATCTATCTACAGATCTATCTATCTACAGATCTATCTATCTATCTATATATCTATATATATATATATATATCTATATATCTATAGATATATATATAAGATTTCTTTGCAAAAACTGCCAGAAAAAAAGGTTATCCAGAAACCCTCTTATCACCAGCAAACTGGTTGGTCCACTGTAGGAGTGTACTGCTTAGTGGGGAAAACAGTTTGTATGTGACTCCTCAGACTGATGAAGCCCTGCGGATGGAGGGTGAAATGTCTCATCAAAAAAAGAAATTGTCCAGATGACCTGACTGAACATTGTTAGATTTCTTTACTTGGATTATTGAGCATGAACTTTGATAAGGTTTTCCAGTATTTTCCTCCTCTGCTAAAAATACCAGAAACATTTATTTTCCAGTATTTTCAACGGAGGAAGAAAATGCACGCGAGCATGTGCTTTATTACATGAGTTACGAGGTATTGTGTCAGTTAGAAATGTGTTTTTTGCAATAACGCAATAAATCTGGTAAGGCTCAGATGTCCCAGCTTTTTAACAGTCATGAACGCAGCATTACCTACGTAAATGTGGAGTTGCAAGAAAGTCTCAAAAGTCACGTTCACAATCTGATTTGTGCGCTCGTCTTGACCCATTTGTCCACAGCAGGTGAGGTGTTGCTGTGTACTTGACAATTTGTGTGTGCAGAATTTTTCTACTTGTGCTCATTGAAATGTGTACATTTGAAAAACCGTCTGCATTTGTGAATCGTGTACGCATTTGTAAAAATCGTGGTTTGCTTGTACACGCACACAAATCTTGTTGCATGCATCTGTGACTACTTTTGAGACTGATTTATCTTCATACAATTTAGCTTTAACTGTCAGTCTACTCTCATTTCCTTTTCACTCTTACTACATCCACCTAAAAACAGATTCCTAATGATTTGGCAAAATCAGAAAAAAAGGTATTCAAGCATTTTTGGCATTAGTGTGAAAGAAAACACAGCTGTGTCTAGGGAAAGCGTGTTTATCAATAACTGATGGGAGTAATTCATATCAGAGTGTGCATGGATTGGAAACAAAACTACCCCATTAAAGCTGTTGAGTTTCTTTTTGGCCCAATCATGCCTCATTTATGCTGAAGTGAATGCAGATATGAACTGCTGGCTCATTTATTTCAGTAATAACACACAAGGTAAGGTCCCAAGCCTCGTCATCTTTATGATTATATATCATGCGGTTTGATTTACAATGCTTAAACAAGCAGTTTTGACAGAGAGTGACAGAACAAAAAGAGGCGCCCCTGTTAGGTGTAAATCAATCACAAACAGGAAGCGATGCAGTCTGGTTCAGGTAGAGAGGAAATTAGCGCAAACCTAGGAAACCACACTTGTGAATACATGCACACCCAGGAAGGCTCTCACACTGATGTTTTAACTAGTGCTATTGAGACTCGCAGGAAATTGAACGGTCAGGAAGTAGCACTGGACGTTGAGCAGAGATTGTTGTATCGTGGAGGCCTTGCTCTATTCTGTCTGCCGTTTTAAATAGCAACAAGAAATTGGTTTCCTCTTGATAACACCGGCTCGCCTTCAGGGGTTCACCAGTAGCAGCTCACCTGCTGTACAGTACTTCTGAATAAATCCTCACTTTTCCGACCTCACACCAGGTCCTAACACGCTCATGTTCTGATGATTAGAAGCCGCGGCATACTGCAAACACTGAAGTACTTTCATTTTTATTCAAACGGAGAAATAAAACTTTTTCTGTTAACAATTTAACCACAATATATGTTCTAATACTGCAATTCACTAAAATGACACTTTTACATAAAAAGTCTTATACATAATTGTCAGAAGTAGATTTTACCGCTGAAATTGGGAACAAAATATTTTATTATTGCACAAATCCCCAGTGACAACTTTTATCATTTCAAGGCACTTTACATAATAAAATGCAGAGCTGATAAAAACCTATCAACAGTGTGATGAAGAGGAGGCAAATCCAGGTAATAAGCACAGGTGGAAGCAATTGAACTGAATCTTCTAAGGTAGGTGGATCATCAAAAAGGAGTTAAGTTTATATTCAAGATTAGGTATAAAACTAAAAAGGAGAAAGATAAGAAGGCACATATTCAAGGGGAAAACAGTTTTACCCTGTAGGAAGAGACAGAAAAGACTAATAATTTATAGACACATGTGAGCACAACTTTCAGACAATCCAAAGGGCGAGAAAATATCAAACAAGAAGACAAGAGCTAACCTAGTTTGTAAAATAAACCAGAAAAATTAAAAATTCATACATCTCACTGATTATTTTTACTTTAACGGCACTCTTTACAACGAGGCATCTGCATGAAAAGAAGAAACTGGTGCACGTTTTCCCATTAAAATGGTACAAAATCACCGTTATCGGTTGAATAAGCCACATGGAGCACTGGAGTTAGATGGCTGTGCTGCGAAACATGATCTCAGCTGATAAAATAGACTACAGTTGTCCCTCATTTATTGCAGGGGTTACATTCTGCGAAGTAGGGATGTTATATTTATATTAGTATTTATATATATTTTAAGGCTTTATAAGCCCTTCCTACACTTTTACAATGTTATTAACAAAGCTCTAAACTCTCTAAATTCTCCAAAAGAGCACAGTGGAAAAAGAGCAGACAGTCTGATGATCAGTGTTGCCAGATCTCGCAATAGAAACAAGCAACCAGCTCTATGAAAAGAAGCCCAACTGGTAACCCACCACATTGTGCAAAACAGAGGCAGTTTTGAAACAGTATAAACACACATTTTTTATGGCATTACACATAAGTATGTATGCATATGTAACAAATATGTAAATCATATTTTTTCTACATATTTTTAAAACAAAACATCCTGACATCTGCATGTGAATAGAGCCCCCCTAGTGGTCGGCCGCAGTATGAGTGTTTGTTTGGGTGTGCGCCTGTCGCCTCGCCAACTTGGGCAGAAGCGATAAACAGAAAAAGGGCATGGAAGGGACAAACTACCTACTACCACTCATCTTTTGCTTTATTGTGCAGAGCCTGGAGATAATCAACTAGATTCACTCGGAAAGAAAGTCAAGCCCAAATGAGCAACTTCACGTTCAAATACAAGCCCAAAGAAACTGCAATATGCGACTCAAAAGATTTGCAAGCGACTTTTGGGAAAAAAAATAAGCCCAAAGTTGCTTATAATAAGCAGACTTGGCAACACTGCTGATGATATTGTTACTGAGCTAATCCATGCACGGGGTTGAACTAGCCATCGGGAGCACCGGGACATTTCCCGGTGGCCTGGCCCACTCAGTGATCGCCAAGGGGGACTAAAGGCTCGATTTGGGTCATGCTTGATTATTTTAAATAAACAATATGTCTTGTAAAGTACAATCTTACATTGAAAACTCACAAAAGAGTGAGTCCGCAAAAGTCAAACCGTGAAGTATCGAGGGACTAGCGTATTTATCAACAGAAGTAGAGAAATATATAAACCTGACATTCAAATTAGATGCATTAACCCACAAAGATCTGATGCAACAAAGACAAATTGAAGTCTCAGTGTTTAGAGGAAGCCTCAGGCTTTAACAGGAAATACTTTTGGTGCCTTTTGTATGAAGATATCAGCTACTCCGTCTGCTTATCATGCACTGGTTTGACTGACAGCAGCAGCTGTGTTGGAGACAGAAAATTGGTTTAAAAAAGGCTATTTTTTGTTTAAATGGAAATCACTCCATCTCTCTCTACAATGTTAATCCAACTGTACAGTGAAACCCCCAAAGTCCCCCCCCCTTCCCAGCCACCACTAATCCCATCTCACCTTGAGGTCTCCTCTTAAAATGCTGACTAATCATTGTGCATAGTTACATCCTGCTGACTGATTCTGAAATCCCAAAGTTAATTTACAAATACACACGGATACACATGCAGAAAACAAAAGGGGTGTCCTGATTCAATCAAGTTTCGATCAATGCATTTTTCATTGATTGGTGCTGAAGTGGCTGTCCCTCTCAGCATCCAATCCAATATAATCTTTGGTTTTGCGTGATGTCCACCATGTTGGACATATGTTCACAAAAAAAAAAAAAACCTTACATGTATAGACGGATGAGCCAGACACTGAACGTTTGAAGCAAGTTTTTTTTTATCCTTATATAGACGATGCTTCCTGTTGATTAATGAACTCTCAGGTGATGTGCGTGAGAATACTTTGTCCATAAAGGCTTGAGACGAAGAACCCTGCATTTGCTTTTCTGACATGGATAAATGCTATATAGACACATGGTTAAAGGCATTTAAAAAAAAAAACTTTTAGACACCCAGTAATAAAGACCAGAAACGTGTCCAGCGAACACCGTTTGACGGAGGTCAAATGCAATCTTAGATAGAATTTCTGACAGCAGAAATGTCATTTAATAACTAAATTTAACTGTAAAGACGTGTTCCATGTGAGATTTAGAGTAAGAGCTTTTTACAGATCTTTCCAGAGGTGGAGGCAGCAGGTGGGAAAGTAATCGGTGTGTGGGAAGCAAAGAATGGTGCTGTACCTGGATGATGTTTCTTGGGATTTAGTAGCAGATGTGACTCAAAGAAGGGGTTAGTGTATTTTGATCTTAGTGTAAATCTCAACTTAGAGTAGAAAACGCATTGATCTCTATTTTTTCTCTTTTGGTTAATAGGTCACCTATAAATCTTGAGATCCTTTTTGTACCGGTTGGTAGATGTAAACCACACAAACACAAAAAACCCTGCTTGGTTTTTAATCATACACTCAATCTAGTCAAATCAAAGCTTTTTCAAAAGCACCACTTATAGATTAAATTACAAAGAATATATCGTAAATGACTAATTGTATAGTTCAAATAGTTCAATGGAGTGCTCTTTAAAAATGTCATTAATAGTCATTTACGTACCTGCAAAAGACAACAATATTAGTTTGGTGACAGGATGGTAAATGGACTGCACTTATATAGCGCCTTTCTATCTAATCAAGATAATCAAAGTACTTTACACTACGGTCTGTGCCCTCATTTACCCATTCATAATGTGCTCTACTAGATCTCTACAAAGCTAATATGAATCTGTAGAGACTAATCAGAGCTTTATCACATTCATACACTGATGGGACACACATCAGAGGCAATGAAGGGTTCAGTGTCTTGCCCAGGGACGCTTCAACATGTGACTGCTGGTGGAATCAAACCCCCAATTCTTACATTGGAGGACGACTACTCTAACCACTCAGCCACAGCTGCCCTAAAGGATGAAATCCTTACTGAAAGTTTGTCAAATTGGGGCCAGCGCCAAAATGAACTTCTGCTATCGTAAAGAAAATATTTGAGTTTTTTAAAGAGGTATTCTGTGGAAAGGTGACAAACTGGAAGTATCTAATTACTGACCAGACAGGTGAGCTCATGGCTAGTCAAAGCAGAACAGCGAACACGCTAAGCACATGGAAATGAACTGATTCTAAAGTGCTTCTAGGGAAAACCAGATTTTTACACTATTTTTCATCAGATAGTTACTCTGCCTGAATACACTTCATGATCAGTTTTGCAGTTTGTGTTTTACATCTATCATTATGGGTAACTAACTGAAAACCAACACAGTCTTCAGTGTAAATAACCACAAATTTCTAAATAATTAACTATTATCGTATTTTTCACTGTATAAGTCACACCTTTTGGCATTAATTTGCAAGTCCTGTGACTTACACACCGAAGAGACTAATATACATTTTTTTCCCCCATATTTACTGTATAACCCAATTTTTGGCTGAGATGATGATTTCATTCATTCTGACATGGAAAATATTGAACACTACCATTTTCAACCACTAGAGGGCCCTCGAGTAATATGGCAAGCAAAGGATATCATTAATAGGTAAAAGTGGCTATTAATGAGACATTTGGCTTGCCATAAAAAGCCACCTTCATCTCATTCAGGAACTCCTGGAGCAAACGTCAAATCAGCTGCATTTCACCGTGCCGCCCAGGCGAAATGCAGCTGATTTGACCATTAAGTGCATTTACTAAGGAAAAGTTAAACAGACACATTTTTGCTATGATTTTGAGCAAACAAATAATTGTTTTAAAGTGTTACTCTTGTCAAATTCTTGTTCAAGTCCTCCTGTGCACACTCCCGCAGCTGCGATTTGGCAGCCAATCGATTTTTGGCACAACACCGGCCAACATTTCCAGGTGGTCAGCGGTGACGAGTAACAAATGCAACGCGTCACCTGTGACGCATAATAGATGCGACTTATACGGTGAAGAGACTTTTGTTTTTTCCACTTTATTAGACATATTTGGACTGATGTGACGTGTACGGCGGCAAGTACGGTAAATGCAAAAAAAGACGGCAGTGTAAAGTTTTATAAAGCACCATTTGCACAAACCGTAAATCTTTGAGCTTGATAAGTTTTCAAGACTGCAGACATTTGATATCTAATTAACCATTTATTTGACTTTTCAATAAGAATGCCTCCCCAATTCTTCAAACTGAGATCAGTTAATTTATGACACAAAAAATAAAAAATAAACCTCTGAACTAACCCTTTAAGGAATCACCAACTCTTCCATTAGCAGGCGAAGGCTCAAAATACTTTGCTCAGTTGTAGAATAATCCTATATAAAACAGAATTAACCAACATAGTTCTGCTGAATAAGGTTAATAACCAAATCCAACATCTACATTTTCCATCCAGTGACCTCGTTTCTGACTGTCAGAAGGTAAAAGAACAGCATCAAAGTGTTTCCGTAACTAACTCCTAATTAAACTGCAGGAACACTTGCATCCCTGTCTTTGCATGTGGCAGGGAAAGATGTATTAAAACAAAGATCAGAGGAGTAAAGAGACTAACAAAACCTTTATAGCACGGGAGGTCTTATGAAGAGCTGGGAGCCTTTTAATAATTAATCAATCGGTTGTATCTTTTAATAAAGTCGATAAACGTTAGGTTGAAAATGAATTTTTTTAAAAGAACAGGCTGTAATGAGAACGGTCCACGGGTTGCTAACAGGAGCGTTTGAGTCTCCCGCTCAGGCCGAGGGAAGATTATTCTTCCACGGTTTTGATGATAGATGGTATCCTCTAAATGCTCTTGTGTTATGACACTACAGTGGGTCCAAGACAGATAGAGATAAAGAAGATTAATTTAAAATCTAATTTTCCTGCTGTAATTATTATGTATCTCTACACATTTGGAGCAGATATACTTAGGGTCTTGCTCACAGCTGATATAGTGCAACATCTTTGGGGCAATTTCAAATCTATCATCTCGCCATAATCTTGTGCAGTACAGTTTGCTTTCCCCTCATCCCTCATCCCTGCTTGTTTTAAAGTCAGGCTAATTTTTGTAATTTTACTGGAGGCTGACCAGTCAAGGTTTTCTTTTCTTTTTTATTTTGACTGAAAGAAGTTTAGAAATGTGTCCTCTTACATTTTTTTTTGTTTTTAACTTTCATATTTTTTCTTTTCGGACGGCACAGTGGATCAGTTGGTAGAGCGTTTGCCTCTAAGTGAGAAGGTCACCAGTTCAAATCCCAGCCCAGGATTTTTCTGGGTGGAGTTTGCACGTTCTCTCCGTGCATGCGTGGGTTTTCTTCAGGTACTCCAGTTTCCTCCCACAGACCAGAAACATGCATGCTGGGCTGATTGGCAACTCTAAATTGCCCCTAGGTGCAGTGGTGTAGTCTAAGTACATGAGGTATATCCATTAGAAAAGCTTAAGTATTTCAGTATATCCACTTAAAAGTGCCCAATATGTTAAATGGCAGTTAAACGCTTCCATAACAATATATCTGTACGGAGCGCTTGTTTATTACGTTTGCTTATCCAGTGAATTATTGAATAATTAATACTTCCATACTTAATACTTGAACATGTTTTGCTTTGATACCTTTTTATAAATTCTATAAGGTTTTTAATATAAAGACAACTGTTGTGCAAAGTTTGTTGTTCATTTAAACAAATATAAGCATCAGATACATTTGGAAATGTTCAATATGATTAAAAATCAAAATAAATCAACAATTACGTTGTACCAACCAGTGTACTTTGGTTTCTATGCACAGTATACGGACCGACCGTGGTAAAGTTAATTTTATGTTGGACGCTGGACATTTGCGTTCCGTGGCTTCAGCAGTTCATGTCCAACATCCAACGTAAAAATAACTTTACCGCGATATACCCACTACAAAAATGTAGACCACACCACTGAGAGAATGGTTATTTGTCTGGACTGGATACCTGTCCATGGTGTCCCCCGTCTCTCACACAGCGACTGCTGGACATGGGCACCAGTGACCCCCGCCATCCGAAAAGGAAGAAGCGGATAAAAATAATGAATGTATGGATCTTTTCTTTTAGTTTTTTGTGAGCTCTATAGAAATTACAGTTGTAATTGCACACTTCTCTATTTTCCTTCAATACATGTTTTATATTCAAGTCTTTTCACCACATCGGTTAGAATCCAAGCTCATTACAGTACCCCCCCCCCCCCATTAAATTGCTTTTACATGTTCAGACTGATTTGTTGGCATGTAAAAAGGTGCACTAAATTTTGGATTTTGGACCTGCAAGGTACTTGTGGGCCCAGAAGTGTTTGTAAAGGATGTCAAAACAAGTCAGAAACACCAAACTTTATGTTCCACACATTCCCTAGTGATACATATACAGCCACAAATCAGATGAGTTTCACCAGATAACGTGTAACGCTATGTTTCTTCCCGCAGTCACGTCCCAACTCACTTTCACTCAATTCTGCTCCATTGTTTGTGCAGGGAAGTGCCCATTGGACACTGTAGGGGAAGGCAAACATGGCTGACAAAATCCAAATTAATAAATTATTGTACTTATGATGCCCCTTGTTTATTGAACAGCATTCAGAAAATTGTGCTCAACAAGAAGACAAAGAAGAAAACACTAACCTTTTAGCTAAAAATGCTTCAGGTTGTGTTTCTTAAACCCCAGAGGAACATCCGCCTGGTACGCCGTCATTCCCTTCTTCCCACACACCTCCTGCTTTTATTTTCCCACCTGCTGCCACCACCCCAGGAACAAGAAACCCTATTCCTTTTTCATGTGTCATTACCCTCACCTTCCTTAAGCATTTGTGAATCACAGTGTGCACTGTATTAAAAGTGGAACAGAGAATTTTAAAAACGCTCCCTTGCAGCTTCAGAGTAAATAGATCTGTAATTAACATAAAGAAACAAAGTGCTTGTAGGGAGGGCAGAAAAGTAGAGATTATGCATTTCTCGCACAACAAACTGCCTCACTTTCATGAAAAGGCACACTGGCATGAGGGTGACTTAAAAGAATAATTGGAAAAAATAAAAACAAAATAACTTGGTGATGTGAGCTGAAACGGAGACTGTTTTTTGTTGAACGAAAATGGAAACGTGGCATTTTTCTACACTTAGTCATCACAATAGATGATGACTAAAACACACTGGAAAATTACATATAGTCATACTGTACAGTAGTTGGAGGAACAAAGCACTGCCAGTGTTAAAGGTTTAGCAAAACCGGATGTTTTTCCAGTTAGACTTCTAAGTTGCACAAGGCAGTGTAGTTAGTATCTGCATTACCTCACCCATGCCATACAATTTGGGAAAAAATACACTTGAGCCAATGGGATTGTAAAGCAGAGCTATGAAGAAAGGACATGTAAGTGAAATGGCAGAAAAGAATTTCGTCCTTCGTTTTGCCAATTTGCAGACTCCTCAATCCATTTTGCACTCTGCCCTCTCAAAGGATGTATTCGTTCTTATAGCAAAGAAACTATACAACATCCACAGAAGCATCTTTTTAGCTGAGGGCTTTGGACTTCCTGACAGTATGCTTCAGGTTGTGTTTGTGCAGATGCACACGCTGGGAATTCTATGTGTGCTCTCTTTTCTTTTTATCTCGATGCAAGATACTGTAGGAAGAAATGGAAAGGATGGGGTGACAAGATGCGGCAATTACCTTTTTTCCAGAAAATTAAAGGAAGAAAAAATTCTCTGTGGCAATCCCTGATGAAAGGAGCAGCCGAAAGAAGGAAAACATAAATAAATAAACAGGAAGAAAAATGCTGCTGATCTCATGCTGCTGCTGATCTCATGCTGCTATATTCATTCATACCCATCTGCTCACCATGGACTCATGTTCAGGCTGCTGTTGTTTTGCCATATTGTTTTGCATTATTACTGTTTAGCATGTCTTAGATGGTTTGGCGTATATCTTAGTGTATATCTTAGATCCTTATGTACCGTTTCTTTGTACACTTTATATTTTCACGATTGTTGGGTATAACTGCGACCCTGTGCACATCATTTCGTTCCACCTCATGTACCACATGTGATGAGAACGACAATAAAATGGACTTCAACTTGAAAAGTTCAACTAATGAATTTATTGAATGAAGTTCAGTTTGGGTCTGCAGTAGCTCAGTGGTTAAGTGCAGCAGCTTTGTAAATCTGAGTCTGCTGGTTCAAGCTCAGGTTGCAAAAGGAAGGGCATCTGGTGCCAAATTGCCAAATCCCTGCAGATGGGAGCAGCTGAAAAAAAAAAAAAAACTTACGTACTGAAAGAATTTACATGACTATAATGCATTTAGGTAACAAACAGAATCTTACCTAAATAAACAAATTGCTTCAAGATAGTCAGAGGATGCCATAATTTACTCAAATACTAAAATAAATTAAAGTAAAAAATTAAAAAAATAGTTGAAGCAATGCGTATGGCCCAGCACCTTTCATGCATATTTATAAAATACATCACAGAATTCATTCATCCGTGAATGTTTTCCAACCTAGACTGTTTTCCATTTCTTTATGTACAGAAGTTTTACAAAACCTTAAAGTTTTAGCCCATATTTTTGCTGTAATATAAAAAAATCTGAATGGTTCAGAACCATGTTAGCACAACTGAAGATGCAGAAAAAGGGTACTACACTGAGAATCATCCCATTACACAATTTAACACTGTGCATCCTACGCAGCAGACTGGAAAATTAGAGTCCTCTATATTGAGCACCTCAACCCTAAAGTGGTAAATCGGATGCTGCCACATGCTGCTGGGTTTTCTCCACATATCACAGTGCGTGTCATTGGAAGTGAAGGCAGGCTACTGGCAAGAAGCAAAGAATTACAGCACTTTGCCTTTAATAGACTTTGCTGGTGACTATGCTAACAGCTACACCTACAGCTGGCCAGCCATGGAAAGAGGGGCTATGACAGGCATGAAATGTCACCACTGGGACAAACAAAAGTACCGAGACAGTCAACGTCAGTTAAAGAAGGTGAGAGTGAAATAAAGCACACAATACCTTTGAAAGTGTTGCACTGTGAAGCTATACTGGGATGCACTACAGAGAATAAACTGATGTTTGGGCTGCAGAAGACAGAGCAGTGCACAGGAGGTTCTTGCTGTCAGCCAGATTTCTAAAGATGTGGGGTCACTTTGAGCCCAAATGTGTGACTTCTTGTACATTTTCCATCGTCTAGTTTGAATCAAAACTGTGCAGTGTCCGTCTGGTTTAGTGTATGGTTTGAACTAATAAAGCAGACTGAGGAAGATGAAGATGTAGCTCTAAGGTCAAGGCACAAAACATACAGTTTGGGATATATGTTCAAATGTGGGCTGCTCTAATGTGTTTGGATATGGAACAATGAACAAGAAGGCTACAACGACCATGTGTTATTTTTGCTTGATAGAATTGTAGTTCCTATTTTATCGTATATTAAATGTTTGTCATGACAGACTTCTCAATCATATCGGCTGTTTGGACTTTAAAAGGGGAAATTTCTGACAAACACTGGCATGTCAAGAATTTTATTGCAGTAACGGCAGGCCCTTGTGTTCTTGCAGCCATTTGTATTTTGTGGGTTAGAATGCTGTCTCTTAGAGGTTTTGGATACGTGTTTGCCACTCAAACATGAACGTTGCTTTTGTTTATGCTCTATTTCACATTTTTAATCTGCCCTTTTAGTTTAGTTTAGTTTTTAATCCAACAAATCAAATTATGTACAAAATACTGAAACATGTATGTCTGTAGTTAAACACATCTAGAGATGTGGCACTTCAGCCCCTCTTCACACTGGATGACCATGCCACTATGACAAACAAACAAGCTGGGACGTGGATAGTCTTTTCAAGGTCTTGGTGAGGTCTTCAAGTGTGCATTATTAAGGCAATGGGCACCCCATTCAGCATGACAGAGGGTGATAGATTCACTGTGATTTTGAGCATGCATAAAACTTCCATAGCAAGGGTGCAGTGGTTATACATCACGGTGGCAGAGATTAGGTGGTCCATATGGAAGTGTGACGCTTGCAGTGGAAGTGTATTCATGATGTGGAGCTCAACCACACCCTACAACAATGATGGTGACCAGTTCATGGAAACAGCCTGGTGCCTATACGAGACGTGTGACTGTAGCACCGTTCTAATGTGGCACCATTTTCCAGTATTTAGGTGCATTCTGTCATGGGCTGAGAGAATTGTGCGCAGATGGTTATACAGCGTGGGCAGAGTCCAGGAGAACATATCGGGGAAGTGGGAAAAAGCGTAAAGAAATAATTTGGCAAGTACTGAGAGTATAGCATCTTGACTATCTTTACACTGAAGGTGGTTTTCCAAATTTGTGATGATCCAAGCACATTGTAAGTTGTGTAGGTTGAAGCAAGAGTAAAGGGATTGTCATTGAATGGGACAGGGATCTTACCAGCAAATTGTTTTAAAATGATAAACTGATGGTACTGGCAATACAGCTGAAACTGCATAGCTAATTCCCATAAAATCTGATTTTATGAGAGTTAGGGACAATTTTATGGGAATTTGTACAGTAGCATTCTGTAAAAACTCACCCTTTATAAATACCTGTCCATCCAAGCTTTTACAAAAGGTACAGGAATTTATACTCATTCTGATCCAACTGCAGGTAAATTAAATAACTTTTTTTTTTCTGTCTCGTATTCTCTGTTGATTTGGCTTTGAAAAACAGCATGCATTCAGGGAGCGGAACTCCGTGTAATAAACAAGAGAGGTGTGCAAAGAATTTCTTATTTTTTTAATTGCACAGCTCTGAAATATAGCAAAATAAAGTTAAAACATATTGTCTGGAAGGCCCTTTGTGAAATAAAATATCTGTTTCTGTCTTCTTTTGTATCAAAAAGAAAAGCATTAAAAAAGGCAAGAAAAGAAAATCAATGACTGTGTCAGGATTTTTTTTTTAAAAGTTGACGACAATGGACAATATGCTTCTCTTCTGACTTGATAAAAAGTTAAAGAGGCGAGTGAATTATACATGACTATATGGAAAGACATCAGGCTGCACATCCATAAAATTGTCAGCTGTGTATTAACGATTCCCTTTGTCGAACTCTGTCCCAGCGCACACTCCAGCCTCCACTGCGATCTTCTGTGCACATTTGGCAGCACGTCTTCAAACACGCCATTGCAAGAGGTTCTCCTTCAATTATCATTCTCCAAATAAGCTCTACAAAGGGGATACGGTGAAGAGAAAAAGACGATCGAGGCAGCAGTGGGAGCTCTTCTTGGCACACACTCCAGTCGTGATACCAATTGTATGAATTCAAATATTTATACTGCTCCTTCTGAGACTAAAGAGCTGTGAGAGAACTATGAATTTCAGGAGAACATGTGATCTGATAGTTGAGCAGGTTATTAATATTTATTCTGCATACATGGCATCTTGCATCGTAACATGATTTTTTACACTGCTGTTGGGAAAGACAAAGAACACAAACCATTTTGACCTTCGTTTTATGACATTCAGTGCAGGTTTTCATGACGCAGCTTCTCACATTTCTCATTATTTACATGCAGCCACCCTGCTGCACAACATTAAAGGTGCTGCGAGCTTCACGAGGGCACGCAGAGGGGACAAGAGAGCACAGGGCTGGCTCCGAGGCCCAGGGGATGATGTATGTGTGAAAACGGCAGCCTCGTCTGGGAGGCTGACACGCCACAGAGGTAATTAGATACTTAGATGTCATGTTCAACAAGCTCCCTCTCTTGCTCCTTCTGCTTTTTCCAGCTCTCCTCTCCCTACTTCTCAGTTCCTCTGTCCGCCCCCCTCATCTTCTCAGATGGCTAATTTGGCACATTTTGACGCAAGAGGCAAAAACGGAAAAAGTAGTACTAGGAAAATGATGCTCAGATTTCTTTTAAACCAGGGTATGTATGGAAATTATGCAGGATAGCAACTCAAAATGAAAGTCTGGTCATGACCTATTCAACTTAGCCCCTGTAGACCCAAAACTCAAATCTAATTGCAATGACAGAAGTTGTACAAACCCAAAGCGTGTCATCATAAATTTGACTCCAGATCAAATTCTTGTCAAAAATGTCAGTAGACAATAGTAAATCTGATGTTTGCAGCTCCTAATGGGAGTCCATTCTGTTTTTCAGTCCCATACTCAATCGGCACCAAGTCTCTGAGGAATGATTCCAGTTCAGAGCTCAGTTGGATTTTCTCTAATTATTAGCTTTTGTTTTGGGCTGTTTATCATGCTTGTCATTATCTTAGAAAGCATTAAAGTGGTCTATGATTCTGGAGAGTTTGTTTCTGCGGTTTTCAAATGGGATACATTGTGAAGATTCTGCTCGTTTACTTGATTTAAGTACCGGTAAGTGAAAAAGTTCAGATCAGTCTGTAGACGGTTGGGTAGAAACTAAAGCTCAGTAACTTTTAATCTGTATTTAGTCATAAGAGAATGGCCTCTTACACAGAACAATTACTTGAAAAAAGTGTAGGTCAGAGGTCATAAAAAAGGGGTATGCCACAAAAGCCTAAACAATACTATTGTTTTCATGTTAAGATCAGATAATGTCCTAAAAAAGGTATTGAATAACAAATCCTGTCTTCTTTTTCCAAACATATCAAGTTTACTTATTTAGCTCAAACTCCCAACAAAAAGTAAAGAACACAGGTTCAAATTATATAGTACAAATAATTCACCCATTTCAAGAAAGTCCAGTTCAACCAATGGTTTTATTCCATTCAGTCAAGATTCAAAATCAGTTAAGTAAAATTTGTTTGAGCCAAATTATTTTAATTTAGTAAATTCCAATTGAGTCAGATTTTGTCTAATCCTGGTGGAATTCAGTACAGTGTTCTTCAAAAAATTGGTCATTTTAAAAGACTAAACTTTAATTGGTTTCGAAATAGTTTCTACTTGGAAGAGGCCCCTGTAGAAACAGAATCAGAGTGGGCTTTAAAAATTGCACACTGACATTACCCTGGGCTCATTTGCAATTTAAAAATTAAAAGGTAATGAAACGAGTGTTTATGCTCAGGCTTACATACAGTATATAAAAAAAAAAACATATGTGACACCAGGTCACAGACTGAGATTAATTAACTGAGACAAACTGGATTTTGTCTATTTTTTGCATGAATGAACGGTCATTTTAAACCATCAGATATATTTTCAATGTTTGTTCATTCATTTATTTTTAGCTATACATCACTGCAATAAAAATGTCTCTCTGGTAAATGAGTCCTCGAGGCTCAGTGAGACTAACCTGTATAAAAAAAGGTTGAATGAATGAATAAATGAATGAATGAATATCACTTTTTATAAAAAAAAAACAACTGATATTTGTTCCATCTGTAAGAATCCAACAAAGTTAGGTCAGGTCATCTGGCTGGTTTCTTTTTTTGTTGAGGTGTTTCACCCTTCATCCAAAGGACTTCATCAGTCCGAGGAGCCACAACAAGCTGAGTCCCACAAGCAGCAAACCCACATAGTGGACCAAGCAGTTTGCTGGTGATAAGATGGTTTCTTGGGCCCACCTTCTCCCCCATCGACTCCTCATGCTTTTGGCTATGGCTGCCTCAAAGGAGTCAATGGGGGAGAGGGCGGGCCCCAGAAACCATCTTATCACCAGCAAACTGGTTGGTCCACTATGTGGGCTTGCTGTTTGTGGGCGCCAGTTTGTTGTGACTCCTCAGATTGAAGAAGTCGGACAAAATGTCTAAAAAAAAACAACCAAAAAAAAAAAAAAAAAAACTGTCCAGATGACCTGACTTAACTTTGTTGGATTTTCTACCTGGATTATTGAGCATGCATGAACTTTGACATCTGTAAGAAGCTCAATATTTGTAGTCAGAAGTCTTGGTACTGACACTGGTATTATCTGTATTTCTAATTTAATTGTTTAGTCATATAGTGCTTTGCTTTAGCGTTACTTGCCAATGAAACAGACCACTTATGTAAGTTGTGTTTTTAATAAGATATAAAGGATTTAATTGCTTTAATCATAACAAACAATGAGCGCCACCTCATTAGAAACAGTTACATTTGTCTTTGCTTCAAATAAATTAGGCAAAAAAAACCTTTATTCTGGGTGTCTGTGTACATTTGATGAATTACAGCCATTTCTTAAAACATGACATTTCCACATATTTCAGTCTTCAAACATGTATCCCCCACAAACCCCTTTTGGCAACTAATTTTAGACTTGGTAGCAGACATTTACCTGGTTGATTATGGAGTGTATATATAAATCCCCGAGCCGCAGTTTCATCATTAAGGATTAGAATCACCAAATCACACATTTGCATCACTGCACGGATATTTCATTTGTTTTGCCTAATCCATTAACTTGTCAGATCAGACGTCTCGGAATTGGAAATGTTCCACTTAACTAGGGGAACTTGAGCGCACAGAAATGATCAGCCCCAATCCCTGGTACATTTGTTTGCACAGACAGTGAATCATTTTCCCAGCCTCGGGAAAGGTGTAATGGAGGCCTGGTAAAAGATAATGTAATTTGCAATAGATAATAAATAATGAATAGTCAAGACCCAACTAAAGTATATGGGAGGAAATATTATCTGGTGTTTTAACTGTAGGCTTGGTAAGTGATAAAGAGGATCTATCTCCAGTTAATACTGCTGTCTAGCCTGTGGGCAAGAAGCATTAAAACAAGCCAAAGAGAGAACGGTATAAAACCCTTCTAGCCAAAAGGAAAATATAAAACCTTCAAACCCTCTGTTTTTTCCTTCAGTATAAACATGACATTAGGGAGTTTAGGTGTCGCCACCAGAACAAAAGAACGAGCAGACGAAACACGCCCAGAATCTTTTCTCTCTTGGTCGCTCCTGTAGATGAACAGATGCTCAGATATATTCATCAATTAACGCGGATTCCTCATTTTTCTGAACTGAATAAAACGTGCATTGAATTTAATGAAATGCAAACGTGAGACGTCATTTATATTTGACCCATCAAAATGAATGCGGTCATTTATTTACAGAATCAAAGTTTAACATCAAACATTTACATTAATTTGGCAAATTATGAAAATAACAACATAAGCAATCAATCAGGAAAAATCATACGGCCATGATTTTTCCGTTGCTTCACCACAGACATTTATGAAACTGTACAATTATGATCTTTTACCCACACGGATGTGGATGAGCACTTTACACAGACATTTCTAAATATCTGGAAGAATTTCTACTTGAGAGAAAAGTTTCAAGATGGGAAAGGAGTTAAAGAAGAGTAAAAGATGGGGTTTGAGGGAGTGTGTTAACAGAACGGCACTCTCTGGGCTTTCTTCAGCTTTTCTTACGGTACACTTCGGTGGTGAAATCGACTCTTTTACCTGGAGCTGTCTCAGGCGAGATTCCGTTTAACGCACCCTTCAGCGTCTCCGTAGGATGCTGTTACTCCTCCGGAGTAGCGGCGAGACTGTCCGACACAAGCTCACCTCAGTGGAAAATGTTATAATCCCATGAACCTCGGAAGAGCTCTGTTGTCATGTCAGGATCTTCCCATCTCCATCAGAACTGAACAGAACTATCCCAGAACTTCTCCAGAGCTTCTACAGAACTCAGTAGACCAGGAAGTACTGACATTTTAAAGAGCTGTTTTCCGGTCCATCTGGGGGTATTCCCATTGGTCAGAAACAACCAGACGGGGTGTGTTTTGTGACGTAAGAGGTTAGAAGACAGCAAGAATTGTTATGAAACAGATCAGAAATGTTCTCACAGACAGAGAGAGTTTTGTTTTGGCGAGTTTAGAAACAGGTGCGAAAACCTCTATATTTACGTCTGAGAGGATTCTAAAAACATGACAGTTCGTTCTAACAACTTGTTTTGCGTTTGACTCCAACCTTGGACCAACGTACACTTGCTCATTCAAAGGCAGAAATCAGAAAATGCATAAAAATCTGTAACAGACCTCAACATGAATTCTAACTTTGCATGAGAAAAAATCATTACACAGTTAATAAAATTGATTAGTTCACTGCAACACCTAAAATGGTTTGAACTAAGACACTTTGATTATCAACATTTGTAAAATAGTAATGATAATAAAAAGAGAGTGTTCTTTTCACTTGAATCTTCAAGAAAGAAAGTCTCAGGATGAGTGAACCTGTATTTCTGGATTCAAATCAATAAAATGACAGTTCCTGTCCCACAAGGTTCTTAAGGTCAAGGGTTTTGACCTTAGACTTAGTTTTTGACATGGGCCTAGTCCACTACACTCCTGACCAAAATGACTGGACGCATCATCTCCATAAAAACCCAAAATAAAAACCATCCCACAGTCCAGACTTAATGCCTTCCATTCCATCCTGAATCACCCAGCCATTCATCCCCTCTCCCACATCAATCCTTAGCGCAGGCTTATACATCAACATCTCACAGGAGTCAGTTACCTGGCGTGTCTTTCATCTTGCTGAGGTTGGCCATAGAGATGAGTGTCTGGGATAACAATGGCTGCGGGGGTGGGCCCGGGTCAGCAATGACTGACTGCGGGGTTTAGGATTTGTGACAAGGTTATACCCCACCATCCGAGAAGACTAACACCAGTGCTCTGTTTGCTCCTTTGTCTCTACAGTAATCCATGTGTTTCCTTCTGCTTAAGCTGATGGATATGAGTGAGCGGAGGAGAGGGTGGTTGAGTAAGGCAGTAGTGGTAGCAGATTTATTATTTTGACAGTAATCCCCATTGACCATCTATGAACATACATCCTCCTAACATTCTCTTCTTTCCTAACTCCTGTTGCCTTCCTAATTTGAAGTTATTCTAATAACTTTATCTAGTAATGGTACATAGTAAATGGACTGTACTTACTGTATATAGCGCTTTTCTATCTTATCAAGATTCTCAAAGCAGTTTACACTACAATCTGTGCCCTCATTTATCCATTCATACGGCACTTTACTATATCTGTACAAAGATTAATCAGTGCTTTATCACATTCATACACCGGTGGGACACACAACAATGAGGGGTTCAGTGTCTTGCCCAGGGAATCTTTGGCATGTGACTGCTGGTAGAATTGAACCCCCGACTCTTGCATTGGAGGACGACTGCGCTAACCACTCAGCCACAACCGCCCCAAAGTAGTAAAGTCTTCTCTTTGTCAACCTTTTCTTTTGGCACAGTTATACACCCATAACAAGTCTAGAATTTGTTTAAACATCGAAAAGGAAATGTTTATTTAAATCCACGGAGTTCCCCTTTAAGAAATGGGTAAAACACTAATTAATTTGATTAAGTTTAGGTTTTAAATTGCTTGGTGCCAAGAAAGGTGGGTAACTGCCTATGTTTTAAATGGTTCTGCATTCATTTGTTCGTCTGTTAGTAAATATTTTGTGAACCAGTGGCCAGATTTCAATGGGACTTTCAGAAAGCTATCACTGAACATACAACTTTAGGAGTCAACTTGATTCAAGATGGCAGTCACAGCTAATTAATGCTGGCAAATAGTTTTTACAGCTACTGAACTAAAATTGATACAGTAGTAGATGAGAATCAGCCCCTTCATATGGTCTAAGCACAATCAGATCATGAAAGATCTTTAATACTCCATAGAATCCATTTTTAAGATGGAATGTGTGGCAAACCAGAGAGTTTCTTAACCCCGGTCCTCTGTAATTATACATAAAGAACTCCAAAAAAGAGCGAGGACAGTCGAGTCAGAATATATTTTTGGTCATGGGTAATTTTCTGTATTTCAAGGGATGGAATCTAACACTGTAGGGCCTTGTTCCAGACCACCGAGAGATGCTAAAAAGAAAAAGAATTTAACTGTGGCATTTATCGAAACTCAACGCTGCATGAAGCAAATACCTAAAATTAACCGTGAACTCAGAAAAAAGGATTGCTGCTTCACCTTACCATGATTCATCTTAATTCGTTAAACATACAAAGGAAAAATAAAGTCAAAAGGAAAAAAAAACAACCTTGCATGTTATACCTTAATGGTCCAGAAAACAATAAATCATGAGTTAATAACTTTCTACTACAACTTAACAAAATGAAAAGATGCAGGTGTATAAAGAGATCACGTCACCACAGAATAGTCGTCAAACCCAGACAGAATCCTGCGTGCGTCCTCTAAAGCTCCACCAGCCTTGTTGTTGATGACAATATTGTCTGGCTCATGGCCAGTTTTTGCCCAACAAAATGAAGCCATTTGTTCTGTCCTGACAGACTCCAGACTCCAGTTGAAAACAAGTAACAAAAATGACCCGCTGGCCCGAACCTCACAGGACTACAGGATCATCGTGTGTGGCTTGATATTTACTGAAAGACCTCACTCATTCAGCAGTGAGCGAGCGGTCATCCTCTGCTTTTATTCACCCTCTTTGGCAAGAAATAAAGAAGCTTGCATACAATCACAAAAATATAATATATGCAAATACTGACTGCTGGTAATGCTTTGCTAAAGTAATGCTCAGTGGCCAAAACTTCCCGTACCTGCTTAATAACGGTCCTCTTTTTGCTAAAATTAGAAACATCTCATCTAAAAATGATGCAGAAAAACTGGTTCATTCATTTGTCATGTCTAGACTGGACTATTGCAATGGTTTGTTAACTGGGTGTCCAAATACTTCTTTAAAAAGTCTTCAGCTAATCCAAAATGCTGCTGCCAGAGTCTTAACTGGAGTTAGTAGGAGAGATCATATCTCTCCAGTTTCAGCTTCTCTCCACTGGCTCCCTGTCAAATCCAGAATTTAATTCAAAATCTTACTTCTAACCTGCAAAGCTCTCAACAACCTAGCTCCATCTTATATTACAGATCATATTGTTCCATATTTTCCTAACAGTGCACTTTGCTCTCAGACTGTAGGTTTACTCGCGGTTCCTAGAGTTTCCAAAAACAGAATGGGAAGCAGATCTTTCAGTTATCAGGCTCCTCTCTTGTGGAACCAACTTCTACTTTCTGTCCTTGAGGCTGACACATTGTCCAGTTTTAAGACTGGACTTAAGACTTTCCTTTTTGATAAATCCTATAGTTGGGGTTGGCTTGGGTTTCCTGAGCTGTCCCTTAGTTATGCTGCTATAGGCTTAGACTGCTGGAGGACAAACTGACCACGTTTTTTTTTTCACTATGCTACTGTCTTTACTTACACTCAACCTGTTTTGTATTTGTAATTATTTTTTCTATCCTTGACATGTGTTTTTGTCTTTCAGGTACACCTGGACCTACATCTGCACCTATATCTGGACTTACCATTCTGTGTTCGTTTGTCTCTCCTTTTTGTCCTCTCAAACCCAACTGGTCAAAGCAGATACAGTAGCTGCTTGTCTTGAGAATGGTTCTGCTGGTGGTTTCTTCCTTTTAAAAAGGGAGTTTTTCCTTTCCACTGTTGCCATTGTGCTTGCTCAGGATGGGAGACTGCAACAAAGTGAAGATTCAACGCATCTTCTGGCTTCCTTAGATGGAGAACTCTACTATCGGCAATTGGCTTTTCTATGTATGCGAATGTTCCTGTAAAGTGCCCTGAGACAACTTTGTCATTTGGCGCTATATAAATAAACTGAATTGAATTGAATGTAAAATATGATTCTATGACTGTGTATTCAGGGTTGTGCACCATGCAAAAAACATTAAAAAGAATAGGACTGTGCTGTTTTCTTGGTCATTTTACTACATATAATTTAACAAAATGCAGAGAAAACCTTTTCAAGTTTTTGGTATGACCTTTTTATTGAGAGTGTTCCATACCAACCTTAAGGGACGTCCCCTTTGATTTAAAATGTAATAAAGTGTGCGGAGACGAATGCAGAATAAAACCCAAACTTTAACCAAGGTTGCCTTTAAGATAATATAAAAATATTTCTCTCATGATCATTCTACTCAGCCAGTCCTCTGCTGAGTAATAGGTGTGCTGGACATTTTTCCTATACAAGTTTCTGCAGCCTGACACATTTAATGGTTTTATTATTAAGCTTTATTTAACCAGGCAGGTCCCGCTGAGATCACAGATCTCTTTTGCAAGGGAGGTCTGGGCCTGAAGGCAGACTAACACGCATGTTTTGAACTGTGGGAGGAAACCGGAGTATCCAGAGAAACAAGCAAACACAAGGAGAACAAACAAACTCCACACATGAAGACCTCAGGTCCAAATAAGGGACTGAACCCAGGGCCATCTGCTAACCACTAAATCACTGCACTGCTACAAGTTAGTTATGCATGCTACTAAATTTAAATTAGTTATGCTTTACCTGTAAAGTGCACACAATTACCTATCCTCGGGATGCTTTATCAAAGTTAAATTTAACAGTTTATACTAATGATCCAAGTTGAGTTGAAGGACTACAAGAATTTTATGTCTCTCTTGTAAATGAGTCCTCGAGGCTCAATGGGATTTACCTGTATAAATAAAGGTTGATTGATTATAACCTTGTGACGCAAGTAAACTTTTTAACTGAATATTTACATGAAAAATTAAAACTTTTTATTTGGGATCAGAATTGGTTTCAGCTTTTTAAAAACTGTTGAAGATCAGCAACTCCAAAGCAACTCAATCCCCAAATATACATTTTTTAATGTTATTTGAACGATGTGATCTAATAAGATGCATAAATGACAGGTTAACCCAATGAGACGTCATGTTTTAACACAATAGAATCGGAAAATACCTTTTTAAAAAAAAATAAAAAAGGCACTGATCTCAAATCAGAACTAAGTAATAAAGAGGAATGTTGAACGTTGCCGTTGATAGGCCTTAAAACCTACTTCCTGTTCTGATGGCGAATATGGCAGTGGAAATAAAATAATGTCAGGATGACTTTATCCTCACTCCACTTCCTTTTACTCCCCGGAGGATTCCTTTCCATCAGCAATCAGCAAAGCAAGAGGCACTTAAAAACCAACTGTTACCTCAACTTCTTCCCCCTACTCACGCAAACATCGTCTGTTACTTAAACCGATTTATTTATATTTAGCGTCTACACAGCAGCTTGTTTACATCCGTTTCTCTTCATTTGCTTCCTCTCATTCCCCCTACTCTTCCCTTTTTTCTTCTTCTGACATGTACACGATTATTTACACATCCCTGTGTACCCTTCCTGATCCCTTTATTTTTGAAAACCACCTAATTAGAAAAGCCTGTGAGGCTTGCATGTCCCCACCCCCACCCACACGACTTCTGTTCCACACACAACCTACTGTCTTATTTTCCCTTTAACACCTTCTTCACTCCTTTTCCACTGCATCGCCCGTCTCTCTGCGCTTGTTAATTACGCTGAAAAAATGAGAGTGGTGGCACATCCCTGTAAACAACACAACAGGTGTAAGGACATTAATATTCACTTCAGTTTTATTTACGAACTGCAGCACATGTAAGAGGAGACGGGATCCGAGAAACAAGATTAAGAAAGTCAAAATGACCAGGAAGCATCATCACCACGCTAAACTGTTTTATTTAAGGGAATTCCAACAAAAGGAACAAGCAAAGTTGACTAGTTCAAAAGATGGGGAAGAGGACACATGCTCATTAAGAACAGGTTTTATAAAAATGAATGTGAAGAAAGGTAATACACGTATAACTGGCCATCATCATGGCGTTTAGAGGTCATCCTGTAGGTGACGTCTTTTTCCCTTTAAAGAGTTTAAGTTTTTATCCCGAGTTACTAAAAAGAACAGTAAGCTAACAAGTTTGTGCCACCATTTGTAAAGAAATAACACCATCAAAGTGGCTTTGCCTCTGATTTAAGTTAGACGCTGCAGGGAGCTTCCAAACTTACAGATCTGAACCTGAACCTTTTCTCTCTGAACTTTCTAAGTTCACAGAGAGGAATTTTTTGCAGCATGATTAAAACCACATGGCATGCCTTCTGTCTTTTGTCTTGTCTTTGGATGTGACCTACAGAGAAATGTTTCTCAATCTTTTGCTCAGACGTGAATGCACACAGAGAGCAACGGGGGGGCCTCACTGGTCTGGGCTTTTTATGACACCTACCCATGCCAGCCTATCTATTTAAGTAAATGAAGCAGTACTTAGTGGCTTCCAGAAGCCAAACAGTTACACGATGTGAGCTGCTACATTTTTCTTGTTTTGCAGCTCAATGTACAGTTGCTGGCCATGAAATTAAACTATCATGAAAAAGTTGATTTATTTCAGTAATTCCTTTCAAAAGTAAAACTTGTGTTATTATATTCATTCAATACACACATAATGATATATTTCAAATGTTTATTTATTTTAATGTTGATAATTATAACTGACAACTAATGGAAACCCCAAATTCAGTATCTCGGAAAATTAGAATATTGTGAAAAGGTTCAATATTGAAGACACCTAGTAATCAGCTAATTAACTCAAAACACTTGTAAAGGCCTTTAAATGGTCTCTCAGTCTAGTTTTGTAGGCTCCACAATCATGGGGAAGACTGCTGACTTGATAGTTGTCCAAAAGACAACCACTGGCACCTTGTACAAGGAGGGTAAGACACAAAAGGTCATTGTTAAAGAGGCTGGCTGTTCACAGAGCTCTGTGTTCAAGCACATTAATAGAGAGGCGAAGGGAAGGAAACGATATTGTAGAAAAAAAGTATACAAGCAATAAGGATAACCACACCCTGGAGAGGATTGTGAAACAAAACCCATTCCAAAATGTGGGGGATATTCACAGAGTGGACTGCAGCTGGAGTCAGTGGTTTAAGAACCACCATGCAAAGACATATACAAGACATGGGTTTCAGCCGTCGCATTCCTTGTGTCAAGCCACTCTTGAACAAGAGACCGCATCAGAAGCACCTCGCCTGGGACTGCTGCTGAATGGTCCAGTTCTCAGATGAAAGTAAATTTTAGTTTCTTTTGGAAATCAAGGTCCCAGAGTCTGGAGGAAGAGAGGAAAGGCAGAGAATCCACGTTGCTTGTGGTCCAGTGTCAAGTTTCCACAGTCAGTGATGGTTTGGGCAGCCATGTCCCAGCCATGTGCTCCCTAAACAAGTCTCTCTTGAAAATGAGTTATTGTGGCTCAATGAGACTACCTGGATAAATAAAGGCTAAATGAAAAAAAAAATGTCATCTGCTGGTGTTGGTCCACTGTGTTTTCTGAGGTCCAAGGTCAATGCAGCCATCTACCAGGAATTTTTAGAGCACTTCATGCTTCCTACTGCTGAGCAACTTTATGGAGATGCAGATTTCATTTTCCAACAGGACCTGACACCTGCACACAGTGCCAAAGTTACCAGTACCTGGTTTAAGGACCATGGTATCCCTGTTCTTAATTGGCCAGCAAACTCACCTGACCTTAACTCCATAGAAAATCTATGGAGTATTGTGAAGAGGAAGATGCGATACACCAGACCCAACAATTCAAAAGAGCTGAAGGCCACCATCAGAGCAACCTGGGCTCTCATAACACCTAAGCAGAGCCACAGACTGATCAACTCCATTCCACGCTGCATTGCTGCAGTGATCCAGGCAAAAGGAGCAACATCTAAGTATTGAGTGCTGTACATGCTCATACTTTTCAGTTGGCCAACATTTCTAAAAATCTTTTTTTTTTTATTGGTCTCAAGTAATTTTCTAATTTTCTGAGATACTGAATTTGGGATTTTCATTAGTTGTCATTTATAATCATCAAGATTAAAAGAAAAACATTTGAAATATATCTGTGTGTAATGAATTAATATACAAGTTTCATTTTTTTGAATGGAATTACTGAAATAAATCAACTTTTTTGTGATATTCTAATTTTATTTCTAGAACTTATATTTCTATTTTAAAGAACTTTTATTGTGAAAAATTACAAATTTGATCTATTTTCTCAATGTAAGCTTTGCTTTGCTTTCTAGATTTGGTATTCAATAGAAGTAGGTATATTCTCTTGTTTCCAAAAGCATTCACCAGAAATCTGATAGTGAGGCCTTATCCTGAAAAATCCATCCTTAGAAAAAAAACAAAAAACAGACACTATTTTATTCAAGAAGACACTTTTAACCACAAGTCACCACTGCAACCAATTTCCCTTGACAGCTGTAAGTGCATTGCCAGTCCAGAAAGTCGTGTTGATATCAATATGCTAGTTATAACTTTTATTTGCATAAATTACATTAGTCAAATTAGAAATAAGGAGGAAAATACGCAAGAAGGGAGCCAGAGGCAACTAAGTTAGTTTAGATTGCCTAGCAAGGCTTATTGAATTTGTTTTGCCTTCACTCACTTCTCATTATAACTGGGATCACAAAGTTAAGCTAATGAAGGTGAGGGCATTGTGTACAGCTTCATCTGTGTGTGGGAGTGTTTTGTGTACTGACAAGTCCTTGTCAGCTGAACTCATAGGGATAACAGGCTTTTGTCGCTGGCTGCGAAAGGGCATTCATGATATGCAACTGAACACCCACGAACCAAGCGTCTATGTAGTGACTTAGACAAGGACCAATGACAGCAGGGACAGTGAAATACTGCAGCCCACATGTTGTTAATTGGCTTACTGTATGAAGTTGACATGGCTGATTTGGCAGCTAAAGGTGTAGACTCTAGGACATGGTAGCTTAGTCACGCAGTGTACATTTTAAAGTAAAAAAACAGTCTGCTACTTTCCACACTGATGCAAATGAGCTTAAGAGCTTTGCACCAGTATGCAAAGCTTTGTTCATTATCTTGCATGGACCATTTCATCCCCGTCTTTGTGCAGGAAACTCAGGAAGTACTGTAGCCCATAGTATGGTGAGATCTAATACTTTTATTGTGTAAATCAAATTGTCAACACAGTTTTTCTTGTCATGCAGGAGACAAACATAAAATGTATTTCCTTTACATATATGTAGTATACTTGTGGATTATAGTCACTGGAAAGGTCATGGCATTAGTAAATTGTGTTGTGATTTAAACAGGCTCACTGCAAGATTCCTCCTAAACAACAGACATTGTTTTTGATAAAATACAAATCATGGCCCCTAAATTAGACAATGACAACAATTCTCTAATATAGGAGCTTTATACTGACCTATGACTCTGCATGGAGCAGGTGCCCATTTTTGCAGCAGTCGCTGTGCAGGAGGTGATGTACACAAGTCTCGAGCTCGTCACAGGGCCCCAGAGGGACAGTCAAACAACCGTTCACACCTACATCTAGGAAAAATGTAGTTACCAATTAACCTCACATGCATGTTTTTGGTCTCTGGGAGGAAACTGAATTATCCAGAGATGTGTGCACAGGAAGAACATACAAACTCCACCCTGAAAGTCTTGGAGGAAATCCTGCAACCGTCTAGTTGAGAAGTGACAGCTAATAGCCACTGTAGGGCCGTGCTGACCCCTGACTCTTTTAAGATGTAGACATAGGTAGTAATAGAACCTGCCTAACTCAACTTGAAGCAGAGATCTATATTTTAGTGACTTTCAAAGACCTGGTTTCCTCCAAGTGCCAGCCAACATTTGGGGACAGCTAGAGCAAATGATCAGTTAATCTAAATGATCTGAAACACATAAGGTTGTCTAGAGGTCTGATAGATGGATGGAAGGTCACTCTTTATGTCCATTACACATCAGTAATTAAAAACTTAGAATCAAATTTAAATTGAAGGAGTCTCTACAAAGTGAAAGAAGCACAGAAGACATAGGTTCATGATATTATGTGATAAAAGATGAAATGCAGCATTATGGATTTCTAAATTTACCAGAAGATTGAGAGCTACACAGGTCATTTAGTTCTAAAGAATATATTTTGAGTGTTGCTCATCCTCATTAAAATTAAAAGGTTTGAATTCATCTAAACATTAGTCTTTGAAAAACAGTGAGAAAAGTGTTTAGAGTGAAAATATCACACTTCACTTTCAATTAGATCTCTGTATTTCCTGCATTTTTAATAAAAATAGTTGTTGCATTTTGTAAAATAATGCCTAGGGTTGTCACAACAATTAAGAATAACTCTGGTCCAAAAGCAGGACCCTGGAGAACTCCATAAGAGAAAGGAGTTATACAGCAAAACAGTTGCTTGTAGAAACTTTATTATTCCTGTTCAGGATGTTACAGTCAAGAACAGATTACAAATTCAGTCCATGACCAGTCAAAACACCACCCCAGTGCATGGTATACCAGGTACAATGACATCAATTTTTGGTATGTGCCATCACTTGGAAGGTTAACCAATATTAAACACTTCTCAGTTTGGAAAATGACAGCATTTTTGTTTTAACAAAAACAAAAAAATACCTCACTCAGAAATTATGCAACTTATTTATCACATTTTTTTTTCCTATCCCTAAACCACAACTGGTCAAGGCTCAAAAACACCAAGCGGAACTAAGATTTAATTCAACCATTTGTCATTTTCTGAATTTTTACTCAAATAAATTGATTTTTTTTTCTCTTAAACTGTTAAATCTCATTAAAGGAAATGCACTGTAGTCACATAAACACATTTACCCTAATGCTACTTTATCAAAACAGGGCTCACTTGCTTGCAGTGCTTGAACCAACAACCAATTCACATGTCAGTTCCTTCCATCAACCACTGAATTACTGGAAACGCCTGCCAAATGGATTTAAATCCTGATAGCTCTCACTTTGCCAAACCACCTAGATTTGACTGCTACTCACTGCCGGAAGCACAATGGAGTGAGGAAAAAAAAAAGAAATCAAACAGCATCCACTTATTGTTTGTGCGGGAAAGAGTACTTATTACTGTAATAAAAGGAAATATTTATCAGGATTCAGTCTGTTGCTGTATTCATGTCGGCTGTGCAACTGACAGAAACAAGTCAGATTGGAAGGGGCAGGTGGCGAAGCCCTTTTCCTTTGTATTGGATAATTTTATCTAAATCTTTCATTTTGTAAGTGACTTGCAAACACACACTTGCTGATGGTCATTATTGCCAAGTTCAATACAACAATCATTGCTGGAAAAATGGCAAGCTTTCATTTCATCATGTTCCTCTTGAATTTCAATGCCACAGGGGCCATTTGAAGATGCAAGATTTAATCAACGAACAGCGAGGCAAGTAGAAGTCTCATCCTAATCAGAGCTGAGAGAGTTGTTATATTCATGCTGTTTTTGCTCTACAAGTGAAGCCGCTATATCCCTCTACATAATTTCACATCAAACCAACCTGTTCCTGTGCAGCGTTTTGCAAGGGGGCAAACTAGAGTGCTAGTAAAGAGCCCACCTTAGGGTCACCAATCATGTGGAGGACTTATCCATAACTCTGTCGTTTCCTGACACCACCCCCTTCAAATGGGAGAGGAATGGCAGACATAAATTGCAACCATGGGCCGCCCAATCAATACGCCGCCCAACTGACTGATATGTCATTTGTCATTTGAGGGATGCTTACTTTCCAATACCTACATAAGATGTGACCAATTGTGGCATTTTATTCCTTCTGTAGATTTCCAGTCCATCTATGAAGGTATTCCTAGATCCAAATACGACTTAGTTCACAACAACATTCAGTTATTGATAGAAAACTTGGTCAGTTTCACTTGTTAATTTGATCAGTTTTGATTGCTTTTATCTTCTACCAATCTGCATGGCTCTCTGAGCTTCGAGCCTTTTCTTAAGTAAAACTTTGATTGAAATTCTACCAAGACAACAATTATGAAGCGAGAAGTATTTAAAGGCTTCATTCATGTATGTAATTAACTTTTAGCTAAGAGAAAAAGATTCAGTGTAATGACGATTTTTAAAAGAACTAACTTTTTAGTTTCGGGATGTGAAATACTGATTTAAAATTTGTTTTGTAACAAGGCAGCAGCCACAGACGTACCAACAATACAGTATCAAATTCAGAATGCAAATCAAAATCTTACTTCTAACATACAAAGCTCTCAACAACCTAGCTCCATCTTATATTACAGATCTTATTGCTCCATATTTTCCTAGCAGAGCAAACTGCAGGTTTACTGGTGATTCCTAGAGTTTACAAAAGCAACATAAAAACAGAATGGGAGACGGAGCTTGTCAAATTTGAGAAGAAATGTTGGTTATTTATTTTGAGTGTTGTACCTTTTTTGGCCACCGGATGGCAGTATAAGACTGGTTGAACTGAAGGATGGATAGTGAGGGAGCGAGCAGCGTGTCTCTTTAAGAAAAATGGGAGGGAGGCCCCTTGACGCCATGGACCGTCTCTCTTTCCTTTTGCTCAGTTCGCAAAATGGCGGATGCTCGGTGTGGTTTAAGCTCTTTAGCATAGCATTTTTTATTAAAAACATCAGTAAAAAAAGTTCTCAGCTTCTTTTTGCAGAGATAAACAATTATTTACACAAAGGCACGGGTTTCAACTGTGAATTTTGGAGCTTTGACAACGGAGGTTTTTTCCCTGAGGTCGGCCTGTTAGCTTAGCTCGTAGCTTAGCTTCTAAGCTTAGCTGCTTCCAAAAATGTGATTTTGGACGATTAAAATGGATTTTTAAAGAGAAAAGAGAAAGTGAGGGGTCAGTGAAGAGCACCTGAGCTGAGCGTTTTGTCATCCAGTGTCCAGTAGAAAGAGAGACACGAAGAAACGATAAAGCCGATAAATGAAAATGAGGTTGATAATTTTCATTTATTATGCGATTCATTGATTTATTGTTTATCGCGACAGGCCTACTTGGCACTATATGAATAAATTGAATTGAATCTATGAAAGAACTGAGTGTGTGAAATTGCATAAAAGCAAAAGGCAACTCTGAGGTAACATAATTTACATCAGTGGAGAGGCATTTATGTGATCTTGTAAAAACATGCAAGAGGGAAAAAAAAAACATAAAAATCAAAGAATTTGTTATTTTTAATGAATGGCATGACGAGAACAGATCAGCTGGCTTTAGGGAAATGAATTAGAGTGTTCACTTTTTTATTTTTTCGAGTGGTCAGTGAAGGTATGCCATAATTGCTTCCACTTTCTGTGGGTTACAGAAGTTAAATGCCCTGCACATTTATCCTGTTTAATCTATTAATGCAGCTTAATAATTGATATGCAGCCTTTTTGGCCGTGCTCTTGGCCCATAATCAATTAGTAATTTTAATGAGTGGGCCATGGAGCCAGACGAGAGAGTTCACAGACGTTTATGAAACCAGGTGCTGTAGATGATAACAAATGCAGCTCAACTGTGACCCTAAGCAGACTCCAGGAATCATTTAAGTTCTGAGTTTTGAAGCCGACTAAAAATGTAATCCGTAATCTATATTCAAACTTTGTCCCCAAAGTGACAAGAATCTTAGCTTTCATATCCAACAGGAAGATGTTTTTGAGATCGCATAGCAAATATACAAACAAATATTTAAAATGATCAGGTGATTCTTTGCGACCAAACTAACATTAATTACTCAAATGCTTATTCTTGTCAAGGCCCTCGCTCATTATTTACTGCAAATCACCAGCTGCCGCTGAGTATTTCTGAAAGGTTAATGAAGAACGGAGCAACATGAGGGCCTCCCAAACCTCCTGCCATTCCTCTGGTATGGTGTGCATTTGTGTTTGCGTGCGTGCATCTCATCAGACACGTATGCCTGCCATTTCTTAATTATTGATAATGAAGCCCGTGGAGACTGCAGTGAAAGATGAAGGGGAAATGGCAACTGTTGCAGTCAGACATAATAACAGAACACGTCATGATGGCGCCGTAATGAGAACAATTACACAAGTATACTCTCGACAAACACAACAATACGACTCATTCTGCCATTTTTTTTGTAAGTCTGTTACTTTATGATCTTCCTTTACTTGATGGTAAACAACTTTTTCTTTCCAAAACCACTTTATCCGCACCCCTTCATCATCACCAAACTTTCCACAACTAAAAGAAAACTATCTTCATCTGCGTTTTCTTCTCTGCTGATTATATAAAATGCATCTTGCATCGTCATCTCAGCTGAAGCCATGAATAGTTCTGACAGTTGTTTGGGGGCAAGATGATTATAAACTCGCAAAAAAATAAAATAAATAAAGGAATGTGTGCAAAAACACTACACCCTATTGTGCCATATCAACCAGTTCCTGTGACCTTTGCATCCTTGAGGAAGACAGTTTTACATCCTAACCCTCATTAAATCTCCTGAGGTTTAGGGCCATGATAAAGCAAACAAATGGCTCGTAATCACAGCAGTAATAAGCAGTGGGGTGGTCATTAGAGATGCTATTTTCTCAATATGGGATGCCTCAGTGAAAGGCCCTTCTCTTATTATGCCAGAGTGACTTATTGTCTCTAGCAGCACAGTGACAGATTGTCCTTGCATGTATGGACAGAAGGAGGGACTTATCCCCACTGGCTTAGCCGCCCACTGGACTTCTTTGCCAGATACTGCAATAAAAAGCTGCAAACTGTGATTAAATTTAAACTAGATACTTTAACTTCCACTCATGATAGCTTTTAGGAAATAATTTAAAGGCAAGGGTGATGAAGCTACTGCCTGATCTTGGAGTCAAGGCACAACCAATTATAACTGGCATGAATAAAATGTTCAAGCTGTTTGCCAGGATGAAATGTAGTTGGTATGACTGGACCTACTTTTTAAACATCAGTCAGAGAACAAACTTGTTCCTTGGACTACAATGCATGGATCAGAAGTTTGAAACTTGTATTATAATTGATATGGGTTAGCTAACTTGTTGTGGAGTTGCTGTTCAGCACAGTTGCATTGAAAAATAGGGTTAAACCAATCTATGAAACCTCAATATGTCTACTGACAAGAAACGCTCATTATCTGAGGCTTAAATAACTGATTCAGAAAGATGGATGGATGGATGATGGATGGATGGATGGATGGATGATGGATAATGGATGGACAATGGATAATGGATGGATGATGGATTAATGGATGATGGATTAATGCTGGATGGATGGATGAATGCTGGATGGATGAATGCTGGATGGATGGATGATGGATAATGGATGGATGATGGTTAATGGATGGATGATGGATTTATGATGGGGGATGATGGATGAATTATGGATGGATAATGGGTGCATGGTGGATGAATTGTTGATGGATAGAGGGATGGATGATGATAGATGGATGATTGATGCTTGATTTATGGATGAAGAGATGGTGGATGATGGGTGGATGGATGGATGATAGATGGATGATGGATGGTTGGATGATGGATGGATGACAGATGATGATGGATGGATGGATGATGGATGTATCGATGACTGATGGATGAAGGGATGATGGATGAATGATGATAGATAATGGATAGATGATGGATAGATGCAATAGTTTTGATATTTTCTGGTGGATGGAAAACACATTCAGTCTTGATTTTCTTCGTGGACAGAGTTTGGATTAAAAACAATACAGAAACCCCAAAGAGGGGCGGAGCCTCTTCACAGGAACTCTATGCTCATTCTGCACATTAGAGTTTCTCATTAATAAACAAAGATGTGTGCTTGTGATTTAAAATAAATCCTTTCTTCATAATGCAAAGTCAAAACAATTCAAGAGCAGCCAAATTCAATCATTCTCTTGTTTACCCACTGAATCTAAAACATCTAAAATTCATCAGAAAAACAGATTAAAGAAAATGCCATGCTCAGATTGTGTTTGGATTACCAGCTACAATCCATACCAAACTTTGCACATCTTTAAAATTGAACTACAAGTCTAAAAGTTGTTTTTTAACACGAGTTATATGTTGACTGAAAATATTTCATAGGAAAATTTAAAGAAAAATGTCGCAGATTTTATTTAAAATGTGGTCAGAACATTTACTGGAGATAAATCTCAGCTGTCATCAACTTTTAACTCAGTATTTGTAAAATTACTGCCCTTTTAAAAAAAAGTTTTTCTTTTTTTTTTAAGGTCAATTGGCTGTTTATAGATTTAATTATTTATTTATTTTACCTTTAATTTACCAGGAAATAAATCCATTGAGATTATTAATCTTTTTTATAAGGATGTCCTGGGCAATGTGCAAGGTGCAAACAAGCCATTAAAATTAAAGCAACAGATAGTAACTATATTATTAAAATATTTACAACAAAACATCCAGTAATAAGACAAACTACAATGCAAGTTTTAAAAAAAAAATCACAATTTGAGACACTTAAACGTTACAGGTGCAAGATGACAGCGTTGGTTTAGAACTAGATGAAGGAATAAATGACTCCAACCTGGTGCAACCATATTGACCCAAAATATGTTTAACAAATATATTTTATTTTGTTCAAGTTAAAGTGAAGTTTTGTTCACATTTGTCAAGTAGTGCATGAGAAATATTGATAAGACACACACGCACATGCTCAAATACACACACGAACACACACATGGGCAAAAACATTATCAGCTGCCTTTTCTCCAGCAGGCAAATGTCTAAATTACCAGAAAAAATACAAACATCAAATACTTAAAAATAGTTTGTTGCATAGTACCTCCAAGCATAGTCACAGAAAAAAGTGCTGAAAGAAAAACGACTTTCTTGAGAAAATGTTTACGAGTCACGTTTTAATTTGTGCCTGTTTGTGTCTTCATTTCTAATTGTTTTGCTAAGAGCTTACTGTAATTTTCCAAAAAGGTCCAAATGACTCTTCAAAGCCACGTGTGTCACAATTCATTAAATTATTATGCATACCAGTAATAATAATAATAAAAAAAGGCTCTTACCTTTATTTGCAACCATTCACAGGGAACGAGGCCAGCGAGAAGAAAAAAACAAAGAAAGAAGAAAAAAATTAGAAACTGTGATTAAATATTAAACTCTAATCAAATGCTTTCATCTTTTATAATAAATGTACAATTTAACAGTTTTAGAGCAAACTTCTCATTGACAACCAAACAACTAATTCATGTTACCCCCCCCACACACACACACACACAAACCCTTATATATATATATATATATAAATAAATACATACATGTACACACACACACACACACACACACACACATACATACATATCAGAAAACTAAATTCTAATGCAATAATAAAAATGATGCACGTGTTCATACAGTGTCAAATGTTCAGTAAAACTTTGTGCAATAAATGATTTTGACTGATTTTCTTTACATAAATATTAGGACATTAGAAAATTAAAGATAATCTATAAATTAACATATATATTTGTAATACATAATGAATCCTGAAAGATCTTACATACAGTACTCTTACATTCAAGGAAATGCCATTTCAGATTGGAAAAACATGTTTTATTATACTTTATGTAAGAATATACTGTATTTACTGAGAAGCAGTTTGGGAAAACTAAGAACACAATTTAACACTTTGTAAAAAAAAAAAAAATACAAAAAACAGAACAGAGAAGCAAAGGCTGCAGAAAACAAGCGAAAGCAATCGCTAAAACAGAAACAAAACGAGTCAATTGCATTCAGGGTCTAATAAATGACGGGAACGAGTAGCGGTGCTATAGGCAGAAATAACCAAGTGTCAGAGTGCAGCAGTGAGGGTCAGCGCCCCGGTGCAACATGTGCAGCAGCCACTCAGGGAACAGAAACAATTACTGCAGTGGTTCAACAGCAGCTATGATTAATGCAGCAGCTTACGTAGCAGATGCGTTTGCAAAGCAGACAATTCAGCAGCTGGAATAACAAAAGTGAGACTAAATTCACGACGGCTAAAATGATTAATGAAACCTTGATGGTTGACGTGTTTGGCATAAAACAAGGTGGTGTGTGTGTGACAGACCGTGTGATCCAGTTTCCAAGGCTTCTGCATAAAGTTCACTTCTTTAATGGAATGATGTAATCCACTATGTTATATTGAGAATTGATAAAGTCAATACAGTTCTGTTAAGTGTTGTGAATTACTCTAATCTACTACCATCTACCGTATTATTCGGCCTATAAGTTGCAGTTTTTTGCATAATTTGCATGCCCTGCGACTTCTATGCCAAAGTGACGTAATTATGGATTTTTTCCCATATTTATAAACCAATTTTTGGCTGAGATACGACAGTTATCATTCATTCTGACTGAGAATATTGAACACTGCCATTTTCAGCCACTAGATGGCACTCGACTAGTAAGGCATGCCGTTGTGTCATGTAATGGGTAAAAAGTGGCTATTAATGACACAATTTAAAGGTACGTTATTGTCGTTATTATTGCCGACAATAGGCAGCGTCGCACGGGGGTAAACCAGGAGGTGTCTTTTGTGTTTTTTTTCAGCTTTGTAAGCCTTTTCCTAAAACTAAACTTACACCTGACCCTGAGGACCAACCCTAAACTTAACCCCCTTACCCTTGAGCCTAAACCTAACCGCCAGACCCTTTACTCTAAACCTAACCACGTGAAGCTATTATCATCGCTAACAACGTACCTTTAAACCCACTAGGAGGTACAGGAGGGGCAGTCTGACCACTGGGGATGATAACTAATAACAGCCATTTAATGGCTGATAATATTCGAAGCGGGTGGTTAAGATGGCTTGATTCCAGAAGTTAATTATTTAAAGATGTGCACTAAACTAAAACTTTCTGTAAATGTCAAATTTGTCCAGGGGTTCATGAGATATTTTGCTGACAGAGTTGACTCTCATAGTCAATCTGTCAGGGAATTTCTGGTCAAAGGTTATGGATGTTTTTATTAACATGGCTGAGAAGATTCTTCTCCTCTGCCCTGAAAGCAAGAGGCCCAAAACAAGCCGAAACCATCTTCCATGACACCATCCTATCTCTGCCCATGAACCATATGTTTGGGTAAATACAGCACTGGGTAAGAAGGCTACAGCTGGCTTCAAGGACACCTCCTGAACTCTGAACTCGGCTGAGCTGAAGGCGTATTAAGGCGAGCAGATAACGTGGCTCATGGCCGCTTTCTGACTGGTTTTCATGTGTATACAACTTTGTATGTGATATATGTATATTGTGTAAGAAATTGACCTTGTAAGTAAAATACTGGTTAAAAGTCTTCTCCTGCGTTAGATTGTGATTCAACAACATTAGTGAGGGAGATTTTCTTTAACAATCCCAGAATGATATGACATAATTTATACAGCTCAATGTTCAGCTGTCGCAACGCCAGTGTTGGGTCAATTTATTTAAAACTCGCGGAGTTGTAGACATTCTTGTGTTTGCCAAAAGTGCTTAGCTGTGGTGGCCATCTTGAATTTCACAACTTATTCGACTGTATGTGTACATTCAATTATTACTTTCTAAAAGTTTCAATAGGTCTGCCCAGTGGTTGATGAGATATTTAATGGCAAACGGACAACCCCATGCCTGGCCACCACCGAAAGCAAATTTTATTCAATGCCAAAAAAATCAACATAATGAAAGGAGGTTGCTGTGCATATTTGCCTTATGTTAAGTGTTTAGAAAGCACATGGATTTATTCTGACAGACTGGAGCGTGAACCGCCCTTTGATAAACAAATTTCTCAACTTATGGCTCTGTTATAGTTCTACTATCTGTAGCGAAATCAAAAGAGGGATCAACAAAGGAAGGAGGAAAGAAAAATCAGAAGAAGATCTAAAGATGAAAAAGAAATCAAAGAGGTTGAGAGGGTGGAGAGAAGTATGAAAAGATGAACTGAAGAGGATTTAAAAAGGAAAGGAAGATGTTCTTTCATCTTGTCAGCTTTCAAAAGGAACTCACTCCCGTCGTACTGCAAATGGAAATGGTGAGGAATAAGGCCAACTCGTACTTCTAATCTAAAAACATACAACCATGGACTCAGCGCAAGAAATAAAGAAAAGAATAAATGATGAAAGTGGTAAATGAGAAAATGGTGAGTGTGTGTGATGGTGGTTGGGTCGGTCCACAAGAAAAATAAAAACTAAATTTTTTGGGAAAAAATGGGTCAATCTTTCCATCATAGCTGCCTTATCCTTTCTGAGCTGGTCAATGATTTAATGTGAAAAGGGGAAAACGTCATGGTATTTTAGATATGTTGCACGTATTTTATATTAACCTAAAACCATAAAAATAATATAAATAAGTCAGCTGAATCAATGCAGTAATGTTTAATTTACCAATTTATGTTCAGGTAAACTTAAGACTTTCAGTCTGACTGCTTGTTTATAATGAATGATGCACAATCAGATGTCCAACCCTGACCCATCTCACCTAAAAGGCTGTTTATGTCCCGTTGGTTCATTGTTTAATGGCAGTTAAATGATAGTAAACTGCTATTCTGTATTATTTGTTCGACTTAGATCGCTGTGGTGACGCAACAAAGAGAGCAGCCGAAAGAAGAAAAAACAGCTATTCTGTATTTTACGGTTTATTTTGCTGCTTAACTTTGTGAATTAATGATGTCAAACACACACATAACCCTACAACAGCAACATTTTTATATTTTAAATGCTTTTATTTTAAATTTGTCATAATTTTAAAAATGTTTTCTTTTTCCTTTCATATTTCACTCTTAACATTCCTGCACATTGACTCAGGTGGTACAACAATCAAAACTTCTCATCTCAAT
>NC_056514.1:35370613-35384668 GCF_014905685.2 Nematolebias whitei | reverse complement strand
ATATGTGTGTGTGTGTGTGTGTGTGTGTGTGTATGTGTGTGTGTGGGGGGAGAAAATAAAAAAATATATAATTTATTTACCATAAGAGCATCACTAATGTGATTTGTGTGAGGTAACAGAATAATAGATAAGTAAATAAAATCAACAGTCAAAGCGAATGTGACGTTCAAAAGTCCATAAAACAAAACAGTCATTCCTCAGCTTCTGAGCATCAAAATAAAATGCATGGATTATTCACAACTATTTATTTGTATAAACTCTTGGTCTGAAATACGCGAATGAATAAAGGATGAAATAACATTTTCTCTCGGATGCAAATCTTTAAAAACATCAAGCTGATTAACTGGGAGGCTTTGCAAACTTTTGTTATTTTAATAGTGAACCCTGCAGATTGTGTACAAAATTCTGCCCTTTGAGCAAATTTTATCGGTGACCCTTGCTCTGAGTAGATTCCTTAGTTTTCATTTGAGAAGACAGCTGTTATATTATCTCTGCAGTTAATCTGATATAATATCAGCATTATGACAAACCCATAGCAGACTGAACCGTCGGAGGCGTTAACCTCCATTTCTCCCTGAATCAAATGTCAAGTACTTTCACATCACATCACCTCATCTTATTAAGGTTTAAAAGTATGAATACAGTAGTCCCTCGTTTATCGCAGGGGATCCATACCCTTAAGCCCTGCAATAAGTACAAAAATGCAAAGTAGGAATAGTAATACAAGTAGTAAGTAGTAGTTTATTTTATATATATCATGATTTCAACTCCCTTCTTAGTCCGCTCTCAGCCACCTGCAAGCACTTTTGGCCACGCCCACTTCTCCGCTCTGCACGGAGAACAGCTGATCAGCTGCAGCAGGAAGCTTATCCTGCAGTGTGGGCTGCACAACGGGGCAAGAGATGCTAAATAATTTATTTTAAATTTAAAAAATCCATGCCGATCGTGCGGCTCATCCATCAATCAGCCAATTGTGTGTCATGTCCAGTATTATTTTGAAAAAACGCGATCGAGCGAGTCCGCGATAAATGAACCGCGAAGCAGCAAGGGACTACTGTAGTTGGAAAATAGTAAAAAATGCACTGGTATTGATCCTCCAGCCAAATACCAAACAACAAAAATCTTCAGGTAGAATATAAGCCTTACCTTCATGTATCATGCACACACACCAGTTTTTAATTTTCACTGACAGCCGAAGTTATGGCAGTGCACTAGTTGTGGCCATGCAGATAAGAGCGAAACAGTCGTACTTCTAACACATTATTTTAACTATTATCAAGTGCATGTATTGTTCTAATGAAGCAAATGAGTTGCCATGTTGAGGAAAGCGCAATTTATTTTCCTGAAGTTGTCGCCCGTTGTTGGGTCAGAGGCACCAGTCTATCAAAGAGTAATTGGAACAACCTGGGCTGTAAAGAAGACCTCTTTACTCGGTTTCTCTGTCCAAGCTCCAGCCAATGAAGCACTCGGCCAATTTCCCTCATGGTGGCAATCTAGCTTTATTGATCCCATTTTTATTATAGCAGTTCATGTCTACTGTGTCCGACAAACTCTGCAAAAAGGGAGGCTTTGCTGTCCTGAATGCATAGAAAACTTTGGCCATTTCTCTTTTTTAAGGCTGATTTTAAAGCCACTCAGGCACTTGAGCAAAACCTAATCCGTAAAACCTTTAGACTTTACTTTGATTTTAATTAATTGCTCTTTGAAATTAAATTCCTAAATAATTGTGCCCAACCAATCAGAGCGTAGTTGCATCTGTGGCCTTAGTTAGCAAAATTAGACTTGCAAAATTTTTTCTAAGTTGAAATCTTGAACAATCTTTTAGTAAAAATGGAACAGCTGATCAACTCTCTCAAACAAGCTGTAACGTCATTGAATAAACTCCTGATTTGCTTTATTATGTGATTTATAAGTCTGCCACAAGAAAGAATCACACAAACTAGTTGCTGCATTGTCTAACATTATATGATAATTTTGTTTAAATTTACACATTACCAAACTCAATTAGACCTTTTTTTTTGTAAATGGTATTATATTTTTTAATAAAGAGGATTAAATGTTTCAGTACTGAGAAGTGCAAAACTATTAGTATTATTACTATTATCGTTATCATTATTATTATCATTATCATCATTATTATCATGATTGTTAGTATTAGTAGTAGTACTAGTATTGGTAGTACTAGTGGTAGTAGTTGTATTGGTAATAGTAGTGGTAATAGTGGTAGTGGTAGTAGCAGTAGTGGTAGTAGCAGTAGTAGTAGTATTAGTGGTAGTAGTAGTAGTAGCAGTAGTAGCGGTAGTAGTGGTAGTAGCGGTATTAGTGGTAGTAGTAGTGGTTGTAGCAGTAGTAGTAGTAGTAGTAGTAGTAGTGGTTGTAGTAGTGGTAGAGGTAGTAGTAGTATTAGTAGTGGTAGTGGTAGTAGTATTAGAGGTAATAGTAGTATTAGAGGTAGTAGTAGTAGTGGTAGTAGTAGTATTAGAGGTAGTAGTAGTGGTAGAAGTAGCATTAGTGGTGGTAGTAATATTAGTAGTGGTAGTAGTAGTAGTAGTAGAGGTAGTAGTAGTATTAGTGGTAGTAATAGTAGTAGTAGAGGTAGTAGTAGTGATATAGGTAGTAGTAGTGGTAGAGGTAGTATTAGTATTAAGTAGCGCAGAGGTGACAGTGCCTTCTCTGTAGCAGGACCAAGACTTTGGAACGAGTTGCCTCTGCTTGTCAGACAGGCCCCCTCCCTCTCTGTTTTCAAATCCCATTTAAAAACTCACTACTATTCAGTAGCTTTCAACACCCGAGGATCTGTGTGTCTCGGCTGCAAATGAGGCTCTTTTTTAAATGTAATTTCAAGGCTTTGTAAAATATTTCAACAATTTCATGCGGGATCCATAAAGTTCCATCTTATAAACATACTAAAATCAAACTTATGATATGAGAAAATAGCACAACATGTATTATTTTTTCCCTTCTCCCTGTTATTTTATGATGAGGTAAGTAAGCAACTTTATGCGTTTAGCTCTTGTGTGTTTTCTTATTTTCAGATTTCCATTTTGGCAGCCTCCACCTCCGCAGCTGGAATGTGCCTGATGAAATGAAGTATGTCAGGATCAACAGCCAGAAAGAGTGCCAGTCCTGATCCTGTCCACACACATCCAGATAATCAGCTTTGAGCCTGAGTGCCACCGTCTCTCTTCCATTGTGATCCAAGATTCTGATAGAAACGAGGCAGAAACGTGTCAGTGTGACCTGGGTTGAAAGAAATAAAGAACCCTGACCACGAACTCTCCCAACGAACCTGCAGCAGCTGAAAACTAAACATTACCAACCTCAGATCCTCGACTTTCCATCAATTATTCACGTTTGAACAACTGCCGTAAAGCATTCACACGTACATTTTCAACGTAACAACCTCTTCCTCTGCATATAGCGCGCAGTGTTTGTTTCTTTTGCTCGTCTCTGTTTGTGAGCACAGGGCGGAGAAGATCTCTGCACAAATTCAGCTGAAAGGTAGTGTGCATTTCATGAAGAATTTGCATCCGCATTCATCAGTTCATTTATAATTATAGCGCATTTGTCAGCCGGCAAACGTGCACCTGCACAACACACACTCGCAGAGACTCAGTTAACACCGAATGACAGGGTGTTCTGCCACCTTTCTTTATTTTCATCATTAGGTCTCTGAGGGCCGTTATTGAATCCGCCTCTTTGTCAGCCGAGCTGCCGACGTGACTTAAATATAGATTTAGTCAAGGACAATTAATTTAGTTTTAAAGATGATTTCAAAGAAAAAGAGGATTTAGACCATAAGTGAGGAGAGAAGGAAGGAAAAAAGGAGGACACAAAACAAGGAGACAAAACTAAGTTACTGATGTGGCAATGTAATTGCCTGAATGTTTATTAAGCATTCTGCTAATTTAAGCTTCTTTAGCTACTATTCAGCTGTTTTGGGGAAATTTCTGTTTATTTATTTATTTTTTTAAATGTCTACTTTTTTGTGCTCCTTTTGGTTTCTTTCAGCCTAAAGGGCAAACGTGTGCTTTTTCTGCTTATTTAAGCTTATTTCTGGTTCTTTAGCTACTCTTCATCTGTTTGAGAAATGTCTGCTTTAAAAAATAAAAATAAAAAATCCACTTTTGTGCTCATTTCTGCTTCTTTCAGCCTAATTCAGCAAAAGTCTGCTCTTTCTGCTTCCTTCTGCTAATTTAAGCTTTTTGTGATATTTTTTGGCTACTTTTCAACTGTTTTCTGACAATTTCGGCTTTTTTCAGATAATGTCCACTTTTGTGCTCATTTCTGCTTCTTTCAGCCTATTTGGGCAAACTTGTGTTCTTGCTGATTCCTTCTGCTTATTTAAGCTTGGATCTGCTTCTTTAGCTATTATTCAGCTGTTTTGGGGAAATTTCTGCTTTTTCAGATTATTTGCACTTTTTGTGCTAATTTCTGCTTCTTTCAGCCTAATTGGGCAAACGTGTGCTTTCTTCTACTAAATTAAGCTGCTTCTACTTCTTTAGCTTCTATTCAGTTATTTTTTTGGGAAATTTCTGCTTTTTGGGGTTAATTTCCACCTTTTTTGTGTTCTTTCTGCTTCCTTATGCTTATTTAAGCTTCTATCTGCTTCTTTAGCTACTATTCATTCAGCTTTTGTTGGGAAATTTCAGCTTTTTTCCAAATTCTTCCTACTTTCTTTGTGCTCATTTTTGCTTCGTTCAGCCTAAATGGGTAAACTTGTACTCTCTTTCTTCTGCTACTTTAAGCTTGTTTTAACTTTTCAGCTACCATTAGCATTTTTTAGCTAATTTCAGCTGTTTTCAGATAAATTCAAGTTTTACGTAGTAATTTCTGCAACTTTTTGCCTAACTTCATTCTTCTGCATTGAGCATGCATCAGGATATTCATTCTTCTTGTTTCAGCCTTTTTCTGCTAGTTTAAACTTATTTCTGCCTTTTCAGCTACTTTTCAGCTATTGTTAGCAAATTTCAGTTTTTTTTTTGTTGCTAATTTCAGCTATTTTTCTGCAAATTCTTCAGCAATAAGCATTCCCACTGCATTTTTGCAGGAAATGCAATATGTCTAGTTTTAATTAAAATTATGTTACTGTCACACTGACTCTTATTTGGCTTTGCACTGTACTTTAGCATTTTTGTAATGCTTTCTAATTGGATCAAAATGTGAGGAAATGAAGCCCATGTGGTCAAAGGTTAAGTCTTGTGAGTTGTAGCGTACATGTAACATTAATTAAATTATGTTTCCTGTTACGTATATTGTGTATGCAGTGGGTGAAAGTGTGAGAAAGTTACAGCATATATTGCATAAACATGACATACACTACACTGCCTTGGTGTAATAACCTTATTGTTTTCATGGATGTGGCATTTTGTCATTATATGAGGCTTAGCTGCTGCATTACCAGTATTTACCAGCCTAATTTTAATCAGTTTTTCCATGAGCTGATGGTAATATCCAAATTGCATTCTTATGTAGTCATCTAGTCATTTTCTTCCCACCATCTTCTGAATCATCATCTCTTGTATGTGCTTTCTGTTGATCTGCTCAAGCACAGCTCAGTCTCACAATTTGTCTTTTTGTTTTAAATTAAAAGTCCAAATCAAAGCCACTGCAACAACTTAAACGTCAGTTTCTTCCAGATGCACGTTTGTTCAATGAATGTATGCATTGGATATGCATGTAACCAGGTCTAAAGAAATGCCATGTAGACTATGTTCATGCTTTCACAACTGTATTCTCCAACAATGCAAAATTTACATCGCTGCACCTACATGACATGTGGAATGTGTCCCTTGGGTCCTAGCTTGGTAATGATTGTTATCATGGAGTGTATGTAAATATATGTTACATTTATTACATTTAAGGCTACAGATTATTTTGACATGACCAATTAATCTATGGCAACTCGATGTCGGAGATTGGAAATCTTTGGCCTGACAAATGTTGACAAAACGTTTTAGTTTCTGTCCTTCAAAGAAACTGCAGCAGACACTTGTGACCCTCCACCTATCGTGCTAAAGTTTATGAATTAGGCCAATTAACCCAGAAAATTATGCCAAAAAACCCCTTTACACTAGTTTGTTTTACACCATTTATTATGGGCATAACAGTGCTATTACCAATTGTTTTAAAGCTCAATCTGTTTCTGGAAATCATCTTAAGACCCCAAACTTGATGTTTTGTGCGCAATAGTGGTGTTCTGACCCAGACTGGGAACCCATGTGCTAGGGCATCAGATGTATAACAAAAGTATCACATTGTAAACCTGTAGACAAACCATTATACAGCAATCTATAACAATGGCTCAAACAAGCAAAAACCTTGTTTAACATTTGAACTTGATTTCTGACCTTGAAGTTGATGAAACATGTATGCGACACTCCATCTAGTTATATACATATGTGTATTAAGTTTCATTAAATTGTCTTGAGAGAAGCAGAAGGTATAGGCCAAATAAGAGTACGGTTATGGATATGCAGACAGTGACTATATAATATGTACTGCCATCGACAGGTGTATTAAAAGGTGACATCATCAATGTTAATAGAATATTGCCTCCATCTTTCATACCGCTGTTTTTAGCTCTGCAAAATCAGCATTTTTAGTACAAATTTAGCTTTCAAAATATTAAAAATGTGTTAGCTTCAACAAACAAATATGACAGATTTGGTGGGATTAGATGCAAATTTGTTTTTTGTTTAGTTGCCGGTTTTATTTTTCCCCACTAACCTCAGTGAAAGTACATCCTCGTAATCGTTGTAAAAGAACTGCTAAACACATTGAGGACTTGAGAACAGTTTACTTTGTAAGAGTCTCAAATTTTGTTAATGTGTCAAACATTTACAGACCGATTATCATCCAACTCGAGATGCAACGGAGAAGATGAAAGCCTGCCTCTCTGTTGAGACTTTTGATTTGATTTTCACAGAAACGCTGGCAGATGCTGCAGTTTTAATTTGCTCTTTTTTCTGTAATATTCGCAAACCATAATTTCTAATGGGAATGTTTTTGTTGACAACCACTATAAATTACTACTGAGTAAATGGAAGGTTTTCACATAATTCTAAAATGCCGCCCAAGAGAAGCATTTTAGAAAGTCATCTGATCTTTGGCCAGATGTTGATTGTAAGATTGTCAGAGATTATGTGAAAAGGCCTTTAATTACTTCAGTACATCCTGACCATGTTCTGTAAACACAAATAACCATTAGTCAGGTAATGCATGTTAAAAAATAATGTTCATTACTGTGGTTGTGAAAAGGTTAGTTAGAAATGTAAACAGTCTAAGATTAACTCTAACCCGGAGCAAGAAATACAATAATGGATTTGGATATTTTTCCTTTTAGTTTTTTAGATAAACATAATAAAAAAAAATGTATTATAAGTATAACATTTAGCAAGTATCAGAAGTACTGAATGTAGCTTCTAGTGCCCTAGCCTGTTTATTGCTTGCTACTAAAAGGCAATGACATATAATAAAGTTTTGCCTGTGTCTGGGAGAGTGTGCATTACCAAAAAAACATCCTGAACCACTGACTGAATTTTATTAAAACTTGCAGAAACAAACAAACAAACAAAAACATTGAATATACATTTACAGCAGAATAACTTCGGGAGTCAACTCGCCACAACCAGCAGGTAGCAGAAAACAGAACAAAATGCTACAGCTCATTAAGTTTTACAGATATCATTGTTGTGGTAGTAGCTGAGAGTCATTCACAACATGTACCTCAAGTGCAACTCATTGTACAACGTCTTTGTTTATTACTTTAGTGCTCCCTGTTGAGAATCCACCTTTTTTTTGTCAGCAAACAATGTCTGATGAACCCTTTTTAATGAAACTTTCAGAGTAGTTAATTCAAATTAACCAACACAAAAATGGCTATAACTTGGTGCAGTGGTTCCCCTACTGTTACACAGAAAGAAAAGCTTTGCAGAGAGTAGTGAAGGCTGCACAGAAGTCTGTTGGAGTCAGCCTCCCCACTATCACAGACATCTACACCTCTTGATGCAGGAAGAGGGCCACCTGCATCATGAAGGACCTCACTCATCCAGCACATACATATTTTGCCCCGCTCCCCTCAGGAAGGAGGTTAAGGAGCATTGAGTATAGAACCACTAGATTGAGGAACAGCTTCTACCCTGAGGCTGTTAGACTCATGAATCTCTAACCAGGATAATCACTGTGAAAAATCACATGTTGCTGCTGATCTGTTTCATGTTGCTGCTGATCTGTTTCATGTTGCTGTGTTCATTTGTGCTCATCTGCTCACCCAGACTCATGTTCGTGCTGCTGTTTGACATATTGTTTTTATGCTACTAGTGCTTAGTATATTATTTAGTTTATGTTTTTCTTAGTTCATATCTAAGATCTTATTACCTACCGTTTTTCTTTTACATTTTGTTGTGGGATGTAACTGGGACCCTGTGTATGTAATCTCGTTCCACCACATGTGGTACATGTGGTGCGAATGACAATAATGAAACTGACTATTATACAAGCAGGGCGCCCCTACCAGTCAACAGAACTGTGCCCCCTTCCAACCAAACTACGTAGCACCCTCCCCTCTCCCCACTGACAACTGCCAGCATTGATGTAGCTATAAGCTAGCCATGTGCAATATAGATGTGCTAGGTAAAAAGCTAAAGAGGTAGCGCTCCGTTTCCCTAATGTTGAGCCGCTTCCCTTGCTCGAAAACTGTTGGTACAAACAGTGCAGAACACAGACGTGTGTCCCCCCCCCCCCAACAAAAATCACTGAAGATTTGAGCACCCTGCCATGGCAAGTAGACTTGGGGGTAGTAGCCGAGAACCGCCCCCAACACATACTCTGAGCGTATCATTTTGAAATATCATGCATAGCCTTATTTTCAAGGATCTGACCAAAACAGTATAGCTCAACACATTTCTCAACACAGGAGGATCATAGTCTAAAAGTCGGGGGGGGGGGGGGGCAGAGGGCAATATGCATCTCTTCAAGGAATGCAAGCTAGCAGTTTTCAGTTCTGTCATTCACTGTCCCAATCCGTATTTGTGTTTAAAGATTGTGTGTTATGCTTTAACAAGGTTTTAGAAAAGGCATTAAAACATAGGTTGTAGTAACTACCACCTTAATATCTACCATCTTTTCTCGTGTACTTTTGATCTAATTTATCTAAACTTAACTTTCAGTCATGTTATTTTTGAACAGTGCATCGATTCAATAAAAGATAGCTGCAGCTAATAAAATACACATACACAAAAAAACTTTGCACAGATCGTTTAAAAACCTGGGATGTAACCTTTTACATGCACAAAAATAACAGTTTGACAACAGTTTACAAAAAGTCATGGACCTAGCATACAAACTGGACTTTGGCTCAAGGCTTGCAAGAAGAAATAAAGCATTGATCCTTGAACGAATAATGTTAGTGTCACCGAGTAGCCAATATTCTCAAACACAGAAAATAGAGATCCTGAAAAAAAACATGACTGAGCCTTAAAAAGCAGAATAATAACACAAGCGCAAACACACCCACTGCAGTGATAAACAGCCCGCTGCCAAAGGCCAGAAGAGAAGCACTTTAATTAAACTGAATGGATGCAGAGAAACCTTGACATCGCAAGACTGCAGAAAATACTTTGAAATACTCATGGAGAAAGAAAAGATTAGAGTTGAAGCACAGCACATCATCCTCAACAACACAAACTACAAAAGGTCTGGTCAAGTCTTTTGTGCGTGTGCAAAAATTTGCCGGCTTCACTATTTTTGCACTGTGCCGAGGAAACAGACGTCCTAATTGAGTGAGCGTACAGTTAGCGAATTAAAACTATTACGTCTGCAGGCCAGTTGCTCACTGGACTGTGAACTGCAAAACAACAATATGGAGGGCGATTTCAGCAAGACAGAACAGCCTCATTAATACAAACCAGAGGTGGTGGTGGTGGTTGGGGGGGGGGGGGGGGATAATCAAGTTGGAGCTTATTCAGCTGAAAACATCTAAATTTTGCCAAATATATGCAACTACATCTGGGCTGTGTACAAGCAGAGAGCCCTAGATAAGCAAGTGGGTGTGTTTGTGTCTTGGTGTATACAGTTCCTGCTTCAGTGTCTCTTGTGGTTCTGTACTGCTTCTCCTGAGCACAGAAAACACACCAAATCAATTCAAATTAGGTCATCTCCTCACTCAGCCTAATGTTCCATAAAAGATGTAAGAGGCCTCATCTGTATCGCTGTCTGTTTTTGACATTACTTATCTCTAGGTGTCTGCTGCAGCCTCTCAGGCAGTACGGGCCATTTCGAACGGTAAACTTAACGAACTATTACATAAGCCACCTAAAGCTTGTCCTGCCATTTGTGATGCTGAGTGTGAGGAGTGACTGCAAGATGGGTATTTTAAAGAAGAAAGATTCAGAAGAAATAATAAGCCTTAAAATGGTCCTCATCTACCATTCTTTAGCTACAGGCTATCAGCAAATAGGCAAAATTTAACTAACGTCTTGGCAAAAGCATGGACTATCCATTCGCTTTACCCACTGATTTGTTTCCAGGTTGCAATAATCACTGGTGCCCATGTCCAGCTGTTGCTGTGCAAGAGGCAGAGTACACCTTGGACAGGTCTTCAGTCCATCAGACGGACACAAAGACAAATGAAACTAAAAACCATTCACACGCTCACTCACACCTACGGACAATTAGAGTTACAAATCAACCTAGCATGCATGTTTTTGGTCTGTGGGAAGAAACCAGAAAACCCAGAGAAAACCCATGCAAACTCACAAGCAAAATGCAAACTCAAAAATGCTGAGATTTGATCCGGTAACCTTTTTGCTCAGAGGTGACAGCTCTACCAACTGCACCACTGTGCCACCCACTTGGGCTAGTTGTGAAAAAAAAAAATGGTGGCAACATTGACTGAAGCTGAGCCTGAGCTGAGCTTTTCTTTCCCCATCTATTATCTCCCTGTATCCTCCAACACAACACTGAAAATCCTAGAGGGTAGACCTGCACTCGAATTTGAACTTGAGAGAACAGGATAACTATTAGCCGGAAGAATTCTTGCTCCATTGAGAGGTATTGAGTTTCTGTGAGCCACTATAAGGTCAGTACAATCATGGATTTGGATTGTAAAAAGTGATGTAAAAGTGAGAGCTACATCATAAATATGGAAGTTTAGTTGTACATGAAACAAAAAAAATCCAGCCACTTAACGTTGATAACCACCCTGCATAATTTACAAATCTGTGCTACTATCAGCAGAGTGCTGTATTTCCCAGAGTTTATTGAGAACTCTCACATTAAAGTAGGTCACTAGCGTCACGCTAATCAACACTGAAGTACCCAAATAATTAAGGCCTTGTCATTCAGCGCCAGTATGTGCAGCCTTTCAAGCGTATCATTTCACAATGGTATCATAAAAACAGCATTTTTCTACAGTTTTCCACTTCAATCCAAAAATAAACCAGTGAGCATCACGGCAAGCTGTACAGTCAGGGGACTGCTCCAAAAATGAAACAAGTTTGAAGTCGGACTAAAAACGGAAAGCTTTCGCTGGCTTTCTTTAAGAACTGAATCATAGAAGTGAAGGTTTTACCTTACAAACCTAATATGGCACTTGTTTAGTTTATAGTTAGCATTTTTTTTCTACTTGCCCAGTCATGAAAGTAAAAGAAAATAGCATCTTTAAAATATATACCTGGAAGGGAGCTGCCATTCTTTTTTTTTGCAGGTCCTGATCAAACCCCCTTTTTTTAAGAGATGTAATTTTATTGCTCTTTTAATCCCACTCATTTGTGGCACAAGCATGTCAAGCAACATCCCACACCATTGCTTAACAATGGTTCTTGTAGAAGAATAAAACCCTAATATTAAAAATAAATAAATAAATAAACTCATTCATTCATTCAACCTTTATTTATACAGATAAAATATAAAGATAAAGAACTCAAATAGACAATCTAAAGTTTTTTTTTTCCCCCCTTTCCACTATGATACAGTTGAACTTAAGGTAACTTCTTCTGTATCATATATAATCTTTAATAGGAACTGAAAGGTGGAAAAAAAAATATATATTCATGCATGGTTAACCAATGTTTTCAGAAAATAAACTATATTTTCTTAAAATTCTACAATGATGATTTCAGTACGACTTTTTCATCATCTTTTTCTGCTTTACTGGTCAGACAGTAACTTATACGTAGCAAAATTATGGTTAATTTTTAAGCATTCGTTGAATTAATTGACTGAAATTATTTTTTTCACATTTTCACAAAAATTTAAAAATTGTTATTACAGCTAACTTATAATACTATAATAATTATGTGTCTTATCTATTTTTACAAGCATTAAGATGAAGCTTGAGATACAGTATATAACCAGTCTTGACCAATAAAGCTACTCGTTCTGCATATGCAGATAAGGTCATGCTATCAGAATACAATGTATACTTTAGCTGAACAAACCTTAGTAAAGTCAGTACATAATATTGAAGGTGAAAAATAAAGGGTACAAAAATAGAACCTTGAGGCACACCATTATCAATCATTTCAGAAACGTTGCCATCAATATAAACACGTTGTTTTCTATGATTCAAACAGGATTTATTCATTCACTTACAATAAACATCTATTAGTAGTAGAATAACTTTTAATACAAATTTTAGGTCAACAGTTTAGATTTTTATTTAGTTTTAAAATGGTCTGGGAACCTAACACCATAGCCACTGTATCTAGAAGCTTCTGATCTCAAAGAATGGTTTGCATTCTCATAACAAGGAAGTAAATGCGCTACACCCAAAGACCTGAGTGTTAAGAACCCAATTATCGAACACAGAACTCTATGGAAATTGTTTATTATTTGGCTGAAGTATTTGAAGTTAATTCGTTTGTCTTTATCATCTGCCTATAATGCATTTCTTTACAAGAAATGGTAGCATATACATAAACAATGCTTACATGACAAGAAAAGGTCCATGCACTGCAAAAGATTGAACATATTTCCATGGTATCTCCAGTGTGTACTGTACCACTGAGTGTTTGTAAAGATGGCAGCAAATCACATTTAGTTAATTTTCATACGCTGTGAAGTGTCAGATTGAGAAGTGTTCCATTCCCCACATTCTCTCGTTCACACAGAAAACCATAACACTGAAAGAGGGGAGCAGATGAGATGTGATTTGAGTGGGTGGGAGCAGACAATCCTGAGAAGTGAGTGGCTTGTTTTTAATTGCCAGCCTTAGATAACGCAGGCATAAAGGAGGCCAGCAGTCGAGCTGATGCATCCGGGTGCTCAGACACATGTTCAAATACGATGCAAACTTGCTAAAAAATCCTTCTTTTGCTGCGCAGATGGTCACTTGTCCTCTGTGTTTTTAGCATATGGATGAGTGGCTGGAGGAAATGAGAGGAGAGGTGGATTGATGTAAGGATGGACAGCGAAGATAGGAGAAGAGCAGAGAGCGGTCACTGATTCTGACACCTTGGATCTATTGTGTGCACAAGGGTGCTCAGATGAAACCATCCAAAGACATCAGGGTCCAACTTATACTCACGCACACATGCACAGAGATGAATCTCCATACACAGTACAAGTCAGAGTTGGTCGTGGCTGTAGCATGTGTGACAGGCTGTGATATCATTCTGTCACACTGCAATGAACTCAGATTTGATAGTGAGGAGAAACAGGAAGGCATTTCTGGTCATGTCCTTTCCATGTGGTTGACAGGAAGACTATAGGAAGAGTGACACTCGTGTCCCTTCAGGGTTAGGGTTAGACTTAAACTGAACTTTGTATTTTCCATTTTTATCCATCCATCCATTTTCTTTACTTGCTTCTTCTAGTTTTGCGGTCACCGTGTGAGGTGGGGTACAACCTGGACTCGATTTCATCACAGGGTCACACAGAGAGAAACAGGACAACCTAGGGATAATTTAGAGTTACTTATAAACCTAACATGCATGTGTTTGTCTGTGGGAGGAAAGCAGAGTGTTCTAAGAGTAAAAAAAAAAAAAAAAAAAACAACTGGGCACAATCGGGGAGAACATGGTGTTTATATATATATATATATATATATATATA
>NC_056514.1:35348569-35370513 GCF_014905685.2 Nematolebias whitei | reverse complement strand
TATATATATATATTTTTTTTTTTTTTTTACAATCGGGAGCAGCTGATTAACATCTCAAAAGCTCAAATAATACCTCAACTACAGCCTCAAATATCAACAAAGTTGAAAAAGGAGGCGCCCTAGATTCATTCCCGTCTCTCTGCCGGCTGTGCTCGAGTGCCTGACCACTGAGATCCTGGAACTGGCAGGAAACATCCCGTGACACCTGCAGCCAGCTGTCCGCGGTGACGAGGAGCTCGGCTGGCTGCTGGGAGGTGTGACCATCGCTCAGGGAGGAGTGCTTCCCAGGATTCGGGTGGTCCTGTAGCCGCGGGGAACTGAGAGGCCAGCCGAGTCTGGGTGGACGGATCGGATGGTCTCTGCGACTATTTTCTTCGGATCCACTGTGGAACAAACCTTTAAAAAAAAAAGAGATCCTTCCCGCCTACAGCCTTCAGAATCTATAACATCTCTCAATGAAACGAGGATGATGAGTTACAACATTTAATTTCCCTTTGGGATTAATAAAGTACTTTTGAATTGAATTGAATGCACATTATTTAGTTGTGCAACCCCACCTGCTTTAGCTTGCTGTGCCAACATGGCAGCCACCCCCACATGGCCGTATATAGTTTAATCTCCTGGAATACACTTTTGAAATAAAAATAAGCAGACTTAGACCACTTTCTCAATAATTATTATTAATCATTATGGTAACCTTTAGATCTGGACTTTTGCCTCAGATGTTTTCTGTCAGAGAAGAACTCCAGTGCAGCAGTTAAAATATACAGCTCAGGTACTCTTGAAATGAGTTTGAGGCACCAAAGATGTTTTTCAGACTATTTTGAGGGAAAAAAGATCGAACAAATCTCAACATGCTCTAAACTCAATCGATGAGGATTTTTTGGTGTTTTAAAATATATATATTTTTTAAATTTCAAGTTATGTTTTAAGTTTTAACTTTTCATATGTTGACGGAACACGCATGGGGGGGTGGTGTGTCTTAAATTAACAGATGGAACAAGAAAATCTGGAGAAACATGAAAATTCGATGTGCACTAACTATTTTTAATCTTAAAAGTCAAAAGAGATTCAACTGAAGCAAACTTTCTGATTAAAGTATCTGTCCCTGAAGGCAACATTTTAAATTACTGTAAATCAAGAGCGATCATGTGAATAGGGAAAAAAGAACAGATTTTTTTTCTTCCAAATTTGTTTTATTTAATATGTGTTTGTGCATGGGGGTGGGGGTGTCTGTGTGTTTGTACATACAATTAAAGTATAATCCAACACGACATGCAAATTATACCTGTAAAAGAAAATGCACACTCAATTTTATTATCTATTCTTGTTACTCAAGAAGTCAAATTATATTATCTTAAAGTCAAAAACAAATGAGATTTGCAGACGACATCAAAACCACATCTAAAAAAGCTGAGCAGAAGCTAATAAGTGGCCCATCGGTGGCAATCTGCAGCATAAGCATCTACGGAGATGTGCACGGTCCCTCAGTTGGTTTGAGCTGCTGTTTTGTTGTTTGGCTAAAAGAGGCAGAGAGGTGAAGTGTGCCGTTATTACGTACACGACTACGCACACCGGAGACTCCCAAGGCTCGACAGTGCAGGTATTGAACTGTAAGTAAATCATCTGGATCCCCTTGTGAGCGTGCTGTTGTGAGATAGTGTTCCTGTTTGTCTATTCCTTCATGTGTGCCTTCGGTGCCGCTGTGGCGTCTCCAGAGCGGCCTGTTTGTGTGAAGATGTGTATTATTTGGAGGGGAGGGGGATGACTGAGGAAATGTGTGTGTGCGTGCACGAGTGTGCCGCCTCATACATGTTTGATTGGAGGACTTGGTCTCGATAAACAAGGCTCCTTCAGTGTACGCAGTGCAACCCATTTGAGCATGCAAAGGTAAGCCGGCATAATCGCCTGATTGACATTCAGAGTGCACGCACACTGGCCGGTGACTCCACTCCTCTTCTGTCTTGTCCTCTCTTCAGTTAAATTCAGCTTAATTCAGATCTTTTCAGTCCACTTGAATTGTTTTATTCTGCCGCTCTCCTCCCTTTTGAGGTTTTGTTCCATTGTCGTTGCTCCTCCTCTCCTCTCCACTCCACTCATCTTCTCCGTCTCCTCTCTTTAACTCGCATCCATTCAAGTCTTTTCAATCCAATTTTTTCCTCCCCCCTTCTATTTCTTCTCCCGTCTAGTCTTTTCTTCCCGCTCGGCTCTAATGTAATATTTGTCCCTCTTATCTCTCATCGGTCGTGATCCCTTTCGTCTGCTGCCACACATGTAAAATTCATGGACGGACATTAATGAAACACACACAAACTCACATACCAGGCTATTACAGTGCTCGCTCAGAAAAACCTGAAAGAAGCAACTCCAAGTAGAAAATAATCCAAAGGAACTTCATTATTAAACCAAATATTTTGTTGCTGCCACTTGACACAACCTTAACCATCCTCACCACCTGAAAGCTCTTCTGTTTAATTTTTTTTACCTCAAAGTAAATTTTGGCAAAAGTTATAAACCTGAAGCTCCATAGTTGACTTCACTAGATTTTTTCCCCACATTTGAACATTTTCAGTGTTTTATGGTTTATTTTAACAGCTGACTCAACTGGTTCTCCAGAAATTTATCAATTGGTGTGTTCATTTAATCATGAAAAAAATGGATCTTGGAGCTGGAAATAAAGTGAGATCCAGCTTAATGAGTTGCAAATTAAGAAAACCTGAAATATTTGCTAAGTGTCGTGTTAAGTATCCAGGCGGACTTTGATTAGCATTACAAGTCATCCATCCATCCATCCATTATCTTTACCCGCTTATTCCATTTTGGGTCACGGGGGTCGCTGGTGCCCATGTCCAGCAATCACTGTGCGAGGGGCGGGGTACACCCTGGACGTGTCACAAGTCCATCACAGGGCCACATAGAGACAAACGAGACAAACAACCATTCACTCTCTCACTCATACCTAGGGACAATTTAGAGTTACCAATCAGCCTAACATGCATGTTTTTGGTCTGTGGGAGGAAACCGGAGTACCCGGAGAAAACCCACGCATGCACGGAGAGAACATGCAAACTCCACCCAGAAAGGCCCTGGACCAGGGTTTGAACCAGGGAACTGCTCGCTGAGAGGCAGCAGCTCTACCAGTTGTGCCACCGTGCTGCCCCATTACAAGTCAATAACAGTGAATTTGTTTTTCAAACAATGTATCAACATGTTAAGTAAAAGTGGTTGTAAAGTGTTTGTGTGACTTAACTGCTAAGATGTAAACCAATAGAAGTCAAAATAAAAAGTTTATTACTGAAACAACAACTTTCCATGTGTGATGTAGCCATAAATCAATCCATCCATCCATCCATCCATCCATCCATCCATCCGGTCTCAGGGCAGCAGTTTGAGCAGGGAGACTCAGACATGTCTGTCCACAGCCACCTCTTCCAGCTCTTTTGGGAGGACTTCAAGGCGTTCCCAGACCAACCGAGACAGTCTCTCCAGTATGTCCTGGGTCTTCCCCAGGGTCTCCTCCCAGTTGGATATGCCTGATGCACCTCCCTAGGGAGGTGCCCAGAAGCATCCTTACCAGATGCCCGAACCACCTCAACTGGTTCCTCTCGATGTGGAGGAGCAGCGGTTCTACTCAAAGATTCTTCTGGATATCTGAACTTCTCACCCTCTCTCTAAAGGAGAGTCCAGCTTCCCTGCAGAAGAAACATTTCAACCGCCTGTATCCGCAATCTCAGTCCTTCGGTCACTACCCAGAGCTTGTGACCATAGGTGAGGGTAAGAACGTAGACTGACCAGTAAACTGAGAACTTTGTCTTACAGCTCAGCTCTCTCTTCACCACAACGGACCGGCACAGAGTCCCCAATACTGCAGACGCTACACCAAGATTGACACCAATGTTAATCTCAGGCTCCATTCTTCCCTCACTTGTGAACAAAACCCCAAGATATTTGAACTCCTCCACTTGAGGCAGAACCTCACCCTCAACCCAAAGAGAGCAATCCACTATTTTCTGACTTTTCCCCTGAGGCAGCATATTAGTTTTTTTTTTATTTTTCCCCCATGTCAAAGTTGTCAGAAATTGTAAATTTTCTAATTATAGGAGGCATTTCAATTGACTTATCTGATTGGGAAATTTTAATGTTTTTTCCATGTACTTTTAAGTACAAATATAAACCCATGTTATGTCACACTAAATGTCCTTTTCAGTTCATGTTTGGAGCTGCTTCTAAATTTTTTTGTTGGGGACATTATGTATTGTATAAAACATTATGACATTTGTGTCCCTCCAAAAAAGAATCCTTAATATCAATTTAGTTTATCAAAAGCGTTTCAAACAACAACTGGTGTTTGTGAATACTTTTTTGCATTACCGACCAATATTTTCATTGATGAACAGAATGTATAAAAGGCCCAGCAAATGGGATTTTAACTCACTGTTTTGAAGAGAACCAATAATATACTAGAAGATCCAACAACATTTTCAAAAGTGTTGCAAAAAGCACAAAAAAATACAGCTGGAATCGCAGGTTTTGAAAGCAGCTTTAAGCCACGGAATGGTCGCCATTTACATCCCAGGTGGCATTATGGCAAGAAGTATTAAGACAACAAGCTCATGTTCTGTTCTTGAACTGCTATTTTGACTTCATGCCAGTCTGTCTTGAATTAAGCACACTAATTGTTACACAAAATGAATTTTTTTAAACAAGGCACTTCCAACACTTTATTTATTAGTTGGTCTCCATACTATTGCCCGCAGTTTCTGACAAAAGTGGTTATGCTCATTAGATGCTCTTCATTTTGCAGGGATAGAGTTGATGCATCGGCAGCCAAAAGTTAGAACACTGATGCTAATTAAGCACTGGCTTCAAACTGCCACTGGAACTGCTTTGGAGGGAAATACTTGGAGTCTTATACATCAAGCCAACATTATGTTCACAAGTGCATTCATTCAATGCTTCTTTGGTGCATAAAAAGCCCTGAAATGAAACAACGCTTTCAACTTGGGGTCCCTGTAACAACAAGCAGCTTAATGTCAGACAATGCTTTAGCTAGTATAGATGTGTAAGGGGAATCAGGAGACTAGACATCTGCTGTCATTGAGTCACAGCGAGGAGACATGAGAAGGAAGTAATTAGTAAAAGCAGTTTAACATACAGGAAGAAATGCCTGTAATGAAGAGAAAAAAATCCTATAGAAAGAGAAAGGGGAAAGGAAAGTAGGAAAAAGACACAAGGGGTTAAAGGAAAGCTGAGCAAGGAAACGGCACAGACACAAAAGTAACAGGAGGGGAAAAAAAGATTGTGTAAAAAAACTGGTTTGCTACAACTTTTTACTCTCACAGATACTTTACACTTACTGCAGTAATTGCTGAAGTCTGGGAACAGCAACAAAGGCTGTTGAGGCATCTCCACCACTTTATTTTCAGAGAAAACTCCAAAGGAGCACATATAAAGTGGCTGTAATAGCCTGTTATCACATAAAAAAAAGAGAAGAAAGGGCATTCTTATTGCCAGAGTGCAGCCTTTTCAAAGCTTGGAGAATATCTGGCATATTTTGGCTGATACCAGATTTTAATCACCAATAACGTTTGATTGAAGGGTAGAAGAGCTGGCGGTACCAATTTACAATAAGGCTCCCCTTTTAGATGGCTAATAAATAGTTTATAGATCTATAAACACTTTATAAATAATTAATAACTGCTTGTTATGCATTAATTAAGGACAACAGAGAGACAAAACTGACCATCCATCCATCTTTTACCCGCTTCTTCCATTTTGGGTCACGGAGGTCGCCAGCGCGAGGGGCGGGGTACACCCTGGACAGGTCGTAAGTCCATCACAGGGCCAGATAGAGACAAACGAGACAAACAAGCATTCACTCTCATTCTTTTTCTCTCACAAAACTGACCAGTTTCTTGCCAAATAGTGAACCACATCTGCCATCTATACATTTAATCTAGAGTTGTTATATTAAACATTTCAGACTAAGTTTCTACCTTGTAAGCACAATAAGCATTTGTAAACCTATTTCTTTAGCGCATTGTACTTTATCACTGCATTATAAGTATCAACAACCAATATTATATCCTAAAAATTTAGGTTTACAAATGCTTATTGTGCTTACAAGCCATCTATAAGGGAAGCCTTGTTTTAAAGTGGTACAGAGGTGGCAACAGCATAAGACCCAAGGATTTGATTTTGGAGAGTTTGACTCCTTGTTGGTATTGTTGGGCAAACCACTGTTTTCAGTTATTATTATAATAATAATAATTATTATTATTAGTTATTTTTAGTCATTTTTTCTTTGTCATTTTCAAAGCAAACCAAAGCAAGATGTGGACCTGCATGTACAAACATTTTCAAAGATTTTCTACTAAAACATGGTATATACTTAAAATGAGGAAATGGTGTAAACACAAAAAATAATCTAAATGTATGAAATGGTGTGTGTGCACACTAGGGCTGAACAATTAATTGCAATTGAGATCATATTGCAATATGATGAAACAAGATTTTCTAATCGCAAAAGCTGCGATTTGACTGATCATGTGATCTGGTTATGTGACTTGCAAGTGAGCGGAACAAAGGAGAGCAGGGAGCGGGAGAAGTCTATACTGCGCTTTAACCGGTTGCACAACGGCAACGGGCTCGACAGAAGCTGATGCATCTGAAAGTTTGGTACCAAAGAGGGGCAACACGTCTAGGGTTTGCAATTATTTTGGCTATAAAAAAGAAGACACTGCGCAATGACATGCTGTTGCTACTTCTCGAGGTAGCACCACGAAGCAACACTTCAAAAACATCACAAAGCCATTTACGATAGTTGCGTGGCTAGAATGCCAATGACCTGTGCTTCAACTTCAAGTAAGCAAAGTACCAGCCGACAGGATCACTGACCGATCTGTTTGAAGGTATTACTCCGTAAGAACAGAATTTGAAACGACATGTGGAAATAACGGGCAGCACGGTGGCACAACTGGTAGAGTTGCTGCCTCTCAGCGAGCAGGTCCTTGGTTCAAACCCCGGTCCAGGGGCCTTTCTGGGTGGAGTTTGCATGTTCTCTCCGTGCATGCGTGGGTTTTCTCCAGGTACTCCGGTTTCCTCCCACAGACCAAAAAACATGCATGATAGGCTGATTGGTAACTCTAAATTGTGCTCCAAAGGGTGATGAGAGTCAAACTGCATTTGCAGTTTGACTCTCATCACCCTTTGGAGCACAAGTTAGAAGTCATCAGGACTCTGTATCACAGAGCAGACAGCGTCCCCACTAGCTCAGGAGCCAGGCAGAAGGAGAAATCCCACACAAAACAGGCTCTAGAGCAATGTGGATATCCTAACTGGGCCTTCCTGAAAGCAGAGAAGAAACCCAAACAGGACTCCAGTCAGCCAACAGGTGAAAAGGAGGAACCCAGACCCAGACCAGTGGTCATTCCATATGTTGAGGGAGTATCAGAGAAACTGAGACGTTTATTTTCTAAACATAACGTCCCAGTGGCTTTTAAACCCCAAAATACATTACGGCAAAAACTGGTTCATCCCAAAGATCCAGTCCCCCGGCACAAACAGAGTAATGTTGTGTATGTTGTTCAGTGTCAGGAGGGCTGTGATCAGTCTTACATCAAGGAAACTAAACAGCCACTGGCCAAAAGGATGGCCCAGCACAGAAGATCAACATCATCAGGCCAGGACTCTGCGGTCTACACTCATCTCCAGGCCAGCGGTCACTCTTTCAAGGATGAAGATGTTCACATCCTGGACAGAGAGGAACGATGGTTTGAGAGAGGAGTAAAGGAGGCCATCTTTGTGAAAAGAAACCGTCCATCATTAAACAGGGGTGGAGGCCTACGTGTTCAATTGTCCCCCTCTTACAATGCTGTGATTGCTAGTATCACTCAGCCCTCTGTGAACAGTAAACAGCCATCAGTGTGCTAATGATCCATTGTTAGGCTGATGGTCCTTCTTGAGCATGTGATCAGCTGGTTTTGGTTGTCAGCAGCAAAACTGGTTGATCCACTCTGAGACGGTGCTATTTAAGAGACTGAGCTGAGTACAGCTCCTCAGACTGAGGAAGTCTCTTGGATGAGAGACGAAACGTTTCTACATTTTTTTGTTGATTTATTTATTTATTTATTTATTTTGAATGTCCAGAGGACCAGATTTAACTTTTTTAGATTTTTCTACCTGGATTATTGAGCATGCATCAGGATGCTATTAGAATATTTTCCAAAATCGTTCAGCCCTAGTGCACACAATCCAAACATATTTATTTCATGCGTCCTGATCCAACATGGAATTCAGCACATGCAAGACACTTCCCTTATCAAACCTCCATTTATCAAAAAGCAGCAAATAAGCCGTGCACATACAAGTCTCCTTTCTGTAGAGTCAAAAATCTCGTCTAGATGCTAAAAGAAGATAAACTAAAATAATGTGAGTTGGAGACGCCCCCCAAAATGACCAAGAAATCTCAACGTGGCGCACACTAATAATTTTTAGGTCATTAACAGTTTCTCAACACACCCTCTGCGCATTACCAATGAACCGTTGAACAATGCATGTCAGCCAAGAAGCCAGCATCAAGCTGTGCACAATTCCACTGTCATTTCTATTACGACACAAAGGTTTTATGTAGAAAATGGTGTATGGTATGCCACGTTTTGTGTCCATGCACCCTTTCTACACAACACCCCATATGTGGTTCATACCCTGCATAAAAACAGCTTGGAAGAGAATATTATACGGTTAAAAAAAAAAAAAAAAAAACTTAACTTTTAATAAAATACTTGGTGCAAGCATGACAAAACAAAAAGCATTAGAAGCATCCACGCAAAGCTATAGCTTAAATTATTTTGCCTTAAAGTAAAAAGAATCAAAAAGGGGATTTTTATATAGAGTGTAACGGGTACATAGAAAAGCAGAGTCCTTTAGTTAGCAGTTGGCAGCAAGGTGAAGTGTGAGTGATGCAAAGAGCTGATATTCCTCTTGAGAGCAGTGAGGCAGACAGAGGTCCCGTCCCAGCGGCTAGTATTATGCCAGCTTGATACTGTTTTAGCTTCAACAGCTGAAGCTTAACGCCACTGACACGACAGCAGTGCTGGAGTGTGTGTTTGCATTGAGTGTGTGTGGTGCCACATCAGGATACTCAAAACTGAGAGTACAGGGGAAGCCCACCATGCCTTTCAGTGGTCTGGTAATGCTATTGTTAGCAAATGCCTGTGTGCTAAGTGAGTTGACTTCTGCCTCATCAAATATTCACAATTACAAACAGACTGAAACCCTCGCCCTGGTTGGAGTTCATGTTTAATTGATGTCTCTTTCTCTCCCCTCCTGACTATGTCCTCCTTCTCTCTTGTCTTCAAGAACTGAAAAATGAAATACCAAATTTAAGAACAACACAACTGCCTCTGGGTGGCACAGTGGCGCAGTTGGTTGAGCTGGTGCCTCTCGGTGAGAAGGTCGCCGGATCTAAATCTCAGCCTGGGGCCTTTATGAATGGAGTTTGTATGTTCACGCGTTGGTTTTCTCCGGGTTCTCCGGTTTCCTCCCATGGACCAAAAACGTGCATGTTAGGCTGATTGGTAACTTTAAATTGTCCCTAGGTGTGAATGAGAGAGTGAATGGTTGTTTGTCTTGTTTGTCTCTATGTGGCCCTGTGAGGGACTTGCGACCCGTCCAGGGTGTACCCCGCCCCTCGCACAGTGATTGCTGGACATGGGCAGCAGCGACCCCCGTGACCCAAAATGGAATAAGCGGGTAAAGATAATGGATGGATGGATGGATGTAATGGACTGGAGACCTGTCCAGAGTGTCCCCTGCCTCTCGCACAGTGACTGCTGGATATGGCATCAGTGACCCCCATGACCCGAAAAGGAAAAAGCAGATAAAGACAATGGATGGATGACTGCCTCTTATTTTGACAAGTTATCAATATATTGCTCAGGCCTATTTTTGACAGATTTGGTAAACTTGTTTGAAACGTAAACCTACTTTAATAAAAACATTTCTAAACCTCTGTTGTATGTCAGTGAAACTTTTCTCCGTACTATTTTTTTCTTGTTTGTATTGTTACAACGGACAGCTTTGAGATAATCTTTGAATAACCGGTCTGTGCTACGCATGCAGAGCTTTTCCAAATACCAGCAGCATCAAAAGATGAAGATGCGTTTTTCAGCTGAGATAAATATCCATTTCACTCCGTGCACAGCTGGGTGTCATTTGGCGCAGATCTGTCCCCGCACCAAGGCAGCGCATTATGGGGGCTTACGAGCTGTTGGTGCTGAATGTATTGTCATTGAGATTGTTGGGGGCAGTATTTGGACCTCCTGCTGCTTTACCGTTGTGATGAAACCTTTAACACAAACTGTTCTCACGTTACCTACATTCTGTCACCAGTAGCAACAGGGTCAATATAGTGTCTGCTTTAACCTATCCTACATTTCAAGATTATTTTCAGTTTCACTGCCTTTAAGAGAAACACAAAATTAGATAAATATATTTTTTTTTAAATCACAGATCACATTATTTTTCCATTCCTTCTTGCCAGACTCCTACTTGGATAAAAGACATTTGAACATCCATATGAAGTCCAATCAACTGGCCACAAACACACACTCACATATGCACTCGTACGAGAGGGTTTCGAGGTCACCAGTGTCCTTCCATGTGTCTTGTTTCAGCAGAACAAAGCCTTAGATCTTTACAATGTCTCAGTTGTTTCATCATATTTTACTGGCTTTCTTTATGTCTGTTTCTGTGATGAGGTACAACAAAGAACAACACATTGTCATGCATGGTGGCTGAATGGCAGGGGATTCCAATGCCAGGACGCTGGATGAATGTTCTCCATGTTGAAATGCAATCAGAGAAGAAGCATTAGGAAATCAACGGACCAGTACAAAGCTATTATTTGTCAACTTTGTGTTTATACTTTGTACACATCATACTGTGTGCATTGTATTAGTTGTCTTTTTGATTTCATCCATCCATTACCTGTACTTGTCACCGTATAAGTTGCATCAGTCCAAATATGTCTAATAAAGTGGAAAAAAATAAATACGTCACTTTGCCGTATAAGTCACATGTATTATGCATCACCGCTGATGCATTGCGTTTTTTATGAGTCACTGCTGACAAACCCGGAAACGTGGGCCGGTGTTGTGCCAAAAATCTATTGGCTGCCAAATGGCGGCCACGGGAGCAAGCACGGGAAGACTTTAACAAAAATTTAACAAGATTAACACTAAAAAACAATTATTTGTTTGCTTGAAATTATAGCAAAAGTGTGTCTCCTTTGAACTTTTCCTTATTAAATGCACTTGAATGGTCAAATCAGCTGCATTTCGCCTGGGCGGCGCGGCAAAATTGAGCTGATTTGACGTTTGCTCCAGGAGTTCCAGAGCGAGATGAAGGTGGCTTGGTATGGCAAGCCAAGTGTCTCATTAATAGCCACTTTTACCTATTAATGAGACACTTGGCTTGCCATATTAGTCAAGTGCCCTCTAGCGGCTGAAAATGGTAGTGTTCAATATTTTCCATGTCAGAATGAATGAAATCTCAGCCAAAAAGTGGGTTATAAATATGGGGAAAAAACAAACAAGTCACTTTGCTGCATGAGTCACAGGGCATACTAATTTATGCAAAAACGTGCAACTTATACAGCAAAAAATATGGTATCTTTACCTGTGTCTTCCTTTGCAAGTTGCAAGGGTAACTGGTGCACATTTCCAGCAATCACTGTGTGAGAGGAGGGGGACAACCTGGACAGGTCTCCAGTCCATGACGGAGACATAGAGACAAACGAAACAACCATCTATTCACTCTCACACCTAGGAACAATTTAGAGTTACCAATCAGCCTAACATGCATGTTTTTGATCTGTGGGAGGAAACTGGAGTACCCAGAGAAAACCCACGGATGCACAGAGAGAACATACAAACTCCAGCCAGAAAGGTCCCCAGCCTGGATTTGATCTGACAACCTGCTCACTGAGCGGCAGCAGCTCTACCAACCACACCACCGTGCCGCCTTCTTTTTAAATTATTACTATTTATTTAAAATAAATATACATGCCAGTAGTCACAGAGATCAGAGTTTATGATTGTAATTTTGTGATACTGAGTAGATTTCTCTTCACAATGACAGAGATAACTAAACATTTGATTAAAAGTTACAAATAAAGGCTGTGTTCTTCCACGCCCAAAAACAAATAAAATAAGAAAAGAAAGAAAGGAAAAACCACCTTTATGATGCCATCATTGTGGATGCGACAGCTGGACAGATTGTGTCTCGGTACGAGTTGATAACTGTAATTCAGTGCGGCATTAGCGTGTCCCGCCTGCGTATTTCAAAACCTCCGAATGACAACGACCAGCAAAACAATGACCACAGTTTTGGTTTAATAACCCACATCAACATTCTAAAGATGCTCGTCTTTGTCAGAGCAGATGTGTTCTCAACTGCTGTCATGTATTTCACAGAAAACAAAGTCAGGTATTGAATTAGACTCAAAATATTGTTTGGTAAACATTTCTGTAGATGTTTCAGACCCCAGTCATAAAAAAAAAGAATATCTCATTGCACAGGTGTATCTGTCAGAATCAACTTTAGACATTATTTTACACAGTACTTAGGATATAAACATAAAATATGATGCACACATTAAATAAAACATATGAAGTTGCTTTGATTGCCATCAAAAAGTTATGTGAAGACAGATTACATGTTGATGAACGTTGTCAATGTATTGTAACATCTACTCCAGAACACTATGCTGTGACAATATGATCAGCGTTACATAACATTGTAATTGGGCTTAATTATTGTATTTAGCTGATATACGCACAACACTACAATTGCACCATTAGCTGTTATTCATAGCTTCCCGTTCCTTATTTTCTGCTTGTAATACACCTCACACACTCCTCTCACACAGCCACAGTCACACACACATAATGCCTTTGTGCTATACAGCCTGTAATCAGATTCTAGCATTAACAGGATTAGACCAGAGCAGAGGTTTACGCTGTGCAGAGATGGGGAATAAAAACTGTCTATTATATCACAGACAAGAATATGGCAAACACAGATGTAAGATAGCAGAAGTGACATGCTCCATTGTATCAGATCACGGCAAATGATTTCAATCAAAATAATACAAGTTTTGTTCCAAGATCCTGACTATAGGCTGCAATATTCTGAAATAACTTTAGAGCTGGGTATGTTTGCACCCCAGCTGCTTCCCATCTCATCAGATCAGGTCTTAGTGCCTGCAGGGCTGAAACTAAGTATCTTTGGACATTCAGGCTTTGTGATGGACAGACGCCCGCCAGATGAGGAGCCCAAAGGAGAAAGGCAATGTACAGACGGGGGGAAAAATGCTGTAAAATGTTTCTGGAGGGTGAAGGGAGGGTTATGAACTAGTGAGGAACAGTGCCAAATCAGATGCTAGCACATCAAAACCAGCCACAGGGGGTGAAACAAGCAAGGAATGACTTTGGGACAACAAAAGGCACACTTATCCAGCCCTCCATACACAATATATACAGTCCTTCCTGTTTTATACAGCAATGGAAACTGGCACATGAAACATCCCATCTTTATCTTTCTTCTCTCTCTTACACACCCAGAAAGTCAACCCCACACACAGAAAAGCCCAACGGTCCATAGGCATTGAATTGTCAACCGTTCTTCACGACATTTCAGTCAGAAACTACATCACCCCGTCAACCCAAACCGAAACAAGCACAAAGCAGCAAGATCCACATCGTCAAACCTCTAAGATGTGTCTTATCCCTGCCACACAAAACAATAATAATAAAAAAGGGACAGAACACCACGTCCAACGATTCCTCTCATGTGGGACTGTAACAAGCTACTTTAAAAGAACCAAAAGGGTGCGGTGGAAGTGTGGCCAGGGAATGAGAAACAGGCGTACGTGTACAGTGTTTAATCATTAGTGAGAGAAGATAGGCCCACGTTGGTGGCAGTGGTACAATTGGCAGCTTGGGTCATTCATTTAGAGCGACATTCATTAGTCTGCCCTATAATCTGCCACCTACATGGAGGATAGGATGAAGAGCAAGCCAGCAGACAGACTCTATGAATCACAAGCGTGGACACTATCATGCCTCGACCTCCTCTCTCTCTCTCTCTGGCTCCCAAACAAGGAACCTTATCAGGGTCTGTGTGGCTGCTAAATAATGAGAGTGCCAAATCTTCCATAGCATGGCTGCTGGCTTCATCACAGGAAGCTAACTGATGGAACGTATGGAAAAACAAATGCTCAAAGTACTGAAGGAAAAACAGAAAATAACGGTTTATTTACGCATTAAAACATTAGAATTGAAATGTTTCTATTAAAGTTTTTATGCATGACAGCCAGGGCAAATGAGTCTTTTGGGGTTTTTTTTCTTCTTCTGTTTCTCTATCCCTAAGGGAGAGTCCACCCTGCAGAAGAAACTCATTTCAACCACCTGAATCTGCAGAATCATTCTTTCAGTCACTTCCCAGAGTTCATGACCATAGGTGAGGGTAGGAACATAGTCTGACTGGTAAACAGAGAGGTTTGCCTTACAGCTCAGCTCCCTCTTCACCACAATGGACCGGCACAGAGTCTGTAATTCTGCAGATGCTGTACCAATCTGTCTAAATCTGATGCTCCGTTCTTCCCTCACTCGTGAACAAAACCCCAAGATACTTGAACTCCTCCACTTGAGGCAGAATCTTACTCTCAACCCGAAGAGAACAATCAACGCTTTTCTGCACAGGGTGGTAAAATATATACATCAAAATGAGCTAAATAAGGGATAAGGCATAGGGTAAAAAGTTCAGTTATCCAGGAGAGACTTGGAGTAGAACCGCGGCTCCTCCACATCGAGAGGAGCCAGTTGAGGTGGTTTGGTCATCTGGTAAGGATGCTTCCTGGGTGCCTCCCTAGGTGCTTTGGGCATGTCCGACTCCGAGGAGACCCCTGGAAAAAAACAGGACACGCTGGAGAAACTATATGTCTCTCCGTTGGCCTGGGAACATCTTGTAGTCCTCCCAGACAAGCTGGAAGAATTGGCTGTGGAAAGAGATGTCTGGGCCTCCCTGCTCAAGCTGCTGCCCCCACGACCCAACTTTGGAAAAGGTGGAAGATGATGGATTGATGGATGTATGGATGTATGGATGGATGGACCACCCTTTGCAATATACAAACTAGTACACATTTTATGTCATATGCTGTGTTAGATAAATCTTTACAGTGGTCAACTCTGATTAGAAAAATGTACCAAAAGTTCACAACATTCATTTCAAAGTGAAGAATGTTTTTTTTTTACTTTTTGGCAGAAATTCGCTTGTTGAACATAATATAGTAGTCCCTCACTACTTCTCGGCTCGTTCGGCCTCACTATCGCATTTTTTCAAAATACGATTGGACATGACACACAATTGGCTGATTGATGGATGAGCCAAACGATTGGCATGGAATTTTTATTTATCATAAATTATGTTAAATTATTTAGCACCTGCTGCATCTTTTTTTATGTATTTATACACACACACATACGTAAAACTACTAACTACTTGTACTACAATTCCTACTTCACGGTTTTTCATTTATCACAGGGCTTCACGGTACAGATCCCCTGTGATAAATGAGGGACCACTGTGTATACATACATACATATATATTTCTTCTAATTTTATAAGTGTTAAAACCTCTACTTTTTCATATTATATGCATTTTTAAACAATTTTTTTCATTTATGTTTCATTTTATTGCGATGAAATTTTTTAAGAAATATGCTAAATTTGAGATTTTCCATACGAGGCTTCACTCCCCCCCCACCCTCCATGCTGTTTCCAGCTGAGCCCCTCAGTGTCACCTTTGAGAAAGCAACCATCGGAACAACAAATAAAAGAAAGAAGCAGAGCTCTGGAGCAGTGACACACTTTTCTATTGTAATTTTTTGTCTTTAATTAGGGTTAATCAGGCTCTCGGTGGGTTTGACCATTCTTCTTTCTTCACGTCGGGTGATTGAGGAGCCGTTAGAAAAACAGCACACTGCTGGGAGAAATGGAGGAGGCGGAGAGTGTGCAGTTCTGTCTATGGCATGTGCTAAACTTAACGGCACACACACACACACACAAAAGCGGCATTACTTGAAAATTGCCACAAAGCAGTTTTGTCAGATGGCTTTAACACCCAACGCTTCTCCAGCTAATTGGGGCGTCGCTCATCTTCCTTGAGCTGCGGTGACGTTTGTAAATACCTGCACAATTTAGGTGCGAAGGATGATCCCTCACCATTTGTCACAGCTGCTGTAATGAAACAATGCAATATTGTCTAGCTAAGCAAAGTTAGCTTCTTCTTCTTACTGATGATGGTTGAACTTCTCAAGTTCAACTTTTGAAACCAATAAAATGAAATTTTGGGGTGTGTGTGTGTGTGTGTGTGTGTGTGTGTGTGTGGGGGGGGGGTGATAGGCAGTACTGTCACTGTGCCCTGTTGTGAGGGAGATATTTTTATTTATTTGTTGTTAATTTGTTTGTTTATTCACAATAATTTTAATTTATATTTTATATTCATTGCAGCCTTGTTGTGTGAGAGGTTTCCTCCTGTTAAAAGGAAGTCATTCCTTTCCACTGTCGCCTCCAGATTCGCTCAGGACGTCTGATTTTGCCAAAGGGAAGATTCAGCGCACTCTATTTTACTTGGATAGAGATCGGTTTTATTAATTAGTGTTTTATAATACACTGATATGTTTTTGTTATTTGACTAAACTGACTGTAAATAGATTTAAATCTCAATAAACATTATTTGTTGCCCTGATATGCCTTATTGTGAATTATTTTGGTTTCTTTCACTTGTTGTGAAAGAAACTGAAATTAATTAAATAACATAATGAAGTCATATGTTGTGATAAAATAGGCATATTAACTTTTTATGACAAAAAACATATTTTTGAAACTTCAAAATGAAAAAGAAAATCGGAAAGAAATTACAACCAAAATGTTAGAAAATGAAGCCTCTGATAATACGTATAATCTATGTGTTTTTGTTGCATTGCCATGGTAACCACTTGGCTCTGACCTTTGACCTACAACATTTTCTTAACTATGGAATAAAATGAAACTCATCTCTCATGTCTGACAACAATAGCTTAGTTCATTTGTTCTAAAGATTAAAAACTGTTATTTTTTTAATGAAAATAAGCAACATTTCAGGTTATTTTATATACTTTTTTTAAATTCTCTTGAAATTAGTTTAAATTTAATACATAAAAACCTTAAAGCATTGTTTAGAGTCTGTTTTTGGTTTTAGCCTCGTAGCACGCCTTCAGAACCTGAGTTTACACCGCAGCTTTATAATGCCACAACAGATTTCTTGGATTATAAGCTTGGTTTCTGCTCACAGTAATCTAACATTTTTATTGTTGTGCATAATTAATTAATGAACAAAAGTGGCTTTGACAAGTCATTTGGACCTTTTTTGGATACCGTATCTTTTGCTGTATAAGTTGCATATTTTTGCATAATTTGCATGCCCTGTGACTTATAGACCGAAGCAACGTATTAATGGATCCCCCCCCCCACCCCCCCTATCTATAAACCAATCTTTGGCAGAGATATGACCGTTTTCATTCATTCTGATTGAAAAAAAATTGAACACTACCATTTTCAGCCACTAGATGGCAGTCGAGCAGTATGGAATGCAGTTGTATCATGTAATAGGTAAAAATAGCTATTAATGACACAATCGGCTTGCCATACACTGCCAACATCGTCTGTCTGGAGCAACCGAATCACCTTCATTTCGCTGCACTGCCCTGGTGAAATGCATCTGATTTGACCGTCAACGTGTATTTATTGAGTAAAAGTTCAACTGAGACACACCTTTACTTTAAATTCAAGCTAACAAATAATTGTTTTTAAGTGGTCATCTTGTTGAATTTCGATGAAATGGACTGAGTCGCCCTCTGCGCGTTTATATTTCCGCATATCGGCTTTTGAAATGCAGCTGATTTGACGGACAAAGTGCATTTATTAAGCAAAAGTTAGACTGAGACACACCTTTACTATGATTTCGAGCAAACAAATAATTGTTTTTAAGTGCTAATCTTGTTAAATTCTTGTTAAAGTCCTCCTGTGCATGCTCCCGCGGCCGCCATTTGGCAGCCCATCGATTTCTGGCACAACACCGGCCCACATTTCCAGGTTGTCAGCGATTACGCATAATAGATGAGACGTATACGGCGAAGCAACATATTTATGGATTTGTCCACTTTATTAAACATATTTGGACTGATGCGACTTAGACGGTGCGACGTGTACGGCGGAAAATACAATAATTACTTACAGTAAGCAGTTAGCAAAACTTGAATTAGAAATTAAGAAATAAACAGGTCTCTCTTGAAAATGACTCCTCATGACTCAATGAGATCCCCTGTATAAATAAAGGTTAAATAAAGCGATAACAATTATCAAGATGATTTAGTAGACTACGATGCAGATCTTTCGTTGTCATATGCTGAACAGTTCCTCCTTGAAATTGTTATAAAACCAAAAACTGTAAGATGGAAAATAAATCTAGAATCCTTGAGTTGAATTCAACTCTGATAACTTTTAAATCACCTTTGTATTCAAGAACTTAAAAAAAATAAAGAATTATACAAGCTTACGTTTTCCACAAATAATACACATTTTATTGTTCATGGTTTTAGCTTGTGGGAAAAGAAGACGAGCGGCTTTGGTTAAATTTTTAAGTTGTAAATATCTTCAAGAAAAAAATATCAAATTAGAGACAGAAACAAAAGTTTTATCAAGGTAACTCTTGTTTGTTTAGTTGAATTGTGAGAGACAATTGAATTATTGTTTTGGACAATAGCAACCAGTAACAGCATCAATAAGAGGGAGCAGCTATTTTTGTTTTCATTTGGAAAAACAGAAGAAGAAATAAAATAAATCAAAAGGTGGATGCTGGGTAACTGGAGGGAGGAGAAAAAATATATCTGAGAAAAGTCATATAAAAAAAACAAGTAAATCTTAATTGATGTAGCCTCAGAAGCTTTTAAAACATAATTATCGGTACATGTCTGAATGGGAATTTATTTTTGTTGTAATCCTTTGACCTAAGCTTATTTTTCATTTTTTTTAAACTATAAACGAGAAGCGTCTTTATTAATTTTGTAGTTCTGCTTCAAAGGAAACAATTCTGATATTTCTAATCTCTCAACCAAGAAAATAAAGTATTTACTTCTAAAACGTCCCAAATTAAAACAAAGTGAGCACAAGAGAAGGGTTTTCTTTTTGATTGTGATTTTGTATTTTTAATTACCTTAATGCATCTTTTCATTTAGTGTGACGAATGAATAACTGCTGAAAAGAAATAAAAGGGATGATGAAATCACTGACTGAACTGGAATGATCCAACTTTTTTCTTTAACATTTCTATTATTTACATTCAGAGGTTTATAATTTTATGTAGCTGACAAACTCAACAAACTTAAGAGAAGCGAATGGATATACCCAAACCAGCCAGTAGGGAGGACAAACATCTGCATTGATAGGAAACACTTTGTAACTGCAACTTTCCCTCCCTCCATTGGTGATATTATTTACATGAACGCCCTACAAGAACCCTGCAGATGTTGGACACTGTCTATCACGGTGCGCTAAGATTCATAACTGGCTGTAACTACCGTACCCACCATTGCACCCTGTATTCACTGGTCAATTGGTCATCATTAACTTCACGCAGACTCTCACAGGTACATTTTAATTTTTACAGTAGTCCCTCACTACTTTGAGGTTCGTTTTTTGTGGACTCGCTCTATTGCAGTTGATTTTTTTCAATACTGTACATGTTTATATTTAAAAATAATAATAAAAATAAAGTGCAGCCATTTTGTAGTTTTCTTTCATTAAGCCTTCACTGTTTTGCCAGTCTAAAGAACTACGTTACCCAGAATCCATCAGTTCACGTCCCAGAAGTTAACACTGCTCTTTCAACCGCTGCTTTCTGCAAACGGAAGGAAAGTTTTGCAGCAAAGTCAGAAGTTCTGCAAGTTCTGTTGCTCACAGGACCGGCAGGAAAGTCACAAATAATTCTGAAGCTGAACTCATCCTTCAAGTTGTATCTTCACTGGTGAGTAGCTGGGCTGCAGCTGATCCAGAATCAGTGTGACCCGGATCCTGGGAGCTGCAGACCGCAGACGGCTGCAGGGTTCAGTCAGGTTGTGGTTGCGCAGTGCTGATCCGGACCAGGCCAGAGGTGATGGATTAAATCCTGGGCAGCAGCACGTGCACATCCAGCTGGATGGAGCGGTGGGCTTCAGCGATGCTGTACAGGGACTTTTTTCATCTATTGGGTCGGACAGGAACTGAGCCGCTCCTGTACTGCAGAGCCTGGTAAGTACAATTTTGTAGCTCCTGTACATATAAGTACTGTATCTTGTTAAAATTAGTAGGTTTAAGAGTTTAGAGGACTGATTGTGGGCTTCATTGCTGCAGGATAGTTCTGAAGAAACGAACTGAGTCGGGATGAAACAGAGATGAACCAGAACCAGAGCAGTTGCTGTTCTGCAGAGCTAGTAAGTAAAATTTAGTAATGTACAAAATGACGTAGGTTTAAGAGTTTAAAACATTCCAAGAGTGTGGGTAGAGTTTCTAAAGCCTTAATATAAAAAGTTTACTGCACTTGATCTTGGACTACTCTATACCTACTTTGCAGTTTTTCACGTATCGTGAGGCTTCAGGGTACGGATGCCCCGCGATAAACAAGAGACTAGTGTAAATCACTTCTTGGTCTGTGGCCTTCATACATATTCTTTAAGTCACCTCTTCAGTGCAGCTACAGCGTGCACTCTCAGGACATTATTACCTGCAGTGTTCCTTCAGTTCAGACTGAACTTTGCAAAATGCCCTTCTCTTACTCTGCTTCAGTTTCCTGGAACAACTAGCAGAAAGCTCTGAAGTTGTTGACCTTGACCTCTCCAAGTGATTTTAAACTACCGGTACTGATCAGTTAAATTCAAAAACCAATGTAGACATGTTCCTGTTTTTTAGTATTTTACATCTTTTTATAATGAAACATGTTTCTGTTTTTATATCATTACTTTTATTTACTTTTCATTTTATATGCTTTTACAGTATATGACTGTCTATTGTTGTATGTACCTCATCTGTGTTCTTTGTTTAAATTAGGTCTCTCTTGTAAATGAGTCCCTGTATAAATAAAGGTTGAATGGACCTCTGTGGCAGTCCCAATTTAAAGGTCAAGGTTGGGTCAGGAAGGGCATCCAGCGTAAAACACATTTACCAAAACAAACATGCAAGTTTGTCCAAAGGAATGTAACGGATCGGTCGAGACACGGGTTAACGACGACCGCCACCGGTGCTGTTGACAAACAGGTTGCCGGCAGAAACTGTCCTACTGTTAGCCGAAGATCACAAGTGTGGGTATTAGCGATATTAGCATTGGGTCAAGAACCCAAATGTGTTGCTCCACTCAATAGCTATATTTTGTACGATCAAGATTTAAATGACAAACAAGTAAAACAGATTTACTGCTTACTTACAGCAACAATCCTCCTTACTGTGCTTAGACTGTATTTATTACTTCAGATTTTTCTAAAATGCACAGCTGTTCCTATGATTGGCTCATTGCTCCTCATCAGTCATGAGTCTCCTGAGTCCCTGGATTTGACCAAAGCAGAAGCACTAGAGAATGTGTCATAACTTCCTCCTTTCAAACAGTGTTCTGTGGATAAAGTTCACATCTTTCAGCTGTAGCCCAGAGTGGATCAAACTAAAACCTTTACACCAGCAGGTCCATGAGAAGTGGCAGAAGTATAAAAACTGGTGTTCAAATAAGGACAAAGATTTAGAAGCGATGGTACTGTGTACTGGTGAGCGTCGATAATGTCTGGTAAAAATGACAGGAATTTGCTATACCCTGCATA
>NC_056514.1:35259732-35348169 GCF_014905685.2 Nematolebias whitei | reverse complement strand
TATAGATATATAGATAGATAGATAGATAGATAGATAGATAGATAGATAGATAGATAGATAGATAGATAGATAGATAGATAGATAGATAGATAGATAGATAGATAGATAGATAGATAGATAGATAGATAAAAATACAAAACTGACTGGCTGAAAGACAGACTTTCTGAACCTGCAGCGTTGTTCACAAATGTGCATCGTCCACTGATTGATTTGTTCTGTTATTTGATATTCACCTCCCTGACATGGGGAACATTTGCGTAATTTGATTGACTCACGGCTGCAATCGAGAATTATGATAGGTGGTCATTTCCTACTTGCTCTCAACGAAGACTGTTGCGTCACGCGCTCCTGCCTCCCTCCTTCTATTTGCTCTCTTGTCCTGTGAGTCTTTTTCAGAGCCTCTCTCTACACATCTTCTAAACTGAAAATCATCGATTTGGTCAGCTGGCCTCTCAACACAATTGATAACATTTTCCCAACGAGAAGACCGGGTGAAGGAGAGCCCTCATGCCCTGAAGGGACATTCACTTTGGGATACAGCATGGATTTCTGGGGCCATTGGAAGATGGCGTTTCTCTCTGTATTGTCCATTGAGGACGTAAAAGACACATACATAATTGGATTTATGATTGCGGGATTCCTGCTTTTTGGAATTGGCGGGTTTCTGGCGTCGTGAAGGCCGTCGTTGCTGGCATGAAAGATTCGACCTTGGGGAAGGCTACAAGCACAGCGCGGCGGAATGACCACAACATTTGGCTGTTTGGATTCACCACTGAGAAGTACCAGCAGAACTTTTGAAGGCAGACATAAAAAAAATAAAAATCAAGCAGAATGTTTTTCCCAAAACAATTGTTATCAAATCTGGCTTCCCCGCTTGGCCTTGAATAGGCCGGCTATCTCAAATTTCTCCCAGAGGTTATGTGAATAATGACACTCTAGTTCTCCTCTCCCCGACATCTGTGGGCCTCATCAGAACTGAGCCGCTGATAGACACTGTACCATCTTATCAGAAATATGGAACTTTCTGGCAGTGTTCACGGACAACTCACCGCCTTTGTTGACCTCCTCATGCATAAATGTATTATGATGTCATTGTATGTTGCTGATTATGTTGCGAGGTCTGTTTTTGTAACTTTCACACTGTGCCCCGGTCAGGAGTGTCTACTATTATTATTGTTATTTTACCTCCTCCACTCCCTTGTGTTCTCTTTTCTTTATCTACTTTGTCTGTACATAACAGGTCTCTCTTGTAAATGAGTCCTTGAGGCTCAATGGGAACTAACCTGTACAAATAAAGGTTGAATGCAAAAAAAAAAAAAAAGATAAATCAAAAGATGAGATCAATATCACATTTTTCTCCAGTCTGCCTTAAATACATTACGATCCTGAAAGAAAAAGATAAAATGTCTGAACTAATAATTGGAACTAACAAAAAAAAAAGAACAGCGTCTAGATCAGTCTTATGACTGAGAATTGCGATTTTCAGCTGTGTAGCTGAAAATATTGTGCACTGTGCACCACAAAACTGACAGGAGGGGTATATAAATGTTTTATTGAATATCTTGTTACTGGGGTCAGAATGCATCAGCATAAAACGCCTGCTCCGTTGTCTTGAATTTATGTTACTTATTGTTCAAAAGGAGAAGAAGAAAACAAAAGCTGTGCCGCTCTGCATGTTTAAGTGTCCGACGTGTTTGTGTATTCTTACACTGGTGAGAGCGATGTCTGTGCACGCAGCCCTCCGCTTTGTTCGTTTCCCTCCCTCTCCATGTTGAGTCTATCAGGGATGGAACTTGTTGACCTTGCGACTCTTGAGAACAATGAGTGAATGCCTGCTGGATGCTAAACAATCTGGAGGCATATGCCTGTCTGTGTGTGTTTGCGACTGTGTACTTGTGTAGAAATCAGGTGGTGCATAATCAGCATGGGTGGAATCTGAGCTGGACAAGGTGAGGAAGGCAAAGCCAGCTGCATGGGTTTGTGACAATATTAGTGTGTTCCAATGCCGACATGTTGAAACAACAAACACGCTGGGAGACTCGTTCAGTTTGTTTGGTTACAGTTTGTACGACTGAAATTTTAAGGTACAGTCGATGCGGCCCTGTGATAGACTTGCAACCTATCCAGGGTATACAGGGTATACCCCGCCTCTCGCAGCGACCCATGTGACCCAGAAAGGAAGAAGCAAGTAAAGATAATGGATAGATGAATAGATGGATATATATATTATCTGTTATTTGTTTTTGTCACCAAAGCGAAAAAGATGATTTTGTTGTCCATGTCCGAGTGTGTGCATGAGCTGTTCGTTTGGAGCATTAGCAAACTTTCGAACCACTGGTTAAATTTGAATTAAACATTTCAGAGCATAAATATTAGATGGACATCTACAACTGATCAACTTTTGGAGTCGACCCAATTCAAGATTCAAGATGGCCCCCACAGCTAAACAACTTTAGTTAATACAATAATGGCTAACCGAGTTTTAAAGATAGAGCTAAATTTGTTGTGTAGTGGCTAAGAGTCGTATTCAACACACACAGTACGTAAGCACTAACATCTCGCCGGTCGAAGCAGATGGCCGATTGTCCTGAGCCTGGTTCTGCTGGAGCTTTCTTCCTGTTAAAAGGGAGTTTTTCCTTTCCACTGTTGCCACTGTGCTTGCTCAGGATGCGAGACTGTGACAAAAGTCAAGATTCAATGAGTCTGCTGGCTTCCTTAGATAGATAACTTTAATTAGTTTTTCTATTTATGTGAATGTTTCCGTGAGACAACTTTCTTGTGCATTGACACTATGTAAATAAACTGAATTGTGAATACTGTTAGTGCAGAACCTCAGTTTCCCCCACCCCCCACTTCGGTTGCACCATTCTTCAGGAGTCGCCATGAGCGAACTCACATGGAGACATGGCAATTGTTTTTACGACAGATCCCCTTCCTGATGCAACCACAGACCACGAGACACTCAAGCTCACATGTGTGGAGCAGAGGGCTGCATTCCAGGACATCTGGGAGAAAAAGGGGGAGGGAGGTCCTTGTTGTGTGGCAAGTGAGGGTGGAGGCAGGTGTGGGTGCTTCACCTATCCCACCCATATTTTCATGTTGTGGTCAGGGGGATTAAAACCAGCAACCTTTCTATCACTGGTTCACCTTCGCTCTGCGCCTCCGCTCCCCCTCGTTGCCAGTGCAGAATGATTAATTTAAAAAAAATTTTTTTGCATTTAATTTAATTTTTGTTGTTTCTTGGAGTGTGTGTTTATACATTTTATCGTCTGCTAATTTGTCCATTTGATGATCTACAGGAAACGGAGCAAGGTGCCTTGGTTGTGAGTCCTTAAGCCATTCCCTTTCCCTAATGTTTTGCTATATATTTTTAAGGGCTCTAAATACAGCAATAAAATGGATATAGGCTGCAAAAATAGTTATGGATCCCAGGTGGTTTCATTTCAATGTTTCTTTTTATGGAAGTAACAGAAATGATGAGTGAGGCAGAGGCAATTAGAGACGGATGGAGGGCTTTACATGTCTGCCAGAGAGATCAGGAGGAAACTCTGGATTTTCTCTTTTTATTTTGATCTCATCGCTTTCTTTTCAGCACATGTTCATGTGTACACACACACACACACACACACCAACACACCAGACACAACTGCAGTCAAAGCCATTACAATGATTCACACGTGTCTGTGTGAAACTGCATGAGTCACTTGTACATCATGGTTCTGTTTGTCTACATCGTCTCCTGCTTCGTTTTTAATAATTGCATTGACAAATAATTTTTTATCCCAATTCCTAAAAGTATTAATAGGACGTGGCATCCACATATGCAAGAGTTTGGGTCTTAGGAGGTTAAGGCAATAGTTCAGATCCTTTGATGTGAGTGACTTTAGAAAGGTAATAAGCAACTAATATCTGTCATGGATAGCTATTTGAATCAGTTTGGAGAATCTGAGTTACATTTTGACCAGATTTATGAGCCAACAACGAGCTTTGTACAACAGAAACAAAACCTTTTCTAAAATAAAATAAAACCACAATCAATTATCTGAACTATCCTTAAAGCTTTATGTGGAAAAAGTTAAGGAGATTGTCAAAATGCCAGCAAAACAACTGAACAATCATGTTATTTAAGCACAACTACAGTCTGTATAAAATAAATGGGCATAGCTACCATGACACAAGCTGCTGGTCTATTGGAATTATAGTTTAGGTCTCAATTTTATAATGTCAGCTTAAGTTCTACTAGTATGTTAGACGTTACATGACAAGTTGTAGATTTGTTGAACAGCTGTAAAAACTCTGCACTCCCACTTTGTAGCAGCTTGCCAATGAAAGTTTAGACTCATCCTCAAACAGCGTCATGTATTTGACAGGAACTATTGTTTATTAAATTACACAACTCAAAAACATGGTTTTTTTCTTTGTTCTGCACAAATGGCCCCCCTATTGGCCTTTTAACAAAATGCAGCTTTAACCCAACTCTGAACTGGCATCATTGTTCTTCCTATAGACTACACCCATCTGTTATGTAAAATCTATGAGCACAACAGAGGACGCTTTGGGTTTTCTGGGGCATCATTAGTGTAACAGATGATCCTTGACAATATGAATGTGCACTAAGAATGTGTTCCCACACAAAACCCATAGAAAACAGAGAAAACCCACTATCATGTGCAGTAACATGAGTCTAATGTATCATAATTAGGTTAAGCAGGTCAAACAATCAACTCCTGAAATATCTCCAATGCCACAATGCACCATTCTTTCAGCTAAATAAAGCAGCCGAAGGCCTCAATTGGTAAATGAGCCAGCAGACTCCACTATTGTCGGCCTCTTCTTCTTTTCTTATCCCATTTCTTTTTTCCAGAATGACAGTAAGTAGGAAGTAATTACATACAGTGACTTTCTGCTCTTGTTAATTTGAACTTGATTTTGTAAACCTGCAAAATACCAGCCTCTATTAAAAGTAAAACTATTACCATTGGACCTTACATAAAAAAAATAAAAATAAAAAATAAAAAAATGTTGCAATGAAAGAATGGATAATTTGACCTTAAGTGTTTCTTCTGATGCAAGCATTGCTTTAATTTTTTGTCTTGAGCCAAGAAATGAAAAGTCAAACAAGGTGCACAAGATAACAAGTTGAACCTGCACATTAAAATGAGTGCATGTGCAAAATAATATGCAAACGATGCATGTGCAACCATACTGGCAGAGGAAATCAGTCAGGCATGAATTTGATCATTGTGAACATGCAAGTGCTTTATGCATTTAAAAAGGATACAAAGAATAGTCAGGCAGCCATCCATATACATGCACACAATGAGACAAACACGTGTTCCGATTGTTTGTACATCATTGAAGTCGCTGTTCTTTTGTGTCTCAAAGAACTAGCAATTGTCTAAATCTGTCAGAGTGCCACAGTTTGCTACCATGCATGCTGTCAGCTGCCTTCTCAGGGTGGTAAAGAATCTGAAATCACAGTCTCGAACAATTTACTGCCTGCTGACTGGTATTGATAAACCAATAGCCACAACAATGGGGGTTGCCAAAACCATTAGTGCAGCAGATTCACATGGGAGGAGAAGCAGAGCAAGAAGAGTTGTAGGGGAGAAAACCCAGCTCAGAGGTTTTTTTTTTTTTTGTGCCATCGAATGAAATCTGGACGGGTGAATCACGACAGGGCATCGTCTCTCATGTCTGGATCAGTCAAGTGAAGATTAAACAAATATATGCAGAGCAGGGCATCTGAGATACACCCACCATGCTGATAGTGAGATGTGGAGGTGGGTGAGAAAAGTAAGAGATTGCAGACATAAAACAAAGGCTATCTGCAGCAGAAACATAACCATAAAAGTTGCTTTAGTGCAAGTGTATAAGCCCAGACTGCAAACAAGAATCTTGAGAATTGATCATAATACGCTAATGATCCTGCAGCTGTCTCAGGCTTCTAACTTCTCACTCTCCAATGCCGTTTCCAGGGCGGCGTGCCGACACATCCCTCACACAGCTTTGATCTCTCTCCATAGACCTTCCTCCCTACCTCTGTTTTACCACCGAGCTCTCGTTTATTTTGACACATTCCACTTTGTGTTTCTGTCCGTTTTCCTTTGCCTCGTCCAGGTAAAGCTGTGCTTTGTTTTTATTTTCCTCTGAATGGGCGAGAACCTTGACTATGTTGAACCTATGGGAGTTTAGGATTTTCCAGCACAAATGCAAAACAATGCTGAAAAATCCTTCATCCTTCTATCTCTTCTCATTAAAAGTACACATTTAAGAAATTCATCTTCATGCATGGTTTCCATTTTGCCGCTTGCCTTTTAAAAGTTTTCTAAGCAAGTTGCATGCAACAAATAAATGGCAGACATCTCCAAACATTAAACTGATATACACAGCCCAGTGTTTTGGCGTCTTTGCATGGTCCGATTTATCTGGTGGCACCTGAAACCTGAGTGCCGTCATCTTTTTTGGCTTACCAAACCTTGTGATAGAAACTCAAGAAAGCAGTTTAAAACAAGCCATGGATGGCATTTTCCTGTAGCAAGGTGTTCTTCCTTTCATTTTCACTGTCAGGTATCGAGTGCCACATTTTGCAATAAAAGCCATGGGGGAAAAATGGCTTGCTGCACCGAGACACATCAAGGGCAGCTGACAGTGACATAACATGGGATGTGTTTCTTATGAGCTTCAGAAAAGAACTGTATGTCAGATCATGCGTATGTCTGTGTATGTGTGTTCCCGCTGGATTTTCTTCCTGATTCAGGAAGTTTAATGAACACACAAAACTGACACAGCGAAAAGAGGGAGATTCACAAAAGAAATGTGAACCAATGTTATCTCGCTGTAGTAGATCAATTAAAGCAGAACTTGGGCTAAATTCAAGCGAAACTAAAATGATCCTAGATATCCCATGGCAAATTATTGATTAATTATGAATAATGGAACTAATTACACCCACATTTTGAAACTCACAAGTTTCTGCTTAAAAATCGGTTTTGTGAGCACTGCTTTGACCCCAGAAATTATTCCTCCTTAATTAAATATGTTGTAGTTCTATTTTGTATCATCTAAATACACCTGATTATCTTTTTCAGCTGAGGTGCTTCCAGGGTTGGTTATATAGTACAGTGCCCAATTTTGAACAAAGCTTTTAACAGTCTTTGAAATGTTCATGGGATCAGGAAACTTAAACAGGACCATCTTATTTGCTGGTTTACATCTAAGGTCAAGCAACACAACCAGTATAATGGTGAATCAACTGGCCCTTACTGTAAGGCTTGACCTGGTCCTGGTTGGCCCTGCTTAGGTCTTCTCCATTTCCAGTGCAGTCGGCTTGCATCAAATCTTTGGCATGACTTGGTTTGCATGGAACCCTAAGTATCTGGATTCCAACAATCAAGCTTGAAGTAGGACTGCCCAATGCAAAATCTCAGAACCCAGGTTGGAACCTGAACTGGACTGTCTCAGGCTGAATTGGGCCTTACAATGCAAAAGGTCCAAACCAGACTCACTTAACAAGTCCAAACAAAGTCTTAATAGCAACTACAGTGGTTGCTCTATGCAAAAAGTCAACACTTAAAACAAGTTTCAACATAGACAGGAAGTTGCAGCAGCACTCGTTGGGAGTCTTTTTCTTGTTAAACAACAAATTAACTATCTCAGATAGCATGCAGGAGTAGTGGTAAAAGCATTGCCTCAAGGTTTCTCTCTTACCTGGAATTTTTCTTGTGTGGAGTTTGCATGTTCTCCCTATGCATGCATGGGAGAAAGGCACCAGCTTCCACATGACCCAGAAAGAAAAGGGTGGATAAAGAAAATGGATGGATGGATGGACGGAATGATGGATGTATTATCTATTGTGGGGTGGCTGTGGCTGAATGGATACAGCAGTCGTCCACCAATGGAAGATTTGGTGGTTCGATACTACCACTATCCAAGTTACATGTTGAAGTGTCCCTGGGCAAAACACTTAACCCCTCATTGCCTCTGATGTGTGTCCCATCAGTGTATGGATGTGATCTAAAAGCACCAATTCGTCTCTATAGAATGGTTTGTTCAATTATCTTTGTTGGGATCTAGTAGAGTGCTGTATGAATGGATGTGAATGGGTAAATGAGGGCACAGATTGTGTTGTAAAGCACTGAGTATCTTGATTAGACAGAAAGTGTGGGGTTTGTTTGTTGTGTCCTCCTGCACTCTCTCTTCCTTGTGTACTGCTCCTGTCACACCTGTTCTGAATCCTAGTCACCCCAGGTGTTTCTCACTCTGTCTCATTAGTCTTTTATAAAGTCTGTGTTTTCGTTTCTTCGGTGTCCGGGCATTATCCTTCTTATATCTTATATCCTTCACAACATGTTCTGTCTGCTCCACCAGTCATCATAATAAAATTATTATTTTTACTCTGTCTCGCTGCCTTCCTGCATGTGGGTTCAACTACCCAAACAACAGAATCATGTTAGAAAGGCGTTATATAAGTACCTTCCATTTACCATTTATTATCTCCTAACTTTGTTGTAGAAATGGTCACTTTCAAGAAAGCCTCTGTTGCCATTACAAAACACTAATTGGTTAGAACTTTTTTTGGGCAACAAATGTTAGGAACTTGTCAAGTATCATTTTGTGCTTGACTGCACAATCCAATTGCCCTGCAGGATGGTGAATTGTGTAGAAGACAGATGTTTACACTGCTCATAGATCAACAAGAGAAATTGTAGAAGGAGGTTCAAGTTCCAGAGTTTAGTCTAACTCGTGTGTCAAACTCGAGGCCCGAGGGCCAAATGCGGCCCTCGTTGACATTTTATATGGCCCCAAGATGTTATTTTAAATGTGAAATACTTGAATAACTTTTTTCAGTCATCTTTGATTACAATGTCAAAAGTGCAACAGAAAACCTCAAATGAGACCAATTAGACTCTTGTTGAGGAACCTGCAACCAAGAAAAGTTGTTGGGTATCGAACTTGAGTTAATGTAGATTCTGAAACCAGCCCTTAGTTTGAAAAAGGCTTTAATCTTGGCCCCCTTTTGGAAGTGGGTTTGACACCTCTGGTCCAACTGGTGTTGAATGAGATCATTGCAGTGACATGGTTTTGTGACTGTGGTGTAATTCTGGCTCATCCATCCAAGTACCAACTCTGACCTGGTACAAACACCACCTCAAAATCAGGACCTGAAGACTTGTCTCACAGCTCTGGGTCCAAGTTCAGACAGAGATAACCACCTTGTAGACATTATTCCTCGTAAACACAACAGTATTTTAAGAATCCAGTTTGGTCCCATGCTTCAAACAGAGGTCAGTTTAAAAAGTAAGTCCTGATCAGTTTGAAATAGACTTTTTCTATCACCTGATAAATAACTTTTTAAATAATACGCTAATGGCATGAATTGCATCTGTTGAATTATAAATGTAAAAATAAAGCTTCAGGCACAAACGGTCCAGAACAGATCTGGCTATAGCATCTCTCCTGAACTGACTTCATTACTTTAAAGTCTCCATACTTTTAATACTTGTTAGCTATAGTTTAAGAACAGTAGCTTCAACAATAAATGAGCAACAATCTAAATTAGTTTAGTTTAATTAATAAACAAAGCAGCATCATTATCACACCGAGGAGGAGAGATTAAATATGAAACTCTGCACCATCAAAGGAATATTTTCACCATGCACAAACACTGGGGCTTCCTCTGAACAAACACACAGGCACAATATATTAATCACTTTATGAAACTAGGGAATTGACCGAAAGGAGCAGCTGATTAAACAGGACTTGCCAAAGACATTGCCTTCAATCATTAACTCACCCAAGGGGTACAACAATAGATGCAACCAAATGGATTAAAGGCTGCTGGGTTTAGTTAAATGCAGCATATTTAAAATAAATAAGAACTAGAAACATTGCATTTCCTGCAAAAATGCAGTGTGAATGTTATTGCATAGAAACTTGTTAAAAAACAGCTTAAATTAGCTAAAAACATACTGAAATGTAGCTTAAATGAAAGACAAAGCCCAAGTTATCAGAGGAAAGCATAAATACATATTTGCTGAATTATGTTTAGATAAGCAGAAATGAGGAAACAAGTTAGTAAAATTAACAAAAAAAAAAGCTGAAATTAGCTACAACAAAAAACTAGCTGAAAAGGAGCTGAAAAGGCAAAAAGAAGCTGGAAAGGGAAAGAGCTGAAATGAGCTAAAAAATGAGAAATTAGCCAAAAAAAAAAAAGCAAATGTTTGCAAAAGAACATCTAAATAGTAGCTGAAATGGTAGAAAAATGTGAAGCTAATAAGCTGAAATGACCATGAGCTGAAATTAGCAGAAAGAAGTTAATTAGGCTGAAACTAGCAGAAATTGCCACGAAAAACTGCTGAAATTAGCTGTAAAATGCTATTAAGAAGTTGCTGAAAAGGTAGAAAAAAACTTAAAATAGCAGAAGAAAGCAGAAATAACACGTTTGCCCAATTACACTGAAAGAAGCAGAAATTAGCACAAAAAAGTAGAAATTATCTGAAAAAAGCTTGAATAAAAGAAACAGCTGAAAAGTATCTTAAAAAGGCAGAAACAAGCTGAAATCACCGGAAGGAAGTGGAAAGAGTATATTTTTCTGAATTAGCCTGAAAAAAGTTATGAGCACAAAAAATGTGGAATGACCTTAAAAAAGCTAAAATTTGCATCAAACAGCTAAATAACATCTGAAATAGCAGAAAAAGCTGAACAGAGTATAACAAGCTGAAATTAGCAGGAATAAATTAGAAGAAGCAGAAAAATACTGTAGTGCAGAAAGAATCTGAAAGGAGCACAAAACAGCTGAAAAAAACCCAGCTGAAATTAGCTGAACAGCTGAAAAATGTTTTTTTTTTATTTAGACAAGGAAGCTGAAAAAAGCTGAACCAGAACAAAATGTGAAATAAGCACTAAATGGTTGTAAACAGCTCTAAAGATTTGAATGATGTAAAATGAGCTCAATTAATTTTCTACTAGGAAAAAAAAAAATGGCAGAAAGACTAAATATTTCAAAAAGCTAAAGTTGCACCAGTACCAAAAGTCACAGCAGAATTGTCCTGAAAGAGCTGAACCTTTTGATTTATGACTTGTTGAAATAGTTTGAAAAACGTAAGAAAGAAAAATGGATCACAACACACATTTTCACACATGGTGAAAATGAATCTGTTCAAAAGTGCAATTAAAATGAGCAAAAATCACAACTTTAGGAACATCTATATCAAACAAGCCACGTGTTTGCCTTATAAGTCAAGTGGGTTTATTTAGTGGAATGAACAATTCATAAGGTTAGCAATGTTCTCAAGAATTGAGTTCCCTGCCTTTAAATGGGAGCGAATACGAGCAGCACATTCTGCGAAGTCAAACACCCTACAGCAGGGCTTAACTAACTCATAGTGCTGGATCCCACACACAAGGACTAATTACTACCCTCCACTTTATTTGTGCAGACTCTCCATCTGCTTTAAAGTTTTCAAAGAGCTTCAACCAATAAGAGCGGAGATTAACGGCTGATAGAGGTGGACAGGAAGTTCCCCTGGCAGCCTTGCAGAGGCTGCTTTTGAAAGAGCGCGAGAACAAAGTGGCAATCGCTCCTGCCATAATCAGACATATCAAGAACATATCAAGAACTGCAGCAGGCCACGATCAGGCTCGCAACTCCCAGTCAATTTGATATATTAAACAATTATTCAATACACCACCAAACAAAACTCAGCGACATAAAGAGCTGTGTAAATCTCTGGCTGTTTCCCTTAAATTATGTATGACTGAATGAATTATTCATTAAGAGGAAGTGGAACAGGAAGGAGACAATGGCAAATGGTAAAAAAAAACAAAAAAAAAACAGAGGAGCTGAAAATAAAATAATGGACTGGAAGTGGAACAAAGAGATTGATAGAAATTTACTAAAAGGCCACATTTTAGTGCAAGCTTGTAAAACTGGCAAATCAAAACAAGTCTGTCAATTTAAACCAAGTCGGCTGTCATTCATGGATGAATAGAGGCTTAATATGATAACATTACGGTGACGGCTTTCCTGCATGACGGATCAGCCGTCAGTGCAGCGTTACAGGCTGCAAACAACAAGTGTGGGAAAGAGTTGGTGTTTTTGCACATCATTGTGTTCATGCAAGATGTTAAACGGTATTTATTTATTGGGCAGCACTCAGTGGCTAAAATATCCAAACTGAAGGGTTGAGTCTTAAAATAAAATATCACTTCAGCTGCAAAGTAATCTCGAGCTCAACAGTGCAATTCTACTAAAAATATCTTCATAGATGGCTTGCACGACATAGATGGCTTGCACGACAGGGATCAATCAGTTGCAGGAAAACATGGTCACTTTACATAAAATAGCAGTTTTGGATCATGCTAAATTTCTACAATTTATACACTTTTACGGTAAAATTTTGGAATCTGGTTCCTGAACATGGATGGATAATTATGATAAGACAGGTGCTCTGGGCAGCGCAGGTTAGCCCCATTGTCACTGCCCCCCTGCCTGACTAGCAACAGTGTTTTACATATAGATTGGATTATCTGGAACAGTTCTGCTTTATGTAAATGACCATTATGCTAATAGTGTGCAACACCTCGCATCAAACCATCCAGCTGAGGCACATGGATTCTCAGCTGAAAAGCTTTTGTTGCTTCTGGACTTAGGCTCTCGAAATAGGAAGCTCATTGAGAACATTCACCGTTCACGTTGACGAGATAACGAGAAACTCTAATTTGGTACAACTAAATTCATCATTAAACGTATTGACATTTCTGTTGACGAAAGAAATAAGAAAATAATTGCCAAAGATAAAATCCAACGACCGTATTTTTTGCTGTATAAGTTGCAGTTTTTTGGCATGCCTGCAACTTATACAGCGGAGTGACGTATTTATTTTTCACATATTTATAACCCAATTTTTGGCTGAGATCTGACGATTTCATTCATTCTGACATGGAAAATATTGAACACTACCATTTTTAACCACTAGAGGGCCCTCGACTAATATGGCAAGCCAAGTGTCTCATTAATAGGTAAAAGTGGCTATTGAGATACTTGGCTTGCCATACCAAGCCACCTTCATCTCTGCTGGAGTAAACTCAAATCATCTGCGTATCACCGCGCTGCCCAGGCGAAATGTTATGTTATGAATGTAATCCTTGTTAAAGTCCTCCCATGCACGCTTCCGCGACCGCCATTTGGCTGTCCATCGATTCCTGGCACAATACTGGCCCACATTTCCAGGTGGTCAGCGGTGACGCATCATAGACAACATATACAGTGAAGCGACTTATTTATGTTTTTTTTCCCACTTTATTAGACATATTTGGACTGATGCGACTTATAGGGCGGTGCAACGTGTACGGCGGCAAGTACGGTAGATCTAGTTCTGTTGTGTGGAAATGCAGGACATGTTGGGGGATCAAATCAAAACTAATCGTCATAAGCAGAAGCACCGATTCTGTCATCTATCTATTTATGTACTAGTCACTAGTACAAACAGAAAATCAGTTGTATTGCACTGCTCTTCTGAAGAAAAATGCAGCAAAACAACCTAAACGACAACATTTTAAATTACAACTCATGACAAATGATGTGGAGCATGGTTGCTAACCCTACAGACAACTAATACGATTGAACCCAGACATCTAGAGCAGCTACAGCTTGTGTTTGACCGTGGTGCGGTACTGTAGGGAGATGAGATCATGACGGGCGGGTATAGGAGACCCCCGGGACAAAACAGGTGCATATTTCAAGGTCAGAAAACAGCTGCATGAGTGTAACTAATGAAGAATGTGGCTTGTGTGAGACAGAAGAAGAAAAAAGAAAAACAAAAAGGGTACTTGAAGCGGCATTAGATGTGCTGGGTGGCTTATTATAGAAAAAGCAGAAAAATAGAAAACAATAAACAAAAAGAGAAGAAGAAAAAAGTACATTGTGCTGTTACAAAGTCTAAAGATTTTCAGTTGTGAGAAAAGTGTGAAAAAGTTTTATCTGTGATGTAAATTCTGGACCGTTGGTCCTTCATTTAATAAAGTTACAAATGAGGCAAATGATCAGAACAGATTGAAGCATTCACACTGTTGTGATCCATTTTTCTTCAGAAAGTTATTTGACGAGTTTCTCGTCCCGCAGTTTTCAAGTTATTTCAATAAATCGTTTATCAAAACGTTCAGCTCTTTCAGGACAATTCTGATATGACTTTTGGTATTGGTGCAACTTTAGCTTTTTTAAATATTTTGCCTTTCCTGCCATTTTTTAATCATAGGAAATGAATTGAGCTCATTTTACATCCTTCAAATCTTTAGATCTGTTTACAACATTTTACTGCTCCTTTCACATTTCGTTCTGGTTCAGCTTCCATGTAGAAATTTAAATCTTTTTTCAGCTATTTTCAGCTAATTTCAGCTGTTTCTTCAGCCGTTTTGTGCTCCTTTCAGATTCCTTTTGCTACCACAACATTTTTGTGCTTCTACTAATTTCTTTCTGCTAATTTTAGCTCGTTATGCTCCTTTTGGCTTACTTCTGCAGGTTTCATTTTTTTCTACAATTTCAGCTACTATTAAGCTGTTTTTATACAAATTTGAGCTTTTTAAGCCAATTCTAGATTCTTTGCACTTGTTTTGACTTTTTTCAGCCTATTTCAGCAAAAATGTGCTCTCTCCACTTCCTTCTTGTAATTTGAGCTTCTTTCTGCTTTTTAGCTACTATTCAGCAGTTTTTTTTTTGCCAATTTCAGTTTTTTCATATAATTTCCATTTTTATGTCCTCATTTTTGCTTCTCTCAGCAAACATGTCCTTTCTGCTTCTTCTGATAATTTAAGCTTGTTCTACTTTTTCAGCTACCTTTTTAGCATTTTTTTAGCTAATTTCAGCTATTTACAGGCAAATTCAAGTTTTTCTTGGTCATTTCTGCTACTTTCAACCTGATTCAGCTTGTATACTCCTTTCAGGTTTTTTTTTCTGCTAGTTTTTGCTTTAACTGCTATTTCAGCTACTATTTAACCATTTTTAATGCAAATTTTAGCTTTTTCAGCTATTTCCAGATTTTTTTTGTTCATTTCAGCTCTTTCCGCGTTCTAGTAATTTAAGCTTCTTTTTGCCTTTTCAGCTACTGTTGAGCTGTTTTTTTTTGTGTGTGCTAATTTCCACTTTTTTTTATCTGATTTCTGAACTTTTGTGCTAATTTCTGCTTATTTAAACATAATTCAATTCAGTTTATTTATATAACGCCAAATCACAACAGAAGTCATCTCACGGCTCTGAACAATTAAGCAATATATGTTCTTTCTTCTGCTAACTTAGGTTTGTTCTTTCATTTCAGCTACATTTCAGTATGTTTTTAGCTAATTCCAGCTGTTTTTCAGCAAGTTTTTCAGCAATAAGCACTCACACTGCATTTTCGCAGGAAATGCCATTGCTCTAGTGGCTTTTATGGCAGGCCAAGGCTAATTAAAGGTGAGCTGGTCCATAGAGAGGAGTTCAGGAGCAGAACAAGCTTTACTGGGAGCAGACGCTGATTATTGTGCCTATCCTGGTCTGACCCAAGAGTCAGAGACCCAAGAAGCTCATTGTGTCAAGGCTGTCAGGGTGAGGGGATCGAGAGGTAAGGAGACCACAAAAACGATGCTCATGCCACGAGGGATCAGGATGCAGGGCCGAGGGTCATCATCACCTGCCTCTTTCATAATTTAAAACACATCTATTGCTCCTGTTGCAAATTTTACTGCCTCCCTGGACACTCATTTCATCTGCTGCGACTTTTGTATTTGTATCAGTTATGCCAATTTTATTTCTTGCTACTGTCAATCATCTCTTATTTTTCATTGTCTGTTAGCAAAGTATCACATGACAAAATGGCCAGATTCTAATAAAACTTTCAGGAACTAATTTGTGGATTCACATCTACAGCTCTTTAACCTTTGGGGTCAATACATGTCAAGAAGGCCATCACAGCTAACTATCGCTAGCCGACACATAAATGGCTATAACTTAGTCAATTAGATATTTATTGAGCTAAAATATGGTGTGGTACTAGCTGATAGTTATCCCAAACACACACTAAGTGTGCTATTAGATTACAGGACAGCTCACAATTTTGTGTGACATCACACAAATTATTATTGTCAAGGTTTGAACAAAATGGCTAAAACTCAGGTATAACAGCTAGATGATGATATGCATTTCTTCAAAGATAGCTATATTCTTTTTACGTGTACATGCTGGGATGAATGTTAGTGTGTAGCATCTTAATTTGGATGAAATTCTCACGTTTATACTTCCAAGTAGGGACTTATTGATTTTGTTAATCCGGCTTCAAGATCGCCTTACATAACCGTCCTGTCCTTATGTTGACTGTAACATCTTCTCTACCCAGGGAGATTATTAAGCCTTGTTTCACATCTCTATTCAAGGCTTTCTTCTTTATTCAGTTGCCTCTCATCTTGTATGGCTTGCCAAAAAGATTGACCAAGGATGCCAAAAAAATCCCCCAGCATCAATCCAGCATTGTTGCCAGAAATGCACTCATTTGCGTGTGATATTAAACAAGTGATACTCTGCTTAATACTTGTAATAACATAAAAGATGACCATAAAACAAGGAAAAAACACGAGTTCTGCTTCTCTTAGCCAAAATCAACATTATAGGCTTTTAGTGCCACCGCTCTGTTAAGTTTCGACATTTTGCTGTTGGAAATATCAAAGTATTTATCACATTATGCATAAATTAATATTCTGCATGTTAAACAGTGAACTGAGACTCCCGTGTTCAAAGCTGTCTGTGCTCATTAGCATTCCCAAGCTCTCCTCATGTATCCAGGGTGAGTAATTACTGTAATGTCTCTAATTGCACACTTGGTGATTAAAACTGCATTTTATTTCATGGTGACCCTGAGAACCAGGTGACCAAAGTTACAGCGTGAGCCATCTTTCCTCTGGATGTGTATTACTTATTTCATTAAAAAACAGTCATAATCAATTCAATTCAAAAATACTTTAATCCCAGAGGGAAATTAAATGTTGTTGTAGCTCATTCTCCTGGTTTCATTAAAGAGATGTTCTAGATGGTGATGGTTGTGGGCAGGAAGGATCTCTTGTGGTGGTCTGTCTTATAGCGGATCTGAAGAAACTGGCCACAGATGTTGAGCCGTTTACTTGGACTTGGTGGGCCTCTCGGTACTCCTGGGCAGCAGGACCGCCTGAATGTTGGGCATAACTCCTCCCAGAGCGATGGTCACTCCTCTCAGCAGCTCCTCATCATTGCAGACAGCCAGCTGCAAGTGCTGGAGGATGATCCTGGTCCTCTTGTTGTCACGAGTCGTGTTTCCCACCAGCTCCAGAGTTTTGGTGGTCAGGTACTTGAACATCGCCACCAGGTAGACGAAGATGCATCCACGGCACCTCCTTTACAGCTCATTTGGGATCTGGGGCTGTAGTTGAGGTGTTATTTGAGCTTTGAGATGTTAATCTGCTGCTCCCAGTTGTAAAGAACACATTGTTGCCAAAGTTACACAACATAACAAATGTTCAAAAATAAAAAGATTTCAGTGGTGCCCTGAGATGACATCTGTTGTGACTTGGCGCTATATAAATAGACTGAATTGAATTAAAATCCTTCCAGGTACACAGCATCCGGTGCCAGAGGAAATTATCATCCATGCTGTTGTTAAAATGGTCTCTTGTCCATTTTAGCACCAGCGTAACTAGTTTGTTCCACTTTGGAGTAAGCTGCTGGGGAAGAATCAGTTTTGTCTCGTCTTTCCTTGACTGATGAAGCCTTCTGGATGGAAGGTGAAACGTTTCAGAACAAAAAAAGAAAACCTGTCCAGATGACCTGACTGAATATTGTTGGATATCTCTCTGAGCTACTTGAACCATATGTTCCTTCTCAGGCGCTGCGATCATCTGATCAGCTGTTTTTGGTTTAAGCTCAGAGAAGATCAGGTTTTTCAGTCATGGGCCCTAAACTCTGGAACAATCAATAAATGTTTTCTAAAAACACACCTGATTTCACTAACTTTTAACACAGTGTGATTTGATTTAATATTTTATTGTTCTGTGTTTTTAGGTTTTTCTTTTGATGCATTTAATTATTACTATTTTTCTTTAAATTACTGCCATTGATTTTTTTATTGTTAAGCAATTTGGTAATAGCTGCTGTTTTAAATGTGCTTTATAGATAAATTGGACTTGACTTTAAATAAATTCTCGTTTTAAAAGTTCAAAAACTTGAATTTCTATCTATCGCAGGGTAGCAAAGATTAATCTTGAAATTTTACAATCTTTTAAAAGGCAATTTGCAGCAAAGAAATAGCGCCCGATTAAACAAAACCAATCAAAAACACGTTGGGTTGTTTACAGTCGTCATCTGTTGAATTACTCGTCCAGTGTTCGACCGACAGGGCCAAAAATATCAAATCTGGAAAACGTTTAAAAATGGGAAGTGGGAGGTCTTTAAGTAATCGCTCAGTGTCAACATGAACTGCAGGACTCCTGGGTGGAGGTTAAAGAGTAACGTGGGTCAGCCGGCCTCAGCTGGTAATTGATCGAGCCGAGGCCACAGCAGCCACATTCCTGCTCCGCCACACGCTGCTGAAGAAAGAAGAAAATATCTTAGGAAAGGTCCGGGTTAAGCCACTGAGAGCTGACCACAGGAAACCGACACACTGAGAAAAGGCAATCAATAGGAGAATAAAAACTATGATGGAAATCATCTTCAGAAAGCAGTTTGCTCAGAATTTTCACAATAAAGCTCATGTTTGTGACAGCTCCGTTACCCATCACAGCTCTGCAGGATGCTTTTCAAATATAATTCTGAAACTAAAAACCGTCTTCCAGAAACTGAATTAGCTAGAATTTAACCAAATAGTTCAGAATGCGTTTCCAACCTCTTTGGATGAGCGTCGTCTCTTTGAAGTAGGAAACGGAGCCTTTAAACGGCGGTGGAAACACGCAAACAGGCACTTTCTGATTGATTCTTCATTTGTCCCAGATATTTCATTTCATTTCTTTCTGAGTCTTTAAATGATTAAACAATATTATTTTCTCTGAATTTCTATTTGTGTCTTCTATTTTTTTTTTTTACTTCGCCTGTTTGCAGTTTAAACAGAGATGACAGTTCAATTAAACAAAATAAAACAACGTTGCCCCATTTTTTTTTGTCCGATAGGATTTAATGCAACTTCACTCATTAGGAAAGAGTCAGGGTGATAAATATATGTGGCTTGCTCGACACAAGAGTAATTTACATGAGGATATTAATAGATTCATCATCCGGGCTTAAGCACATCAATTATGAAAGGCCTGTAACCTGAAAAAAGTAAAAAAAATAAAAAATAAAAAAAGAGCACCATTGAAATGTTGACGAGAAATGTAATTACTGCAAATGAAGCAGAGGCAAAACAAACACATTAACAATGAGCTATAAACACTGAATAATGAAATCAAACTTTGTATAAATAAACGTGTTTATTTATGAGCATAAAGTTCCGAAGCACTTAGAAGTAATTAGTAGCTGCTTTCTAGTGCTCGCATTAATCAAGCAGTGTACTTTAAGGATTTTGTATTTCATAAGTAAGACAAGTTAAGTTTGCTCAAGTGCTTCAGTGACTGCTATTAATGTTTTGGTGTCAACTTTGTGTAACAACCAAATCCAGGATGGTTTAATCAAAACAAAGGAGGGTGTCTTAACATCTTGAAAACTACTTTTTCCAGCAGCTTCGGATGTTATCAGCCCATTAAATGACCATTATCATCCCCATAGGATGCATTCAGACTGTCCCCTCTACCTCCTAGTAGGTTTAAAGGTACGTTCTTATCTTTGATAATGTGCAGCGTCGCCCGCGTCTAAAACCAAAAGCTTTTTTTGTTAGCTTTATTGAACCCTTTTCCTAAACCTAACCTTACACCTGACCCAGACCACTGACCCCAAACTTAACCCCCTGATCCTTGACTTAATGTAACCTCCGGACCTTATTAACAGCGATAGCGTACCTTTAAACCTACTAGGAGGTGCAGGAGGGGCAGTCTGAACGCAACCTTTAGGGATGATAACTAATAATGGACATTTAATGGCTTATAAAGTTCAACGTGAGTGACTTTTTGGGGTCTGAGATGGGGTAGAGGCAGGGTAGCCAACTCAGGACCAGAAAGACCCAGCCATTCCCACATGTTGTGGTGTCTTTGGGCAGGACACCCAATCCCCAATTACTCCTCGAGCACTTGCATAGCTGCCCACTGTTCCACCTGAGTGTATCCCAGGTGCGATGGGTTAAATGCAGAGAGCCAATTTTGCCATTGTATGAGAACATACAATGATGACAACATATAGCACTTTATTATAATTTTTCCTGTTTCTACAGCAATCACAACATTTTTTTTTTCTGTCCATCAGCGTTGTAATATGTGATAAAACAATTAAGACACTCAGCAGAAAGTTGGTATAAACGTTATTTATATATCCGCTCAAGACGACTAAGACTTGCGACCGCTGCTTCCTGGTTCACGTGAACATTTGTATTACAAACATCTTCAATCGTTTGCTTAATTAAATATTTCAGCTGCGGTTTGTGATCAAACCCAGAGCACACCTGAGTAAATCTGGTGAGAAAAAAAAAACAACAACATTGCCTGAGGACAAAACTGTTTCAGGGATTTGTAGTGTTTGAAAAGCAAAACACAAAATGTACCGAGGGAAATTTTGACCACCCTTGTCTTTAACGGGAGGAGCTCCAGGCCTAAAAGTCTCACCAAGCTCTTGAGGGGGCAGGGGGTGGGGTGTTTATGTGATGCTGTTGAGGTTTTGGGCTCTTGGGTTTGAGCTGCTTGGCCTTGGGGCTGAGAAAAAATAAATATCTCAAGGGTATCAGGTATCTGAAGTGTGAAGGAAAGAAAGAACAGAGGAAGGAACTGGTGATTTGGTTAGCGTGGAATATGGGCTGTGGTATAAAGGAATGACATACATGCCTCTGATGATAATTGTGGCTCTACAATTTCTAGCCTGCTAAAGAACTCAGGCCAGCTATAAGTCAAATGAGAAAGCCTCTGAGAATGCGATTATGCGATTGCATGGGGGGCAGCAGATCAGACACACCGGAGTCACAATAATGCCCCAGCTGTTGCTACAGAAATAGGCTATGTATGACGAGCACAAGCTGCTGGAAAACGGCCCTGAAAACATGTCAAGGATGCACGGAGTGCTCTCAACAGTGCCCCTCTCAAAGCACCATCACGCCTCCTGGTCCATCCATCTTGTTTCAATACCCAGCTGGAACTAAATACCACATGAGACCCGATGTTGACTCCCATGAAATAGGCCTGCCAGGTCCCCAGAGGTCCAGTGTTCAAATGGATTTCCGCACGCTGGACACATCTTCATCTGAGTGTCCTCTTTTGCAGCATAGACACTAGTATCTAAAGAGAGAAGGGTTACAGCTTGCTTGTCGTACTGTTACACAGTCGACCTACTTAGAGTAAGGACATCCCAGTAAAACTGGATTTTGAATAAAACGGGGCTACCGAACACTCAATCAAACGCGTGTCCAGAAATTGCACTCTGTCGAAAAAATGAAATGGAGGAAGGAAAGTGACGGCACTGAGAAAGCACACTAAAATTTTAACAAGAAAAAAGGTAGCCAAAAGGAGGTCCATCTTCTGTAAATTTCTGGCGATAAGGAAAACCTCTCATGTCTAACTCTACAAGTGAAAAGAGGGGTGTAAATAACTGAGGCAATTTTCACCCAACACTTCCCTCCTGCAGTCTTATAGTCTACCTTCCCCTATCATTTCCACACACAGACACCTGACACCATTATTCTCTGCCAATTCTTATTCCTCCCCTCACAGAACACTTAATGGCAGCATATTCTTTAATCTCTTTTTGGAACAGGATGTACAAGTAAATTTGAGGGACGTTCTATCATCTGAGGTACATACAAACTTGACAATCCAATCCTGACTGATTTATAAAAGTTGTATTTGCTGCCGGGTGCCGTCTGCATGCCTGTCTTCATGCAGTTTGTCACTGCCAAGAGCCCCCACCTAACGAGTGCTGGGGCAATATAAGAAAGAAAGCAAAGGTTCACACATCAAATAATTTATTGGATGAGTGCTGACATGATTCTCTTTTAGTCTCGTTGATTTTTTTATAGTTATTTCTGTGTGGAAAGTTACTTTTACTCGGGTCACTTCGTTGTACTCTATAACTTCCTTTTTTCGCCTTCCTTCAATGCACTTTCATGAACAGCTGGAAATACAAAAATCATAATTAGGGAAACTTGTGTCTAATTATGTGCGCACACTAAATGCATTGAAACGTTTCAACTGCCCCCAAAGTCTTGTATCTTCTGCTGTGCCACATCTTCCACTCTCTTCAACATCACCTGGAAAATGCAGCTGTCACTTCAGATATCTTTCCAGTGAAGAGACGTTCACTTTTCTTTGATTAAATTCCTCTCTTTAAAACACCTTTGATGAGGATATCACAAAACAATGACACCCAGAGAAGATTTAAGGAAATGGGCAAAGCAAAGTCTTAAAATGGGATATTTGCAATTCAATTCAAATCAATTCAGTTTATTTATAAAGTGCCAAGTCACAACAGAAGTCGTCTCAGGGCACTTAACAGAAACATAAAACATAAAAATAATAATTTAACATTATTTATCTGAGGAGCAGACTGCTTCAACTCCATCACAGAACTCTCATCTTGAGCAAGCATGAAGGCAACAGTGGAGAGGAAAAACTCCCTCATGAGGCAGAAACCTTTAGCAGAACCAGGCTCAGGACAAGCGGCCATCTGCTTCGACTGGCTGGGTTTGGTAAGAACAGATACACAATGGCAGGTCAAGAATCACCTGTTAAGATAAATAGTACTAAATGAAAACTATTCAATTTTAGCAAATTGTTTGAGAAAATTAGGTCAATTTGTCCTCCAGTAGTCTAAGTCTATGGCAGTATAACAAGCCAACCCTAACTATAGGATTTATCAAAAAGGAAAGTTTTAAAACTGGACAATGTGTCAGCCTCATGGGCAGGATCTGGAAGTTGGTTCCACAAGAGGAGCCTGATAACTGAAAGATCTTCCTCCCATTCTGCTTTTGGAAACTCTAGGAACTGCAAATAAGCCTGCAGTCTGAGAGCGAAGTGCTCTGTTAGGAAAATGTGCAACAATAAGATATGTACTATAAGATGGAGCTAGGTTCTGGAGGGCTTTGTAGGTTAGAAGTAGGATTTTGAATTAAATCCTGGATTTGAAGGGGAGCCAATGGAGAGAAGCTAAAACTGGAGAGCTATGATCTCTCCCACTAACTCCAGTTAAGACTCTGGCAGCAGCATTTTGGATCAACTGAAGACTTTTTAAAGAAGTATTTGGACACCCAGATAACAAACCATTGAAATAGTCCAGTCTAGACGTGACAAATGCATGAACCAGTTTTTCTGCATCATTTTTAGATCAGATGTTTCTAATGTTAGTGATATTACGCAGGTGGAAGAAGGCAGTTCTAGTAACGTTTTTAATGTGGGGGATAAAAGACGTCCTGATCAAAAATAACACCAAGATTTTAACATTAGAACTGGAGGACAGATTAATGCCATCCAAGGAGGCTGGAAGACTGAAAAATTAATTCCCAAGATGCTCAGGTCCAAAAACCAAAACCTCAGACTTGTCTGTGTTCAAAAGCAGAAAATGTAGTCATCCAGGGTTTTATGTCTTTAAGTGGTCTAAGTTGCTTGCAACACGTAAGAATCAAGGAGTTGGATGTAGTTTGATATTTAACAGGGGACGTTTTAACAGCATCAAAGGTACATGATGTGTGTGTCATGCAGACATAAAGCAGCTTTAAAACGCTCACATTTTTTGATGTTTCAGTCATAATCTCAAGACGTGTCATAATAGGCTGTGAAAGTTCACACAGGACAAAACACAGGAGTACGACAGCCTATTTTCTGCCCACTGTATGCTAGCAGAAAGGGCCACACCCAGTCCAGCGCCAGACAGGCAGTCTGCCCTGACTTTGTGGTCCAGCTGCCTGGCTATATATGGAGATGAAAATTGCAGGGTTGAGCCTTCGCTGCCTTGTAGGGCCATAGGAGCAGAGGCCTCAAAACTAACCAGAACTGTATAACAGCTTGTAAAAAAACCACTTCCCTGAGACGAATCAAGACTGTTATAGTCTAGAACAATGCAACAATGCAAAAATAATGAAAAAATAAAATAAAACTGGTATGAAGAGCTTCTGCTTTACTTAGAATATGACCCCAAGTGGAGCCGTTTTCCTTAAACCTATATTTTGCATTAAAACACATGTTATCCATTAAAAATATATCTCAACTCAAAAGTTTTTTATTACATTTTGCAAAAGGGGCCCGAGTGTTATTAGGCATTATTAAGCTAATCAGCAGATCGGCAGCGTCAGCATATGCATTCAATTCCTTAAATCAGTTTACAAAGATGAATGGCCCTCATTTATCCCCACAGCTGCTCTTATGCTGAGTGCCGTCCCTGCGTTTGTCTCCATCTCTGCAGTTTGAAAGTTGTTTTTCTATCGGGCAGATGGAGGATATGGTCAGAGACTAAAAGAGGAAACTAAATGGTAGATGCTGTCAACACATAATCTCTGCAAGACATGTTAAAGATTTCTCGTGAAAGGTTTGAAATGGTTGGGCTGGTAGTCTTCATGTGTCCAGAACAAAAAGAAACTCTGAGCAAGTTGTGGTTTGGCAGCAACAAATAGAAGGATTGAAATATCCTGAAGACAGCGCCGGTAAACGGAACCTAACTGCCCTCAAACCCCCCCATCTAGTGAGTCACCATTATGCCAGCATGAGTCTAAAAACCTCAAAGTTAACAAGCCAGAATAAGCACGCAGCTTTAAAAGACTGGTGAGATTTCTGCACAAATAAATTCCACATGAAGAAAGATCCATCTGATTAAACCATGTTGGCCCATCTGCAGGTTATAAAGCAAGGTTTTCAGATGCTTATCACCAGGCATTTTGTTCTAATCATGCCGCAGTCAGCTGTTTGTCCCGGCCGTTTATCTGTCAATAATGAGGGGCTCAGTAGCTGCAATTGCACAGCCTCTTATTGTGTTTGTGTGGAACACAAGAGGGCTTTGTTGGTTGGATCAAGTTGAATCACATTGGGGATTTTCATAAAAGCTTTTGACATCTGGACCAGTGGTAGGGTCTTTGTCTGGGCATCCAATTTGAGTAATGGGCTCTCGCGCCGTTCCACAAAAGCATACTGGCAAAAGGAGAAGCAGGGTCTGTTGTCGGCACCAAAATCAACAAGCTCGTTCAGTTTAATGTGCAACTGGAAACAAATGGTTCAACATATTCATAAACTAATAGATCTCCGCTTGGAATTGTGAACATTAATACAGTTCCTCGATGCAAACTGCATTTTATGCTCACATGAATCACAATATTGAACGTTCCATTGGTTTTGCCTCCAAGGAGCCAGATTTACCTCATAAAATATGTGATGCAGTTAGCAAGAAAAAGCATTATTTAGGGTAATAGTTTTATTTTGCACGTAATAAGGACCAAAAGTCTGTCGGATTTTCACATAAACTTTTAAAAGCATAAATTCTCATTTTTTAATGTGTAAATGTCTTTCAAACTGTGGTTGCATTGTAACAGCTGCATTACAACAAAGTGACCTGGTCAACAGTCAGGCTGTAAATATAAGCTGAGGAAAATGCATTGAGGTAGGTGGATGAATAAAGAAATTGCATAAGACACACACAGAAGTTCTCTAAAAGTTGGAAAAGCTAAACTTAAAATTTTAAATGAATAATAAATACAAACTGCAAAAAGGGTTTGTGAGTCCAATAGGCTGCTGAAGGTCATTCCGGCAGTACTTATTAGTGTTCTCAGAGGACAATTACCAGACACTTTGCCAACGACTAGAATTACATTTAGACATTTCAGTGATAGAAATTTTTAAGCTGGAGTTAGACACACACACTGAACTGACCTCACCGTGACTGAGGAGAAACTGCAGCACTCCACACTTCAGAGGCAAAGTAACCCTCAGGTTTACACTTTTATGTAGAACGAGCCACACTGCAGCAGGATAATGAGCCCAAACGGGTCTCAAAGCTTTGTTAGAACTATATGAAGACCAGGGAAGGTAAAGGAGTGTGACTGGAAAGATTTCTCTCTCACCTGAGCTCAAACTCACTGGAATGTGATGAAACAGCACTTTAAGTTCAAGAAAGCCAAACATTCCAGACATGAAAAGCTTTTTCAAACATTTCCATACTTTCAGTGCAGAGAAAATATTAAAATGTTCACCTCAGGAGTTGTCATTGAACCAAAGGGGCAACTATGACACAAAGTAAGATTTAAAATGCAGACGCTTGGCTTCAACAAATCCAGACTGAATAATTTAGAAGAGACTGGTCAACAGCCTATATACCTTAATGACTCACATTGCTTGAGAAATAATAGTGGACCACTGGCTGGTGTTTTGATACCGTTGCACTGTTGCTCTCAGCCTTAGAACTTCACAACAATAAACTTCTTGCATTAAAACTTATTGTTTCATGACCAAGTCACATATATTTTTGTAGTGGGTATACCGTAGTAAAGTTAGTTTTAAGTTGGACGTTGGGCACCGCTCAAGTCATGGAACGTGAATGTCCAACGTCCAACGTCTGTACGTATACTGTGCTTAGAGACCAAAGTACACTGGTTAGTACAATGTAAATGTCAATTTATTTTTAAGCATATTGAACATTTCCAAATTTCTCTGATGCTTATACGTATTGAATAAATGAACAACAAACTTTGTACAACAGTTGGCTTTGTATTAAAAACATGCTTATAGAATTTATAAAACAGTATCAAAGCAAAACATGTTCAAGTATTAAGTAGTAAGTACAGAAGTATTAATTATTCAATTATTCGCTGGATAAGCAAATGTAATAAACAAGCGCTGCATGCAGATCGATTGCTTTGGAAGTGTTTAACTGCCGTTTAACGTATCAATGACGTGCCTAATAATATGTCATGTATCAATGGGTATTTTCAAGTGGGTATACTGAAATTCTTAAGTTTTTATAGTGGGTATACTCCATATTCATTCAATCTTTATTTAGACAGGTAAAACCCACTGACCCTCGAGGACTCTTTTACAAGAGAGACCTGATTTCAACAAAGAATGCCCGCGTACCATGTAGACTACACCACTGAGTCACACTGCCCCCAATGCAGTGGGCAGCTATGTAGGCATCTGGGGAACAATTAGGGATTGGGTGTCTTGCTCAGGGCCACAACATGTGGGCAGGGAGGGGAGTCAAACCACGACTTTCTGGTCCGAAGTCGGCTGCCCTCTACACCATCTCGACTCCTTACAACTGAAGAATGTGCAGGAATCCAGAGAAAACTATTTCCCTTCCCAACTGGAACTCAATTAAACCACCTTGATGATGATCTATGATCAATAGAGCCACTTAGCATGTGACTGAGCAAGACACACTTGGTCTCACTTCGCTTCGCCCTCAAACTCTAACTCTCTCTTTTTTGTACTTTGGTCTGACCATCTCTGCAACACACAAAACACCACCACCCACACACTTGGAGTTATCCACATTTCACACCTCTGCCAAACAGTAGTGCAGTAAACAGTTTCCATGTTCCAAGGTCTGTGGTTAATCACTCATCACAGCGGTCGCTGAAGGTGTAGAGCTGTCCCATCGACGCTAATTCTGAGGCACAGCTACTAATTAAAACTTATTGCTTAAGGCTGCTGGGTTTGGCACTCCGATGGAGGGACAGCTCCTTCACACACCCCCCCACCCAATGGTAAGACAACATCATTGCAGTGTTCAAGCAAAATGCACAGTAAAAATGTTGCTACTAAAAATACAGGGTTCAGAAAAAAATTTAATAAAGTAGATGCTATTTCCTGCATTCTGTTGTATTTTAACTGGTTGTTAAACACCTACAATTGCCAATAAGTAAACACTTGATTCAATAACTATTTTAGAGAGCTCGGCACAAGAATTACCAGCAGTCTGACCAACAGCTGTCATTCTCTCACGCATCTTAACACCGCCCCATCCCCCGGTTGACAAATACTAATGTAGCGCTAAGCAAGCACGCAACACAGGTGTGTCCCCCTCCTTCACCCTGCCAAGGCAAGCGACCAATGAGAAAAACTGCAGCTGGTTTGGTGAGTCGTTGTGGGTAACCAGGAAAACCCGGAGTGGATTTTTAGTGGTTTGAATATTCTCCTATTAATCAAGTGGAATGGATTTGTTCACAAAGAAATGGAAACAGCTCAGTGAACTTTTATTTCATGGTAAATGTGGGGGCATTTATCCATCCATCCATTATTTTTTACCCACTTCTTCCATTTTGGGTCACGGGGGTCGCTGGTGCCCATGTCCGGTAATCACTGTACGAGGGGCAGGGTACACTCTGGACGGGTCACAAGTCCATCACAGGGCCACATAGAGACAAACAACCTCTCACTCACACCTAGGAACAATTTAGAGTTACCAATCAGCCTAACATGCATGTTTTTGGTCTGTGGGAGGAAACCGGAGTACCCGGAGAAAACCCACGCATGCACGGAGAGAACATGCAAACTCCACCCAGAAAAGTCCCCGGGCTGGGATATGAACCAGGGACCTGCTCGCTGAGAGGTAGCAGCTGTACTAGTTGCGCCAGCGTACTGTGGGGGCATCCAAATTAATTTTTTTTTTTAAGTGTGCGTGTGTGTGTGTGGGTGGGGGGGGGGGGGGGCACGTCCCCTTCACATATAATTGTTGCAAGGCATATGACTGTAACATATCAACATTATTGTGATGGACTTGCGACCCGTCCAGGGTGTACCCTGCCCCTCGCACAGTGATTGCTGGACATGGGCACCAGCGACCCCCGTGACCCAAAATGGAATAAACGGGTAAAGAAAATGGATGGATGGATGGATATCAACATTATTTATGTTTTTATTAGTTGTCTCTTAAACTGCTTTGTCTCATATGATGCTTTACATCAATATTTCTACACAAATCAATTACCATTACATATTACACATAACTGGTTTGTTCCGATTTGGAGTAAGCTGTTGAGGGAATGTCAGTTTTGTTTGGTCTTTCCTCAGACTGATGAAGCCATCTGGATGGAGGGCGAAACGTCTCAGACACACACACACACACACACACACAGAAGAAACCATTCAGATGACCTGACCGAACACTGTTGGATTTTTATACCTGGATTATTGAGCATGGACTTTGTATGCAGTGATGCAGGTTTGTAGTAGAACTGCAATGGTAATACCAGAGAGGTATTTACTCGACTTTACCACATGACTAAGCAAGGACAGGTGTTGCCTTCAAACCTATTTATGTCAGAGTTGCAGAGGTGCGATCTGTCAACAGACACTTAAACACATTCTGCTGATTGACGGCTTCACAGTACAAGCTAAATATAAGAGTGCCCTGAAGTCATGTGTGGTTCACAAACTTGATCTCTCAAGAAAACTATTAGCTTTAAAACAATGTGTTTTTCTTTATTCTGATAAAAGCCATTTTGACAACTTCTTTCTTGCTGATGCTTTGTTATGTTATGCACTGGAAGCTCTGACAACCAAAGCAACATTTCTTTCAAACAAGAAAAATGTCTGCACTACATTATGATGTGAGAAAATGTGGCAAAAGGAGGAGAGCTGTGGAGTATGACTGGGTAACAGGCTGCTCTATGATGTTGGGGGGGGGCTCATCCATATACAAATACACGCTTAAGTTGAGATACTTCTTTGCTTTGAGGAACTTCATGAGCGCAAAGCACAGTGGGAGCAGATCACATTCAACAGCCTGATACTGATGATCTCCAGAGACTGGTGTCTTTCATTCCTCCTAACATCTGCTCCCATGTGTCCCAAGTGAAGTTGAATCTCAGCCTAAAGTAGCTACAAGTCAGCATAATATTTGAGGCTGTCTAACAAGCAGTAAAAAGGGATTTCCATGCTTGCAGCTTGAAATATCTAGAAAAAACTGTTGCAAGTATGCTTGTCAAGTGCTAAACCTCTTCAGATTCTTTGACGTTTCTACTTGTGCGCAAATTGTGTGTTATGTTTTGCACAACAGAAGGAATGTCTGACAGATTTGCAGCCCAGACTGTAGCCGTTTAAAAGTTTAAAGTGTCTGAGTGGAAACGAATGACAACTTTTGATTGGTCTGTGACTTTTTCTTCCATTTCTGCTCTTATGACTGACATGCTTGGAGACCAAGGTTCATTGACAACATCCATCATACCAGTGTTATCAGAAACACATTTGTCAGTGTGAATTATGTGAAAATATTCAAAATAATTAGCAATTATCATCTGTTGCAACAACCACCAGTTTGTTTTTAACACCTGTACTGTAAAAGGTGTTTAAGGGTAGTAATGTGTCAAATAGTATATCATATCAATACTATTTAGGGGCCAACTCTTAAAAAAAAAAAATATATATATATATATATATATATATATATATATATATATATATATAAATAAATAACCTTCATATAAAATTTCTCTTTCAGTACATACAGTATTGCTGTTCCAAGAAAATTTTGAAGTTCTTATATCTCTAGGGTCTACTTCCCAAAATGTCTTTTCTGCTTTAGTTGGTGAAAAGCACACACAACACAGCTGAGTATCCTGTATTTGGACAGCAGCGTTAACAAACGCTGGCTGCGCTGTACAGACATCTAAAAAAACATACAAAAAAATAGGATAAAAAACTTTTGTCATGATATTCCAATCATTTCAGAAATCCATCCATCCATCCATTATCTTTACCCGCTTATTCCATTTTGGGTCACGGGGGTCGCTGGTGCCCATGTCCAGCAATCACTGTGCGAGGGGCGGGGTGCACCCTGGACAGGTCGCAAGTCCATCACAGGGGCACATAGAGACTAACGAGACAAACAACCATTCACTTTCTCACTCACACCTAGGGACAATTTAGAGTTACCAATTAGCCTAACATGCATGTTTTTGGTCTGTGGGAGGAAACCGGAGTACCCGGAGAAAACCCACGCATGCACGGAGAGAACATGCAAACTCCACCCAGAAGGCCCCTGGACCGGGGTTTGAACCAGGGACCCGCTCGCTGAGAGGCAGCAGCTCTACCAGTTGCGCCACCGTGCTGCCCTCATTTCAGAAAATTACTCATAAATTGCATAGATTCATTACACAGAGTGAGATATTCCAAGCCTTTATTTCTTGAAGTTTTAATGAGAGTTCCTTTCTGATAAATCCTATAGTTGGGGCTGGCTTGGGTTTCCAGAGCTTTCCCTTAGCTATGCTGCTATAGGCTTAAACTACTGGAGGACAAATTGACCACCTTTCCTCAAATGAATAGTTACAAATGAATAATTTGTATTTGTAATTATTTCTATCTTGTGTGGTTTTTTTATTTATCTTTCCTCCTAGTGAGTACCTGCTCACCTCCATTCTGGATCTGTCATTGTGTGTCAGTTTTTCCTTCCTGTCCTCTCAAATCCAGTCGGTCAAAGCAGATGGCTGCTTGTCCCAAGCTGGTTCTGGAGGTTTCTTCCTGTTAGGAGGAAGTTTTTTTCTTTCCACTGTTGCCTTTGTTCTTGCTCAGGAATGGAGACTGTGATAAAATGAAGACTCAACGCAATCTGCTGGATTCCTTAGATAAATAATGTTACTAGTTGCCTTTGTATATATATGAACATATCTCAGTGCCATGAGACGACTTCAGTTGTGACTTGGTGCTTTTATAAATAATCTGAATTGTATTGGATAATTATGGCTTACAGCTGATGAAAAACGTAAAGTACCCCAAAATAATAGCATGTTTTTGTTTTTTTCAGAACCAGCTTAAAGTTGGCTTTCACATGTGTTAGTTTATGAATGAGTAAAAACTGTTAAATCTAAACATCTAGCATTCTTTGAAGGAATGCATATTGCCTGCTGCCTTTCAGGACCGTTTTAAACTGACTATTTTATCTTGAAATTTTACACCTTTAACCCTTTCGGTCAAATCTTTAAGTTAATATTTTGCATAAATGCACACACTATTTTGAGATCCCATGGAATTTGTTAGCACTCAGATTATGAGTGAGAAAAAACCCTCAGGAACTACCACACTGAGCTTTAGCTTAATGTTTCTAGAATTGACTGTTAGACATTTTTGCACATTTGCTCTGAAAAAACTTGAGGAAAAGTCATTGTTCACTTAAAAGTATGTGAATAAACAAATTTCCGGAACAAATGCAGCCTTTTGTAGAATGTAAGTGTAAGATCAAAATGATTTTTCTGAAGAATAGTTGTAGAAAAACTGTTTCATATTGACAAATTGAATTTATAGACAGTGTTCCATGCTGTAACTCCATCTGGAAACATTTGCTTTAGCAAAAATTGGTCTTTCTGATTTTAAGTAGACATGCTGCAGTAGCTTGGTGGTCTTGTAAGCCTGAGGTTGCTGGTTCAAGCCCAGGTTGCATAAGGAAGGGCGTCCAGCGTAAAACAAACTGCCAAATGTTTCATGCGAGTTCGCTCGCTGTGGTGACCCCTGAAGAAGGGAGCAGCTGAAACAAACTTTTGATTTTAAGTAAGTTTCTTTTGGCTGCTCCCTTCTAAAGGGGTTGCAGCAGCGAGTGAACTCGCATGAAAGATTTGGCAATTTGTTTTACCCCTGATGCCCTTCCCATCACAACCTGGGCTCGAACCAGCAGCCCCGGCATTACGAAGTTATGGCACTTAACCGCTGAGCAATGCTTGGGTTGAGTCTTTTTTTTTTTAGCAATATGCACAGCTGGCTTCATATACAGATGAAAACTGCTCTGATATAAACATTTCATGTTCTCTACTTAGACACAAACTGAAATGTAAAGCAACTCTCTTGAATCCCTAATATTTTAAATGCGACTGTTTGTTACTGTGCATTGAACAAGATTCAGTGAACGCTGAACGCCTGCTTCCTTTTTCTGAGATTCTGTAGAAAGCACCAGACATACATTATTTTGGAAAAAAAAAGAAGATAATAATAATAATAATGTCATCACAATGTCAGCACTGTATGTTTCCATACAATGGCGAAATTAGTCTCTGCATTTAACCCATCCACCACCAGGTGGTGCAGTGGGCAGCTATTGAAAGCGTAGTACTGATTGAACTTAAGGTAACATACTGAGGATAAATACAAAGATAGATTTAATAGAGCTGGCTCAGTGTTACTACTATTGTGCTTTTGACAACAAATGTGTTACAGTATATTTTGGACTATAAGGCACATTAAGCAAAACTGAAACAATGACAGGTTTTTGAGCGTCGTGTACAACATAAAATCAGTTCGAGGTCAGTAAGCACAACCAGAATTAGTACATAAGGCGCACCAGATTATAAATCTCACTTTTGGTTTTTGAGAAAATTAAAGGATTTTAAGTGCACCTTATAGTCTGAAAAAAAAAAAAAAAAAAAGGTAATTAAAGCTTTGTTTCCATTCAGGTATGAAATATATCACAATAGAAAAAAAAACAAAACAAAGTGTTCCAAGAGAAAAGGTGATATAGACCTAAAGAGCAACTTGATCAGAAAATAGAAGTTGCTCGATCCGTTTGTGACGTCTTCATAATAAAAAAAACCCTAAAAAAAATAAATAAATAAATCTAACACGAAAATGTTTCTATCAAGATAATAAACAATCTGATAAAAAATAAATAAATAAATAAATAAATAAATAAATGGGATTGATATTTTACTCAAATTTGTTGCCTTCAAATAGAAACTGCCGAGTTGATTTTGGACAGTTGGAGATCAGCAATAGAAGCCTGCCTCAGTTCACAAAGTTCCCTAAAAATACATCCATACACTTGCATTTTAAATATCAATTTAAGTTTTCATTTGGGCATGGTGCAAACTATACAGCATACAATAAAACATATGCAGAGTTTGTAGCTGTCACTAACAAGCTAATCTTAACCTCCTGAACTTCCTCTTTTCTCTCGGTCAGCTGTTTTCACAGCTCTGCTGACAGCCTACGATTGCACTGACTTGATTTATTTCTAATCACTCTAAGTCAGTCTTTTTCACAAATGATCAAGTTACGGCAAGACCGCACAGCCCAAGGACCTCTGACCTCTGGCACAGAAAGCTTAACTCTTTAAAACTCCTCGTGAAAGCCAAGGTCTCACACAACGCAGGATTATAAACACCGGGGAGCGAGAGAGTTCATTTTAAGCTCACCCTCATCTGCATCTTAATTCTGCTTTTAAAGGCGGTAAAGCAAAAGAGCCAAAGAGAATTTCTTTATTCTCATTTTACTTGGCTGAAAAGATCATGGCACTGCAGCTGCCACCTCAGTAGAGAACTGATCCGAGTACGAGAGAGAAAAGCTTAATAAACTCCATGCAGTGAGCTCCCCCTGAGTTGGAAAGCAAGAACAAAGAAGTCGTCTCAGTAGGGTGTTGGTTGGAGAGTGATATGAAGAAAAAAATGTTAGGAAGAAACAGGACTGTAGACTCTGAGGAACCCTCAGGGTTGACTGTGGGCCCATCTTTAATTGGCAGGCCAGTGCACGCCTGGATGACCACCAAGTGGGACTAGCAGAGATGACCAGAGGGCAGAATAGGCACACCACCACATGGCACTAGCTTACTCCCAAACCACCATGCTAACCCTTCCCGAGCCTTCCCACTATCCCACAGGCGATTCCATCTGTTTCCGTTGTTCCTCGGCTCCTAATAAGAAGGGCTGACTGGGGCATAAGCAATGCCAAACACACTCAGGCGGGACAAGTGCCAAGTTCTGTAAAAAAAAAAAAAAAAAAAAAAAAAGAGCCATACATGGGAATGCATCTCATTGACCCAGAAGGGTAATATCCAACTCCAATTAAGCCTCAGGTTACAGCCATGATCATTATGAGCTTGATGGGTCAGCGACACATTCATTGGAACACAATGAAGCAGTGAAATTAAAAGTACGGATACGAAATATAGAGAACTTCGTGGCAAATAGAAAGGGCGATTTTCATTTTAAATGCATTTCTACAGACATCTTGCATTTTTTACACTGTGCCACAAATGTGTGACTTTCAAGTTGAATCTTGAACAATGCAAGCATTGTTCTCAGGTAAAATGGGCCCTGAAGGAAGTTAAAATTAGCTGAAATATACGTTACTGGCGTCATCCAAACAAAACAGAATGAAAAACTGCTAGCCCGCTAGTGTAAGCCACCACTTCCCTCCACACTCTGAGGACTGTGTGTGCACATTCCCCAGCTACAAACACAGCTCTTTGTCCAAGGGCATGGTGACCATCTATTATCAAATGTTTATTCAACTCCAGGGAAGCAGACAAAACAGGGTGACGAAGGAACAGTTTGGAAAAGTCTGTTTGGATTTGAAGCACCAGAGAGGGGAGAGAGTCAAGTGACCTAAAAAAAAAAATCAGATTCATTGACTAAAACCCTTTAGACATCTTAAACAATCATAGTAATGTCATGCAAACAAATCCCAGGAGACGGGCGTAAGCTGAGCTACACTGCTACAAATGGATAAATTGTTATAATTTTCATGCAAATATAACCATAGTTAAGGGCCAGTGATGTGGTTGAATAGCTAGTTACGCTGGTATTTAGATATTAGTATGAAGTTATTGGTAATTTACAATATATTAGCATTCATAATTTGATTGCCTTTGAGATTTTCTAGAATAGTGTTTCCTGCCTTTCTGTCTGCCTCAGTAGCTAAAAAGCAGCTAGACACATTTTATTGAAGTAGTGAACTCTGTGTCCCTGTGATGGACTAGCGACCTGTCCAGGGTGTCCCTCACCTCTCACACAGTGACTGTTGGATATGGGTACCAGTGACCCAAAAAGGAAGAAGCATGTAAAAGATAATGGATGGATGGACGTTGAACTATGCTTATTACCCACTGCCACAGACGAAAGGTTGATCATGTTTTTGCTCATGTCTGTCTGTGTGCGTGTTGGTACAATCACCAAACTATGTCACAAAACACTGAATAGATTTTAATGAAACTCTAATATTTTTCTTGTTGACATCTACAAGTGATATTAATTTTGCAACAAACCCAATTTAAGATTGCCATCACAGCAAAGTGATTTTAGTAAATGCAAAAAAAGTGCCCAATTCCATTGAGTTTTACACATATTGAGTTAAAATTTGAGTTGTTAGTCGAGACTGATGAGCGCTAACGTCTCACATGGGATCCGCGTTCAAACATTTGCCATCAGCTAGTGAAATCAATTCAACCTGTTAGCAAAAGACTCCACAGAACAAATTTTAAATACACTTTTAGAAAATTGTCATTGGGGTGACATCCACAGATGAAAACTATTTGGACTAACCTAACTGAAGATGGCTGCTAAAAACTGAGCTAATATTTGGTGTGACAATAGCCAAGCATTGTCCTAACAAACTTCAAGAACAAGAGCACAATGTTCGACATCTTTGCTTAAAACCTTAACATTTGAAGTCAACACAATTCAAGTGGGCCACTATAGTTTACTGAGCTTAGCCTACATGATGTCTTTGTGTACATGTCTATACCTCATTGAACTTTAAAGACATCGAGCTAAAATTTGGTATTGTATTAGCTCACGGTTATTCACAGCACATACTTCAAGCGCCAACAGTTTATGCACATTTTTGCAATATTGCACAAAACTACACATTATGGTACGTTTAGGCTATAATAACATAAGATGGCGTGCAGTATACATTACATTAAGGAATGCTAGGTCTTTAACTTTTGTTGCATAAGAATCATATTGGATGGCATCAATAGTTACATTTATTGGTCAAATGCAAATGTGTTGTTTGGGCAACTAAGTTACAGTAATCATAAAAACTAAATCAAAACCCCAATAATATAATCTATCTTTACATTTTTATTACGATGTGCATCTATTCTATAAAAAGCATGATTCCCTTTGATATTTACTTTGTTATTAATTAAGTCTAGACCAGAGAGGCTTTGGGATAATCCTTGATATTCATTCAACTTTTAATTATACAGGTTAGTTCCCATTGAGCCTCGAGGACTCATTTACAAGAGAGGCCTGTTAATGCGTGCATATACATGGATTGGTATTGAAATAATGTCAAATGCACTACAGCTGAGCCCAATAAAAAAATGCATCACTTTTTCTTAGATCCAACTTATTTCTACTTTTTTTGCAGTCTTGACAATGTTCAGTCTTCTCCTTTGGTTTATTCCATTCTAACTTTCTTTTCAATCAAACATTGGTGATTTTTGCTGCCAAAAAAGTGCCGCCTGTTTAAATCTTGTTTTGATATTGAATTTACTGACAAGTGCCCTCAAAATAGTTGAATAGCTGAGAAGTGGACAGGAGCCACAGTGCCGTAATTAAATCTTTATTAATTGATGTTAGGGCAATAAAACTGAACAAAAGGTGCCGACAGTGCAGTCCATCAAGAGACGGTGGGTTGGAGGGGTAATTATTTAGCTGTTTTTGTGATTTATGTTTTCTTTTTTCTCCACCAGCTTTATATTTGTTATATGTATCCAAGACAAATTTCTCCGCTTCACTGGGCCCACATCTGTGAATGAATAACAACGTTAATCCGTACAAGCCTTTATCTTTTCTGCTGTGCATTACGAGCTGTCCAAATGAGCCTTGTTCACATGAACTCTCCATCATTGTGATACAATACGGTGTATAGTTCTATGACCGTGAGCACTTTCTCTAAGACTTAACTGGTGTTACCTTCAGAATATCACAGGATTAGTGAGTGTTAAAAAGCCACTCTCAGATGAGCACCTCTCAGGGTCACATCAAATCGCCACTGCTAGAAACAGGTTGGGGAATGAAAGGATTTGTGGCTCTCTTCTTTGGGGCATGACAGTGAGTGAAGAGCTTAAGTTGGATTGGGGCGAAGAGGCATGAATATTAACAGGAGCTCTTTATTCCTTGTGCATCCTTTACCTATTTTATTTTCAATTATCAGGAGCCTGAACAGAAATAACCCTGTAACTGTGAGACTTGCAGCTTAAACCCAGATGTTTGAACTGATCAGTGTGTGAACGTGTTCCCTGTATCTGCTTGTACTTCTTATAAAAGTCAACCCACAGATGTAAGGCAAGTATCATGGCCAAATGACTGCAGTCAGAGCATTGTTCCAGACACACTGAAGAAAAGATAACATTATCACCACCAGCACAAATTGAGGGGGCCATCTCTTAGCCGTAAAACTAGGAGTGTAAATCTCTGACCAGACAGGGTATAGACAAAAAACATCTGTGAGTGTTCAGGAGAGTCTGTGACCAGGACATTACCAAAATATATTTTGAGCTCTGTGGGTTATTGAGTTAGGTCTTTGTGGACTTGGCTTTTTCCCCCCACAGATGCCATCGGATCCAATTATTTGGACGTTAGGAGGCCAAGTAAATACCTCAAAGGCTTTGTTGTGTTCTTTGAGGTTCCTAAAGAAATGCCTATTGCTGTGCTGCAGAAGGAAGGTGGGGGAAGTTGCCAAGTGGAAGGTGTAACTAGTTCAGAAAACTGTTTTGGTAAATTACAAGGAGTCATTCATATGAATACCAGGATGCAGGTTTGCCTAGAAAAGGATCACCATGCAGGATGATTGTAGCAGCTTACCCACTCTGCCTGCCACTGGTCAGAATGTCAGGGGGTGTCATAAACACAGCTCGCTGTCAAAGGCAAAGGTGGAGCACTAATGTTTTTGCCCTTGCTGTGTGTGTTTATACCATTAGCAAAATACCATATCCCATGAAGGTATGGTCACGGGTGGGTAAACTTAAAAAAAAAAAAAAAAGTCTAATTGATTTTACAAAGAGAGCTCCAATTTGTTTTGTTTTTTAGAATAGTCGACTCATTCCCAATGCAAAATATATTGTGAAACACTAATTGAAATTTAATTAAACTTGTAGATGATTTTTAGCTTTGACATACCTAAATGAATAACTTTGACTCAACCCAATGCAAGATGGCTGCCACAGCTAACAGCTTTGATCTTACACAAAAAAGTGGTTTGGTGTGAAAAAAGCTGAAAGCCATTCACAATACAGATCATGCAAGATATTGCACATCATGTAAGAGATGTTTACGAAAATGGAAAGGACAATTGTTAGAATTTCTCGGCAAACAATCTTAGGCAATACCTAACAAGTGGTGGGCGATACACATTCCTTTAGGGAACATTAAACTTGATTAGTATGATGCTTCTTCACCCCCCGATATAACTTCCCTATAAACGTCTCTAACTACCAGTGTTTTCTTATTTAGCGGCAAAATTTTGATGGAGTGAAAGAGTGGCACTCATTTAAACATTCTACCACAGTGCCTTGGGTGATGCTGTCTATGTCTAGCCTGGGGGCAATACATGAGCTAATGCATTTTTCACCCCTGGAAGACAGATGAGGACCACATGAGCCGGACATGAGCAATTCCTTCAGACAGTGCGGTTAATACAGTGTGCTGCATTCTTCCCATACTGCAAGAACAGGGTTATTTTATTTTTACCATAAAAAAGTAGGAAAGAAAGCAAAACAAACAAACAGAAAAACATAAAAGGCAACCTGGAAAGCACTTGGGGGGAGGAAGCATTGAAAGAACATAAGATAGTAGATGAGGGAGGGGGATATGGGAGTATGATGGAGATGGAAGGAAAAGTATGCCTGTGGCAGAAAAACAAAAGAAAAACCAAACCAGCTCATTACTGACCCAAGCACATGAGAGGAAAAAGATGGAGGAAACAAAAGTTGGAAACATTTTTCAGGACAATGAATGGTGTAAAAAGGAGGAGAAAGGCAGCTAAAGCAGGAAATCTCTTAGACGGGCATTCTTGTATGGTGGATCATTGTTAAGGCGATTTCATCACAGTGTGACAGCAACATATTCTGGACTGCTCTATCATACATGCAGATCCCAGGTCAGCTCAGTGTGCCCTGTTTGAGGGGTCTGCAAGGTCCACTAATGAGCAGCAGACCCTCAGAATAGCAAGCAAGCTTCTGCTTCAAACAGACGTTGAAAGAAAATCCCCACACAGATGAATCTTTTACATTTCTTCCTTTCAGTTTTGTAACCTTGCATTAAGTGTTTTAACCTTTATTATCCCATTTTATTTTGACATAAAGTGTGTTGGTTTCACAAACCTGGTATTCTCAAATGCACCCTCTAAGGCCTAATCTGCCTGTCTTTTTCCACCCTCTCATCTCCCCCATCCTTTCGAGAACACAAGCTCACTGACTCCCACTCCAAGTGTACCAGTGCTGTCCCGTTTTTTTACGGGGTGACAAATTAGCCCAGCAGAGAACTGTATAGACACCGCTGCGCAGTAAACAAGACCCTCGCCTGAGTGAAAAAACACACAGTTAGGAGCTGGAAATGATCCCCTCACTGTCAATGCTCTTCATACTACTGCTTTACGCCCTGCTCTCGCATCCCCTCTGGCCAGAGAAGCATGCCCGGTGCTTCCACATGGCTCGTGCCCAGCATGAACAGCCACGGTGCAATGAGCCACAGCTTAACACCATCTCAGATACTGACAGTGTGATTGCTGCGAAGGAAATGAAGCATAATCGTGACTATTGAAGCCAAAATGACAAGTCAACAGGCCTCGGAGTGGGTGATCACTAATGAAACTACAGTATTTTTTGCCAGTTTTTTTTTTTTTTAAGTTGGACAGGACGTATTTAACATATTTTGATACCTTGAGCATGTCATTAAAAATGGTTGCTATTTTTAGAGGGAGTTTGGTGAGGTGATGCATTGTTCCAAAAACTAGTATCCCGTTTTACAACAGACTTTTGTAGGCACAAGTTTTTTTTTTTTTTAATTATGCTGTATGTTAAGAGTATGTTAAATGAATACAGACCGATAAAAGTAAAAGCCTAGCATTTTCTAAAAAAATACATTTAGGGTGCCACTTTTATGCCAAACTATCATTTTATATTGAGGAATTATGGAATTTTAGTTTTGGTTAAACCTTGAAAATGTTGTACAAAATTATGAGATCCTGCTAGATTTGTTAGCATTTAATGCTATGTGTTTTTGTAACATCCAGTTCCAACTAGGGATGGGGCCGATCCGATCCAGTATTGGTATCGGCCTTCGATACCAGCATAATTTACGTATTGGATTTTCCGATCCACCTGCTGATATTTCCGATCCATGATGCATGTTGCCTGAACGGCGGCATGTCTCATGAACCCAGAATAATAAGACCCGCTTCACATTCAGGAAATCCAGTTCATAGTTTGCAGCCAGCTACAACGTGAGGACTGAGTTAGCAGCACTGTGGCTAACAGCTAACAAACTTTTCATCTAAACATGTCCGCTGTGTGGAAGTATTTTACACTAAACACCACAAAACAAGACAGCAACGTGCAATGTCTGCAGAGCCATAGCGCCACATTAAACTGCGTAAAGTTAGTTTTACGATGGACATTCGAGCTCCGTGGTTTCAGCGGGGCGCTGCTCTTTGCTCAACCGGAAAGAGGCGACTCGACCCCGGCCAGCCGCGTCCAATCTGCCCCGCTCAGTCTGCCCGTCTCTGAGGAGGGACAGACTGAGCCCGGCTGCACCAAATCAGGCTGCCTGCTTCGGATTGAACAAGAAGACATCGCTGAAGCCACGGAGCTCAAATGTTTACAGAGAATTTGATAAACTTCATCATGATTCATGACCAACCACTATCAGTAGTAGAAAACGAAGGATTTCACAGCTTGATACTTGCAGTCAAGATATAGTTTACCCTCCATGCGATATTTATCAGTACAACAGTAGACAATCATAGGGCAGCACGGTGGCGCAACTGGTAGAGCTGCTGCCTCTCAGCGAGCAGGTCCTTGGTTCAAACCCCGGTCCAGGGGCCTTTCTGGGTGGAGTTTGCATGTTCTCTTCGTGCATGCGTGGGTTTTCTCCGGGGGCTCCGGTTTCCTCCCACAGACCAAAAACATGCATGTTAGGCTGATTGGTAACTCTAAATTGTCCCTAGGTGTGAGTGAGAGAGTGAATGGTTGTTTGTCTCGTTTGTCTCCATGTGGCCCTGTGATGGACTTGCGACCCGTCCAGGGTGTACCCCGCCCCTCGCACAGTGATTGCTGGACATGGGCACCGGCGACCCCCGTGACCCAAAATGGAATAAGCGGGTAAAGATAATGGATGGATGGATAGACAATCATAAAAAACATATGATTTGAAAATTATATTAAAAACAAAAACAGCTACATTATAAAGTGATGTAAAATACTAAAAACAGGAACATGCCTGTGGGTTTATGCCAGGTGTTTGAAGCCATTTAACATTTTATGTAATTCATTTATTCATTCATTTAAAAGAAACAAAATAAATAAATAAAAAAATCATCAAAAAGAAACCATTGAATGAAACGAGTGCAGAAAGAAGAAAAATAACTCTTATATCTACCCCTTATTTAAATTTTTTAAAACAACTTTAAACAATCACTTAAATTAATCACTTTAATATCCACTTTACAACTAGGAATAAAAAAGAAACATGTTTTGTGTTAGCAGAATTTAATTCTAACTTTAAAACTTATTCAACATTAATACAACTTACCTCAAGTTGCCTTTTTGGACATGCATGCATATATTTGTACAAATTGTACTTGAGAGGAGATTATTACAGCCTCATATAAAATCAATGATGATCATTATATCGGAACTGGATCGGTATCGGCAGATATTTAGATTTAGGTATCGGGATCAGATCGGAAGTAAAAAAAAAAGTGGATCGGTGCATCCCTAGTTCCAACCACAATTAAATTTTGATCAGTAGAAGTTTGAGCATTTATAGTTATAAACATTATTGTGCTCATTAAAACTAAATAAATGTGGTCACTGTCTTGAATTGGATTGGCTCAAAAAGTTAATTGCACATTGTCATGTCAAACATGACACTGACATGTTTGAAGTCAAACATCAAAACATGTCAAACAGACAGTTGTCTCCAGCAGTTAATGCCAATGTTTTAAAATAAAGATTATTGCATGATATCTTAGTGATCAGAATATACAACAGTGATGATGCCCACCTACTACAATACCAGATTTTAGCTCAATATGTGTGAAATTGTTTTAGCCATCTTTATGTATGCTAAGGTTGCTTAACTGTGGCAGCCATCTTGAATTGATTTGACTCCAAATGGTAATCAATTGTATCTTTCAATGATTACGTTCAGATTGTGCCATGAAAAGCTGCCCAGTAGTTCACGAGGTTCATGGTAACAGACAAATGAAACGCACAGACAAAATCCTTTTCCCCCATTAGTAACAGGCAAAAGGTGGTCAACAATGATCTATTCTAAGAAAGTGGGTTTACAAATGTGTCCAGATGTTAAAGTCTTCAATTTTATGAGCTCAGCATCGCAGCAAATTGTACATGTATAGTGTACAATGCTGGTGTTTACCCAAGTAGACAATGACTTGTAGGATGTATTTGGTCCATTTGGGATCCATGTTTTAAGACTGCAGGAAGTAAACCAGAGTGTCCTGACAAAGTTTTCACTGGCACGACACGGGCATGCAAATTCCACACAGATGAACCCCATCAGAACTTGACAAATGATTCTTCACATCCCCATTTAAGTCAAAATATTTTTTTAGGAATCATCAATTCATCAAAACAGACAATGCATCGAATTCATCTGTGAAGACCAAGCTGAGCATCCTTGATCTCTGATTTCTTAAACAAGACTCAAAAACGGTACCGATTTGAGCCAGAGTTACTTTAGAAAACAGTCGATACAGTTATTGTTGCAAACTGTACAAAAGAAAATGTATTTTTGTGCAACAAAGAAGCCCCATTCCCAAGACATTGTTATCTTCTCTGGTCCCTAAAGCATCTGTGGTCAAGTGTTTGAACTGTGGTGAAATTAATCAGCATTCAGATCTGTTTATGTTGGAAGAAGTAAAATTGGTTTGTTCCAGGCTATAGACAAAAATCACCATTCGGACTCAACAACATGCCCAAAGCCAGACTTTGATGGTTTATGGTTGTAGCAGTGCAATCGGAAAAGGCAATTCAGACTTCAGTGATGCATACAACTATGATATGGTTTTACAGCAGCACATGCTGCCCTCAAGATAACATATTTCTCCACAGATGGTCATGCATTTCTCAACAGGACAATCCAAAAATCCACATTTTGCACACATTTCAAAAGGCATGACTGTCAAAGGAGAGGCTAGAAGAATGACAATGACCCTGCTCTGTTTCAGAACTTGAAATCCACTTGCAAGAAAGCTGGAACAAAAACATAAAAACACTTCAATTCTCAGTATCAATGCTTTTCGTTCTTTAAAGTATTTTATAGTAAAATGTCAAATATTTTGGAATAGTTTTGAAATCTTTCTCGGTCCAAAAAGCATAAAAACATTATTTTAACGCCTAAAATACATTTGATGAGACAAAAACTGATTTCACACATTTCTGTAATAAATGAAAAGCCAAAGTATCAATTAATGTTTTGATTTCCTACCTTTAGATATTGTACTAACTTGCTATTTGTTGCATTAAATTACCCCTCATAATTTAATTTCCTGAACATTTCTATTAAAGGACAAAGGGCATGGTCATAATCTCCTACACAACGTTACACCAATAGCTCTTGCCTCCTTCCTCCTACTCAGGATAACAAATTACAATCCAGCTATGAAAACCAAATAATAATGAGTAAACAAAAAGCCATTTCATGACCTCCTAATGGAAAAAAAACAGCCTCCAGGGAAGTGGAAATATATTGTAGTTAAGTAGATGCCACAACAATCCCATATTTTAATGGTGGGATTTTAAATATGCAAACATGCTGCTGTGGGGCAAAGAAGCAATCATTGGGGCTACAAAATTACAGGGAGGTGGTGGGAGAGGCATTATTTGTTGTGGAAACTCAAATAAATATACATACCTACAGTAAGTACTAAAAGCGTACAAGCCCTTAAATCAGATTTCTAATCAAACAAATGTAGCCTGCAGTTTGTTTCCTTATGGTGTGGCTCAAAGAAGGAATAATTAGGCCCAGGAGCTATTAGTCATGTGTGACCAAGCCAAGAATAATCAGAACCTATTCAACAGAGATACAACCACCGAGGCTAAAGGATGGGCCTCATTAATCATTACAGCATCAGCTACAGCAGCGGCCTTTGGCTTCGCTTTTTATTAATGGTACCCCACTTAAACTCCCTCTGTTTCTGGTCAAGATGCAGAGCGGTGAAAAGGGCATAGTTCAAAATGCAGAGGGGGAACGAGAGCATTAAAGTAGTCCACAGAATGAGACAGAAGTCTTTTGCACCTTAAAGGAACAATCAAAGAGCTAAAAACAACCTGAGCTCTCGTGTAATTCTCTACATTAATGCTCTTTTATTATTTTAATTGCACACCTGTTAAGGTGTACAGACTTCTTTATGCAAGTATATCACTACAGACCTCAATACTCCCGGTAGAAAAATCCAACAAAGGGGATGAATTTGTTGTGGCTCCTCAGACTGATGAAGTCCTTTGGATGAAAGACGGAACATTTAAACAAAAAAAGAAACCATCCAGAGGACCTGACAACTTTATTGGATTAGGTCTTTAGGTTTTATGCTTTTTATTAGTTCCATTTTCTTTTATCTTTTATTGTTGACAAATACATACCAACAATCATTATTTACAATACCTGTTATTAATCATAAAACAGCACTTCTACTCCTGTTTCAGTTTATTTGCAAACTTTGTTCGCCCTGAATTGATCAAATAAAGTGAAAAAGATCAGTTGCTGGTACTACACATGGGATGATCATTTCCCTCCAGGGCCGCCTATTCTTGTGATAGTGTCCAAAATGTGGGGATTACAAAATGTCTCTGTTCTGGTTGAAACATTTCAAACTAAGACCAATAGATCTTGGCCGCTAAAGGTGATTCTAAACCTGCCATCCAACCCTTTCTAAATGGTGCTTTATGTTGTATAATTCAACCAAAGGGCAGCATTTATCACATTTGCAATGAAGTCAACAGAAGCCGGTTTGCTCTGTCTGCGAACAGAGAACAATTGAAAGGTGGGAAATAGAAAACCTGGAGTGGCCTACAGCAGAGTGATTACAGAGTGATTGCAGAGAGGAGCTGAAATTGCTTGTGTTCCACCCTGTTTGTGTAAGTGTGGCTTCCAACGCAGCACATAAAACAACTGTTACTCTTTCAGATAAAACTTTTAGTGCCTTCTAGGCACCTGGCTCTCTGCAAAAACCAGAGACTAGCAATTATACACAAGCATATTTATGAGCGTAATGAAGACACGGCACTAAATTAATCTTTATTATTTCCCCATTTGAAAATGCAATTGTCAAACTGTTTGCAAGACATGAAACATTCTATGCATCAACAATGGCTTTTCCATTGCCCAAGTTTAGCTGTTATGTACTGTACCTTGACCAAATTATAATATTCCCTTTGATCCTGGTGTTACAGATGACATCTCTGCTGCAGATAAAAGATACCAGCCAATAAACAGCATGCGATTACACATTTTTATGCATATCCTCATAAAGGAATTGCAAAAATATGCAGAAAAAAATTGCTTCATGATGTAATTTTTGCTCGTTCCCATGTAAAAGAATTCTACGCCCACACTTCAAGGTGCACACCTTGATGCACAAGCCAAGCATTCAGCTGTTATGAATATTTTTTCTCCTCAGGAAACACCTACCAGCAGTTTAAATAAAGTGGAGGGGAAAAAAAAAAGTTTACGGTCATTAACAAGATATCACAGGGCAACAGGGACGTATTCAAGATTGGATGTGTACATGGAATGAGCTGTGGGAAAAAAAACTGTATCTTTCTGAGGGGGCTTGGGTGAGAAGAGAAATAAAATGACACCCTCAATCAGCCTCCACTCTGAGAGGCCTCCCATTTACGATCACTGTGATGATACCAGAACTGAAGAAGCCGCTCACTTAATGTTCTCCCTGTCTTTCCCAGCATTTATTCTCTGAAGAGAACTCCCCATACCTCCATGTTTTTGTCTCCAGCCCATACACCAAGGCCAGAATAAACTGTTTTCCTCTCCTCCTACTAGTGCAATGGATATCATCTCCAGGAAGCAGCAGTTTTTCTTCTTTGAACACGCATCGACACTCGCACCAAAGCACATGCTGCAACAATGCACAATTTATTCCCATCAGCGAAATCAATTCAGTCATGTGTTTAAGGATGCACTTCCAGGACGCTTTGTAAATTGCAATTTCTGTCCAGCCAATTGAATGCACAGCACAGAATTAACCCGGTGTGCACAGTGTGGAGGAAGGAGGCTAAAGAACGGCCATCCATGCCTGACTGAAGTAAACTGCCTCTTTATTTAAGCTCTACTTAACAGAGTACAACTTTTGGAGCTACTTTCTTTTTGCAACAGTTATTTTTGGACTATCTGACAAATGCAGCAACTTGCTTTAATTGTTTCTTAGAACTTCTGAGAATTTGGGATTAAATGGTAAATCTCATTGATTAATATTTTGCAGTATTTTTTTTTATAACTAAAGCCATTTTTGTCCACAGATGGCTTATGGGTTTTTCAGTATAAAAGCTTTTTTATTTCAAGCCAAGTCAATTCATTGGTTTTCTCTTGATGGGGTTTTGAACATGCTAATTTTTCCTTTTGTTAAATTATTTTGCCAAAGTTCTTGTTTCTGAGATCGGCACACGATTCTCCTTGGCGACTGTGCTATAAAGCTCGAATTTTCAAAGTTGGACTTGAAATGGCCGTCTGGCATGTGAACCTATGAAGAAGTGACATTATTCATATAAGATTGCTTGAGAAAAGGAAGTGGAAACACAAAGCCAAAACTTGTTTAAAACACAAACATCTATTTTGTTTGCACATCAAAGAATTGGGGGTGTCCTCATTCTGTTTGAAATGTAGGGCTATCAGGCCTTCCAAACAAATGATTTTTTCAAAAGAAACTCTAAACTGGAATATGCATCAGAAGAGATGGTAAAAAATTTCAAGTATTTTCCTCTATTAAAAATACATCATTTTCCCCACCAACCCCATAAAGTCTGATTCGATGTCACCTAATGCATTTTGATTGCCATTACTGTTCATCTTTCTTAAACATTAAAAGCAAAAGAAGCATCAAATTGTCCATAAAATCTGTTTTTACAAGAAAGAATTGCATCTGGTTTGACTGTTTTCCAAAGTATTTGGTATTATTGTCAATCTGTCTTAACAGTAATAAAAATATTGGTGCACGTTTGTTACAAATCATAAATTCATCTGCATATATTGGCATAATAAAATGTTTGTTTACTCAAAACTAGGTGAGAAATGATGACAGGAAGTGTTCCACTTTGAACATGTCGATATTGTGCACAATGGACCTGACAATAATCAGTTCCTACTCTAGATTTGTATTAATTATGTTTACTATAAACCAACAGAAAGGAAATGTTAGGGAATTTTTGCTCAATATTTATAGATATTTTTAAGTACTATGGCTGAAAATATTAACTCTGCCCATGGACCATTTGTTTGGGATAGTAGAACGCTAGATGATGGGCTGGGTGAGGCTGCAGCTGTCGCTTCAAGGACTCAGAGTCTGTGAGCTCGGCTGAACTGATAAGTGTATATAAACAAGCTGCACACACTGCGCGTGGCAGATTCTCATGACTGGTCTTTGTATGTACTTCTTGTATATCTGTGTAACCTGTCCTGAAAATCTGACCTAGCAAGTAAAATATGGGTTAAAAATCTCCTGCTGTCAATGTGGCTCCTTTGGCATAAGTAAGATAAAGCGAGAATTTCTCTCCAACAGGAAAAAATCACAACTAACGAAACAAAGAATTGGAAGAAGTTCAAAAGATGCACTGAATGCAGGTAACAAATTAAATCTAAAGCAAACCTGACAATTCAACACAATATGGTGCCTGAGGTATAAATGGCAGAAAAGGAAGCTTGTGTTTCTTTACAAGTTCGTCAAATTTTAGACATTTATTTATTCGATAATAGCAGTTCCAACTCTTTCTTGTACTGCTGACCACTAAACAATATGAGCTGTGAAGAGCAGAAAATCTTCTACCTTCCAAAAACTAATTTCTGGAAGGTAGAAGAAACCGCTCATTTTCTTAGCCTTGCAGAAAAGAAGCACACGGAGCTACCAGCTAATCTGTGTATGGATTTCATCCATTAAGTGCCGAAGCTGCTGGGAGATGTAATTTTATGCAAGGTAGGCTCTCTTTCCTCTCTTTGTCTACTTGCTCATCCCTGACTAAACAAGAGGACCCACAGGGCTGCGTCGCAGCAGGTGTTCCCACGTGCCTACCCCCCTCACCCTCTCCCACCCACCCACTCCCTCCTGCCTCATCACTCCACCCACACCAGTGAGCACACAGGAGGCCCTGCTCCCCTCAGTGTTAAGACGCAACACTTTGTTACAGCTCTATTAGCTAACTAATCTGAAAGAACTTTTCTTTATTAGCCCCTGAAGACTTCTGCCAAGGCCCTTTTCATCCTTTATGAATTCAGCAACTGTGCAGCCGCCGTCTTTCAGCCTCACTTTCCCTTCCACTCATCTCTCCAAATCCCTCAATTCTTCCATCTTGCATGCTCGCTTGCACCTTCTCATACAGCGATGCTTGACGGCGCCGGCAGTGTAGCAGCAGAAACAAGCAAGCGCGCACATAAATGGGAGGAATTGCACATCGCTCACATGAGTTTTCAATCCGCTGAGGTTCACTGCAGGCCAAATGAGCAGCAAAGCAGGCGGTGTATGAAGAAACTCACAGCAGGGACCTTCGGTTTGCAGGTAAATGCACCTCTGATAGAAACGCAAACATACAGGTGTGAACTAATGGTCCCGCTGACACCGTTTGTTTGGCTTACATGGCTTCAAGTCAGTTTTTCAACTCTTCCCCTCTTTGCTTACCTTCAACAACCCAGAGACTTAAGTGTGTGTGTGGCTGGAAGGTGTATGGTTTCAACAAAACTGGAATTACTGACAGAAAGTTAGTCCATGCTATGACGAGATCTGTACGTATTACCATTGTATCATTTAAAATCCATTTAGTTTCACCTGCAGTCCTATCAAAACAGCATCTCTATCAGGAAGTAATTCAAAGTTCTAATTTTAACTCCTAATAATGAAAAGATTAAAAAAATAGTTTGTATTATAACAAAATACACTCACAAGCAAATTTGCTATTAAATTATCTACAGTCTAAGTGCATAAAACATTGTTTTTACAAATGTGATCAAATGGGTGACTTTTGCATTTAACCTTTTTAAATATTTCTACACAAAATATTTGTGATAAATTGTAATCAAACTAAAAATAAGGTCACATTGCAATTTATTAGGTAGACCAAAGTTCCTGCTCAATAATCTAGGTTATAATCCAACAATGTTCAGTCAGGTCATCTAGACGGTTTCTTTATTTTTTTCTGAGACATTTTGTTCTTCATCCGAAGGACTTCTTCAGTCTGAGGAGCCACCAACACACCGAGTCCCACAAATAGCACACTCCCATAGTGGGGGGAAAAACAAACAAAAAAACATTTGTTGCTGATAAAATGGTCTCCGGGGCCCACCCTCTCCCCCGTCAACAAATTGACGGGGGAGAGGGTGTCAATTTGAAGTTCTGAAGTTCATGCTCAGTAATCCAGGTAAGAATCCAAAAATGTTCAGTCAGGTCATCTAGATGGTTTATTTTTTTGCTGAGACGTTTCGTCCTTCATCCAAAGGACTTCTTCAACCTAAGGAGCTACCAACAAACTGAGTCCCACCACAAACCTGACTGAACATTGTTGGATTATTACCTGGATTACTGAGCTTGAACTTTGGTGATTTGAACCACTTTGGCATGACTGTCTCAAAAGAGTTGTCAGGGGAGAGAGTGGGCCCCGAAGACCATATTAACACCAGTAAACTGGTTATTTTCCACTATGGAGTATGCCGTCTGTGGGAATCAGTTTGTTTGGCGTCTCCTCAAATTGAAGAAGTCCTTTGGAAGAAAGTCTCCACAAAAAAAACAACACATCCAGATTACCTGACTGAACATTAGTGGATTATTACCTGGATTATTGAGCATGAACTTTGATGCACAAAACATTGCTTAAAAAAAAAAAAGATCAAACAGGCGACTTTTGCATTTAACATTCACCTTTTCACATACACAAAAAAGTAAATTTGGCATGAATGGTAATCAAAATAATAAAAATAAGGTCACATTGCACTTTATTAGGTAGAATTGGATCATTTTACACAATGAATGAACATACTGTATAAATGAATGAAAATCTTAACTTTCATTATGCCAGCACTTTACGGACATTAAACGTGTTTAAACTAAAACAGTGTAAACAGGAAACATAATGTACAGTTAATGTCTATAAACATAATAAATATGATGAAACCTTTAAATATTAATCATGGCACAGCGTGGCAACAGCAACGCTGAAAGGAAGCAGAACTTTGGATGAATGGATGGATGGAATGAAATAGTTAATTTGCATGGCTGCATGTTGGAGTAGATCCATTAAATTCATTGCATTTGAAAACTTTAATTCTTCTTTCTTCTGGATGTAAATTTTTCTAATGATTATTTCTTCTGGTTTCAGATGCTGTGCAGCTGGAAGGATTTTTACTGAAACCTTTTTAAGTTTGGGCATTTGTTATGCTGCGTAACCATGGCAACAATGTGTGTTTTTTTTTTTTTTAACAACCAGGAGCAGCTGAGTAACATCTCAAAATCTCAAATACATCAACTACAGCCCCAAATCTCAAATGAGTTGAAAAGGAGACGCCATGTACCAATTCCCGTCAACCTAGTGGCGTTGCTCGAGTACTTGACTGCTGAGATCCTGGAGCTGCTGGGAAACTCTGCTCATGACAATGGGAGGACCGGGATCATCCCCCGGCACCTTCAGCCGTCTGTCCGTGGCTCGGCAGACTGCTGGGAGGAGTGACCATTGTTCAGGGAGAAATTCTACCTGGCATTCGGGCAATCCTGCTGCCCAGGAGGACCAAGAGGCTCGCTGGATCTGACAACAAGCTGGATCTACGTGGGCAGATCGGTATCCGTGGCCAGATTTTTCGGCTTCACTACAGGAGATCCCTCCTGCCCACAGCTATCAGCATCTATAACAACTCTTGAACGAAACCAGATGAGCTACGACAACACTTAATTTCCCTTTGGGATTAATAAAGTATTTCTGAATTGAATTGAATTTTTTAATCTGCATTAACATTGGACACAGAACAACAATCAGAACTTATATGTGTAATAAAGTGATTTAAAACATTGTGATAAAACAAAGTAACATTAAAAAACAAGTGTACCATGTATGTTTTACTCTAACGTGCTTTGTTGCTTCTCTCCTAAAACTTTAAACAAACAAGTGTTGACGTGTTACTTTGCCTTAAATCTTGTGTCATAAACACTCGAGCTTTCAACCATTGTTGGCTCACAGACCACAGCGGCTCTAAAACTCGTGGGTAAAACAACAGTTAGCTGTAATTTATAGTTATTGAATGCAGCAGTATGTTGTAGTAAACCCACAATAAAGTTTAAATGGTTTGCCATAATGTATGATGAAATATGAAAGCTCATTAAAAGAATGGAACAAAGCCCACAAGCTTAGAATATAAAGACGGTAACGCATAAATAAAAATAAAGTAGAGACATGCAAACAGATTTATATGTTCAGTGTTTGTTTTTTAGATGACACAAGCATTTGGCATACAAAAAATAGGGCTTATTATATATTTTTAATGAACTTAAAGATTTAAAAACACTTAAATGGGCATAGTTCAGTTTTTTGTTTCAGGTAAAGTTTTAAAATGTTGCCATTTCAAAACGAGAAAAATGTTTGTCGTATAAAAGCCGAATCATCTTCAGATTTAGGTTTTCTGCTTTTGCTTGTGTGTGCACTTTATTATTTTATTGTTTCCTCCATTTCCTGAGATGAAGTGTAAAAACTGCACTGTAAGATTCTGGTGAGGAGTGATTACAGAAAAACAGTAGTGACATCAGCCTTAAAGGCTCTCCTCGCGGATTGGGTGGTGGTGGGGTGGGGGTTGAATGTTTTGCTCAGTCAGGAAGAGCTGGTGGCGTGACAGCACAGACGCCAGAGGAAGACCGTGCAGCCAACACGTGCATGCACACATCCACAAATGCACAGAAGTTGAGATGTGCACAAAAATAAACTTAAGTAAATGTAAAATAAATACTGAGGCAGAAATCTATGGGGTGTCATTTGTAAAGTTACACAGTCAAAAATTAACAGCAATATTTTGGTTTATTTAGCTTTTCATAAGAAAAAAATTGGTTTTATTTTTTCAAAGACATATTTTCACCATGTTATTCATACATTCTTAAATGTCAGTTTCAAATTAAATATTTATTTTTACAAGCTAAATATTTAGTTCACAAACTAAATACTTAAATTGCAAGTTAAATATTTAGTTAGCAAGCTAAATATTTAGCTCTGCACTAAATATTTAGTTTACAAACTAAATGTTTATATACAAGCTAAATGTTTAATTTACAAACTAAATATTTAATTTGCTAACTAAATATTTAGCTCGGACCTAAATATTTAACTTGCAAAGTCTGACCTAAATATTTAGTTAGCAAATTAAATATTTAGTTTAGGAATTAAATGTTTAGCTTAGAAATTAAATGTCTAGTCTGGAAATAACATATTTAGCTTGGACATAAACATTTAGTTTGTAAACTAAATATTTAATGTGGAGCTAAATATTTAGCTTGCTAACTAAATATTTAACTTGCAAGTTAAGTATTTAGATTAACTAAATATTTAGGTGTAAATTAAACATTAATTTGGAACTATGACACTTATAAATGTATGAATAACATGGTGAAAATATGACTTTGAAAACATAAACCCTTTTTTAATGAAAGGCTAAACAAACCAAAATACTGCTGTTAATTTTTGACATTGTAACTTTACAAACGGCCCCACATAGATTTGTACATGTGCATGGTAGAAAAAAAGATATTGGAGGACAGAGTGTGTGGGCTCATTTTGATCTTCCCTTTTTTTCCCCCTCTCTTCTTTGCTCAAAGCTTCTTGCATAAAAAGATGAGCAGAGCAAAGGAAGCTGGGAAGCCTACTCTCTTAAAAAAAAAAAAAAAAAAAATCTTTAAAAAGGAGAGATGGATCTTAGTTCTGTCTTCGGGCAAAACGAAATTGTAGATATTTTTTGTTTCTCTTGTCTGGTTTTAGCTCAAGCAGAGGCAGCGGGCAGCGGACAGCTGACAGACGACCACTCTAACAGCGCTCCCCTCGAGCCCCGGCTGAACAAGAGGGCCGGGTTTGGCAGGAGCCATCACGGAGCTCAACAGCTTCTCTTTCAGGTCAGCCGGAGACAAATACAGCATGTCCGTCTAGTCTGCCAGTCCACCTGAAAGCTGCCAGCATTAGTCCAACACCTCCCGCTCAACTGCCTCCTCCCTTAACAGATCGACCGGGGTAGTTTGACCACAGCCGCCAGTCATTTCTCACAGCCTCCTCTTTTGTTGATAGAGAAAATTAACAGGCTGGCATCCTTTAAAACGATGCACATCACTTCCTGCCTTTCCTACCAGTCTTTTAGACTAAAACAAATGTTGAAAACTGACAGGATTACAGCCACTTGAGTTTTGAATAAGGTAAATGGTAAATGGACTGTACTTATAGAGTGTCTTTCTATCTTACCTTATACTCAAAGTACTTTACACTACAATCTGTGTCCTCATTTATCCATTCATACAGCACTCTACTAGATCGATACAAAGACTAATCAGAGCTTTATCACATTCTTACACTGAGGTGACACACACTGGAGGCAATGAGGGGTACAGTGTCTTGTCCAGGGACACTTCGGCATGTGACTGCTGGTGGAATCTAACTCTCCCATTGGATGGCGACCACTCTAACCACTCAGCTAAATTTTAGCTGTGCATCTGCAACGCCATTTGTGTGTAGACTAAGATCAATTAGTTGAGGTGGCCATCTTGAATTGGGTTGACTCCAAAATAATCTGGTGTAGATGTACAACCAAAATATAATTTCTGACATTAATGAAATCTGACCAGTGGTGCACGAGATATTTTGCCAGCAAACAGGTTTACCTCCAACACCTAATACCAAAATGCTGGTGAAGGTTCCCAGTCATCCAGGGCATGGCGAATTCAAAAAAAGTTCAAGACAAAAACAACTGGACTTTATTTTGTAACTGAACATGTTTCGAGTCTCATCCGAGGAGCTTTCTCAATTCAAAGAACAGAGAGTGTGGGGTTCGAGTTATAAAGCTGAGGTAAGACGTATACATATTCAGATTGCCCCATCACTCCTCACAATGGGGGTTCGTTAGCGTCTTCGTTAGTCTGACTCACAGATGGGAAATTCTGGACATGGCTTACCTCAGCGTTATAACTCGAACCCCACACTTTTCTTTGAATTGAGAAAGTTCCTCGGATGAGAAGCGAAACGTCGTCGTTACAAAATAAAGTCCAGTTGCTTTTGTCTTGAACTGTTTTGAATTTACCCAACAGTACCAAAGTTTTGAGTAAAAATGTTTCAGCCGTGTAAAGAGTACTGAACATTTGTACTCAAGTATAAGTACTGTTACACTGCTTAAATTGTACTCAGTTACAAGTACTGGTGTTGTAAAAAAAAAAAAAACTTAAGTAAAAGTACAAAGTACTCCTCAAACTACTCAGAGTATTTATTACTTTTTAACCAGTTGATGTTTTACTGTATTATCAATAGAAGACATTCAGTTCGATTTACCGTTTATAACAGCTACATTCAAAGTACAGACTCAGATGCTCCGACGCTACGACTTATTTTAGTACCAGGCAAACCGATGGCAGCGACAACATCTAAGATCTTTGCATACTTATCCAAACTAATAACACACACATACAAACAATAAAAAAAGCAATACAGGTAGTTGTAAAACCTCGTATACCACAAGGTGTTTTTGAGATTGGATACTGAAGTCTTGTAAGGTGCCGTCACCGTAGAGATCAAACAAAGTTTACATCTGGACCCGTCTCCTTTTCGCCCTCTGTACATGAAACATTCCTCCAGGTACGGCCACGGGCACTCGTCCTCAGCCTTTACCTCCTCATTTTCTCTGTTGACAGTGTTGCCCTCCGTCTCCATTTTGGCTTTTTCTCCTAATCTTCAGTCCATAAATGACTCTCTACTCTACGGAGTTGTCCTTTGCTTACGTCATAGGTTCATGTGGTCATAATTCAAAGTGCAGCCGTACTCAGTGGCGACTTCTGATTTTAAAAGAAGACAAGTAGAGTACGTTGCCTAAATTGTACTTAAGCATGAGTAAAATTACACACTTGAAAGAAATATAAAAGTACATGTACCCCCCCCAAAAATCTACTTATTTACAGTAATGTGAGTATTTGTAATTTGTTACTTCCACCCCTGGTTGTGTTCAGAATGTATTTTGGAGACGGTGTTCAAACAGAACATCACCAGGTTCAGCCCATTAACTGTAAATATGGCAGAGTTACACATTTTGTTTCTGTAAAAGAACAGTTGGCTTTGGCGGCTATCTTGAATTAGCTTCACTCCAAAACATCATCAATTGTAGAGGTACAGCTACTGATTTGTTTCTGTTCAGTGGCTCAAAGTATTTTTGCTAACAAAGGATCAAATTCCTTGTGTTTGCTAGAAGGTAATCCACTGTAGTGGTGAGAGAACAACGGGCTTTGCTTGACCATTAGGGATTATAGGTACAGACTTGTTGGGAGGGGGTTGACCTGTGTGTGTTTGAACCTGAGGAGTCAGAGGAGGCAGCAGCTGCAGAGAAAAGACAGCTGAAGAACATCTCAAATCTGCACACGACCTTTTCAACGCAAAATCAGGAAGCCACAGGTAACATTTAGCTTTGGTTTATAAAAAGCTTCCTTTCATGTCTGTGAATCCAAAGTTTACCTGTAGCTGTGACAAGAAAATACAAAATGTATAGCTGTTAAAATCGAAGTGTGTTAAAAAATTAAAATCCAAAATAGCAGAACTGCACTTTTGAATTTGCCATAAGCATCATTGCCATCAAGTAGCAGTAATGCATTCGCCTGTGTCTGTGTGTCAGCAAAATATCACATGAACCACTGAAGGATTTTACTGAAATATTCAGAACTTTTTCATTGGCTGTACATTTACGACCAATTCAAGATGGCTGCCACAGCTAAGCAACCGTATGAAACAACGGCTACTACTTAATCAGTTCTCAGAAAATCAGAAACAAGCGGGGTAGCTGAGAGTCATTCTTCACACACGCTCTGAGCAGTACATCACAGAAGACCTCAACATTTTGCTGGAAATTGTACATAAAGTACTAAATACACTAATAATCTTCCTTCTGGTGATTTCAGCTTCATTCTGCTTATTTTTTTAGCTACTTTTCAGCTGTTTTCTGTTCATTTCAGCTTTTTTCAGATAATTTTCACTTTTTTGTGCTCATTTCTGCTTCTTTCAGCCTAACTGGGCAAACATGTTGTTTCTGCTTTCTTCTGCTAATCTCAGCTTGTGCTACCTTTTCATCTCGCCTTTAGAACGATTTTATCTAATTTCAGTCGTTTTCAGATAAAGTCAAAATGTCTTTGGTAATTTCTGTTACTTTCAGCCTAATTAACTTCTTTTTAGTTTCAGCTAGTTTCAGCTTTTCTGCTATTTCAGCTACTATTTAGCTCTTTTTATACAAATTTTAGCTTTTCAGCTAATTCCACATTTTTTAGCTCATTTCAGCTCTTTCCGCTTCCTTCTCATAGGTTAAGCTTCTTTCTACCTTTGTGTTCTTTTTAGCCGTTTTTTTTTGTTGTTGCTAATTTTACTTTTAGCTGATTTCCTAATTTTTGTGCTTATTTCCGCTTATTTAAAGCTAATTCAGCAAACATGTTTTCTTTTTGCTTTGCCCTGCTAATTTAGGCTTGTCCTTTCATTTCAGCTACATTTCTGCATGTTTTCTTTTTAGCCAATTTCAGCTGTTTTCAGCAAGTTCTTTTGCAATAAACATTCACATAGCATTTTCACAGGAAATGCAAATGCTCTAGTTGTGAATAGATTTTCATCAAACAACAATAGAATCTATATTTTAGCCATTAGTGTCCGACAAATCACATCAACGCTTCCTAAGATACAGAACATTTACAAAGTAGTTTTCACATTTTAGTACCGACCCAAGCAAAATACTTACAGATACAAAGTAGATTAACCGTAGGAATATAAGCAAAAATCCTCATGATAAAGAAACATGACAAACAGAATATGTCAAACAATATTACTATTTTTTATTGCAGGTTTGTTAATTGCTTTTCTGTGTTAGTGCGTTAGAAACCTAACAATCTGGCGAGATCTGATGAAAACAATTAGCCCAGGCACTGGAGTAATTTCTTAACACCAGCAGCAATAGAACTGTCAAAACATGTGCCAGCTTTGAGGGGTTGACAAGAGTTTTATCGTTTGTGGGTGTAAGCACGGAGAGACAACACAACCGATAGCAGCTTGAGAGAGAGAAAGGCAGCGCAACAGCCGTCTCACAGCGTTTAGTCAAACTGTCATAGAAGAAATGTTTAGCAGGTGAAGAACAGTCAAAGTGAAAACAGATTTTTTTCCGTCTTTGGTGTTTTAAAATCGACGATATGCTTAAAATTTACAGCAGAAGCTGGAAAAAAAGAGGAAGCTTAAGTTTTCTGGCTCCTTCTCAAAGTGGTTGTAATCTGCTCATACACCCCCACTGAATGAACGTACATGTTTTTTTTTAAAGATCTGAAATATTCAGTCTTGCCTCATTCGCAGTTACAGCTACAGTAACACAAATGTCAGGCGATCAGCAAAATTTGTTTCACTTTTCCGTCGGCGATCATTAGACGCACGCCGTTCTGCTGCGGCAGCTGGATTCCCGATTCTGCTGAAGCTAATTATGAGATTGACCTTTTATCTGTAGATTATTATTTTTTTTACCTTGCAGTGCGTTTCATGAAGAAACACGGTAAATATTTCAGTGTGTTTAATACGTAGAAAATCAAGGCTTCAGTTTTCTTGAAGGAATGCGTTCCGTTTGCATTTCGTGCCCAAAATTTAAACTGAGTTCATCGTGTAGAAAATTATTCTCAGAAATTACCACATGAGAGTTATAGCCATTTACAGGTGAGCTAATGTTGATTAGCTGCATCGGCCATCTTGGATTCAACTAACTAAGGGTTAATCACTCATGGTTGGTAAAAAGGATTATCATCTGAACGTTCTGTTTACTACGCCTTTATATTATTATTGTTCATGTACATCTTAGAGCCTTGCTGTTTATTTTTATTAATACTTTATATATTGTTTTTTGGGTGTAACTGGGACCTTGCGACAATTTCGTTCCACCTCATGTACCACATGTGATGTGAATAACAAAGTCTCCTTGAACATGTCATTAAAATCTGTCCAGTCGCTTATGAGATATTTTGCTAACAGACGAACGGAGTTGACACCAAGAGATGGCGCTGAAGTTGTGAGCAAATATCTCAAATGATGTGCAGCACTTATTGTACGTAATGTGAATGTTTGTGCTTTTTAAAGTCAGCCGGCTGAGTTGGGTTGACGCCAATAGATGTACAATGTCCAATAATTACTTTTTGATAGTTTCATTAACTAATTTATATTACTCTTTACTTATTACTATTCAAATCTTAGCTTAACACTATTTATTTCAGAAAAGCATACCTCCTGTTATTAATCTACTATGACTAATTTGCTTTTTAATGTTGTTTTCTTTGCATCATTTTCTTATGTAAATTACTTTTTCTGTATATTTTTAATGTGCTGTTTTGAATTGAATTGGATCTTATTTCTGTAAGGCTACATTGAAAATTTTGAAAGGCACCTATACATAAAAAACATTTGTATTAGTATTAATAAAATGTATCCATCTATTTACAGGATAGTTTGGTAACAGAAACATGAGGACACAAAGACAAAGGCAAACACATTGTCTGCTTTCGTCTTTGGGCAGTGGGCATAAACGGTTTTGTTTTTGCGTACTCATTATGTATAACACCTAACTTCCTGGATTAGGTAATATTTCTCTGATTCAACTGTGAGTAAAATGAAGAAAAAAAATTAAATAAATGTCGGCTTGGTTACATAAAATAAGAAAAAAGAGGAACACCAGCTGTACAACTACACAGCTCCACAGGTAAATGAAAGCTACAGGTCCTTGTACGTCTCACATTCTATTTCCCCAGTAAGTCTGCAACTTTTAATATGGTCTGCAGAGACCACTAAATCATCTTCCAACAATCTCCTGGATCCAAGCGTGATGTTTGCTTAGTTCCACTGGGAGGACACGGCTGTGTGCGAGAGGGATCTTTAGTCTGTGATGTGTATTTCTTTAAACGTTGAGCTTACAGGAATCAGCCCCATGGCTTAAACATTCAAGGTTATTTTTAGCCACACATGTTCTTCTCATGAATATGAGTGTGCATGTGTGAGAAAGAGGGGATATCCAAACTACTGCTGAACTCATCAACTTCCCCAAGGAAGAGCAACTAACTGGTAATCAGTCAACTTTATTCACAGCCGTTACTTTCACAGTGAAAATATTGTTTCCTGATTTTTTTGAGTGTATTTTAAAGCAGTACAAAAACAAAGATCACTTTTTCTGCTCATGTTTCAAATTGTTTCAGTCCCTTCACATTGTCAATGTTAGAATCATGATTTCTTTAAAGCTTCCCTTCAAACTACTGTACTAACCCTAACCCTGGTGAAAAGCCAGGACATGGAGTGGCCATGTATCTCGGCTGGCCTGGGAACACCTCAGAGTTCTCCCAGAAGAGCTGAAAGAAATGTCTGGGCCTCCCAGCTTAACCTGTAACCCGACTTCGGAAAAAGCCAATGATCAATAGATTTCAATTCGTCTTCATGACTTGATTAAATGAGTACATTCAATCACATGAAGGCTGGCATGGTGTCACAGATAGTCAAGCTGTGGAGAAGCAAGAAGGTCGCTGGATTAAATCCCTGCCGGGGGCCTTTCTGGGTGGAGTTTGCATGTTCTCTCCGTGCATGCATGGGTTTTCTCCGGGTACTCCAGTTTCATCCCACAGGCCAAAAACATGCATGTTAGGCTGATTGGTAACTCTAAATTGTCCCTAGGTGAAAGTGAAAAGTAGTTTGTTTTGACCTGTCCAGGGTGTACCCCACCTCTCGCGCACTGTGCTGGATACGGGCACCAGTGACCCCCGTGACTCAAAAAGGAAAAAGTGGGAAAAGATAATGAATGGATGGATGGACGAATGGATGGATGCTCCAAGAATTAAAAGCATGCGTTTGGATTCTGACTGGTGTTTTAGCCAACAATGGGGGTGAAGACTGTGCTATTCGTTTTTGCGCGTCATTATTAGGTGCCATACAGCATAACTCACGACAAAATGTCCACATGGCATTTCCACCTCATCTCAGCTTTTCCATTTGTCATTTCTGCCGTGAAGCCCCCAGTCTTCACCCCCAAGTGAAAGAAAGAAAAACAAGCAACAGAATAGTCATTTCCTTCTTTGTTTAAATACAGCCCACACACTGAACATAAATATTTAAAAGACCAAGCAAGAATTTAAAATGACCATATGAACACAAGAGTGAAGTCACTTGAGAGTGTAGCTTTTTACAGCTTTCATAAGGAGTAGATTTGAGCTTGTTTGTCAGCGTAAATAATTCATTTATATACTGAACTCAACTCCCTTTTCTGCGAGTGACAATGTTAAAGGACTACAATTACATTTAATGGTAAGAGGCCCACTTTGCGTGAACTTGAGCTGAGGAGGTTGGCAGCCTGGTTGACTGTGATACACAGCCGCTCCAGAGTTCTGTCATTTTACGAGAGGTTTAAAGACTTCTGCCAGGAAGGAGGGAAGATTTAGAGATGATAGTGGCATTAGCCAATGTACTTCCTGTCCACTCTTCTTTGATCACTAGCGTGGATCGTCTCCTAAAATGGCAACATTAACGTAGAAGCCCATTCCACAAGACGGCTCGGAGCTGTAAAAACAGCCCCACACTTCTAGTTTTTCAGTAAATAGTCCCTGGCAGCTGTGCCTTCAAATCTTTCGCCTCCTTTAACTGTCACATAATAGCTGCAGTGATGTACTGCAATGCCTGGCCTACATTCACACGTCATCTATTGTCGAACAGCAACAACAACCCTTCTTAATATGCCACTCTCCCCAGACTAAAGTATGTTGGCTCTTTCTTTACAAGCACCTCACTTACTCCACTGTAAACGCAATAAACCAAAGGAGAAAATGAAGAGAATGGCAAAATAAAGAGACGGAGACTGAGGGAAAACTGAGCCTCTTGAACACAGCAATTAATCTATTAGTCAGAGTGAATCAATACTCTCCGCCCAGCTTGGCAGGCTGACAGCTCTCAGGTGTAATTAAAATTGTAGCTATTGACTCAAGATCAAATCAAGATGGATGGAGCACTTCTGCTCAGCTCAGAGAGTGCGCTTCACATGTGAGCATGTTCGGTGCAAGCGAGCGTTGCGCCCATGCGCGAGGAAGTAACGCTGGTGACAGCGTTGAGTGTCCTTGAGCTGAAGTTGAGCACAAGTAATGCTGCGGGTCAGAGCCCAGCATCCGGACCTCCATCTCACGCCGTCACCTTCCATTATCGTCGGGTTATTCCCATTAAGTTGACTGTGAAGAGTGTTAAGTGATTTGGTCATGTGTGAAGTGCATCCATGCAAATGATAATCAAGATGTTAATCCAGCTAATCTACATGTGGGGAACTGCTCAAGTGTTAAGTGTAAAGAAGGGGCTGGGAAAATATGTCTTTCTGCTGAAGCAGAAAATGATATGTGGATGTTTCAAAGATCTTCAATAGTTTTTTTAGTTTAGTTAAAAGGCAATGTTGCTCTCACCTTTTCTTCTCCCCCTGCCTGACTATCATTGTTTCCCTTCTGTGACAGGATGACGTATGTGAAGTACGTCACCTGACAAATAAAATCATTTGAACATAACTTGGTGTTTACACGAGGCTTGGCAGGAGTCAAAAAGAGCTGCTCAAAAGCAATATCATAGGCGTTCGTGATCAATGCACGAATACCGACAGTCAAGGTGCTTTTATCAGAAATGTAAGACATGTCTTCCTGCTACTGAAGGAGCCAAGCCTTAAATCTTTTAGATTGTCCCATGAGATTCAGACAAGCACAAGCAAAAAGAAAACAGGAAGAGTGATTCCTGGATTTTAATGCAAGGTAAAGTAAGGTCAAGGAGAAGCTATTTACTGGATTATTTATTTATTTTTTTTAATGTGGGGGGGTGGGGGGGATTATATACAAAATACATAAAATAAATAAATAAATTAAAAACATTTTAAACTCGTGTCTTCACCAGTCAACCAGTTCAAAGGTAAGTTTAACCTATTATATCCACCTTATACCTTATTCCTGAGGGCCAACTGTATAAATGATTATGGGTACAACTTCCTGTCAGACAGGAAGTAGCAGTAAGCGTTGGTTGACCATATCGGAAGACAGACTGCGGTTTATTTTAAAGTAATTTGCATTCAGTTTAGCAGATAACACTTTTTTTTTTTTTGGTTTTGTTCGCATTTATTTAACAACCATAAAGTTTACTAAAATAGCTATGCTGAGTTCAGGTACCTGTTGTGTGCTTGGCTGCACAAATCACCAAACCAAACCAGTGGCTACAACAACAGAGTTTTGAACATGGACCCAAAACAAAAAGAGTTCCTGTGAAAAGCAGTGTAGTTTCCATCACTTATCTACAGATGAGGAATTAAGAAGAATGTGGTTGAAGAATGTGAACTTTAAGAGACAACCCAAAACGCTGCTCATTTCACTTTGTGGACAAACGGCCGATGAGGAAAACCTGCATCACTTTGTGGCTGGACTACAATAAACCACCGGAGAAGAGACACTGGACCCTCAGAAGTATTGAAAACAGTGACAAGAATATCAGCTGTGGTGTAGTCTATGTGATACGCAGGTACACAGAGTATACCCACTAGAAAAGCTTAAGAATTTCAGTATAATCACTTAAAAGTGCCCATTGATACATGCCATATCAAGGCACGTGTCAGTGATATGTTAAATTTCAGTTAAACATTTCCGTAACAATCTATCTGTATGCAGCACTTGTTTATTACATTTGCTTATCCAGCGAATTATTGTATAATTAATACTTCTGTACTTACTACTTAATACGTGAACATGTTTTGCTTTGATACGGTTTTATAAATTCTATAACATGTTTTTAATACAAAGCCAACTGTTGTACAAAATTTGTTGTACATTTATTCCAATAAAGGCATCAGAGAAATTTGGAAATGTTCCATATACTTAAAAATCAAAATAAATTGATGATTACATTGTACTAACCAGTGTACTTTGGTTTCTAAGCACAGTATACCCACTACAAAAATGTAGACTACACCACTGTATATCAAGTATCATTTCAGGTGTATGGAGGGCACAGCATTATAGTATTTGTTCGACTTTGTTGTTACAATTTTCTCTGTATTGAACCCAAGCTCGGTGATGGAGGACCTTAAGGCTTTGTCTGGGCTCTATGTCTGTTTTAAGGTAAATAAAATCGTGTCCCACCAACAAAACATGACCGACCTTATTACTGTGTAGATACTAATACACCTTAGAGCTTTTCACGTTGTTTGTAGCTTCACCATCGGAAGAACTGAGTCAGTGAAGTAGATAAATATACTAGTAGATGTAATCTGCAGCCACTTCTTCAGGTCGTCCTTCATCTCTCATCCACAGTAGACAGCAATAAGATTAGATTGTCCTGTTTGAGCTCTGACAGGTGGTGTTCCCAAATTTTTAAAGTAAATCTGCAATGCTCAGAGAAACTACATTAGCTCGTACTGTTTGCACATAAACAAATGCTGGTTTTGGTCTGTGCTGGAAGTTGTGCCCATAATTCTTGCAAAGCACCATGGGGCCTAGGAATAAGGTGGATACAAAGGAATTAATCAGCAGCTGAAATGAAATGGAAGCTTCCTTTTAAATGACCTCCACCAAAAGTGTCTTAGTCAGATTTGAACAGTGGCCCATAGGTACAAACACCATAGACAGTTTGAGAAATAAGTTTAATAATCATGGCAACACAATTTTTAGCTAAAATAAATTGATTTCCTAGACACAGAGAGCCCTCCAGGCATAGCTTCTCTCATCTTCTGTAGTTCAAGCTTCTACAAGAGTCGTCATCAACCTCCTTGTTTAATGCTGCGCGCAAGCTAACGATCATCAGGATGTTAATCCAACTCTGTTTCTCAAGTGCACATTGCAAATAAGTCTCATTATCTGTAACTAGAACAATTATACACTTTTTTTAACCTCCTCTGAGAAGTCTGCAATGTGTGTTCATCCAGATATAACAAATTCAATTAAGAATAACAGCAAAGTGCTGTCATGAATGCATGCAAAGTCCTTTGAGAGAAGTCTTGCAGTTCAGCAGGCTTTTCAGAAATGCCTCAAGGCAGTCATTTCATGTTAACAAGACCAGGGCCCTTATGTGTAAACCGAGCACACATAAGGTTACGTACGCCAGATTTCTTGCACTTTTCAAGACTGCTTAAAAATTAACGTGGCATAAGAATACGCCTGGATTCTGTCAAGTTAGTTGCCATTGCTTTAATACAAAGCTCTGGGATTTTCACAGACGTCTCCAAAATCACTCACACTTTAGGTACAACGATGTATCTATGAATGAAAATAGAGTATAGTATTGCAAAAATAGTCAAAAGGCCAAAACTGATCTGGTTTCTTCATTTCTAATAATAAACTAATGAAAAAGTTGAAGAATAATCCTTTTGAACGATTTAAAATGAGCTCCACGTTGATGATGTATTTATTCCAGAATTCCAGCATTTTTTCAGGATAATGTCCAAGGACATTTGTGTGAAATTAGTAAAATTAATTAATGGACTGGAGGCCTGTCCAGGGTGTCCCCCGCCCATCGCACAGTGATAGCTGGACATGGGCACCATCAACCCCCGTGATCCAAAAAGGAAGAGGTGGGAAAAAGATCATAGATGGATGGATGGTCCTGGGGATTCCTCCTCCTTGTCCATCCAACATAGCTGGTTATCAGCATGCACAAACCAAAGTTGACGTGTTCATTTATATCCTGCACCACCTTTTGCAACTCATTAATAACAGTTTTAATCATAGTGTTGGTATTATGAAATATTTTAGTTGTTTTGAAACCATTATTTTTTTTAAACCGTGATGCAACTTGGAAACTAAACCATATCTTGTAGAGAGACAGATATAACTAACTGAAATGTTCCATATGTGGATAAAGAATTCTTTTCAAATAAAACTGCTTAAAAAGTTGGCAACTTTGCTTTGGCATAGCTATGGTTGAGTGGTTAGAGCGACCATCCTCTAATGGGGGAGTTTTGGGGTTCGATTCCACCAGCAGTCACATGTCGAAGTGTCCCTGGGCATGACACTGAACCCCTCATTGCCTCCGATGTGTGTCCCATCGGTGTATGAATGTGATAAAGCACTGATTAGTCTCTTTAGAATGATTTGTTCAATTAGCTCTGTAGATTTCTAGTAGAGTGCTGTATGAATGGGTAAATGAGGACACAGATTGTAGTGTAAAGCGCTTTGCGTATCATGATAAGATAGAAAGGCGCTATATACGTACAGTCCATTTACCATTTAGGTGTTCCTGGGCAAGACACTGAACACCTCATTGCCTCCGATGTGCGTCCCATCGTGTACTAATGTGATCTAAAAGCACTGATTAGTCTCTAAAGAATGATTTGTTAAATTAGCTCTGTAGAGTGTAGTAGGTGCTGTATGAATGTGTGTGTGGAGGTAAATGAGGGCACAGAATGTGTTGTAAAGTGCTCATCTTGATTAGGTCGAAAGGCGCTATACAAGTACAGTCCATTTACCATTTGCTTTAAACATCTTTGAAAAGTTGACTCAGAAGCTTATTACATTCCAATGTCTTGTTTGAACTGGTGTACTTGCAGAGATCTGTAAATATCTTCATCCATGAATTAATGGAAAATGTTGATGTGCAACGTAAGTAAACCATGTTCTAAAATGGTCTTTTCTCAAATAAACCTGTGCATAGCATCCTGTTTATTGTCTCTTCCAAGCAATATATTCAACAACTGGCTTCTTGATGATGGAAAGAAGACATGCAACATCTAAGTAACTGTCTCCTGTGGCACTGCAGAATCCCCTCATAGATTTTCTTTGTTTAAATAACTGGTCTCTCTTTCATGCCATCTTCTACTTTAAGCTTTGGACAGTTGGTACATTTTGTCATGAAATGTTGGCAATAAAAAGTAAACAAAGCAGCAAATAAAAGTAAAGATACGGGTTTGAAAGGGATTTCAGCACAAATCACTTTCTCTGCAACTGTCATCCATGGGGGGATTAGAAAAGCTCCTGTATCAATATATGAAAACGCCACGAGGCATGAACATATTTAAATCTCAGTAAGCGAATGAATCTAAAACGTATCCTCTGAAAATAGAAAACAATTTCAAATCCAAACAAATAAACTCATTCCATCTGTATATAATGTGTGAGTAACGGCTCATAACGTCAAGGTTATCCTCCAAATGCATCTGGAAGCTGAAAGTACAAAAAAAGGCTCACGTTCTAATAGTTCACTTTATTCTGTGTTATTATGTAAAGCATAAAAATGTGTTCTCTCATCAAATCAAAGCACCTAACAAATCAAAGTTAAAGCAATTACAATCTTTTTCCACCCTTTCAAATGGCAACAGCTGTTTCCCTTGGTCAAAATTGCAGCATAATTACACACGGTAGCATATGGTTATGGCTGATTAATCCAACTGGGGGTGAAGGCCCCATTATTCCTGTATGGGATGGGTAAATAGGCAGCAGATCCAGGAGCTTGGAAGACGGGTAATGGGATGGCGAAAAAGGGAATGGGTCTTTGATGAGATGCCTGTTAAAAATGGTGTGATTGTCAGAATCGATCAGGCCCTCTACCATTCTGATATAAGCCATTAAACCGATCTGTTTGTCATCCAGGTTCTCCAAAATGGAATCATGACACTGCTGCCCAACTATGCAGAAAATGGGGGAAGCTTAACCTGAATCTCTTCTCAGTCACAAAATTAATGGCTCAGGAAATTTTGAATTTGATGCCCCTTTACAATCTTTTTTCTTCGACGTGCCCAGTGTTCAGCTTTGCAGATGAACTGCTACAGATCCAAGGCAGGCCAGTAAGATGCAAGACCATTTACTGCTCTGTAAGCCTAAACTAGCCACCACTTACTTACATTTATATGCATTCAGACACTACTCGTATAAAATACCTCCCCAGAAGAACAACAAGATGGTTTCTTTTTTCCAAGGCAACACATCACTTTGAATGCATTTGTAAACACACAAGAATGCTCCTGAGGTTTGCCTCAGTCCAAGGCTCATGTTAATTTCCATCGAGCCTGATGAAAGCTCATAGTTCTAAACAAGCCTTGAGTGATGTTTCCCACCTGCCTGTTTCTGCTTGCCCAAAGGCCCTCCTAAAGAGGGAAAGAAAAGTGTCACAATCTAAACCACACCTTTCTTTTTTTTGTCATTTGCCACCAAAAGGTGAAAGACAGGTGATACTGTTTTGCCTGTGTCTGCATTTGCCTGTTATGTTGGTAAAAATATCTCAAAGTTTTAGTGAAACTCTCAGAAAGTAGCCATTGTATGCACATCTACAAGTAGTTTACATCTGGGATCAGCTCCATTCAAGATGGCCACCATTGTAAGCAGATACAAAATTGCCTATAACTCAGCCAGTTTGACTGATTTTCAGTTATATTTTGGTGTTGTAGCTTAGCTTTTAGCAGTAACCCTATTAGCAAAATCCTTCATATACTACTGGGCATATTAACATGAAACTCTCAAAGTAATATTTGATCAAACACCTGAAATTGATTACCAGTACGTATTACAAAGTACATCGAGTTTGTTTTTGAGACAACTAAACTGCACTGGTGAAAGTTACTAATGGTATTCTCATAGCCTCTGACAATGGACACGTGTCTACACTGGTCCTGTTAGACCTCAGTGCTGCATTTGATACAGTTGATCATAATGTTCTATTACAGAAAGTTGAATATGATATTGGAATTACAGGAACAGCTCTAAGTTGGTTGAAATAATATCTGATAGACTCCAGTTTGTAAATGTAAATAATAAATCTTCATCATACACCAAAATTAGTCATGGAGCTCCTCAAGGTTCAGTGCTTGGACCAATACACTTTACTTTATATATGCTTACATTAGGTAAAGTTATTAAACAGCATGGGATAAATTTTCATTTAACATGTGATTCTTGACCTGCCATGTGTATCTGTTCCTAGCAAACCCAGCCGCTCAAAGCAGATGGCCGCATGCCCCGAGCCTGGTTCTGCTAAAGGTTTCTTCCTCGTGAGGGAGTTTTTCCTTTCCACTGTTGCCTTCATGCTTGCTCAAGATGAGTTCTAAGATGGAGTTAAACTCAAACCAGTCTGCTCCTCAGATAGTGTTAAATTATTATTTTTATATATGAATGTTTCTGTTCAGTGCTCAAACAATTTCTGTTGTGACTTGGCTCTGTATAAATAAACTGGTTTGAATTGAACTAAAAGTAATTGTGTATCACACAAACATGGCCATTGTAAGGAACTGTGCAAGAGGGATAGGAATGTGGTATCTTAAATTGGTGTTTGACCACTTCTGCTATAAAACAATGGATAATGGCATGCTGGGCTCGTAATTGTGACGCTGCCATCCATGCTGAGCTTCATCATTGTATCCTCTTTTAGTTCAGTCTCATTATTGTATAGTGTAGAAGCTCAGGAGGCCTCCAGATGCTATAAATTGAGCGCTGTAAGGATGAACAACACCAGTTTGGACTGCTTTTAACAGACACTTCTTAACCATGGCGATATGAAAAAGATAGGCCCATTTCTAATGCAAAACCTTGTTCATGCCAGAGTTTCATTGTTACAATCTGCACACAGTAGATCTTAACATTCATACTAATATGCTGTGGGTTTATTTTGTGTTTTTTTTTTTTTTTGCTGTACTGAAGACAAAGCACAACAGAATGCAAGCTTCTCTTTACAAAACACCAGAGAGCAAAATACACAAGCACCCAAGCTTCGTCTTTAGAAATATATTCTTCAAAAACAACCTGCATAAAAGAAAGACATACACACCAATCACAACTGGTGCAATAATTTCTGAGCAGGTAATCCAGTTTGCCCTAGTAAACGAAGCAATGCCCCAGCAAATGATCAAAGGGGCTGTTCAAGCCCATGACATCGTAGAATAAAAAGACAATCAATGATACAAGTACACTCCATTTCAGTGTTATAATTGGGGTATATGGCTGAACAAAAAAACATCAGCTTACACTACAGGAGACCAAAGAGACTAAAAGAGTCTTCTGTTTTAGGATTAACAAGCATTCCACATTGTTTTCAGTCCTGCAGGTCATCAAACTGTACGGACCCTTGCCCATCTCAGTATACAGCGACAATTCCCTGCTGGCTCAGGTGACCTCTATTCTCAGCCCCAGAGACCACATTTGTATTCATGTAAAGACAAATAGGACAGCTCTGGCAAACGTCAACTAGGTTTTTTTTTCCCCTTTTTTGGTCACATGCCAAGTAGCAAGCAAAATAAGTGGAGCCTAAAAGAGACTGTTTATGACCATCACGACAATCACAACTTTGCCTAAGAGCTTGAGTTCTTGCCTTGGTCAACCCGCCCGGGCTTCACACAGCACTCAGAAAGTAGATGAAATGGAGCAATTCGAAGTCTGTCCCTTTTCAATCAGACGGTCATTTTGAAGTTACAAAACCCACACTTCAGTGAGCAAGACTGGCTGAAATTTTAGGATCAAAGTTGGCAAAATGTGCCATGGGTTGAGGGAGGAAAAGGAACAGTGGTTAGCATAGCAATGAGGGAATTTGAAAGCAAACGCAGTCACTGAACAGATAGATGTGAAACGATAATGATTATGCCCTAGTAGTTACCTTGCAGCGCCCTCTGAGGAACCAGAACTTTGCTGGTGGCACCATTTTTATGTTATCTGACTCCAAGTCAGCCTGACCTTAAATTTGCAGTTGCAGTAAAGTATTAATGATGAAAGTGTTTCAGTTTAAAATACAATATACCTTCTCAAAAGCTGGAACAATAGAAAAAAAGAGCTTCTCTGTGTCAAAATATGTGTTTTATCCAGTTATACAGTCTTTATAAATCAAGTGGGAGGTTATTGGTGTACGATTTTCATTCTGCTTTATGTGGGATTCAAGTCACATTTACAAGTGTATAATCAACATATCAAAGCAATGAACAAATGCAGGGGAGAGACGGTGTCCCACTCACTCCTTTGGCAGGCACTAGGACTGAGATCAGCTTGGCATTGATTGGTGGCTGTTGGAGGTTACAGTATGTTGGCATGTTGCTTCAGGTCCCAGTGAAACATGAAATACAGTACAATTAGTCCGCCCACAGAACCACACGAGAAAAGTTGTCAGTAGCCATCAAACGCTCGGCAGATCAAAGAAATAGTTTGTTTCGTCAATGATCAAAACCAGAAGACACCAGGAAGTCAAAATACAACATAAATACTAGAGAAATTGCATTTCCTGTGAAAATGCAGTGTGATGGCTCATTGCTGAAGAACTTGCTGAAAAACAGCTGAAATGTAGCCGGAATGAAAGAACAAACCTAAGTTGGCAGAAGAAAGCAGAAAGAACACGCATGTGCAGAATTAGGTTTAAATAAGCAGAAATTAACACAAAAATGAGAAAATAAGCTAAAAAAAAAAAAAAAGGCACCAAAAAAGCTGAAAAGTGGCTGAAAAGGCAGAGAGAAGCTTAAACTATCAGAAGGAAGTGGAAGGAGCTGAAATGAGCTTCAAAATATGGAATTAGCTGTAAAAGCTAAATTTAGCACAAAAACAGCTAACAAGTAGATGAAATAGCTGATAAAGCTGAAAGGAGCATAACAAGCTGAGATTAGTATAAAGAAGTTAATTAGGCTGAAAGTATCAGAAATTACCACAAAAAAACTTGAATTTATCTGAAAACAGCTGAAATTAGTTTAAAAAATGCTAAAAGGGTAGCTGAAAAAGTAGAACAAGCTTAAATTATCAGAAGAGTGAACACATGTTTGCCCCATTAGGCTGAAAGAAACAGAAATTAGCAAAAAAGTGGAAATTATCTGAAAAAAGCTGAAATGAGCAAAAACTAGCTGAAAAGTAGCTAAAAAGGGTTAAATTATAAGCGAAAAGAGCACATTTTTGCTGAGTTAGGCTGAAAAAAGTTTAAATGAGTGCAAAATATGTGGAATTAGCTGAAAAAGCCAAAAATTAGCATTAAAAAAACAGCTAAATAGTTGCTGAAATAGCAGAAAAATCTGAAAATTGATAAATAAGCAGGAGCATAAAAAGCTGAAATTAGTGAATGAAGTTAGAAGAAGCACAAAAATGTTTTTTGAAGAAAGAATCTGAAACGAGCGCAAAACAGTTGAAAAAAACAGCTGAAATTAGCTGAAAGTAGCTGAAAAATGTTTAAATTAGCAGAAGGAAGCTGAAAGGAGCTGAACCAGAACAAAATGTGAAAGGAGCAGTAAAAGGTTGGAAACAGACCTAAAGATTTGAAAGATGGAAAATGAGCTCAATTCATTTCATATGAGAAAAAAAAAAATGGCAGAAAAGGCTAAATATTTCAACAAGCTAAAGTTGCACCAATACCAAATAGCACCCTTCTCCTGAAAGAGTTTAACCTGTTGATATACGATTTGTTGAAATGGCACAAAAACTGTGGAATGAGAAAGATGCTGAAAAACATACAGAAGAAAAAATGGATCACAATAGTGTGAATGCTTCATAAACATTCACACAATAAAGATTGTTGCCAACTACACATTTACTGTGTACTTTTCCACCTGTTAGCCAGTGTTCTACTTCACTTGACTAAATAAAAAGCTTGAAAGCTGTTCAGTCTCATTTACTTTAATAATGTGACATCAAAACCCATCATTCCATTTATTAGGAGATAAAATACGCTTGTTCACGTACGCAGGTAGTTTCAGATCAGACCAGAAACAAACCAGGAATTCTAGTGAAACGTTTTTAATTTTGCCGTAAATATAGACTGGAGCATTATCGAAATTGGTTGATGTGAGTCGGCATTTTAAAAAGGCAATGAAAAAAGATAACGCCCTATGTTTGCATCTAGATTAAACCTCAATTAAGCTTAAAACAAATACGCTGGATGCACATTTACACATCGTGTGCAACTCAGCAACTTCTCTTCTCACATATTCCTGCTGCACTAAAGGGAGTATGTTCACACAGAGGGCATGAGAACATGGCAGGCCCAGGCAGGAGTGACTGAAGCTCTAAAACATGCAAGGCTAAATGTGTCTTGTCACATACATTTACGTAAACCGATGATGACGAAACGGCTGCTGCAGATGCACATGAGTATTGTACTGCAGATATTTAGGCCTTGAATGAAAGTAGATCACTTGCAGTAATTAAAAGGCCAAACATTTCTTGAAGGAATGCACATTGCTCTGTGTTTTTCATGCCAGAGATTGAACTTAAGATAATTTTTATGATCGGACAGTTATAACAGTTTAGGCCTGAATTTGTAAATGTGTGCAAATTCATGCAATAGTGTTAACTTGTGTAAGATGTGTTAGCACCTAAAGCATGCGGTGAGGATAACTCTTGGCCATGTACACGTCGAGTTTTAGCTCAATTTCAATAAATTTGACTAATTTCAATCCATTTTCATGTTAAGTAAGGTTGATTAACTGTGGGTGCCATATTGAGCTTGAGCTGACCCCAAACGTTTACAATTTTAAAATGTGCATTCAATTAATTATTTTTCTTTTTCTTTCGAATGCTCCCTTTATCTAGGGGTCACCACAGCAAACTAACCTGCACCAAGACTTGGCAATTGTTTTTTACGCCTAATGCACTTCCAGACATCAGCAAAGGTCAAAGGAAAAGTTTACAAGACAGTTGTGAGACCAGCCATGTTGTCTGGTCTGAAGACAGAGACACTGACAAAAAAAACCAGAAGAAAGAACTGGAAGTAGCAGAAATGAAGATGTTGAGGTTCTCCTTAGAGTGACAAGGATGGATAAGATTAGGAATGAGATCATCAGAGGTACAGCACAGGTTGAACAAGTGGGAGATAAAGTTAGAGAGACCAGACTGAGATGGTTTGGACATGTCCAGAGGAGGGACAGTGGGTGTTTTGGTAGAAGGATGTTAGAAATGGCAACGCATTTCTAACGTGTTGCCAACAAAGCTGCCATGAATCAAAGAGGAGTTATGTGGATTAAGTTAGAGAGGATATGGAGTTAGTTGGAGTGAGGACCGAGTGAGATGGAGGACACCCTGGACAGGTTTCCGGTCCATCACAGGGACACAGAGACAAACGAGACAAACAACCATTCACTCTCTCACTCACACCTCGGGACAATTTAGAGTTACCAATCAGCCTAACATGCATGTGTTTGGTCTGTGGGAGGAAACTGGAGTACCTGGAGAAAACCTACGCATGCACAAAGAGAAACATGCAAACTCCACCCAGAAAGGTCCCCGGACCGGGATTTGAACCAGGGACCTGCTCGCTGAGAGGCAGCAGCTCAACCAGTTGCGCCACCGTGCTGCCTCAGACAAAAGTCCCATATCGAAATGTTTAACCTCATTCATATGCTCCTATTACAAACCAGGATCAAAACAAGTCGAACGTTTAAAGGCTCCAATTGCTTTCCAGGTATTATTAAATTCGTTTTATTTGTTAAATGTTTTTAGGTTGTGCCTTTTTTCCAGGATTTGTCACCACTAAAGACCTTCAATGGGAAGTTTTGTTCTGTTGAATGTAATGTGGTGAAACTCAACCCTTTGAGGAATCTATCTCTGGACTCTGACCGTGCTTTTTTTTTTTTTTTTACCATCCCTGAATACTAAAAGCGATGCATTGTGACCTTTTGCCAAAGTGCGGGCCGAAAGGATCTAGGACATCCTCAAACACCCCCCCCCCCCCACCCTCACTTTTCTTTTTGAAAATAATTTCTCAAAGCACAGCTGTGACAAAGAAAGAGATCCCCAATCTGTCAATTAAGATGAGTGACAAATCAGGACATTTGTAGTCTGGAGACATTCACTCGTCTTCACAAATCATTTATACTCTGATCTCAAACTATTCTTTTTCCTTCTCCCTGAGGTTCATGTTACTTTAGCTCTACTAAAACTTCTCAAATAAGTGGTTTGAGAGGAAAAAAAATGTTTTACATCTTTTAGATTTGAAGTGTTGCTTCATTTAAACACAACCCCTCAGACAACTGCTGTTCAAATGATTCCTCAGAAACCCCACAGAGACTGGCTTTGGTGGTTCAACACCTTGACATCACAGAAATTAAAATCGCTACTTGCAACCTTAACACGCTGAATTTTTCTTTATACAATTCTTTGTATTTTCCAGCTTGTGATAAGAATGCTTTCAATTTTGCATTCTTCTGAAGCAGTCCAAAAGGTTCTCCCAAACCATGTGCATTTCATCCCACTCATGCATTTTCAAACCAATCTCCTGACTGATTCAAAATCAAGATGACATCCCTGACTTCCATTTTGGCGTTAAGGTCCATTTTTAATACAAAACAGCTAAAAACAGACTACCCATCTACATCCTTTCAGCACCATCAAATCTGATGTTTTAGCAGTCATCTCTGCAACCCCCACAAACATTTTGTCCAAACCATATTTACAGAATGGTCAGATTCATGCTCAATAATCCAAGTAATAAAAACAAATAAATCCAACAAAGTTGTCAGATCCGCTGGACGGTTTCTTTTTTGTTGAAACATTTCATCTTTCATCCAAAAGACTTCATCAGTCTGAGGAGCCACAGCAAAATCATTATTATAAATGGCACCTTTGCATATTGGGTCAACTAATTTGATGGTGCTCAGGTGGTTTCCTTGTCCACCCTGTCCCCCGCTGTGGTCGAGGTAGTAATGGTCTAAAGGTTCAGTATATCCTGATTCATGCTTAATAATCCATATAGAAAAATCTTATTATTTAAAAGACAGATTGTTTGTGGCTCCTCAGACTGATGAAGTCCTTTGGATGAAAAACGAAACATTTCAAAAAAAAAAAAAAAAACAAACAAAAAAAAAAGAAATTGTCCAGAGGACCCGACTCAACTTAGTTGGACATACCTACAGAAATTAATCCAAGTGAAATGTATCTCTCAGAGAGGGAGTCCTTAAATGATAATTAATCATTTTATAAATGATCAGTCAAATAGCTATCAATCATTCAGTGGTCGGCAAAGGTTTTTCTGCCGACCTAAACACAATCAAATCACTAACTTACATTTTGATACAGCTTTATTAATTGATTAATATTAAGTTATTCTGGATTGTCTGTTCTCTTCATTTCATAGCTTTTCCCCTGGTTGTGCAGCTTCCAGTAGGACGTTTCTCCCTAAAAGAAACTGGTCCAGATGACATGATTTAACTGTAGAGAGCGTTTATCCAATCGTATTTCGACTATCATGCGTTACTAGGGTCAAAGGAATCTGGTCTTCAGAATCAGCAGTGCTGGCACCTGCAGGATAAAACAAATGGCAATGAATCTGCTGCTTTGCCCAATCGGATGTTGAGTTGGGGACACCAGGACCATCTAGCAGGCGTTAGACAACGTCAGCGTTTTCACGATGTTTGAATGGTCAAAGAGCGTACTGGAAACTGCGTCTGTAGTGACCTGCACAAGCTAAAGGTTGAGCAGACATTCTCAGCCTCAAAGGAAATTAAAACTTGTGCCAAAAACACGACAGGGCAGACTCAACTTTCAGCGTTTCCTTCCATAGTGATAGAAAAGGATTTATTGTTGAAACACCTTTATGACCTGTAGGACAGAGTAAGTGAGCTGTTCTTGAGGAAAGAAAGAAGGATGGAGTTTGTGCACAGATAATCCAAGCTTCTGGTGAGTAAAATGCATTTTATTCAAATGTTTTATATTTTTGTCATTATGTTCTTCTTAACGTTTTTGGTAAAATATGCATGTAATGCAGCTGTGCAGTAGAAGGAAACTTGTTGGATTGTGTAATTGGGTTTCTTGCTTCAGTAATGTCTTTCATTCTCGCTACATGAGATACCAGTCTGTGATGCAACACTTTATACCATGTTTCTGTGTATTATTGAGGATTTCTGTAGCCGTGGCATCATAATGATGGCAATCAAAAGGTGGATAAATTCAGGACACCATTAAAAGACCTTGGAGTAAAATGCACAGCACACCATTGCAATTAATAATATGTTACCAGCTATGACATTGGTCATATGGTATGAAGAAAAAAAGGTTGAAGTCTTCATCTAGGCGAGGCTAATGGCTAGCCAAATGAACTTTTAGTTATTTTTCAGGCTTATAAACCATTTCAAAAATATAAAATCAATGTAAAAGAACACCACATTAGCCATTATAAAACCTTTTTTTTTAATGCGTTTGACTTGTCATTACTTTCTCAACTGCAGTCCAAGTTTACTCATCTATGGAATGCAACATTATTTCACATCTGTATAATAAAAAATAAAACATAAATAAATATTTAGTTGTTTTATAAGCTAGTAAAACAAAAAAGACCTTTGTTTTGCTAGCCATTAGCCTAGCCTTACCGTTTCTTCATGCTCTTGTACTGATGGCCTTGCTCATAAAGTGGTCTCCAGCTACAAGTACTTGGGTGTGCACCTGAATGACAACCTCGGATGGAGCAACAACACCACCAGCCTGATCAAGAAAGATCATCAGAGACTCTACTTCCTCAGGCGGCTGAGACGAGCTGGTCTGGAAAGCTCAGTCCTCACCTCCTTCTACAGGTGTGCAGTGGAGAGCATCCTGTGTTCCAGCATCAACGTGTGGCATGGAGGCTGCACAGCTGCAGAAAGAAAAGCTTTGCAGAGAGTGGTGAAGGCTGCACAGAAGATGTTGGAGTCAGCCTCCCCACCATCACAGACATCTACACCTCCAGATGCAGGAAGAGAGCCACCTGCATCGTGAAGGACCCCACTAACCCAGTACACACTTTTTGCCCCACTCCCCTCAGGAAGAAGGTGAAGGAGCATTAAATGTAGAACCACTAGACTGAGGAACAGCTTCTACCCTGAGGCTGTTGGACTCATGAATATCTAACCAGAATAATCACTGTGAAACAAATCACATGTTGCTGCTGATCGGTTTCATGTTGCTGCTGATCGGTTTCATGTTGCTGTGTTCATGCGTGCTCATCTGCTCACGTTTGTGCTGCTGTTCGGCGTATTGTTGTTGTACTACTACGGTTTAGTGTATTTTTAGTTAATGTTTTCTTTAGTTCATACTTTAGATCTTATCTTTGTTTTTCTTTTACATTTTATTGTTGGATGTAACTGGGACCCTGTGTACATAATTTCATTCCACCACATGAACCACATATGGTGAACAACAAAAAGAACCTTGGATAAGGCAGCAAATACCGATGACCGTTTGGCAGAGCATTGTTTCAAAACTGACCAGACTATCCTTTTATGTCGAGCGATAGTTGAGCCGCAGTCACCCGCCTAAACAACAAGCCCTGAATTAAATATGTATGACAAACTTGACATTGCAATGAAGCACCCAGCAACTCCCCTGTCCTGCTGTTCCAAGTTTCAAACTAGACTTAGCAAGAAATGACAAAAGCAGCAGGAGAGTTCAGTGTCAATTTGGCATAACTTCAGTAAATGAACTAAAAGTCGCTTTAAACCTAAAAATATTTAAAAGTTGACTTCTGCGTATTTGAAGACTAAACACATGGCCTACACGTGTGGCAGCAACTAAACGAGTTTTTTGGGATATGAACATCAAAACCGTCCAATGTACCATATATTTTCTATCAGCCAGACCGGTGTTGAAGTATATTTATCAATGCAGAGTCTTTTTCCTTTTCCTCTGTACACAATTAGGATGAATGACAAGGTACAACATTAAGGCAACGAAGATCATCGTTCTCAGTTCAACAAGCCCTGAAGCAGGACTTCATAGCCCTTTGGTCTGATGAAGGCCATCCGCCCGTTGTTAAAAAGCCGTTTCAGTAGGCTGGTCATTAAAATGTGGTGAGCAGCAGCCGACATGTCCAGCTAGAGGCACGCTTCTCGCCTCATCATGTTCTTTAATCATAGCGGGAAAGAGAGCAGCCTACACTGGGGTCACTTTCAACGAGCTGTACTCCGAATGGTCTGAAGAGAGTCCAATTAAATCCTACATTATCTGACCCAGGAGCGCCTCTGTAATGGAATCTGAGGACTGCGCCTGGATGGACTGAGCACAGGATGAGAGTGATTGTGATTGGCAGTGCTTCGTCGCTAAACGTGCACCGTCACACGCGTGGATGTTGCTTTTATGAGCCTGTGGGCATCCAAAATTAAAAAAAATAAATAAAAACAGACAGAGCCTTCACCCCAGGCCACCTCGTCACATGATGCGTTCTGATTCAGCTTGCTTGGTTAAATAAGCATTTGTGTGTGGGGGGAGAGAGCAGGAGATACAAGCTGTGAGTGCAGATGCAGTTATAGAGTGGGAGAAAACAATAATGGCAGGACTCCTAACTCACCAGTTATCAATCTCCTGTAAATGTCAGGGACTAGAATACGGCCTCATGAATGATGGATATTTTTTTCCTACATTGTATTATTGAGTGAACTCCACCAAGAGCTTAGAGTCTATCTCGAGAGGTAATACTGTCCCCTCACAGTGGCAGCACTACCTGAATCCAAACTAGCTGAGTGGTTATGGTGAGGCAGAGGAAAGCAAAGCAAAAAAAAAAAGTATTATTTTTATCCGTCATGTCATGTCAGTGTCACCCAAAGTACAGTAGCTTCAAACAAGTCAATGCAGCGTCTGTGCAAACGTCCTCCGAGTGTTCTTTAGCCTGTCATATCATGTCTGCAGAACCGCAAGGACCCAAAGTGTTAGCTCGACTTCTGCTGCATATATGAATGTAACAATCAGATTCAGCTGCAAGCTTCGTTCCAGCTACAGGTCGAATGGTGAGATTTTCTTTGGTCGTTGCAGATCTTAAGAACTCAGGGCAGCCGATGGTTGATATGCTAGATCAATTCTTTTTTTTTTTTTTATCAATGTGTTTTCCATTTAACTAAACTGAATAACTGCTTAGCTTTCATAAGCATTTATTTAGCCACCCATAGTAAACTGTGCACATAGAACATCCTTGTTAAAAACATTGAATACCATAAAAAGTGGGCTGATTGTCTTGGTAATTGATTAAGTATGCACAAACAGCCAATTGCTGTTTTTTTTAAAGAGTGGCCAATATTGGCAGATTAAATCTGTCGCTATAGTTCCAAACAATGAAAGTGTGCTCTTGGCTGGGTCAGCCATTAAACAAAAACATTTGAATAGTGGATTGGAAGAAAGGTAATCTGCATTAATCATAAAAAGTACCCAGAATTCCATTTGGCATCTAGTTTTTGATTTTTATTTGATTAATAGTCATGGAAAAAGTAACTTTTACTCCACCAAATCCTGCCAAATTTGCCTTTAGGTGCAAATAGACTTTTTCCAATAAACCAATGGATTGTTACTTCCTGTTGTCAACTTCCTTTAGACCAAACCAGCTTAAGTCATCAATATATACCTTTTGTTGGGCAGCAAAGTGTTGAAATGGTCATGGTAATATAAACTTCTTCAGTAACAAACTCAATCTTTGGGGTGATTAAAATGTGTTTTTAATATAAAAACATATATTTTTTTAAATCTCTGAAACAGCTTCTGAACTGTCAAAAAAAAAAAAAAAAAAAAAAACACTAAAAAAAGCGTTAGCTAAAATATTCTGGACAATCTTGAAAAGTACTAAGCATTTCTGCAAATGATCACGTTCAGTGAAAATCAGGACGTCAATGATCTGCAAAGTTTTGACTTTTATTAAAACTGTTCTTTATCTTGCGCATGAACCTGGTATCATTTAAAAGTTGAATGTCTGGAACAATTTGCCTCAACATAAACCCTGTTTTGGTCAAATTAGATCGATTCAGAGCATGAAATGCTCCTGTTCTCTGGAATAAATATTCCTCCAACACATCCATTTCCCAGAAGTCGTTACTTTCGAGTGTAACTTGTTATTTCAGACAGTTTCATTTGAAACAGATAAACACAGCACCTTGCAGGGATGTGACAGCTGGTGATGGTTCCAGCAAAGCTCCATTCTCTGGAACATTTGGGCAAGAAAAACCCAGTTTAAAACAATTTATACATATATATATATATATATATATATATCAGGATAAAGAACATCAGCAAATCCTTGTAAACTGTCACACGTGGCTGTGTTGCTGCTCTCTGCACAGCTCAGGCTGCATCATTTTGAGAAAATCCTACTCTTTTTCTTTACTCTGCGTGCACGTGAACGCGCTAATAGCTGCGTATCCTAAAAACGTGTGGAGCCACTGTGTGCATTCAGTGCTCTGCTTCTTCACCGAGCAAAGTTTTGGAGGGCTGATTGATTAATTAGCACTTATTAATCAGCTTAACATTTATTAAACAGCTTGGCTTTTAACTGGGGCACCCATTACAGATGTTCTACAGAGGTGTTAGAATAAAAAAAATAAAATAAAAAAAGGATTTGTCTGGGCTTTTACAGAATTGGGTCTGGTGAAGTTTAAAGACTGCTTGAATGGAGAGGCTTTTGGGGGGGGGGGAGGGGGGGATGCAGACAAGAAAATAGCATGTACAAAAACGCAGAGATTAATGAAACCATCGATGCCTCCTCAAAGGAAAAACCTTCATAAATATCCAGAACTGTGCAGGACACCCCAATGAATGGACATGAATGAGCCCCCCCCCCCCCTCACACACACACACACACACACACACACACACCAGTCTACTTACCTTGCGCTTGTGTGGAGTGGATGAGAACGGAGAGAAATAAAATCCATGTGGCGCGCCACATCAATCCCTTCCAGGAGTCCAACATCGCCCCAAGCAGCCGGGCAGGCTGGACAACAAGTGCCCGCTGGGCTTCAGGCATGTACCGGTGCCGGAGACCCGGTGTGGTCCTGCTGGTGTCCGCCTGTGTGGGTCTCTCTCCCCCCACTCTATCTGGCAGTGCGCACCGAGCTGAGCGCGTAAAACTGCTCCTGAAGCCTGGAGCAAATCGCGCGCTCTGTTTGTTCCACTTTAAAGTTCCACACAATTCTCTGACGGGGTGAAAATCCTCCGTGGGAGCGGAACCGCGCGCTCAGTCCGATGAATCCAGGTCAGGTCCAGTCATGCAGCACCTGTGAGGACAGACACTTTTGGTCCCATCTTCAGGAGCTCACAATGCCGCCTCCTCTCCTCGCACTTTCAACTCCTGCTTCCCTTTACAGTGACGGCCACTCCAAAATGAAACCCTTTAGCTGAAAAAGGAGCGTCGGATAGCCAAAGCAGCCGCCCTCCCCGTGGTAAAGTTCCTCTCCACCGTGCGCTGTCAAGGTCGGCCGGTTCAGTTTGACGGCGGCGCAGACTGGAAGAAGTTCAGTTCGGAGCGCGGAGGATGAGGGAGAAACTTGCGCGCGGTGGCTGTGAGCGTGGTGGGAGCGTGCCGCGGCGATGGAGGGGGGGTGAGCCCGGCTGCTGGTGCTGCGTGTCGGATGATGAGGACCAGTCCCGGGTTCTTCATGAGGTAACGTTTGGATCTGGCAGAGCAGCGCAGGTTGCCACCATGCGGCCACGCGCAAAAACGCACTCCTGCCCCCCAAACACTTCTAACACAGAAAGCTGCAACAAATATAGCTTCTGTATTTGTTGGGGTTTAAAAAGCGCGTTTGTGTTGATTTAAAATCCACCCCCCCTGTGGTTTGGTCCCCTGTACTCGCATCATTACAGGGCTGCATTTTAACAGCCGCTGTGAGTAATGATGCTGCAGACTTTGGGGCTGCATTTTCCATTTCTCCTTCCAAGCTGAGGTCATAGAATGTATGGCACGAGGACAGAAAGACACAGATAGCAGAGTTTGGTCCTCACACAACCAGTGCGAGTGTTGCATTGTCTTTTGTCTGTGCTGGGAGGCGGATAAGTTTACGGATACAACCGGAGTGGCTGACCAACAGCTTCGGTTTTGTCTCGTCAATCCCAAAAACTTCATGCTTTCTGGCAAAATCCAGTTCTTTGTGTTTCTGTGAGTAATGAAGCCCTCCTGGTTCTTCATGATTCAAAATGGTGCATCAGAAAGTGACATACCTTGACCTCGGGGTTCAAGTTGTTGGGCTTATTTTGTTGTTGTCTACAACTCTCACTGTCCATCTGATCAACCTGCATGTCCTCTTCCATCCACATCCTGGGAGAAGTCTGCTGAACTCCCATGGACCTTGCTCTGTTTAATAATGACGGCTGCTGTGGTCAGAGGAGTTGCCTGGAGTATTTCAAGACACCTCCAGTCAGCTCCTGCCTTTGATTTTGGCTGCTCCATGTTCAGCGTGGGGCTCACGATGATACCAAGCTACCTTGTTTGTTCCCTGATTAAAAGATTGAAGACACCTGTGACACTAATTAAAGTCAATGACTTAGTTTGAAACATGACTGTACTGCAATGCTCAATATTCCCTTTAATGCAGGCGTGTGCACCTGTGGCTCGAGGGTCACGTGTGTAAATGAACATTGGTTTCATTAAGTGTCATCTCGAGAGGCTTTAGCAGCTCGCCTGCCCAGCTTTTGCAAATATGTGCATGACGGCAATAATACACAGCATAAAACAGATCAATATTCCAACATACAGGCAAATATTGGGATTTTCTCTCAGATTTACCTTAAAACTAAAGTTTTATGACCAACTTTATGAAGCTTTTATGAATTAAAGGCTTACTTTTGATAATAAATAAATAGTAAAGTTGAAGTAAATGAGCTTTTCTGTTTTTACCTTAAAAATAATCAGTTACAATATAGAAAAGCTGGTCTATTTTAAAAATAAAAACAATTCACTTTAACTTTATGGTTTTATTTTTCAAAGGGGGTTTGTGATTAATTTGTTTCTCAAACTAAGAAATTCATCACATAAGCATGCTTAGTTCAGTGTTTTGATTTCGTCATAAGCAGTCGTCTTTGAAAGTCATTCTGGGCTCTTTTGTTGTTATTCGTTTCATCCGTTGCTTCAGTTTTCATAAATTTGCTCCTGTGGCCATGTCCAAGGAGCTTGTGGACCTTAAACTTCTGTAATTTGTGCAGATATATACTTGGAGATTATTTACCTTTGTAACATGCCTGTCAACATATTTAAACAATGTTGACCCCAGAGGAGGTGACTATCATTGGAGAGAGGAGCAGGTTGTTGTTTGGTAGTCGCTGATTCACGTTGATGTTTTGATGGTTGAAGGGACAAGAAGATGCCAGAGCAAATTCACAAGGAACCAGGAGGTAAATGGACTGTATTTATAAAGCACCTTTCTATCTTATGAAGACGCTCAAAGTTCTTTACATCACAATCTGTGCCCTCTTTTACCCATTCATACAGCACTCTACTAGATCTTTACAAAGAATAACCAGCGCTTTACCACATTCACACACCGATGGGACACACATCGGAGGCAATGAGGGGTTCAGTGTCTTGCCCAGGGACACGTCGGCATGTGGCTGCTGGTGGAATCAAACCCCCAACTCTTGCATTGGAGGACGACTGCTCTAACCACTCAGCCACACCTGCATAGGTCTTGGAAGACTTAGAGGAACAAGACTTGGAAGCTGCTGGAGACGATAACAAAGGTTACTAGAACTGTTCAGGAACAAGTTTACAGACTGTCCGTTACTTACCGTAAGGTATCGTGATGTCCCAGCGTAGGAAGAACAACTGGCAGGAGCTTTTATAGCAGAGCAGTCCTCCAGATCAGGTGCAGGTATGGAGTGGTGGTTGATTAGAATGAGTGTCAGCTGTGGAGAAAGTGAGTGTGGCTGGAAACCAATCCCACACTTAAGCTCTTCAGAAAACTCTCCTCTGAGCTTTCTGTTGTCCGTGTTCAGTGTAATACACACCATGAGACCAAACAGCACAGTGACTACCTGTCACCCTTTAAACAGGTAAACTGACGGAAGATAGATGACACCTGTGATGCTGATTACAGGGCACACCTTAGTTTGACATGTCCCTATGGTTTCAGCTTCATAGAAGTACCATTCGGTTTGTCAAGGCCAGTTTCATCCATCCATCCATCCATCCATCCATCCATCCATCCATCCATCCATCCTTACCTGCTTCTTCCTTTTCAAGTGGCAGGGGTCACTGGTGCAAATATGTAGCAGTCACTGTGTGAGAGACGGGAGATACCCTGAACAGGTTGCAAGTAGGCCTGTCACGATAACCAATAAATCAATTAAATCGCACGATAAATGAAAATTATCAACCTCATTTTCATTTATTGGCTTTATCGTTTCTTGTGTCTCTCTCTTTCTACTGGAGACACTGGATGAAAAGGCTCAACTCTGGTGCTCTTCACTGACCTCCCCCTTTCTCTTTTCTCTTTAAAATCAGTTTTAACCGTCCAAAATCGTGTTTTTTGGGTCGTTAAAAGCAACTAAGCTGTGAAGCTAAGCTACGAGCTAAGCTAACAGACCGACCTCGGGGAAAAAACATGTCTTGTCGAAGCTCCAAAATTCATGGTTGAAACTCGTGCCTTCATGTAAAAAGTTTTTTTTCTCTGTGAAAAGAAGCTAAGAAGTTGTTTACTGATTTTTTTTTTTAAATTAAAAGCTTTGTGTGACAAATGCTATGCTAAAGAGCTCAAACCACATTGAACGTCCCCCATTATGAGAACCGAAAACAAGAATGAGAGACAGCCCATGTCACGTCAAGGGGCCTCCCTCCCATTTTTCTTAAAGAGACGCTGCTCGCTCCTTCACTATCCATCCTTCGGTTCAAACAGTGTTATACTGCCATCCAGTGGTTGAAAAAAGGTACTACACACAAAAATGAACTAGCATTTCTTCTTAAATTTGAAACTTGACAATAACTAATAATTATTGTCAAACAATATTATCGTTTATCGCAATAATTTCTGAGACAATCGCCCAGCAAAATTTGTTATCGTGACACGCCTAGTTGCAAGTCCATCACAGGGTCAGCTTCATGAGTTTGCTAAAACATTCTTAGTTGAACAAACATTCAAAAGATCGGTTTTCATTTGTTGATTTTCATTAATTTTTTTTCTTATTGCCATATTTTTCGGACTAAAAGGTGCACTGGCTCATAAGCTGCATTAAATAAAACAAGTTCATTTTGACGGATTTTTGAGCGTCAAGCACCACATTAAATCAGCTTGAGGTCAGTAAGCACAACTAAAATTAATACATAAGGCACACTGGATTATAAGGGTCACTGTCGATTTTGGAGAAAATTAAAGAATTTTAAGTGCGCCTTATAGTCCAAAAATTACGGTACTTTTGCCAGTGTCAGGTTTTAGTGAACTTTGTGGGTTTTTCTTTCTTTATCATATGGATACTGACAAATGTAGCTACGTCTGCAAGTTGGAGAAGAGGATGAGAAATACAAGTTCTGCGGACAGAAAGTGGAAGAGCAGAGAAAGAGGGAACGAGAACAGAAAACGACAAAGCAAATGTTTCCAACATGACAGTGTCAGGAACGCAGACGAGAGTGGAGGATATGAGGCAGCCAGACTGAGCAAATGTTCCCATCTTGAAAATGGCAGTAGAGCTTGCAGTGAGAAAGTGAGAGTGCTTAATGTTTGTGATGTCCCTGCGAATGGTGAAGCCCATCGAAGCCACCACAGGGGCAGCAGGAAAATAATGCACCGTGGTAATAGCTTCTGTTTTCCTCAGCGTGGTCTTTGAAAATCCTTTTATCTTTCTGTGTCTTACCCCAAAAATTGATACCTTGCACAAATGTTAATAATAGAAGAGTTAACATCAGAAGACGGAGTGCCTCGTCTGCCACCCCCAGGGCTGCTCAGGGACCCCATTATGATTTTTCAGTCTACTCTATGCGCTGCGCCTGAACTCAGCAAGTGAGTAATTTAGCAAATCCTTAGATATAGCGTTTGAGCGTCAGCTTTCATGCACGTTGGCATCGCCGTCATTTCCTTCCATTTCCTGCAGATGCTAACGCCTGCTCGTGTTAACTCCTGGTGTGGAGCATTGGCTAGCTGTGATCACAGGCGCCATAGTGACTCACCGCATGCTGTATTCACTTTAAAAAAAAGATGGTCCTAAAATTAACGGCACAATGGTTAATGGGGACTTCGACTCATGCAGTTGTAATTAGTTCGAGTTATTTTGACTGTTGCCTTGGGCATCCATAATTAACACCGTGTTATGTCACGTCATTAGTTGCTATTTTTCGCACAGCAAGAGAAAATACGGGTGGGAAAAAAGATTATAATTAGAGAATACATGTTCGCTTTTTTCCCCCTTGTCTACTTGTTTTGACTTGTCAACCCCATATTTGAACACTCCAGTCATTATTATATACGTGGAAATCTTCATGGTTCCATTTATTTCTGTTAAATGTCAGATTTGTACATTAAGATCATGTCAAGTTGAGAAAAAAGATGGAGTTGTCATTTTGGTCAAACCTTGAAAATAACTATTAGTTTGAGGGGAATGCAATATTTTCAGTCTTGTGCAATATTGTGAGACATCACCCTGGCGGTTACAGCTTGGTTTGTGAATAACTGTTAATACTAATATATTAAATTTAAATCAATATCTGTACATGTGACCGAGTTAGAGCCATATCTAGCATTGATTAGCTGTAGCATTTGTTTTAAATCAGAATATCTCCAAAAGTTAAAGTGTACTTGCACATCAAGTGATTACTTTCTGAAAATTTCCAGCTGTTTATCAGATATTTTGCTAACAGGCAAAGATGGTTTACTCCAACAACCAAAGCTGAAGTTTTAAGCAAACACATAGTTCAATGAGTTCAGTTCAATTCAGAACTGGTCCAAATGACATGGTTATTTTATTTTATTTTTTTGTCATTTATTTACCTGAATGTTTGAGCTTACAGCAGGATCTTTTTTGAACTACAGTAGTCCCTCGCTATTTTGCGGTTCGTTAATCGAGAGTTCGCTCTATTATTATTATAGTCTCTCGTGGTTTTTCAAAATAAGATTGGACATGACACGTACTTGGCTGATTGATGGATGAGCTGAACAATTGGCATGGAATTTTTAATTAAAATAAATTATTTCAAATTATTTAGCACCTTTGTGCAGCCCATACTGCAGGACAAACCTCCTGTTGCAGCTGATCAGCTGGTCTCCATGTAGAGCGGAGAAGTGGGCGTGGCCGAGAAGCTTGCAGGTGGTAAAGAGCATATATATATATATATATACATACACATACATACATACATACATACATACATACATACATACATACATACATACA
>NC_056514.1:35192486-35259722 GCF_014905685.2 Nematolebias whitei | reverse complement strand
ACATACATACATACATACATACATACATACATACATACATACATACAAGTAAACTACTACTTACTACTTGTATTACTATTTCTACTTTGCAGTTTTTCACTTTTCGCAGGGCTTCAGGTTGTGGATCCCCCGTGATAAACGAGGGACTACTGTATTTTCGCCCGGTTGTCCTCAGGCTGGTTTGATGAGTGCTGATCCCCTTTTTGCATGTGTAAATCCAGTTTCTGGGAAGTCAACAGCAGGTTGGCTTGAACTGCATCAATAAGGTGCTATTGGTTTGACAGAGTTTGTTGGCAGGCCTCAGGCTGAATAAATCTTTTGGATGAAAGACGAAACGTTTCTTCCAAGAAGAATCTGTCCAGATGACATGATTTAACTTTTTTTAACTTTTATTTATATAGCTCCAAGTCACAACAGATGTCGACTCAGGGCCCTGTACACAAGCATCCATCCATTATCTTTAACGCTTCTTCCTTTTCGGATCATGGGGGTCACTTGTTCTCATATCCAGCAGTCACTGTGCGAGAGGCGGGGGACACTCTGTACATGTGGCAAGTCCATCACAGAGACACAGAGAAAAACAAGAAACATTCACTCTCACTCACACCTAGGAACAATTTAGAGTTACCAATCAGCCTAACATGCATGTTTTTGGTCTGTGGGAGGAAACCGGAGCACCTGGAGAAAACTCATGCATGCACGGAGAGAACATGCTAACTCCACCCAGAAAGGTCCTCGGCCCAGATTTGATCCGGCGACCTTCTCACTGAGAGGCAACAGCTCTATCAACTGCACCACCTGGACAAGAGCATATTCACATACATTGATAAAGACAATTAGTCAAAGTTGAAGCCAGCAGGTTGCGTTGACTCTTGACTTCGTCACAGTCTCTCACTGAGTTGCACTTAGATCTTGTGCTCAGAATGACTATCAGCTACTAAGACACCAAGATTTAACACAACTTCTGTAAAACTGACTGCATTATGGCTACTTTTCTGTTCCCTAAGGTCTGCTGACTGTGGCAACCACCTTGCTTTTGGTTAACTCCTAAAATTAAGTAGTTGTAGATGTTTGCATTAATATGTAATTGTCTGAAATCTCTATATAAATTCCTTCTGAGGTTTATGAGATATTTTGCTGAGTTTTTACAGAGAAATGAAAAGAAAGACACTGGCACAAACTTCATCACCTTAGTCTTTTGGGTGTTTATTAATTATTTGGGTAAAACATCAAACATACTTTCCTGCAGAGATACAGTTTGTTGCACAGACTCAAATAAACTCTCATCCTTCTAATGAAACCTCTTGTTGTACAGTCTCCGCTCACTGGCTGCTTTTTTAACTGTGAAAAGCAGTGCTGACAGCAGAATCCTGCTCTCATTTCATTCCTATGAAGAAAGTACAAGCGATGCTCAAAGCTAAAACTCCCCCTCCGAGTTTACAGGCCTTAAGGAGAGCAACATACAGCAGCAAGGAAAGGGAGGTGGAGAGGCACCTTTGATCAACCAAACCAGCCAAGTTTTAAATCATCAGAGATGCAGCTCTGATCAGCAGCTCAGACTTTCACCTGGATTTTGGCGCTTTACCTAAGATAAGGTAAGATTACTACTACACAGAGGTACATGAGCCCACAAGTGGCCTGAAAGGCTAAAATAAAACAGGAGAAATCGTACATCAAATGCCCTGATGACAAAACAAGGGTCTTGAAGGTCTTCTTGAAGAAGACAGGCTAGAGGGAGAATTTCAGAGAAATTCTGAGGTTTGTTAGGGTTCCCTCCTCCGCATGATGCTAACCTCATGTTCCAGTGTACCATGAGAGGCATTAACATCCAGTGATGTGCCCTAAACTATCCAAGAAGGGATACTTTGTTTTGTTCTTCTTCTTTTAGAAAGTGTGGTTATTTGAAATAGGTATGAGCATACAAAAATACAAAACACACAAAAATGACTTTTTACAGTTTGTGCTGAAATGCCACTGAAAATCACATTTTTAAGTTACGGTAATTAAAAACCTCAAAACCCCCACATTTGGCGTTTCATGACCTCAGTTTTGAAAACCACTGACTTCAGTCCATTGGTTCCTTGTCAAGGCCAAAACTGAATTCAAAATCTTGCTTATAACCTACAAAGCCCTCAACAACCTAGCTCCATCTTATACTAGAGATCTTATTGTTCCATATTTTCCTAACAGAGCATTTCACTCTCAGACTGAAGCGTTACTTGTGGTTCCTAGAGTTTGCAAAAGCAGAACGGGAGGAAGATCTTTCAGTTATCAGGCTCCTCTCTTGTGGAACCAACTTCCAGATTCTGTCCGTGAGGCCGACACATTTTCCAGTTTAAAGACTTTACTTTTTGATAAATCCTATAGTTAGGGTTGGCTTATTATGCTGCTATAGGCTAAGACTCCTAGAGGACAAACTGACCTCATTTCCTTGAATGAATTGTTAAAACTGAATTATTTTTATTTGATACTATTTATATCTCAACATGTGATTCTCGACCTGCCATTGTGTATCTGTTCCTCCTTCCTGTTCCTCTCAAACCCAACCTATCGAATCAGATGGTCACTTGCCTTGAGCCTGGTTCTGCTAAAGGTTTCTTCCTCATGAGGGAGTTTTTCCTTTCCACTGTCGCCTTTAAGCTTGCTCAAGATGAGTCTGCGAGGAAGTTAAACTCAGCACAGTCTGCTCCTCAGATATATAATGTTACTAACATACTTTTTATATATACTGTCTGTTCAGTGCCCTGAGACGACTTCTGTTGTGACTTTGATAAATAAACTGAACTGAATTGAATTAAGTCATGACAAACACAGCAACACAACAAAGCTTTTCTAAAAAAATGTGAGAATTTAGGGTTTGTGTTTAGGTCTGCTTAAAGCTGTGAATTCAGAACAAGACTTTACCAAATCATTCTGCACGTCTGAGTTGGACGAAGAAAACTAATATTTATGTGACCAACTCCCACAGCAAACAACTCCTCACTTTAATCGTTTTTTCTTCAGTAGAACACATTTCTAGGCCACAGTGAGGATGCTTCACATTCGTAATAACCTTAAGGCAAAATTGCACTTAATTTATAAATAAATAATTAATCACACAGTGACATTTGAGAAAAAAAAAACCCTGATAGGCAGTTTAATTTGTGTAAGATCTTAAATCACAGACATCTCTGCAGATGGAGACGAGTAACAGAAAAATCCAATCGTAGTCATTAGTGAGAGGGAAAGATCGTTGGGGAAGCAGAGGACGAGGAGCAGAGCTGTTTTCCTCAAACAGATGGTCAAAATGGAAAATATGCTGGAGAAAACTATATATATAAATAAATGAAGAAAAATTAAAAGTGTCCAGTCCACAAAATGAAGGGAAGGTGTTCATTTTACCATATAAACCTGGAATTTGTTCAGCGTTTGATGACGAAACAAGAAATTAATAAAGTGAATTAAGAAAACATCACTGTACATGTACAGAGGTGCTTGTTCACAAATTTATTTCAGTCTCATCAATCCAAATATCCAACTGATCCAGCGCTGCATCACTTACAGCTGCTTTAAACATTTTTTGCTGAGTTTATAGATACAGTCAAGCAGCACACGAGAGGATATGCACTCACGTCTTTTTTCCTCCACGCTGACTCCCTTTCAGGAGACGGCAAAAAAAAAAAAAAGATAAAAAAAAGGGTTTTTAGCTCACAGGACTGGATTACCTAAATTCCCTGTAACAACACAGATTGCGCATTATCTTTCAGTTCAGGTGGTGGTGGCTTGTTCTGTGGAAATGTGCTGCCATCTAATATGAATCTGGGGTGTATTCATCAGTCCCAAAACTAAAAATTCAAATGAAACATTGGCAATTAAGTAAAAAAAAAAAGATAAAATACTGATTTGCAATTTACTTTTGAAATAACAACAACATGGCTATTGATTATCCAGAACGATATGAGTTAAATTTGTAATGAGCAATATTTTTGTTCAAGGACAGGTTTTATCTTTATATAAATGCATATATGTATGTAGCTTTCATACTAAAATAAAACGGATGGCAGAGCAGCAGAATACTGAAGATACTCTGAGAGTTACAGTTGGTAGGAAGTAGACTAACAGTTAGATCTGACAAAGTGCACAAGAGAGCAGTGAGATGTGATAACTGAGTGGGAACAGGTGAGGATAATGAACTTATGCAGGTGCGTACAGTTTTCGGAGACCCCGGGGAAGACCCAGGATACGCTGGAGAGACCATGTCTCTCGGTTGGCCTGGGAACACCTTGGGGTCCTCTCAGAAGAGCTGGAAGACGTGGCTGTGGAAAGAGTCTGGGCCTCGCTGCTCAAGCTGCTGCCCCCACGACCCGACTTCAGAACAAGCATAAGATAATGAATGGTGTCAAGAAGCACTAAGTACTTTAACTTGTCTATTTTAGTTCCAGAGTGTGTGATTGTGAACATTCAGTTGGGTGCCAAAGTACTACTGAAATGTTTGTTACCATGTGGGTGTGTACTCTGTGGCAGCCATCTTGTGTTCCCGTTAAGGAGGAGGCCCGTCTCAAATCCAGCTCTTTTACAGGAAGTGAGCTGGTGAGAGCAGGAGTTTGATTGGTGGAGAACTAGAAGAAAGTCAAAGTAACTAAAATAATAAACTGACTTGAACATTGTGCATCTTTATACATAACATGTTTGATCATTATTTCATTACCAATAAATAATTGTTAATGTTTAGATTATTCATGTGAGAATAAACTTAGTTGTTTTCCTGCTCTGGAAGGCTGGTCATTGGCCAATTTGAATTGAAGGTGGGGTATATATATATATATATATATATATATGGTGGACTGCTGGATGGAAGAAAAAAGTCTGATGGAGCATTGTTGTTTTTGTGACTGATGTTTTTGTGATGCCTGGAAAACAATAAACCAATCGTTTGCTGTACAGCCAAGACAGACTGATGTCACCTGACACTTCTCTGTGCCACAGATGGATGGATGGATTTAAGTTTCCCACTAGTTTCCAACATCCACAACTCAGTAAGATACCACCTTTTATCTGTGTTCAGCGTCTTATTTAGAAAGATTTATACCACAGATTACTATAAAATATACATCAGAACAAATGGATGTTCCTTCATTTGAGTTTACATTTACCCACTAGAGTTTACCAGAACGATCATGTTGGAAAGAACGAGAAAAATGGTGTAACTCACTAGGGGTTACATATATGTAACTAACCAAGGCCACAGAGATGCAAACATAAAAAGCTTGCACATCTTTTCTTGAACATACCAATTTGTCAAAAACTGAACCGAGCATTATTTTTTAAGGTTTTCCTGTCAGGAAAACTCTTGTGGCGCTTTCTCAACTGTCAACGCTATAACATCCAAATAACCAGCACAGAATCCATTTTTTTTTTAATTTTTTGTGAAACGGTCATCAGAAATCGGCTTTCATACAATAAGGAACTGTGAACCTCCTGTATGCAAATATAATTAAAAAACACTTTCAACTTTAGAAAATGAAAAGGGCACGTTAAGCAGTATAAATAACTACACAGGCACACTCAGCCTGCTTGCTGTAAGCTTATTTCCTTAGAACATTCTGGATCAAACACGTCAATAAAGACTTGTAATTGGTGCAAACATAAAACCTTGGGCTTCTATCAGATGAAGTATTCATGTTCTTCCACCCACTGATACGTGTTTAGGTCAGTGCTTGTGTCACTGAGCCCGGAGCCAGAAAAGGCTTTCAGTGCCCGACTCACAGCCTACAATGGCCATGTGCTGTGCTCGTCTTTATGATGGAGTCCCAACCTACACGCCCCCACAGTGCAAGCAGCGGTGAACGCTAAAGTGCTGAACATTTCTATCCACTTGCCTTTCTTTATTGCACTTGCGTTGTCTTTCCTCTATGAGGTAATTTAAAGTTTCCCCTAAAGATTGTTATTTTCTTCTCACTTTTGCTGATTGACTGAGATCAAGCTGCCAATTAAAGGAAAACCAATCAAAGGCCAAGCATCCTTGAAGAAAGTCATTCAACCTTTATTTATACAGGTTAATCCCATTGAGCCTCGGGGACTCATTTACAAGAGAGGCCTGATTTTAACAAAGAGTGATGACAACAGTGGACAACAACAACAATAGACAATCATAAAGGATGCAGACAAATTGAGAACAACAAGTGAAAATAAAATGGTATTAATAAAAAATGTAACACAAAAACAGTACGGCGATGTAGAAAACTAAAAACAAGAACATGTCTGCGTTGGTTTTTCTCATGAACTTAGCAGATGTTTGAAGCCACTTAGAGAGGTCAAGGTTGAGAGCTTCATATCTTTTTGCAAGATATTCCAGGAAACGGGAGCAGAGTAGGAGAAGACCCTTTTGCCTAGTTCAGTCCTCACTGAGGGAACACTGCAGGTAGTAATGTCCTGAGAGCGCACGCTGTAGCTGCACTCACGCAGAGACATGTAGGAGGAGATGTATGAAGGCAGCAGACCAAGAAGTGATTTAAAGATGAAAATGTACCAGTGAGAGTCTGCATGAAGGGTGCAATGATGGATATGATAGTTACAGCCAGTTATGAACCTTAGCGCACCATGATAGACAGCGTCTAACATCGGCAGGGTGCTTGTAGGAACGTTCATGTAAATAATGTCACCTTAGTCAATGGAGGGAAGGAAAGTTACAGTTACAAGGTGTTTCCTAGCATTCAGAGTTACAGGATGCATTTCTGAAAAAGAAACCCAATTTAACGTTCAGTTTCCTTTCAAAATTTGCCTCGTGGAGCTTAAGACATACCAGTCGAACAAGATTCCAAAGCATATGTAGGAATCAACAAACTCAATAGGAGCACCATTCTAGGATAAAATCAAAGGAAGAACAGCTGGGACCGACTTCCTGTGTGAAAACAGCATCTCTTTAATTTTGTCAACGTTTAGGACAAGTTTGAGACTAAACAAGTCAGACTGGATGATGTCAAAAGTGGATTGCAAAAGCTGGAAAAACATTAGCAACTGTTTTAGCTCGACAACTGTATCATCAGCATAGCATTGTAAGGATGCATCAGGGATGCTCTGACCTACATTACCTATGTAGATTGTGAAGAGGGTGGGTCCTAAGACTGAGCCTTGTGGTACACCACTGTTGACTGTTAAATAACTGGAGGAAGTACCATTATGTAAATGCATGCCATCTGCTGCCTTTCATGCCAACGTTTTGAACTAAAATAATTTTGCGCTCCATATGTGTTGTGAATTACTTTCATCTAATACCACACCAAGTTTAAATCTAATATCAACAAACCTGAGTATGGTTTGGAAAATGCTGATTACCTGTGGTGGCCATCTTTAACAGTAGTGACTTTAAACGTTAATGAGTTTTAGATGGATATCCAACCAATACTTTCAAAGAGTTTCATCAAAGTCCATCCAGTAATAGATCCATCCAGAGATATTTTGCTAACAGACAGGCAGAGTAAACGCCAACAGGTAATGTCAAAGTTTTAAGTAAAGATGTAGTGCGATGTGTAGTGCTCAAAGTGTGTTTTGGAAAAAGAGCTAAGCCACTACCACATCAAATTTTAGCCCAATACTGGCTGAGTTGAAGCCACTTTTGTTTTTCCTAATGCCAGCTGGCTGTGCCAGACATCTTCAAGTGGGTTGGCTTTAAAAGTTAAATGCTTGCATGTGTAGATTAAATGATTACTTTCTGAGAGTTACTATAAAATCTGCTTTCTGGTTCTTGAGATATTTTGTGATTGCTACAAACACACACGCAGTCATACGCCAAAACATTGCTGGCTTCTTTTGCAGGTGATTATACGAACGTTTTAGGAAAGGTCACAAGTGGAGTTGTTATTTAAGATTAACCAGATCTGCGTGACTGTTTTATGCATCTGGCCATCATGCCTTCTTGTTCACAGGGGTCAGACAGCCTTGCATGCAGCACTCAGTGAGCGGCTCATGAATGTAAATAAGCACCTGTTATCAAATTCTTTCCTCTACGGTGTCCCTGTCGTTTACTCTTTTTATAAACAGAGATTTCCGTTTCCTCTTTGCACGTCAGAAAACAACAAAAAAAATGTCAGGGATGGGAGAAGCAAGGACACATGACAGATTCTGAATTGGATCTTTTTTGTATGGGATGTGGTGCCTTGCAGCCTTGCATTAACCGTGCTTCTGTCCTGTTGATCGTTAAACTTGAACTCTCTTTGAATGTGTCCATCTTTAACATTCATCTATTTATACGCCTCGTCATTTGGTTTGAAATTGTGCAGATAAAAATTATTCACGATAAACATAGATCATATTGAATCAAAGGTATTTGGTTTGAACTGCATGTAAAGAATTGACCTTGATCGTCGTAAAAAGTCATCTAGTCTAGCAGATTTGAAAAACAAGTTACCCAAAGGTAATAAAACGAATTTTAATTTTTCGTTTCCTGTAAAGCTCTATGATAACGGATTTAACTTTGATTTGCTGGCTGCATTGTGCCTAAATAAAGATCTATACTGATTATTTATTGATGTGATAATTCAATTAAATTCATTCAGTTTATTCCTATAATACAAAAGTAGTTTTAAGGCACTATAAAGCAAAATTAACAAATCCATTCAAGTCTGTTTCAAATCCAATCACATTCAATTCATTCTTGCTTTTTTATAATGCAATCAAATACAGTTTATTAAGCAATGCTTATTAGCAAAAAGGTTGTCAATCAAAGGAAGCCAGGAGATTTTATTGAATCTTCCATCTGGTGCACTTTCCCTGTCCTGAGCAGCACATTGGGGACAGTGGAAAGAAATAACTCACTTTTAACAGGAAGAAACCGACCACAGAATGAGGCTTATTATGAGGTGTCATCTACCTCAGCTGGCTGGGGTTTGCAAAACATGAAAGAGACTCAGACAAACCGGAAATGGTTCTGATGTGGTTTCTATGGGAAGAAAATCAAAGACAAGCACAGCCTAATGGCAGCAATAAATGCAAATACACACATGGAAAACAGATAGCAGCTGAGTGAGGATGTCTTCCAGCAGTCTAAGCTTATACCAGCATAAAATATGGATACCTCAAGAAACCCAAGGCAACCCGAGCTATAGAATTTATCAAAATGGAAAAGTCGTAAGCCTAATTTAAACACAGTGTCAGCCTCATGGACAGAAACTGGTGGTTCCAGGAGAAAGGAGCCCGATTTCTAAAAGCTCTGTCTCTCCTTCTACTTTTAGAAACTCTAGGAACCACAAGTAAACCTACAGTCTGAGCATCAAGTGCTTTATTGGGAAAATATGGAACAATTAGATTTTTCACATAGGATGAAGATTGTTTGTGGTTTTTTTATGTCAGAAGTAATATTTGAAATTCTATTTTGAATTTTGCAGAGAGCCAATAAAGAGAAGCTAAAATTACAAACATGTCTTTTTGCTGGTGAAGATTCTCGGTCATCCAGGACATGATGAATTCAAAAAATGATCAATACAAAAACAACTGGACTTCATTTGCTTATTTATTTTATTTGAAAGCGTCTTGGATGAGGAGCGAAACGTCTTCTGTTACAAATAAAGTCCAGTTGTTTTTTGTATTGAATGTTTTTTTGAATTTAAACATATCTTTTCTAACTCCCATTCGAACCTCTGGCAGTAATTTTTGGGCAAAATTAAGTCTTTTAGAGAGATTTTCAAACATCCCAAAAATTAGAAAATACAATTATACAGACCAGAAATTATATCAATACAAAAAAACAAACAAACAAAAAAGATCAGCAGAAAAGACCAGGTTAGTTTTGGTCACACATATATTAGTACATCATCACTGACAACAATAATATGATAACAATGATAAAAGCCAGTTTAGTAGAGAGAAACAAAATGCAAAGTAGTATTTCATAAAAAAATAAAAAAAATAAAAAAGTGAAAATTAACATTTCAAAACATTTTTATGAGATCTTAACTGTGATTGGTGAGACTGTACACAAAGAAATACAAGTTGTTAGAACATAGTCTCTCAGTGAGACCATTTTTTTCACTGCCAACAAAAAAATAAGGCTTTTAACTTTGGATCAATCAACAGATTTGAATATTTGTTTCTTTTTTAAACATGAAAGTAACACTTTCAGCAATTTGCAACTGTCAGTGAAAGTCAGATGAGTGTCAAATTTACCCCAACATCATTAGTTTGTCACACTTCCTCTGCCTCTCTTTTGTGTTTCCTCACTCTGCGACACACTGATTGTGCTGTTGTGGACTAGGAGAAATGTGTTAAACCAGTTTTATTTAGCTTGGTTGCATCTGCACTATGTGGCCGTCCACAAAAGCTGATAGTTGTGGCAGCTGAGTCGGAGCTACAGGAAGTACGTTTGAGACTGACTTAACTTCCACCCGTCCAGACGGAGAGAAGGTCTGACTCATGACGCCTGAGTGCACATGTCACTCACATGATGGCAGCCACAAATTACAGCGACATCAGTGTTGGTATTTTAAATGCCACAGACACAGAAAGGTTTCAAGCAGAGAAGGCTGTTTTTTAAGGATTTTTCTTTGCAGCCTTCAACAGTGAGCTGCACCAAACCTAATTTCCACTTTCTAAAAAGGCTGTTTTTCTTTAGTCTATATGGTAAATGGCAAGGAGACTGTACTTTGTACTTATACAGCACCTTTTTATCATATCAAGACAATCAAAGTGCTTTACAATACAATCTGTGCCCTCATTTACCCACTCATACGGCACTCTACTAGATCTATACAAAGAATAATACATGTTTTATCATGTTCATACACTGATGGGACACACATCAGAGACAATGAAGGGTTCTGTGTCTTGCCCAGGGATACTTGAGCATCTGACTGATGCATTGGACGACTGTTCCAACAACTCAGCCACAGCCTCCCCAAAATAAATTAACATTTATCATCAGTGTGTTATATAGACCTGGACATTTGCCTCAGATGGTTTGTATCAGAGTGCAAGTTCAGGGGTCACAAAACAGCTCTAGCACCCTTGAAACATGTTAGTGAGTTTGAAATAAGTTGGAGCCTTCCACGAAGACTGTGACTATTTTGTGAGAAAAGTTGTTGCAATATTTTTTGAACACGTTCAAAACACAAAGATACAGGACTGTGACATAGACATGTGTGACTCATGCAAAGAAAATAAGAGAACCACTTCAAAACATTGCAGGACATACTGGGAACTCTGTCTTGAATGTTATTTGCCAACTAGTCACAGCCCAGTGAGAAACAACTTCAACGGCCCATTACACTCTAAGACAACCTCACAATCATCTCCATCTATGACCTACACAACCCATTAGAATTTGGCTGGACTGCAGCAAATCTGGAAAACTTCCTTCAGTGTTATGACAATAATGATGCTGCTTTGATCGTTCCAAATAGATATTTTCTTTGTTGCCAAGACATTATCTTGTTCCCTCACCACGCTGTATAGGTCCACCATGGCAAGATTCTTTCAAATCAAGTCAAGATCCAGCTATGAATATCATCTCTGCACTTGGATCTTTACATGACCTTGTCACAATCATGAATGTACGGTAGTCTAAGCATGAGGCGCGCATGACCAGCTTTGCTTTAGATCGTCAACAACCACCTATCCAGTGTACACAGGTTCCATACACTACCGCTGTTGCCACTACACTAATTTAAGCAATTAGGCTTCTCAACAAACTGATGATTTCATGTTTTGTTATTTTACACTCTGAATATCTTGTCTAGTATGAATGTTTTAGGTGCCTACTGACTGTGAATCGAATTGCCCCTTGGAGATAATAAAGATTCTTGAACTTGAAGGTGCTACAACAATGACAAACCACCAAACTCTATTGCACAAAAGACTACGTGAAGAGTCTGCAAAGGCCATCCATGTTCTGGCTATTTATTTTATTTATTTATTTTTAATCATAGGGTTTTCATCCAATGTGAAGGTGTCTTAAATGTAGTTCCCAGAAGCTTACATAAGAAAACCAAATATCCCTCATTTTGAATTATTTCACCAACATGTTCTTTCAGGTTTGTGATTGTTTCCTCAGAACTCAATGGTGTCTCGAGTTCTCCCACAAGTAGGTGACAGTGGCTGGTCAGCGGATTATAATTAGAGACACAGATTGTAAAAACCTATTCATATTCCAAATGAGACAGCTAGTCACCTTTGTTTTGTTTTTTTCAATTTGATACAAATTACAGATGACACAAAAATTTGGCAATCATTTCTTCCAAAGTCCCAAGTCAATTTGCCCTCGACATCACCACACTTTCTGTTCTTGCGTTTTCTCTGTCTTCAGGTGAAAATTGGTTCCAGTATCCTGAGAGCCACTAAAAAGCATATTCAGAAAACGGTTCTCTCCGTGACTTTACTTTCGAGTACTTACCAAAAACTTCTTGATTTGTTGTTTCATTTGGCACCTGCATTGTTGACAATTGCAGATGAAAGGATCAACATGGAGCCTTGTTTAGAAAAAGAACAGATTTAAAGAAAATCTTGTAACTGTAGGAGGGTTAATTTCATTCCCCTCGGTATGGTTACATTCATAAACCTTCATCACAATGAAATGTCAAATTTGATTTGTCAAAAGATGACACTTTCTAAGATGTCATCTTTGAATGTCTCAGTTCCTGACACATTCGTGCCATCCTCCTCTACCTCGATTTTCATCACCCGCGCTCACACGATGTTCGTAACAACAGCATTTTTAGAAATTAAAGTCTCAGAGGGAACACAAAAGCTTTCTGTGGGTGGCGCATCGTTTGAAGTGAAGAGCCACATTTAAAACTGAATCTGCATTTCACTGCATGCCGCAATCTGTGACAGATCCTTAAAAATGTGTCCTAATTTGCAAAACCTTTCTTAAAAGTTTGAAGTAGATGCATACAACTTGTTAATTGTTTAATTTCCAGCCCTAAAACATGACAGTTGAAGTGGACCACGCTCATCTCAGTGCGTCATATTTTAGTAAAGCGTCTGCTTTTTTAGCCTTTTGTTCCGATGACTCACACTCAGTAATTAAAGCATAGAAAGCTGCAGTGGCTATAGATGACACGCAAATAAACTTCACAACAGAGATCATAGAACTTAAAGCAACTTCAATAGTAAGTGACAGGATGAAGCTTCAAACAAACAGCATGTTTAGCTTTGCTTATTATGTAGAAAGAAACAAAATAAAAATTATAATAATAAAATAAATACAAAAACATGGTATAAAACTGGATGCCATTTGATGTGGAAGAAGCAACCCTAACCCTAACCCTAACCCAGACTGCTACACCTGACCCAGAGAACTGACCCTAAACTTAACTCGGGACCCCTTTCTCTAAACTTAACCCTCTGACCTTTGTCTTTAAACCATTCCCTTACCATAACCCCACCCTTGAACTCTGAACTTAGCCCCAACTGACAAGCCTAAACCCAGATCCTGACAGGAACCCTGGGACTATCGCCCACATAATACTCTCCCCTACTCGAAACCCTTGGTGGAGTGAAGGCATGCGGTATATAGCTGGGGGCCTGGTTAGGGGGGATGGGGTTTGTGCAGGTGAGTCGTCCTTCTGCAACAAAATTCTAGTTGTTCTCATCCTAACCCTAACTGAAATGTGGCAGTCACACACACAAACAAACAAAACAAGGTTTCTAAACTTGTGTGCACAAGTTTTAAATTTATGGCAAATTACAATTGATTTCTCACAGGTTTGTTGTTTTCCCACAAGCTCCGTGTTGATGAAGAAGCCGTTTGTAAATGCACGGACTGCGCCAACACCAAAACAAAAAAGTTCGACTTGGATTTGAGGCGTCATCATGGTTGTGGGTAGATGCAAAATCCAAGGTTGCAGACAAATCACGAGGAACTCAGAAGTATAAAACTAAATAATGTATTCAAACAAGTTGCTGATGAGGCAGCCAAAAACTACTTACGATAGCACAGAGAGGCACACAGAGGACAAAAACCACAAGGTGACTCTTATAGAGTACAATCCAGGACTGATTCACAGACAGAAAAACAAAAAGGAAAGGAAATCTTAATGAACAAATCAAAAACACCTGGCGGGGAGACAAACCAGAACAGGTGAGTGTGGGAGGGACTGGAGCAGAAAACATGAAAAATACTGGGGAACAGAATACTAAATGACTCAAATTACACAAACACAGAAAATAAACTAACATAATACACAGTTCATCAAAGGGCCCTCTATGAGACCGGTCCTGTAGATGCAGAAGGGTGGTGTAATGGCTGGTGGTTCTTCAGGAGGCTCTGATGCCAGTGAAACTGCAGGAAGTTTCCTGGCAGGTGGCATGGTCGCTGGCTGCATTGGAGACTGAGAATGAGCCACAAACAATGGGGTCTCTGGAGGCCCAGAGCTCAGTGCATGCTCAGAGGACACTTGAAGAACAGCCTTGTCTGGATGCTCAGAGGACGCTGTGGGATCACCCTCTTCCGACTACACGTTAGAGGATGGGATGGGATGTGGGCCTACAAGCATCTTTTAAAATGATTCCATCTCAGCTTGAAAAATCTGGATGTCGATGAGAATCTCCTAATACTCGGCTCCATGGAGAGCCTCTGGCCAGGATGTCAGAGTTTCCTTGATCTGGACATAGATGAGGATCTTGGATTGGATGCATGGAGGATAAACATTAGTGACAAAAAGGTGTAAAATGAATATCTGAAACTCCTGCTGTGACATTTCTGAAGACAGATATTTTGCTCGAGGAACTGGAGCTGCTGCAGGTGGTACAGATTAAGAGGGGGTCTCCGGTTGCCCGGGTTATATTTGGGCCCCCCAAAAATCTGATCCAACCCAGCCTCAGCCCGCAGTCCTAATTTCCGAACCCCACCCGACCCGACGAATTAACGGTAATTACAGGTCTGAACCCGAAAAAAACCCTCAAGATTTTTAATTAGTTATTAACGGTCAGGGAAGCGCTGCTGAATAAATGGGGCTTGGAGCTGAGGGGCGTTTGTCATTTCATGGCCATAAAAGAACATTTCTGCTTTCTGTTTCTGCTTGCATTCTAATGCATTATTGAGACATGTGGACAGCTCTGACACGCGTCTGCTTTGGGATACACTTGTCGTCGGGGACGCGCAGCTCAATATAAGAGGCAGAAGATTAAGAGCTGACAAGTGTCTGTCCTTTCAAGGCCATTAAAGAACATTTAAACCCTGTTTCTGCCTGCATTCTGATTTATTCAGGCACAGACCCTGCTCTGACATGTCCGCTTTGGGAGCTCACCTGCTTGGGTAGTCAGCCGTGCGCGTCCGCTGAGTGCAGCAGCTGAATGAACGTCCATTTGGGTGCTGGATCACTTCCTGGCAGTATAGTCCCATCTGAAGCTTAACTGAACTTTTTACCACTCTCAAGGCCGGTCAGCTCACAGTGAAATGGCTGTGTGCGGCTGGTGGAAGTATGGCAGACCATGTTATCATATAATTGGATCGCGGCTGATCCTAACCTAATTAAAGGCTTGACACCAACCCGGCCCGCCCATCCAGCACATTATCATGGCCCAGCCCGCCCCAAATTCAGTTTGAGTGGGTCTGGGCTTAGACTCGGGTTAGAAATGACAGCTCTCGTCTCCGGTGGGTGGGCTGCAGGTGAGTGGCAACTTCCAGAGGGCGAAGCAGTAGAACGCGGAGAGGCATTGGTGGCAGGCAGTGTGCCAGAGAATGGCGATGCACTGAAGAATGGCGGGGCATTGAAGAGATGATGGTTGTAGGAGAGGAAAAAATACTAGAGTAGACCCATTCCAGCCAAACTTCTTCATTTTGAAAGAGGTGGGGCTTTTGAAGGCCAGGCAGGTTCCGAAGTATGGCGAGTCAACTTTCTTTTTCTCTTCAATATCCCTCTGAGCTGTCTTCTCCGCCTTCTTCAGCAAAGACTAACAGCGGCATTTATCTGATGGATTTCATTGAAGTCCTTTATTATCTAATGGTTGCGGGTAGATTCAAAATCCAAGGTTGCAAATAAATCACAAGAAACTCAGCTATATAAAACAAAATTATTTATTCAAACATATATTATGAGGCAGCCTAAAAGCTTCTTACAATAACAAAGGGAGTCACACAGGGGGACATTCCACAACATGACTTACAAAGTACAATCCAGGACTGTCTCACAGACAGAAAAAAAAACAAAGAAAAAAAACAGAATATAAAGGAAATCCTAATGAATGTGAATCATGAACACCTGGCAGGGAGACAAACAAGAACAGGTGAGTGTGGGAGGGACTGGAGCAGAAAACACGAGAAATACTGGGGAACAGAATACTAAATAACTCAAATTACACAACCATGAAAAATAAACTAACAAAATACACAGATCCTGACAGGTGCACACACTGTGATATCCAGAACTGCAGGATAAATCACTCATATTCAGCTGGCAGGTTTCTGTTTTGCTCACATTCTCTTTTGAAAGATCGGTCTGAAAACTCTTAATTGGCAATTACTGTTTATATTTTATCTTGCTATGTTTGCATGCAATGCAGTCAAATGCCTGTACTTATCATTAACTATTACTGTAGGTGGTCTTATATTTAAGTTTTATTTATAATTTTTTATCAGCAATTTCAGCATGCATGACCTTGAGAGAAATTTGTCTGAATGTGTCATTTTTTGGGTACCGTATGCAGGTATTTTTTTAGACAACCTTTCTATAATTCACCGTATTTTCCACCGTACACATTGCACCGCCTTAAAAGTTGCATCAGTCCAAATATGTGGAAAAATCCATAAATAGGTCACTTTGCCGTATAAGTCGCATCTATTATGCATCACTGCTGACATTGTGTTTGTTAACGTCACTGCTGACAACCTGGAAACGTGGGCCGATGTTGTGCCAAAAATCGATTGGCTGCCAAATGGTGGCAGCAGGAGCGTGCATGGGAGGACTTTAACAAGAATTTAAGAAGATTAACACTTAGAAAAATTATATGTTTGCTCAAAAAAGGTGTGTCTCAACCTAACTTTTCTTTAATAAATGCAGTTTGACGGTCAAATCAGCTGCATTTTTAAAAGCCAATGGTCGGAAACATGAACGCGCAGAAGGCAAATCGCTGTCCATTTCTTCGAAATTTAATAAGATAACCACCTAAAAACAATTATTTGTTAGCTTGACATTATAGTAAAGGTGTGTCTGAGTCTAACTTTTACTTAATTAAAGGACTTCAATGGTCAAATTAGCTGCATTTTGTCGGGGTGGCGCAGCAAAATGAAGCTGATTTGACGTTTGCTCCAGGCAGACGATGGTGGCTTACTTTGTCAAGCTGATTGGGTCATTAATAACCACTTTTACCTATTACATGATATATGGCATGCCATACTGCTCGACTGCCATCTAGCGGCTGAGAATGGTAATGTTCACTATTTTCAGAATGAATGAAAACGGTCATATGTCAGTCAAAAATTGGGGAAAACATCCATAAATACACCGCTTCAACGTATAAGTCACAGGGCATGTAAATTATGCAAAAAACGGTGACCTATATAGCAAAAATGAAGGCATTTCATAATGTAAGCTTTGACTGGGGTGTGGGCGGATCCCAAAGGCCATCTTAGCACCAGCAAACTTTTTATTTCTATTATGAAGCATGCTGTTTGTGGGAATTAGTCTGTTTGGTGGCTCCTCAGACTGAAGAATTCTTTTGGATGAAGGACGAAACATCTCAACAAAACAAACAAAAAAATACCCATCCAGATGACCTGACTGAACATTGTTGGATTTTAACCTGGGTTACTGCGCATGAACTTTGATATTTTAATATATTGTAATTGTACATTTAATATTAAAGGAACTGGAAAAATTCCAGAATAAAGTTCAAAGTGGCCTACCTTATGGTGTGTAATATGGATGGTGTATGGTGTACGCCTTATGGTGTGTTTGGCTATAGCGGCCATTGGAACTGAGTTGATGCCAAAAATTAAAGAGTTGTAGATATAAATCCAAAGATTCCTTTCTAAAAAAATTATTAAAATCTGTCCAGTATTTCATAACATAAATTACCAACAAACAGATAAATGATCATACAAATACACAAGCGGCAACTGCTTGGCTTTTTTGTGTCAGACAAAATTTAAATTAATTAAAGCTGCCTCATATTGGACCAAAATTCATTTTCAAGTCTATAAGTAATTGTAGTTTGTGTTTTATCAGCTTGCTGGGTGATGTATTATTTCAGTGTTTTACTGATGCAGTTCTTCAGAACTACTTGGGCCAGTCTAAGTTCTGAGCCGTGTTCATGCTGTCTGAAAGACGGATCAGAACCAGCTATTTGTGTCTGAAAAGCAAGCAACCGGAATGTGAGTGAAATACAGTTATCAATAATTATGTTTCTGTGTGCTTGTTAAAACTTGACTCCCAATCAGTTCTACGTAAGCATGAATCTTTAAAAATAAGGAATCTGAAGCAGAACGAAGGGGAGGGAAGAGAAATGACAGGCTCCTTGATCTTCCCAGAAATGCTCCAGCCTAATTGCCATGTATACCAGCCAGCCCTCTTTATTCACACAAAGCCCCTCATTAAGGGCTGGTTGGACAGCAGGCCCGGTGCCAAGGTGAGCGCTGGTCAGCGGCGCCGGCCTGGCATACACATGCAGGTGCAGCGCTGCCTGCTTTAATTGATGACAGGAGAAGAAAAGCCTCCGTGCCATGCATGACAGAGCCGCATACTTTCCCTCTTTCTGTCTGCGCCTCTTTTTTATCTTAGTTTCCTCTTGAAACTGCCTTAATCAGGTTATGAGTCCATCTGATAACTAATCAGTTACGCTTTTCACATTGTGCACACAATAAAACTTGGTGAAACTCGTCTTTTTATAGCAATATATCTTTAAAAATTTGCTACAAAGTGCTTTTTTTTGCATATTACAAATTTAAACCTCAATGGATGTATACAATACAGTTCAGTCAGGTCATCTGGATGGCTTCTTTTTTGTTGAGACGTTTCATCCTTCATCCAAAGGACTTCATCAGTCCGAGGAGCCACAACAAACTCAGTCCCACAAGCAGCACACTCACATAGTGGACCAACCAGTTTGCTGGTGATAAGATGGTTTCTGGGGCCTGCCCTCTCCCCCGTCGACTCTTCTGAGGCACCCATAGCCAAAATGGTTCAAAACATCAAAGTTTATGCTCAATAATCCAGGTAAAAAAATCCAACAAAGTTCAGTCAGGTCATCTGGACGGTTTCTTTTTTTGTTGTTGTTGTTGAAACATTTCATCCTTAATCCAAAGGAATTCATCAGGAGTTCTTAATGGATGCAGAATTGCAAAATGATTGGCTGCTAGTTTAACCAACCTTTCTCCTTTTATGCCACCAAAGGCGATGAGCAATAATGCTTTTGGCCCATGTCTGTTGCAGAAGATAAATATCTAATAAAGTATAAACTCTCACATCTCGTTTCATCTCAGTAATCATTGGATGGAACTCTACAGATAAAGTCAACCCAACTCAAGATGGCCTCTACAGCTGATCAACTTTAGTAAATACATAAATGGCGATACCCCAGTACTTTTATGTATTTTCAGCTAAGATTTGGTTTGGTCCTGTGATGGACTTGTGACCTGTCCAGGGTGTACCCCGCCCCTCGCACAGTGATTGCTGGACATGAGTACCGGTGACCCCCGTGACCGAATGGAAGAAGCGGGTAAAAGATGATGGATGGATGGATTTGGTCTGGTAGTATCAGAGTCTTCATTATGTTTGCTGAGCTAACACATCTCATAAGCTCACATGAGATCGTGCATAGCATCCTTTAAAATGTTTGCGTAAAGTGGCATTAACATCATCTCCTCTGATTGTGAGGTGGTTTTACTTGAAAACTCTGGTGTAACAAGCAGCATGCAAGACATTTCTTCAAAGGCTGGAAGACCTATATTTACCTGTATTTTCATGTATTCTCAAAAGAAACTATGTTTAGATTTCCTGCATGGCTGTTATTTTTAAACACATGAATGCAATTCATGTTGTTCATTTAAATTTGATCATTTATTTATTTAACACAAAAAGTTTTTTTAGTTATATGAAAATGATTCTATTTTATATAATATCAGTGAAGCCTAATTCAATCTAGGACAGTTTGATTTAGGTTAAACCCACCTATGTTGGTTAATTTACTCTATTAGGGTTGTGAAAAGTGGTTTAAAAAATAAATAAATAAATATATATATATATAAATAAATATAATATATAATAATATATATATAGCAACTCATCATTTGCACTTTTATTTAAAAACAATACAAAACAACTAAGTTTAATGTGGTCAAAAGGAAATGTGATTTTTTTTTTCCCTTAAAGGATAAAATAAAACAGAACAAAACAATAACCTATATATTTCCCAAGGTACAAATATTCAATGCTTGAGCAGAATTTAAAGCATTAACATATTATCACAGTGAACCGTTCTGTTTGTCTTTAAAACCAGACAAGTTGAATCAGTTAAAAAGTGGAATGGCACAAAATGTCCCATTAAGTAAAAAGTATCCTTTTGACACTTCACATTAATGAGAAAAGAAAAGCATTCAGATAAAAGAAACTGTAAAGTGGTTTCTTTTTCTATCTTTTCTTTGTCAAAATCAAAAATCCAACATGATCGTCCACTTTCCCCCTCATCCTTTCAACCATTTCAATAATTCATGAATTTTGCTAAAATCATTTCGGGGAAAGAGCTTTTCAATTAAGGATGGAGTGCTTTTTTTTCATGTTGTCAGGAAAGTGCACCTTCTGGAAACAAGTGTCAACAAAATGTCTCTGTTTCAACTAGAATCAGGCAGTTAGTGTCTGAGAACGCAGTTCTGCAGATATCAACACATGCAGGTAGGAAAATGAGACACTGAGAACTCCATTACAAGATAAAAGAAAAGTGTAAGCTTGGAAGAGTGAAAGTTGTATGAAGAAGGGTCACAAATGTGCTAAATGGACAAAAAGGTAGATTGTATAGCTAGCTAAAACCAGCAGCAGACATTAGCGATCTGGGAAAACTGTTGCTTACAATCGGTGACAGAAGATTTTTAACTGGTTTTACTTGCAAAGACAATGGTTAACAGGTTTTCATTCAACCTTTATTTATACAGGTTAGTCTCATTGAGCTGCATGGACTTCTTTACAAGAGAGACCTGTTTTAAACAAAGAACAGAAGAGGAACAAACAATGAAAGACAGTCATATAAAATGAAAAGTAAATAGAGGAAATTGAATAAATACAAAACAAAAAATGAGACAAAAACAGCTACATTATAAAGCAGTGTAAAATATTAAAAACAGGAACATGTCTGTTGGTTTTTGCCATGAACAAAGCAGTTGTTTAAAGTCACTTAGAGAGGTCAAGGTCGAGAGCTTCAGATCTTTTTGCAAGGTGTTCCAGGTTACGGGGGCTGAGTAAGAGAAGGCCCTTTTGCCAAGCTTGGTCCGCACTGAGGGTACACCGCAAGTAATAATGTCCCGAGAGCGCACGCTGTAGCTGCACTTACTTCTCCATATAGGAGGTTACCCAGATGTACCATAGCATACATGCATGGAGCCCAGTCATGAGAATCTTCCACAGGTAGCGTGTGAGGCTTGTTTTTATATGTTTATCATCTCTACCAGTTCAGACAGACTTGGAGGTGTCCTTAGACTACCAGCTGTGCCTGCAGTATCAAATCAGCTCCTCTTCCAGCTCTCTTTACTAACTCAAACACTTGGTTCATGGGCAGATAACACTCTCAGCCGTAGTCGTTAAAAACATCCATAAAACTGTATCTAAAAATTCCCTAACAGTTTCAGTATACCCCAGGTGTGTTCAACCCTGGTCCCCAGGCAGGGGTGAGCTGGGGTTGAAATTTAGCCCTGGAACTTGCTTGAAGTCCTTGAAGACTTGACCTGCTTTTTCGTTTCGAGGTTAAGAGGGTTGCTGGTGCTCATATCCAGCAGTCACTGAAAGAGATGAGCTACACCCTGGAGAGGTCACCATTCTATCGCAGGCCCAGTGTGAATGAACGGATTTAAAACTTTTATATCATAGTGTTTACAGCAAAACAACTCAACAACCAATTTGCAATTCTTGTTAGTTATGGTTTCATAACTATGACCTGTTTTTTGTGTCCTTTAGTTTGTGATGTAGAGAGATTACATTTGCCCCCCCCCCCCCCCCCCACCGCAAATATGTCATCCGCATTTTCTTCATTGACTGAGATGGCTTGGTTTTAAGCTTTGTGTCACTGTGCATAAATGTTCAACTATGAAAACACAAATAATAAAAAAGTCATGGCATAGAGTATTGTCAAAGGACAAGCTTTTTACTTTTACCATTTATCATTTAAACCCTAAACAGCACCTTGTGTTGGAGGGGAAGTGTGAAGCGGCTGGTTTGGGCTATAAGATAAATCACTGATCTTCTGCTATTGCAATAAGCCCAATTGGTTTTGTGATTTTCCTTCTTTATTTCCTTTGAATTGTCTAAAATTGTAGCTATTTTTCATCTTTTATTTGATTTTTGCCTCTGTTATCTGTCTTTTTTCAATGAAACATCAAAGCAAGCTTATTGTAGTTACTGCAGAACTGTGTGACGTAATATTCACAACTTTCCAAATGAAACATCGTGACAGTCAAGCAAAACGCCAAGCGGATTCAACCGACTTAAAAGTTTACAGTGTGTATTATGTTTGAGTAACTTTAGTTTCTTTATTGATTGAGTTGTAAACCAATTATTTATATGCTCACATCAAATTTTACCATCATGGATTTAGGTCAGAGGACTGTGTTTCATTCTAAAATGACAATAAAAAAAGCCCTAAAAAGTTATGTTTATTCTTAACAAACTACTTCCAAATAAAAGCATAGTACAGACAAAAACACAGCATGCTAACAAATATATCCAAATGTTACAAAAACAACATGAGAAAAGCTAAACTTGACTAAGAGAATGCAGTATATACTGTATACATCATACACTTATAGAGCTTCTCACCACTGAATGATATAAAGTGTCAAACTGGAAATAGGTGAACATATAAAAGAACAAGGAGCAGATAACACAGGCATGGAATTCCATCCATCCATCCATCCATCCATCCGGCCATCCATCCATAATCTTCTGCTTGTTTGGAAGTGGGGTTGTGGAGGCAGCAGCTTTAGTAAGGAGGCCCAAACATTTGGAAAGACCAAGATGTTCCCAGGCCAGCCAAGAGATAGTTTCTCCAGTGTGTCCAGGGTCTTACCTGGGGTCTCCTCCCAGTCGGACATGCACGAAGCACCTCCCTATGGAGACGCCATGGAAACATCAGAACTAGATGTCCAAACCACCTCAACTGGCTTCTTTCTACGTGGAGGAGCCGCGGTTCTACTCCAAGTCTCTCTCAGATAACTGAACTTATCACCCTATCTCTAAGGAAGAGTCCAGCTACCCTGCAGAGCAAGCTCATTTCAACCGCATGGATCCATGGATTTAGTACTTTCGGTTACTGCCCAGAGTTTGTGGCCATAGGTGAGGGTAAGAATGTAGACCGACTGGTAAACAGACAGCTTCCCCTTACAGCTCAGCTCCCTCTTTACCACAATGTGTCAATACAGAGTCCACAATACTGCAGATGCTGCACCAATCCATCTGTCAATCTCACGATCCATTCTTCCCTCATTTGTGAACAAAACCCTGAGATACTTGATTCCATGACCACTTATTTAATCCCAAAGCTTTAACATCTAAATCATTTCCCTTGAACTACTCTCCCCCTTTAGCAACTGTAGTAGGTGAGTGCATGACAAGATAGCTTAAAAATATAATTTAACAGACATAACACCCCCACCCACCTCCTCTCACCTGAAGGATTTGAACAATGAAAGTTTGTAGTTTTCAAGTTGAGGCTTACTCAACTGGAACTGAACAGTTAATCCAAGTAAACATTAGTTTTCGGTGCAAGATATTTAAAGTTTGTTTGCTTTTTTGTCTAAGGTGCCACAGGGTCATAGATCCTGGCAAATGAAGGGAACAATTTTATCTTCCACCAGGTGCATTGGCAAAGCCAGGGGGTGGCCAGGTGTGTGTCATGAACTTAAGTTCAGAATAAAGTTTTTTGGGGATGGTAATTCGATGACAACTTGGCTCAGCTCAACATTTTCAGCATCGAGCACAAGAAACCTATTTCTGTCTGAAATTGTCTCTGATTTGCTGCTGATTTCCACAGAGATAAATAATTAAAGTGTTGATGAAGAAAACAAATTCATGTGTTTTGCATCCTCTAAATGTAGGCACTATGTTATTAAGAACTAGAACCCTTTTTAATACCAAAGTTAAAGTAAAGACTACTTCTAAGCACATTACAAAAAGTAACGCTTTTTGAAAATATTTGCTACTTACACTAATATTCCCTATAACATTGAACCTCCAAATTCTGTGCTCTGTAGTGGGAACATTGCTGGAATACAAATACCAGGTAAAATCTAAATGCTGTTGTTTGGTCTTCCCTAATGGCTCAGGATTACAGTATATTGTTTTTCTGTAGGCTGCTCCTTTTTGTGGGTGCAAAAACAGAAAGCAAACATACATTTTGACAATTTTTTATGCCGAATGTCTCCCCTGATGCAACTTTGACTTCAACCCATAAGATCAGACAACAGCACTGACCACTGAGCTACCATTGCCAATGAATCAGGAACATTTTCCTGTGGGATAAAAAAAAGTTCTAGCTTATACTGTAGGAAAATGTTGCACAAATCCATATAAAATTTTAAATGTATTGGTAATTGTAGTATACTTCCTGATATGGTATAACAAAGACAGCCAAACTACAGAAAGTCAACTTAGTGAATGTTTTTTTCAAAAGGACATTATTTACTGTATTTTCTGGCGTACATGCTGCACCGCCCTATAAATTCCATCAGTCCAAATATGTCTAATAAAGTGGAAAAATCTATAAATACGTCGCTTCGCCATATAGGTTGCATCTATTATGCGCCACCTTTCATGCACTGCGTTTGTTACGCGTTACCACCGACAACCTAGAAATGTGGGCTGGTGTTGTGCCAAAAATCGATTGGCTGCCAAATGGCGGCCGCGGGAGCGTGCACGGGAGGACTTTAACAAGAATTTAACAACATTAACACTTAAAAACAATTATTTGTTTGCCCCGAAATTATAGCAAATGTGTGTCTCAGTTGAACTTTTCCTTAATAAATGCACTTTGATGGTCAAATCAGTTGTATTTTCTAAAGCCGATAGGCGGAAACATGAGCGCGCAGAGGGACGACTCACTGTGCATTTCTTCAAAATTTAACAAGATAAGCACCTAAAACAATTATTTGTTTGCTCGACATTATAGCAAAGGTGTGACTCAGTTGAACTTTTACTTAATAAATGCACTTCAATGGTCAAATTAGCTACATTTCACCGGGACGGTGCAGCTAAATGAAGCTGATTTGACAGTTGCTCCAGGCCAGCTGGATGACGATGGCAGTCTATGGCAAGCCGATTGGGTCATTAATAACCATTTTTACTTATTACATGACACAACGGCATGCCATACTACTCGACTGCCATCTAGTGGTTGAAAATGGTAGTGTTCAATATTTTCCAGTCAGAATGAATGAAAACGGTCATATCTCAGCCAAAAACTGATTTATAAATATGGGGAAAAAATCCATATACGTTGTTTTGCCGTATAAGTCGCAGGGCACGTAAATTATATAAAAAAATGCAACTTATAGGACGAAAAATATGGTAAATAACACCTCTTATCCACAATGAAAACACTGGTAAAAGTCAGGCAAAGAAAATAAAAGATAAAAAAACACAACCCTGCCTTTTTGTTTGCAGCCTTCAAGAGTTCATGAGATCTCAATTCCTGTTGAACAGTACAAAACTTTCTAAAGTCAGAGTTGACTTATCCCACCGCCTCATCTTTACTTCCACCTACTGTTTGACCTCGATCCTTTGCGGTCAGCTCTGATCGTGTATTACGATCAATAAAGCAAGCTTTGTGCACCAAATGTTCAGTTGTGGGCTGCACTGAGCAGCGTGTAAATACACGGCAGAAAATGCAGGACTCAAAGTGGATAGATTTCATGTTTGAAGTCAATATCCCAGCAGGAACGAGCAAAAACTCCACTTATTTATCAGACTGTTTTGGCAACTTCATCTGGTTTAAGACTCATATTGGAAGGGAAAAATAAAATGAAAAGAACAAAATGTAGAGAAAGTTGTTAGAAGTCATTGTATCTGTATCTCTATTTTTTGGTTCCATTTCGACTGGATTTAAAAATCTCACATGAGAAAAGTGGCATCAATGAACTTACAATGATGTATCTATTTATGTATTTTAAGTGTTTTTTTTCCCCTAACAGTTACCATAATATTTTTACATTGACTTAATGATTTATTTCAGCTCCACAATTCAAACACCATTTCATGACTTTGATCTATTTAAGGACCCTCTTGAGGTTTGGTTTGAAACATAAAACTGTTCCCCTGCAGCAATTTTATATTTGTTTAAATATAATTTTATCACATATGTTAACAGATTAAACAATATATATTTATATTATGGCGTGTTAATGAGATAGACTGTGGGAAAAAGACCTTGAGGAAACTTGAGATAGAGAATCACCTCAATGACACAAGTACAAAAATCAAAAGAAAGTAGAGTGGTCGAGACTTCAAGAAATACTCGGCAGTAAATGAGAATTTGATTGAGGTTAGGCGTTCAGTTTGAGGTGGTGGAAGTTTGTGTTAACCGTTTTGAAAAGTGATGAGACCAAAGTTAATCTTAAGTTTCATTATAAGCCCATGAAAAGGCGGACATATTATGGTATAGTCAGTCTGTATGTACTTGGCTGGCCCTTAACTACCACTGAATATAATTTACTGAAACTTGATAAACATATGCATCACCAATGGGCAGAGTCAAACTTTTTTATCAGCTCTGATCTAAGGTCAAGGTTACAAATCAAGGTAAAAAGTTATACAATATGTTTGCATTTCTGACAACTTCTGATCTGCACAAGATTATTTAATGAAATTTGATACACATTTGTATAATAAGTATAAGCGCTGTGTGTTGTCATCATTGTATACAATGATGAAATGAGTAAGTGCCCGGGGAGCAATTAGAGATTGGGTGTCTTGCTCAGGCACATCACGCCATGTGGGCATGACGGGGAGTAGAACTACAACTTACTGGTTCCAAGTCAGCTGCCCTACCTCTACATCATCTCGGTCCCATAACAAGTGGGTGGTGTATCACCACTAGACAATCTGTTGTGTAATCTTTGCATCAACCCATCTCACAAATCAAGGTCAAAGGTTATCCATGTGCCTTGCTTGTCCAGACCATAACTTCTGATCTGCTCAAGATAATAAATTAAACCTGATACACATAAGTCATCATCACTATATGAAGTCTACCATAATATTTTCATCTCCCCAGCTTTAAAGTCAAGGTCACAAATCAAGGTCAATGATTATACAAAGTCTTTGTTTGGCCGTTGCTATGAATTGTTGTATAATTGTTTATCAATGGGCATGTGATGCATTTTGAAAGTTTTAAATGTCACCTAAAGGAATTTCATTGGTGTATAAGGCTTAAAGGTTGTTTTTAATCAGTCTTTTTTTATTGAATTTTTGTTTTGAGAACACACACACACACACACACACAGAGGTTTGTTTTGCTATCTTTATGGGGCCTTTGCATTGACTTCCATTCATTTTTCATTCATTTCTATAGCCTAACCATGACCTTTATCCTTAACCTAACCATTACCAGTACATACCTAACCCTAAACCTAACACATCCTCAATTCACACCTTAGTCCTAAACCTAGCCCCTAACCCACCAACGGGACTTCTTCTTATGGGGCCCGGGCTTTGGGCCCCATAAGGAGCAGTTGGTCCTCACAATGTAGTATAAGTTGGAAAAATGGGCCTCACAAAGTAGCATAAACAAGGACACACACACACACACTAGGGGTTGAACAAGTATATAATTTTTAAACTCGACATTAACATAATAAAACCCGAGTAGAACTCGAGTACTTGATTACGTCATAGATCTCAAGATAAAAAAATAAAAAAATAAAACTGCAAAAAAAAGGTAATTATTTACAAAAAAAAGACCAACAAAACATTGGGAGCATATATTATGCTCCTATCATTTATCATACTGCAAATAAGTCACAGGAAAACCAAAACTATTAGTTATTATTATTATTAAACTGCAAACGTGAAGAAACGTGCAGCACGTCAACAACGAAACTTGAAACTGTGGGGGGGGGGGGGTTGACCACCCTGCACCACCGCCAGCTGTGGTGCGCATTAACTTTAGTTTTAGAGATCAATATGTTTATAGATTTTTTTTATAGGTTTAGAGATTAATATTTTTTGCTTTTTGTTTGTGAAACAAGGTCAGAAGGAAGCTGGTTCTGGTTCGGTGGATTGGACCCGGTGTTACACCATACTCTGTGACCTTCAACTGTGCAACACCGCCCCCTACGGTCATACGGTGGTCAAATAATATGACATCACTACGGATGCTCGACGTTACATTTTTAACCTCGATAGGTGTCCTAGCAATCAATGTGTAGATTACTCGAGTACTCTGTTAATGCCCTAACACACACACACATTTACAGGTACCACCCCAAACAGTGATATGAATGGTGATGGGTGTACAGTTTTTCTACATATCCCCAGATAAAGTATCAAAAATAGATTGCCAATAGGTCCACAGTTTTGGACAAGTCCAGAATGTGTGTAAGAACGTAGCTGGAGTTTGTTTACAACAATTACATGCGGGATCCAGGTTGGTTTTAATTTTGGACAGCTTGCCTTTGGACCAATGCAGCCAATGCACCACCTTGAATTGAATTACGGAATGTCTTTTATAGGTAGTTTAAACACGCTAAAAACAATGATGAATGAAAAGCTGGGATTCATCTGTGGTTAGTTCTCTGCAACAACATAGTTTTGTCCAAAGCATTTTTGAACTTTGACCACTTTGTGTTTGAAAAGTATCATTTTAGCGCCAATTTCTTTAGCTTTCTCCTAAAATATGGCAGCAAAACAGTTTTATTTGTCTGTTAGAGTTGAATAATGAGCAGAATGACCCAAAAATCCACATTAAGTAAAAATGAGGTGAATTTAGAAATTCACCTCATTTACACCCTAATTTTCACAAGTAAGTGCAAACAGAAGCTTCCAAGCTAACAAACACAAAATCAACATGTGAGTGAGTGAGTGAGTGATCATTTATTGTATTTTTGTTGGTTTTTCTTTTAGGAATGATTTTGATAACAAGGTTGTATTTCAAAACCACACATTACCTTAATTATTATATTTATTTTGATTTATGTAAAACAGTGTGAACAAAACAAATTAGACAATAAATGTACTTTGTTGTTTTACCACAGCAAACCCACACTACTCAGTGTGAGTTCACAAAACAATATATATTTGAATTTTCTTAATCTCATCATGTTTTCCTTCAAGATCAAGGAAATAATTGAGGTTAAAGATTTCTTTAGTCAAGTATTTAAATAAACAACTGCTCTATTTGACGAGTCTGGCTGGTTTTATGAGTCTTATTTTGATTATTGCCACAAAAATAACTTTTTTTTTAAAAGACAGTTTAAGTATTCATTCACGCAAAAAGAATAAAACTTCACTATGACAACTGAGGGATACAATAATTTGAGATAAATACTGTAAATGTGTCTTTTTAGTGCATACAGGGATAGTTGACTGTACATTTAAATGAGCACGTATTTATTTCACTCACCGGCAGCCACTGCTCTAAAACATCTAATAAACTGAGATCAAAAGAGACAAAGTGGTCTCTGGCATATTTGTGCATTGCTTTTAACTTCTTTTTATGCTGGGAAATCCACTAATATTTTAGTGCTAGACATTTGCTTTTATCTAAAACCACTTCGGTATCACCTGTTCGAAACGTCTGTTTTAAAAATGCTCCACAACATTCAGGGTAACAGAATTTGGTACTGTATGTCAGTAACTACTGAAGACTGACTAAAAAGGGTGGAATGCAGAAGCTAAAAACGTATTCTCTTAAAAGTCAAATGCTTGTTGAGGAACCCAGACATATGTTGTGGTGGTCAACAAGCTAGAAAAGAAAAGAAGGCAGTGGTGATAGATGTAGCAATCACATGACTGTAACATCAGGAAGAAGGCACATGAGAAGCTTGAGAAATACCAAGAACTGTCAGGAAATACAGAAGCTGTGGAGTCAATTCACCAGTAGATCCAGTGGTCATTGGAGCACTTGGTGCTGTGAAAGCCAAACTGGAAGAGTGACAAACAGATCCTCAACCTCAGAGATATCTGTCCAGAAGAGTGCAGTTCTAGGAACAGCTAGGGTTCCCAAACTTTTCCATGTCATGCATGTCTTGGTAGAGGACCCGAGGTTGAAAGTGAAGTGGAAACCCCGTAGTGTAGGATGAGGATGAACTAGAAGGTTATTTTTCCCCTTTTTATTCAAGTCCATTCCAGGTTCACATAGAGACAAACAAGACAAACAACCATTCACACACTCAATCACACTGTAGACAGCTTAGAGTTACCAATCAGCCTAACGTGCATGTTTTTGGTCAGTGGGAGGAAACTGGAGTACCCAGAGAAAACCAACGCATGCACAGAGAACATGCAAATTCCACCCAGATAAAGGTCCCCGGCCAGGATCCAACCCTGCTTCTTCTGAGAAGCAACAGCTCTACAGACTGTCCCACTGTCCCCCACAATCTGCTCTCCCAAGCGACCCCGATGGCAGCGCTCTGCTCCACTCAGAGGGCTGTGGTAGCTCGGTGGTCTGTGGTTGTGTCAGGAAGAGTGTCCGGTGTAAAAACAACTGCCAAGCCTTCGTGTGAGTTAGTTCGCTGTGGCAACGCCTGAAGAAGGGAGTAGCCGAAAGATGAAGAAGAATGGTAAATGGTCTGTACTTATATAGCGCCTTTCTATCTTATCAGGATACTCAAAGTACTTTACAATCTGTGTCCTCATTTACCCATTCATACAGCACTCTACTAGATCTCTACAAAGAATAAGCAGAACTTTTAAATCACATTAATTCACCGATGAGGCACACATAGGAGGCAATGAGGGGTTCAGTGTCTTGCCCAGGGACATTTCAGCATGTGACTGCTGGTGGAACTGAATCCCCAACTCTCCCATTGGAGGACGACTGCTCGAACTACTCAGCCATAGCTGCCCCAGAAGAAGAAAACTTTTGATGTGATAGTAGTTGAGTTTGATCCAAACACGACGTGAGTACTAACAGATTATGACAAATCTTTCTTTAAAGTGGTGCCATTAACTTTTTAAAGTCAACTCTCTCTGCAGATTATCTTTTGGACAACTGGATTAATAATGATAATAATTAATAATCAAGAAACAATGTTTTACAAACAATCAGCTAAAGTTTGATGAGATAGTAGCTGACAGTGTCTGAGTGTGCCATCTCACTATATCTCATGAAATATGTTTTTTTTTTCTTAAAGTTGTGACTAAAATAGCAACAACTCAATTTTTATTCAGATCTCTGGCAATAAAGGTGGAGATCAATATACTTTCCTTCAAGAAATGCAACTTTTACTTGTAATAATAGTGAAGGATGCTTTATAGAGTCTATTCTATAGGAATAAAAATGGTTACATCATGTCATTTGGATTAGGACTATCACAATAACAAATTCTGCTGTCTCAGAAATGATTGTGATAAATTATAATATTGATTGAAATTTGACAGCAATCAGTAATTATTGTCAAATTTAAGAATACATTTTTAATTTGTTTTAAGTCTAGTGCCTTTTTTTGACCACTGGATGGCAGTATTCGACTGTTTGAACCAAAGGATGGATAGTGAGGAAGCGAGCATTGTGTCTCTAAGAAAAATGGGAGGGAGGCCCCTTGACGTGACATGGGTTGTCTCTCTTCAGTTCTCAAAATGGCAGACGGTCTGTGTGGATTAAGCTCTTTAGCATAGCATTTTTCACACAAAGCTTTTCATAAAAATAAAAAAAATCAGTAAACAACTTCTCAGCTTCTTTTTGCAGAGAAAAACTTTTTACAAGAAGGCACGGGTTTCAACTGTGAATTTTGGAGCTTCGACAAGACGGAGGGTTTCCCCCCCCCCACCAAGGTCGGCCTGTTAGCTTAGTTCGTAGCTTAGCTTATCAGCTTAGCTGCTTTTAACAATCCAAAAACGTGATTTTGGACGGTTAAAATGGATTTTAAAGACAAAGAGAGGGGTCAGTGAAGAGCACCAGAGTTGAGATTTTTGTGTCTTCAGTGGAAAGAGAGAGAGCTGATGAAAGATAAAGCCGATAAATGAAAATGAGGTCGATACTTTTCATTTAGCATGTGATTAATTGATTTATTGTTTGTCGTGACAGGACTAATTTGAATCAGGTTTTTTTTATTTATTTGCGAGAAACATTTTGTTCTCCATCCAGAGGACTTCATCAGTCTGCAGCCTGCCAACCAAATCTGTCCCATGAGTAGCCTTCACTGCTATGTTTCAAGCCAACCTCCTATTGTCCACAAGTGTTGTCTACTTTAGCCTTGGTTGTCCTCAGGCTGTTTCTGTGAGTAGCAAGTTGGCCATCTGGCCTAAAACATTTGATTGCTGTACACAATGATTGATTGTTTTGGATGGGTGTGTTTCACTCATGTTAAAAACCTACTTTTGAGATTCCAACAGGAGGTTTGGCTTGAAACACAGCAGTGAAGGCACAGATCAAGTTGGCAGGTCTTAGACTGATGAAGTCCTCTGGATGGCGGATGAAACGTTTCTCACTTAAACTGGTCCAGATAACATGATTTAACCTTTTTTGTTGTTATCTACCTGGATGATTGAGCTTACAACCCTTTCATGATAAGGATCCTTACATAAAAACAGTCCTTTAAAACTCTATAAAATTAATATACGTAAAGGTTTCATTTGTTTTCCTTCTTTCACAAATTCTGCTTTAAATTTGTTCAGTTTTTACACTACATTCTCTATAAACTTTTGTCTTCTTATCTTCTGCCTCCCACCCATCTTGCTATCCTCTCCGTTTGTCAGGTTTTTTTGTCAGGCCTTTGTGTCTGTATGCATCTTCTCCTCCGGCTGGTCGTTGTGATGTGGTCATACTTGGCATCCACTCTGTAAGCTCCTCTCCACCTCCGCTGAATAAGAAGCAGGATGCATTATACATGAAATACAGGCTGGCAGACAGCGCGGCACATGGCACCCATTTCTCTGTGATGAGCCGGGGAGACTTCTATTAATTCCACCAAAGCATGCGTGGTGCAGACAGCACAGAGACGAGAAATGAGACGCCGCTGAAGAGCCCGGAGGTGGGGGCAGAGCCTTTGAGGAATTGTGAGAAAGATCAGGCAGAGAGGAGACATGTTTGTTAAAATATTCAGGCTAATAAAATGACGACTCAGATTAGGTAGACATGGCTTTCTGCTCGCAACCTGTATTTGTATATGCATGCACCTCTGTGTTCAGTGCTTTTAAAAACCGTGCCTTCATGTTTAAAGCTCCTGTGTTGCATGACCACGGCCACATCCCTATAAGTATGTATGTTGGAGAGAGTGATAGGCAGTCGAATGTGAGAGTCCGAGCAAATGCTGCATAATGAGAGTCTAAAGTGCCCAACTGAGCTTCAAGTCACGTCTTCACTTGGGTTGTTGAAGGGTGCACACACTTATCCGATAGGTCACAAACACGCACAAACACACACCGCTGCACATTTTTTACCAAGTCACACATTGACATGCAGATGCAGATACACAAACACACAGACTTTAAAGCTCGAGATCATAAATCAAACAATAAAGCCCCGAAGGTCGTTCTGCTAAAAGAAATATCCGCAAGTTTATTTTGGCCTCTAAAGCTTATTTCACGAGCAGAATGGATTCAAGTGACAGAACAGGCGGCTCTGCAGCGTTAGTCTCAGCGCTAACACCAAATAGAAGAGAAGCATCTAGAGCATCTCAAACCAATAGGAGGAGTCGACCTATAACCAGTATGATGGTATTTTTGCAAAAGTAATGCAAATAATTGTTAAAAATAATTGATTAAATATCTAGTATTCCATGAAGGAATGCATACTCCGCCTTGCTTTTCACGCAAGCTGATCGCAAAATAAAAATAAATAAATTTTAAAAAAGAGTTGTAGCTGTTTTGGTTGCACCGTCATTGGACATAAGATGGTGTGCTCAGAGTATGAGTTGTGGATGACTCTCAGCTCAATTTTTGTCAGCATCTGTTAAGTTGTAGACATTTCTTTTGGCTAGTTTCGATGAGCTGTGGTGGACATCGTGAGTTGTATTGGTTTCAAACGTGCATCCTATTATTATGTTTAGAATGTTTCAGTAAAATCAGTACGGTAGTTTATGAGATTTTTTGCTAACAGCCAAGCAGGGTTAACTCCAACATGATCAGTCACTTCTGGTTCATGTTGTGAGTGACAGCTGCTATTACACTAAACATAGCACAACATCTGTTACATTTACTGAACAATGATTTTTATTTATTTTTTTGTAGTTTCTGGGGTTAGTTGGCTGTGGTGGCCATCTTTATTAGGGTTTTCTCAAAATGTTAATATGTTTTTCACCTAATGATTATTCCCTGAAAGTTACAAACAAATCCATGGTTCAAAAATACACTGATGCTTGAGAGTTTGTGAACCACGTATAATTTTCTATATTTCTGCATCAATATGACCTAAAGCATCATCATATTTTCACACAAGTCCTAAAAGAAGTTAAAGAGAATCCACTTAAACAAATGAGACATAAATATTTACTTGGGATTTTTTTTTTATTGAGGAAAATTATCCAATTTTTCATATTTGTGATGGTAAAAGTATGTGAACCTTTGCTTTCAGTACAATGCTTTAGTTCGTATTTATGCAGAAACAGACAATTCTAAAGGGTTCACAAACTTTCAAGCACCTCTGTAGTTTCCTCACTGTCAGACAAAGTGGACTAAAATTAAACTAAGCTATTGTGCAATCAGTTATCCCTCAGAACATCTGTTAAGGATCATATCGGCTACTGCCAAAACAAATTTATGTCCATATTTGTAAACTTGACTGTTTTATTCATACTGTGGGCTATTAAGTTCAGCTGATTCTGGAAGTCATGTTGAAATAGATAAATTGCTTTCCTACAAAATGTATGAATGCTTGTTGAAGAATAACTTGCTGAAAAAACAGCTGACATTAGCTGAATTGGATGAACAAGCCTAACTTAGCACAAGAAAGCAAAAAGAACACACAGTATATGCTGAATTAGTTTTAAATACACAGAAATTAGCTAAAAAAGCTGAAATATGCAAAAGATAACTGAAAGTACCTGAAAACAGAAAGAAGTTAGAGTACTAGAAAGAAGCAGAAGGAGCTGAAATGAGCTAAAAATGTGGAATTAGCTGAAAAAGCTAAATGTTGCTTTAAAAAACTGAACAGTAGCTGAACTTGCAGAAAAAGTTGAAACTAGCAGAAAAAAAATTGAAAAGGAGCATAACAAGCTGAAATAAGCAGAAAGAAGTTAATTAGGCTGAAAGTAGCAGAAATTACCATGAAAAACATGAATTTATCTGAAAACAGCTAAAATTAACTAAAAACCAAAAAAGGTAGTTGAAAAAGTAGAACAAGCTCAAATTGGCAGAAGAACGCAGAAATAACTCATATTTACCCAGTTAGGCTGAAAGAGAAATGAGCACAAAAAATTAAATGATCTAAAAAAAACATTGAAATTAGCAACAACAACATCAAAAAGAAAAAAAAAAACTGCTGAAAAGTAGCTGAAAAACAAAGAAACTGAAATTACAAGAAGTGGAAAGAGCACAATTTGATGAATTTACTGAAAAAAGTTGAAATGAGTGCAAATAATGTGGAGCTGAAAAAGCCTAAAGTGGCATAAAACTATTAAATAGTAGCTGAAATAGTAGAAAAAGCTGAAATTAGCTGAAAGGATTATAACAAGCTGAAATTAGTGTAAAGTTGTTAGAAGAATCACAAAAATGATGTAGTTAGCAGAAAGAATCTGAAAGGAGCACAAAACAGCTGAAATTAGCTGAAATGAGCTGATAAATGTTTAAATTTGCACAAGGAAGCCGAAAGAAGCTGAACCAGAACAAAATGTGAAAGGAGCAGTAAAAGGTTGTAAACACATCTTAAGATTTGAAGGATGTAAAATGAGCTCAATACATTTTCTATGAGGAAAAAATGGCAAAAAGGCTAAATATTTTGAAAAGCTAAAGTGGCACCAATGCCAAAAGTCATAGCAGGATTGTCCTGAAAGAGCTGAACGTTTTGATGATTTGTTGAAATGCTTAAACTGTGGGACGGCAAATCGAGCCGAAAAACGTACGGAAGAAAAACGGATCACAATAGAGTGAATGCTTCATAAACATGAACACAATCAGGTTGACTTCAACAATTACTCTGTTGTAAACGGACATTCAATAATTACTTACTGCAAGTTTTGTCTAAGTTAGTCTGGTGGTTCATAAGATATTTTGCTAACAGATGAACACAGAGATATGGTCCAACATTGCCCACCTATTATCACCCTTTTGCAGGTGATAATAAACAAGGACACCCCATCCTGCTTTGGTTCGTCTTTGATGGAATACCAGTCTGAAACTATTGATTTAAAAGGTTTTCTGATAGTTTTTCTTTGGCCCCAGTCACAGTGTCTCCATGTTGCCTACGCACCGTAAAACTAACAGCCATTGATTCTCCTTGGTCTTTCGGCAAGATATTTTATTTACCGGAGGAAAGCAACTTGTTCCTTTGTTCTTTTATTCACTACAAGCAGAATGGCGAGAATAAAAACCACACTGATTGTGAAGTGAAAAAGGCAAACATTAACTTTAACTATTAGGAAATAATTTTAGATGAGATGGGAAAGGCTCAGAACGAAACAATTAAAATAATCAAGGATAAGGCTGACAGCTGTATATACACAGTATTTCCTTGAAAATGTCAAATAAGTTGGTAAAAATACCAAAACCAGTAGTGTTCCTTCACGTTTCTGTGCTTCCTACTGTTTTTTTCAGATGCTGCTCATGAGTAAACAGTGCATTAATACAGCACATTCTGACACATCTTGTCACTTGAGTGTGTTTAATGCAGCTGAAGGTATAAAGTGCTTTTAGTGGTTGTGAAAAACCTGTCAGCAGATGTCACACACCACAGTCAATGACAAGCTTTTTGTTGGATCACAGATGAATAAAAGGTAGCTGATGCTGTTATTAGTAGTTTACATGAAAATCATATCCCTAATGATTTTCTTTATATCATTTTATGGTCTAAAAGTTCCTTTTTTATTACTATTATGAATAAAATGCTGGATAGACAACAGGACTGCACTTGGTTGAATTGACCCACTGCTGTTTGGTGTTTGACCAGAGCCGTGCGGTTCCACGTTTCACAGAGAGATCACGAGAGGACACCAGTGGACCAGGCATGAGGTTTTAGTGTCTCAGCGTTGAGCTGCAGGACCACAGGAGCTTTAAAGCAGAAGTCCTCGTCAGCACAGATTCAGGAACAGGTGAGTAGAATTGGCTCCGCCCTGCCACTCAGGACCTGTGAGGATCCGGATAAGAGAATAAACAAAAACCCAGATTCTCCACATGTTTAGTTTTTTTTTTTTTTATCACTTTTTGTTGTATATGTCAGATTAAAATTAACTTGATTCAAAAGTTTGATATAATTTTTCGGTGTCAACTAAACCTGCTGTGGATTTACAATAATTTACTCAAATTATCTTACTGGCTGTGCTGTCATTTGGTGCTCAGAATATGAAAATGCCACCACTAACGTACTTCACGTGAAAGCTGAGGAAGTGCACTCAGGGTTTCTGGACAGTGGCTGAGTTGGCAGAGCTGCTGTCTCTCAGTGAGAAGGTTGCCAGATTGAATCCCGGTCTGGGGACCTTTCTGGGTGCAGTTTGCATGTTCTCTCCGTGCATGCGTGGTGGGTTTTCTCCAGGTGCTCCAGTTTACTCCCAAAGACTAAAAACATGCATGTTAGACTGACTGATAATAAATTGTCTCTAGGTGTGAGTGAGAGAGTGAATGGTTGTTTGTCTCCTTTGTCTCTGTGTCCCTGTGATGGACTGGAGACCTGTTCAGGGTGTCCCCCGCCTCTTGCACAGTGATGGCTGGACATGGGCACCAGTGACCCCCACGACCCGAAAAGGAAGGAATGGGTAAAGATAATGGACAGATGGAACTTGTTGCTAATTACTAATTTCACAGAGATGATTTTGATTAAGAACTTTTTTCATCCCAGAGCTTCAGACTTTGTTGCATTAGTGATAAGGTATGATCACAATAGTGTGAATGTTTATGAAATATTCACACTATTGTGATCCATTTTTCTTCCATACATTTTTCAGCATCTTTCTCATTCCACAATTTTTGTGCCATTTCAACAAATCATATTTCAAAACGTTCAGCTCTTTCTGGACAATCCTGCTATGACTTTCGGTATCGATGCAACTTTAGCTTTTTGACATATTTAGCCGTTTCTGACACTTTTTTTTTCCTCAGAAAATGAATTGAGCTCATTTTCCATCAAATCTTTAATATGTTTACTAACTTTTACTGCTCCTTCCACATTTTGTTCAGTTTCAGCTTCTTGTAACTTCCTTGTGCAAATGTACAAAAAAAAAAATCAGCTATTTTTAGCTAATTTCAGCCGTTTTGAGCTGTTTTCAGATTTTTTCTGTTAACCACAACATTTTTGTGCTTCTTCTAACTCCTTTCAGCTTATTTCAGCTTGTTATGCTCCTTTAAGCTTATTTCTGCAAGTTTAAGCTTTTTCTGCTATTTCAGCTACTAGATAGCTGTTTTATGCTAATTTAAGCCTTTGCAGCTAATTTCATATTTTTTGCATTTATTTAATATTTTTTCAGCTTAATTCAGCAAAAAAAATGTGCTTTCTCTCTACTTCCTTCTGGTAGTTGAAGCTTCTTTTTGCCTTTTCAGCTACTTTTTATCTCTTTTCTTAAACTAATTTCAGCTTTTTGAGCTTTTTCTATTATTGTTCCCTCTTAAACTTAATTCAGCAAATATGGGTTCTTTCTGCTTTCTTCTGCTAAGTCAGGCTTATTCTTCCATTTCAGCATGCTATTAGCTAATTTCAGCTGTTTTTCAGCAGTAAGAATTCACACTGCATTTTTGTAGGATGTAATTTTTTTTAGTTCACCTTGTTGAGCATAAAAACACAACTGTTGTCCTACCCATGTGAACAATTCCAACATGTGTGAGTTTAGTGCAGAGAAGACGGGGGATACTCAGCGTTGGACATTTTGTCCATTACTGACAACCAAATAATTATGAAAATGGTGTGATAATGATTAAGTTAGCATCAGGTACCTCGAAGCTTAGATGTACAACAAAGAATGTAATGCTGGTAATTAACATAATACTGCATTGGCTGGAAAATTATGGATAAAAATAAAAATCCCCAGAAAAGCAGCGGCTCAACCAAACCAGTGACATTATAAAAAGGTACATTTATGCTCTGCTAAGGTGCATTAAGCAACAAGGACCATTTTTATTGACAGACTAAAAGGTCAATAAGGGGACATGGAGAGGATCCAAAGTGCCTCCCACTCTTTTGCCATGGCGGTCACAGACGAAGACAAACTGTGGTGCCAGTTATCAGTGCACGCCCACCACAGATCAGTTGCAAAAGATCAATGTAAACTACTCCCACTCGCTCCATGAAAAGTCCATAAAGGTGACGAGCCGCCGGTGGTTGCCAGCTCTTTTTAAAAATTAAATGATTAAATTAGTAATTTAACAAAGCACACAAACAGAAGACAAAGTAGAAATGTGACATTAAGTTTTATTTGCACAAGCCATGTATAAAAAAATGTTCTTTACCTTTCAAAATCAGTCATTTCTTGTCTTCAAAAATAAGAAAAAAGGTATTTTCTTGACATGTTTTAAACTTTCTTTTAGAACAACCTGTTCCAACATTTTGACATTAGGACGGAAGGGCTGAAGGAACCAGTGGTCCCACAGCTGTCTGTCTCTTTCACACACACAAACCTAATCGATGGTGACTTTCTGAGAATTTGACTCTTCGGGCTGCATTAAGGGGAAAGGCCACAAAGGTGTCCTAGGAAGAGGGCCATTAGGTTTGTCTGTATCCCAAATGTGATACCTGAGTCATAAATAGAGTCGAGACACCTAAAGTTAAAGAGGACAAAGAGCAGGGATGGACTGAAACAAAAAGCAGGTAAGAAATGAGAGAACACTAAAAAGAGGAAGCAAATTAAGAAGGAATCATTTGTGAGAAGACCTAATTGTCAATCTGATTCTGGAAAAATATTTTCCATTTAAACAAATAGGAATGTTTTATTGCAGAATGTATCCTTGAGCTGGAAAACCCACAGAATGTGTGCTTTTATTATCTGCTGTAACCTTGAGGAATAATGGAAGCAGCTAAATGTTTCCTGCTGTCACTGCTCCGTCCTGAACATCAGCTCAGAGACATTTTAGCTCGTTTGATTCACAACAGCTTCGGCTGTGGGACATTGTGGAGTGTGTCACATTAATTGGCCATTTTATGTCACTCCACGTAATTTATACTTAATTATCCTCAGATCTTTGAGTTCACACAAGACAATGATGATCTTAGTTAGTGCAAACTGTTCTTACTGTTTGTGGTTTGGACCTTGAACTTTGCACAAACTGTGCCTCCTATATTTGATATCCATCTAAGAGCAAACTAATCTTTAAATGTTCTGCTAAAGTTGCACATCCCTTATATAATTTTGTGCTTATTTGTTGTTGTTGTTTTATTTCCATACCATCAACTACAGTTTTTATATGTTACATTTGTGTCTATGTTTAATGGTGTCCTTTTTTTAATATGAAATCTGTTTATGTTTTATGTCAAATGTTTTAAAATATTGAGAAAAGTCACGCACCGTTTTTTTAAAATTGGCTTAATTTTTATGGTGATCAAGAGCCCAGGTGTGACCTTCGACCCCAGCAAATGATGAAATGACCAATGTTCTCCTCATGTTTGCGTGGGTTTGCTCCGGGAACTCATGTTTCCTCCCACTGTCTAACATCATGCATGTTAGGTTGCCTTCAGGCCCAGACCTCCCTTTCAAAGAGATCTATGATCTCAGTGGGATTTGCCTGGTTAAATAAATATATAAATAAATAAATAGAATATAGGCTGCATTCATATAGGATGAACTGTAGCTTCTTGCTGTACGTAAAACAGTATCCATCAAGGGCAATTTACAATATCCACACTAAACTATTGCAATATAAATTAAGTAGACTTGTGGATGCTTTTCTTAAGACCTAACAGTATTTGATGCACAACTCATACATGGAAATGCTTAGAGTCATTCAAGTGTATGAAAATATCTGCCACGACAAAAGATCCACTTTTCCATTGATAAGTGCGACTCCACTTGATCCTCATCTTACTGATTCTTCTCAGGTGGAGGTGATCCACTGTGACTTGTTTCCCTGCTCTGTGGGCGGGATCATCAATGCAAAGTAGGCGGCATCATTATTAGTCACGTTGCTTGCACCACCCTACCTGTTGTGGTCCTTAATCACCCTAAAGTTGGACTTCAATTTCTTTAGCTTACCCGGCACTGCTTATAAGTCCGAGTCTAGCCATGCTTTGCCATCATCTCCGATATCTTTCTGTAAATGTGCTAATTTCTTGTGGTGCCATCTGTCAATACGATTAGGGAGGAAGTGGCAGTTTAGATGTAGTTTGCGTTTTTGTTGGGTGAGTCATCCAGTGACGAAGCTCCGCTGACCAGTCAACGGCTGCTGTCTGCTTACGTCAAAATCGTCACCTTGGAAGAGTTGGCTTGGAACCACGAACAAGGTGTCCCCATAAATGGGGCTGAGTGGGAGTGGGTACTGGCAGTGGGCAAGCTCGTAACTGGTGCGGTGTTGTGCAGAACTGATGAGAGTTGAGACAGTGGCAAAGTGCCAAAGGGGGCTTCATGTTGAACATACTGTTAGTGAATTCTTTCATTTGTAGTTTATTCATCTAATTTGATTTTATCGTATTAATTTTTAATGCACACAGTCATTCTTGGTCATTGGTTTACAACAGAGGCGAGGAAATAACCATACAACGTGAAAGAAATGGAGGCGTGAGTTATGCAACGTTAATAGTGGGAAAATCCATCAGGCTTGTGAAAATGATTGTTTAAGCACCAAATAAACTACCCCTGACAGGTAATTTGGCAGCACAGCAGAGCAAAGTGTGTGTGTAAATCAGGCCATTTGAAAGGAAAACTGTGGACTCTGGTGTCTGGCATTCAGAAACAAACACACCGATGGTCTACTTCTAATTTAAACAAACTGGTTTTTATATTTTCAAGCATTTGGACACTAAGTGCAAGAAGATATCAAATCTGTAGGCTGTTCTTAATCAAAGACTTGAGACATCTGCAATCTATCATTTACAATATATTCCTTTATTAAAGTAATCGAGACACTGCACAATGCACCACCACACATCAGAACTTCCACAAACCAGGGAGGCGAGGCGAAGGACTCAAACTAGTGGTGGAATTACTAATGGAATCAAATTTTTCTGGGATCTGGATCAATTTTTTTGGCTCATGAAAAAGAGCTGACTCTTTTGGCTCTAAAATAGCTCCTCACTTAGTACTGCTTGTGAGGAGCTTATACTTATACTGATAGACTGTCTAGTTTTCTTGTGTTGTTAGAAAAAGAAGCCAACAGAGACTGTTTTACAGGAACTGCTATGTTGCATTTTTGAATCCAGCACCCGGCAGGAGTGATACAAGACTTTAAGTTCTGCGTACTCCCCACTACACCGTTATGGCGTTATACAAGATTTCTTTCAATTATGATAATTACAGTTAAACGAGTTAAAAAATGAACATTTGAATTTGCAAGGCAAGAATTACGTTGCAAGTCAACACTTGAAATATACATTTGTATTGGATAGGGTTAATTTTCGTAAAACCTCGTTATGAATTTTATTTTGAAGGGTCACCACTCTCAAAGGTTTGAGAGAAAAAGTCTGATCAGGCTCAGCAAATGTTATTGCTTAATTCCCGCAAATTAACTTCTTTACGCAAGTTTTTTTTATATGAAAAATTCAGATGTCATAAATAAACACACACACTTCAGTTTACAATTTTGTGACGATTATTTGGCTATGTATGGGCAAATAACTACTGGAAATTATTGCAATGATGCCGTTACTTGACAATCCGAGTTTATGGAAATTAACTTGACCTTTAAAATACTTGTTAGCAGAAATTAACAGGTAAATGGAATTATTCAATTATCCAAAAGAAATAGAAGGCCCAAATATTAAATGTAATATTCTGAAGCTATTCAACAGGGCAAATTAAATATGCAAATTTAATCAAAAGGGAGATGTTTGGTTACACATCATTTATCCAATGGTTACATTTTGGTCTTAAATTTAAGGGAAAATAATTACTGAACAGAGTTAATACTAATTTGGTTGAAATCTAAATTTAAGGACACCAGGCATCACATCCTAGAGTAAATCAGCTTTCGCCTACCGGGAGTAAACTTCGAACAGCTGCCCTGTAGATACCAGATGTGGGACTCTCTCCCTCTGCTTAGATGGTCTGTGACGTTTCTTTCACGTCCCTGGATATCGAAGGCAAGTCAGGAGCCAGGTAACTGGTTTGAATGGTCAGTTTTCAATGGTGCCCTTTCAAAATAAAATTCTTAAATGAGGTTTTTACGATAATTAACCCTATCCACTACATATATGAGGTTGAGTTTTCTTGTGTTTTCCAACAAGGGCAATGTCTTGTTTATTTATAGGGAGGGGACCCAGCTGACAGGAAAACTGGTCCTGTTCAACTCCCAGGTTCTGGTCTGAGGTGTATATGTGATGAGTATCACCTGCTGCAGCTTTTTTATCTCCAAGATGGCCGCCAATCAGCACACCTGAGGGTCGTCATCTTGATGAGGCTCCTGACTACTTAAAGCTGCAGCTAGATGTTACTCGTCGCTGGAGCATTTGCCACTGATGGTACGCTTTGTCTCTGGCCTATGTTTATCTCTTGTGCTTTAAACTAAAAACCTTTTCCTGTGGTTACAGCTTACCTGCCTCTGTGGATCCCCTTGTGCCTTGGTCTTCCTCTGGTTCTGTGCCTTGGTCCCCGCCGTGCCTTGGTTCCCCTCTGCTCCTCTTGGTCCCTCGTGCCCTGCCTTCCAGTCACCCGCCTCCTTGCCTTCTCGTCTGGAAACCAGCCTGGTCCCCCTTCGACCATCATCTGGACTGTAAGACAGATTCACTGGATTAACATCATCTCATTTTACCCAGCCAGAATCCTCTGACCATCTCCTTCCTTCTCAGGGTGGTCATCCTTTGCACTGTAAATAATAAACACTGTCAATTTGTACTCCTGAGTCTCGTCTCATTTTCATGGTCTCATCTCTCTGGGTTACTCGAGTCTTAACAGTATACTGACAATATCAGGGTGAGGATCTGTTGGGCAGCTGTAAGAGCCAGCTCTGAGTTGACTTTTTTTTTTTTTAGCAACCAAACAGTCCAAGAAAGGCTCTTGCCTGGCTTTTTAAGGTCATGGGTGGTAACAGAGGAATCCAGGTCTTGTGCTCAGGAGAAGATATGGTGGGATCATAGGTGGCTGACAGAGAAGACTGGATACAAGTAATCTTGTGTTTTTCAGGTTACTCGAGTGTCCAACAGGAGGAGATGCTCAAAGATTCAATAGGCAATCAACAGTCCAACGAGGAATCTTAGTTTCACTCAGCCTTAATCAGCAGTCAGTGCACAGCTGTGAGCAGCTGGATCTACCTACTCACAATGTCTGCAGGAATGGGTAATGGAGACAGAATCCAAAGACAACTTGGCTCTTCTGGGCACTCTAAAGCCCTTTGCTAATCCAAATAAAGGTTTGGAATGGAAGAAAATAAAACTTCAATAAAAAAATCAAGGTCACTGCTAAAGCAGAACAAATTAAAAGATAATTGGCTCAAACTGAACTCAAGTGACAGCTAGACAGATAAGGGGATGTTAAGAATCTGGTCAGAAAAGAAAACCAAATTTAATGGAGTATACTGAAAGAAAAATGATTAAATAACATCTGTGTACAAATTACTTAATGGAAGCCATGTGTGATCAAAAACTGTTTATATTAACAGATAAAATACTTCTGCATGTTCCCATTGTTGGGAATTGATGCAAAATAATTTTCCAGAAGCTGTCATGTTGCATTTTCAAACAGACTTTGAGTGTGACGGATAGAATAATTATAACAGTGGAACAAGGTTGACCGAAATAAAACAGGAAATAAAGTCAGATACAAACCCAGGAGAGGTCTACAACATCAACAGAACAAGAGCAATCAAAGACAATTAAGGACACTCCAAACCTGAGTGAAAACTATGATTTATTAAAATGACTCTACAGCTTTGAGCCCATTTCATTCACAACCAGTAAAATGTGTTTAATAAAAACTAAATGCAAAGAAAATGTTCAGCTCAGTTATTTTAATGAGCCTGAAATTCATCACCAAAACACCACATAAAATAAAATTACATGATTAATGATTGTCAGCGGAGAAGTCACTGAAAACTTGTATAACGTATTTTCCACCGTAAACGTCACACCGCCCTTTAAGTCGCATCAGTCCAAATATGTCTAGTAAAGTGGAAAAATCCATAAATACGTCGCTTCGCCGTATACGTCGCTTCGCCGTATACGTCGCTTCGCCGTATAAGTCGCTTCGCCGTATACGTCGCTTCGCCGTATACGTCGCTTCGCCGTATACGTTGCATCTATTATGCGTCACCGTTGACGTGTCGCGATTGTTATGCGTCACTGCTGACAACCCGGAAATGTGGGCCGGTGTTGTGCCAAAAATCGATTGGCTGCCAAATGGCGGCCGTGGGGGTGTGCACGGGAGGACTTCAACAAGAATTTAACAAGATTAACACTTCTAAACAATTATTTGTTTGCTCAAAATTATATCAAAGATGTGTCTCAGTCTAACTTTTCCTTAATAAATGCACTTCAATGGTCAAATTAGCTGCATTTTCAAAAGCCGATACGCGGAAACATGAACGTGCAAAGGGCGACTCGCTGTGCATTTCTTCGAAAGTTAACGAGATAACCACCTAAAACAATTATTTGCTAGCTCGACTTTATAGTAAAGGTGTGTCTCAGTTGAACTTTTACTTAATGAACGCACTTCAATGATCAAATTAGCTGCATTTCACCAGAGTGGCGCAGCAAAATGAAGCTGATTTGATGGCTGCTCCAGACAGATGGCGGTTTGTATGGCAAGCTGATTGTGCCATTAATAGCTACTTTTACCTATTACATGATACAACGGCATGCCATACTACTCGAGTGCCATCTAGTGGCTGAAAATGGTAGTGTTCAATATTTTCAGTCAGAATGAATGAAAACGGTCATCTCAGTCAAAAATTGGTTTATAAATATGAGAAAAGAAATCCATAAATAAGTCACTTCTGCATATAAGTCGCAGGGCATGCAAATATTTAGTAGAATGTATAGAATATATAGGGTAACAAATACGGGAAATCAAACTTATAAATCTTGCAGCTTAGCTTATTTAGTTTCAGCATTAAGAACAGCTACACTAAATTCATTTAGACTTTTATGTTTTTATTCCTTAGTTTTCAGTTTTTGTTTTTACAATAAAAATTATGTAACTGTATCTCTATGTACCAACACCTTCTGTGGTGTCAGTTTAACTGCAGCCCTCAGATCAATGCTTTGTAGCAGCATCTCTGCAGTTGTGTGTGCAGAAACCCATCTGTTTAATTTTGCATTAAAGCGAGCCATAAACCATTAATCAGTTTTTAAATACACCTTGTAAATATAAAATATGGGCCTATGCTTGCGCATACTCATGCATGCATATTTACGCTATATGCAAACACATATTTCCTCCTGACATACTTTCCCAGCCCATCACATTAATCACCGCTGCTGGTGTTATGACAGCTGGGGGCAGAGGGGTCTGAGACAGAGGCTTACCTCTTCTTCCTCCCCTCTGTTTTAAAAATAAAAATATTCCCTTTTCACTGATTTTTTTTGTTTTTTTGGTCATAAAAAACATTTCAGTTTGTTTCTATAGTTGAGGCACATCTTTGATACATTAGGTAATTATGTTGTACGAACAACCGTTTTAGAGAAATGGCCATTTGTTTAATGTATTAAACTAGAGTGCCACAATTTAGCTAAGATTAATTTAAAAATTACTTATCAAGTATACCCCAGGAAACAGACAGCACTGCCATACAATCAAATATTCTCTTGACTATTTAATACATTTTACAATAGGATTTTAAACAAATATTTTCCTAAAATAAATAGTTTATTGAGAGAAAAAAAAAAACATGTGGCTACAATAATTAAAAAAGAGATTTTTTTTAATTTATGTATGACTGAAGAGTTGATGAAAAAAAAAAAAAACAATAATTAAAAAAAATAGCCACCAGACCAGATTTTTTATTTTTTTCCGCTTTGCGCCCATAATTAGATAAAACAAAATCAATGATACATTACACGTTATACCTGTTCTTATTTATTTATTTATTTATTTATTAGTAGTATCCATTAGAGTCAAACAGCCGATCTGACAACTGACTGTGAAAAGCACTTTGGAAGTGGCTCCACTCAGACTAGCCATTATTAGCTCGTCAATACGATCTGAGCAAACCCACCTTTAAAGCAAATTACTGCTCTTTAAAAATAACTCAAAACTTCAGAATTTCTAAGTATACTTGGTAGTAGTTCATGTAAGTGGTACCATTTAGATATTTACAGTGCTGTCAGTTTAACTTTTATTTTGGCAAAAATATTAATAAATTCAGGTTGGGACTACACAGGCTGAGTCCTTTATCTGCTGACGCCATTTTTTGATTTTGCAAATAAATGTGGAATTTTACTTACATAAAAGTGCATTATGAAATAGACATTTGTGGATACGAAGCAGCACATCATTTCAATATTAGAGTTGGCAAAAGTTTAAAATGTAAAAGTAAGGTCAGATCTGGTAAACTGTTGTTTTTTGCCACTTTAAACGCCACATCTTTCCATTTTTTTAATTAAGCATATTTTCTTGTTAATATGACTCAATGTTAGCAGCCTCTCTTCCTTCTGCTGCTGCCATATCATCATATAATACCACCATAATGCTCACTGCCCGTCCCACCCGTTGTTTACATCTGTGACATCATGGAGAAGCCAAGATGGCGTCCGGACAACTTCTCACAGCCTAAAATAGTCAACACAGTTTAACTAACAACAAACCAATTGTATATGTCACAAATTATTTTTAATAACTTAATATAATTCTTAATTAATTTTCATTTCAAACAACAATCATGTAAAACAGCTAGCTGTTACATGAGAAACATATAACTACCGTATTTTCCGGTGTATAAGTCACAGTTTTCCGCATAGATTTGTCAGTCCTGCAACTTATACACATTTTTTTTTTCCATATCCATAATGCAATTTTTGACTGATGCTTTAAATTCAAAGCACTGCAACAGAGAGTCCTTCCGTGAGTGGTTGCTTCACTCAGCTGGTGCAGGCGGAGGAACACTGGAGAGCTAGCGGCTCCGGCTGTGATGGATGAATGGATGGATGGCACCACACCGTCCACAGGAAATGAAGCTGTTTACTACGAGGTCCAATAAACACATAATAAACGTGTTGGATCAGCTGTGACGCATAATAAATGTGACTTATAAGCCAAAGCAACTTGTGAGTTTTTCCTCTTCATGATGCTTTTTGTAAACTGATGTGACTTATATCCTAGAGCGACTTATACGCCGGGAAATACGGTAATCATGATCGAAACTTGGCTCAGTGTCAGTCAATTATTGATAACTGGCCCGATGATTTACTTTTTAGCCGGTTGAATAATTATGACTTCAACTAGTTCATGAAGTCGAAACCAACATTTTTAACATGTAATTTGTGTTTCTAGGCTCTACTAGCTGCAGTTAATTGCAGTGATCAGTGTCTAATCTGTACCTAAGCTTAAAAAGTTAATTTTCAGAATTTATGCAAAGAGAGCAGATAATGAATTGTCACCAGAGGCAACTTCAGCTTGAACTGTTTAATAGTTTGTACTAAATTGCAGCATGATTCAGCCTGTACAGCATTGCAATATTTGCCACAAACTACGACTCAATTGAAAGCTCAACAGCCAGAACATAGACTTTATAGGATACTTTTAAACAATTACTTTATTAGATTCAGTTCTGATCAGATCACATTCACACTGAGGTAAATACAATTTAATCTGCTGACTTATAAAAGGAGATATATTGATGTTTCCTTTTTCTTTTCTGCTTCTAAATCTGTATATCTGTAACAGACACGTTTCTTGCATTTTTTTATTTTTTTATGTACATTATTATATTAAATTAATATTATTTTATGTACACTTTATTATTATATTACATTTTTTTAAATAGTAAACCCTTACTCAGGGATATTTAATCAAAACTACATGTACAGTCAGTTAGCCGTTTTGGTAATAGCCGCCATATGCAATAAATCACAAGGTCATGTGACCAGTGTGCCCTCTAGTGTTTAATATAACTGGATGGTGGTGATCTCTCAACATCCGAACATCAAAGGGAACCATATTTTACTTTAATCCCATCAGTGTTTACGTCGTCAACAAATACTCTGGGATTTTACATTTCATTCGTTGTAACATTTTCTGACATTGCTTTGTTTGGTTTTTATGCTTTGAAACATAAAATGAAGCTGAACGCACTGCATTCAGCATCAGCAGCAGTGAAGGAAAGTGCTCCGCAGCTCGCTCAGACACAGAACAGAGAAAGAGGATGTTTGTTTCACAGGAGAGGAGGAAAGTGGATGGAGTGAATCAAGTTCGTGTGATGAGACAATAGTGGGATGGATACAATGGAGAGGGAGTGAGGATCTGCTAGCAATGTCGGTGTGTTTCCACACCACGCAGCTGGAAAAAAAACCATAGTGTAAACAGATTACGTAGAGATCACAGGAGAGAATTGTATTTATATCATGCATAACAGAGCAGCACTCAGGCACGGAGATTAGAACTGCAGGAAGGGTTCAAAGGGTTCGAGAGGCTGGAGCTTTGTAACGACAGCTCAGCTGGGGCCGTTTTGTCTTGAGTTCCCAGGTTCTCCCTCAGCAGAGGAGCTTATGGGGTTTTCTGCAGATGTTCTGGTTTTGACTGCAGATGATAGACTCTGTCTTTCTGTGTCTTCTTTTTATGCAAACTCCTACAGTCTGCTGTGGTGCACTATATTATATTTCACCTCAAATGGAGTAGGCTACATCCCCTTTTGGTATGAATTGGCACTATATAAATGAAAGACAGCGTTACTTGAAGGATTACAGCGTTATATTTGTTTTGGTTATTTCTTGAAATTATGTTGCATTCATTAATTTGTTCATATTAATGTTAATATAGCATTTGGAGAATATAGGTTAAGGGTGAGTCTTAAAGTGCTATGTGTTGTCATCATTTAATGTTTCTATACAATTATGAAATTAGTTTTCTGCATTTTAGTCATCACACCTGAGATACACCCAGGTGGAGCAGTGAGCAGCTATGTAAGCACCCAGGGAGCAGTTGGGGATTAGGTGTCTTGCTCAAGGACACCACGACATGTGGGCATGGCAGGGAGTGGAACCAGTGACTTTCTGATCTCATGTCGGCTGCCCTACATCTACACCAAAGTGCCCCCTAGCCATTATTATCTGTTACTTCTCAAATGTTTGGTCGCTTTCTGTGAAAGTGACCAAGTTAAACTTTTGCAGAACATTTTCTAAAGTTTGGATCCACCACAGCTGGATTCCTAAAGAGACCTTTGCAAATACCAAACTGGAATCTGAGAATGTCAGATCACCACAGTTTTCTAATTTTACAGGAACGTAAAGGTTTAGCAATTGCATTTCATTCTGAATATTGTAAGGACATTCAGAGGCTGGCGTTCTTTGGAAAGTCTTCCTCGTCTTGAAATGTCAAACAAACAGTTGTGTATCCGACACCAAAACTTCACGGTGGTTTACTTTTCTTATACTTAAACTGTAATTATCTTTCGCTAAATGAATGGACAACCAATACTTGCCGTATTTTTCGGACTATAAGGCGCAGTTAAAATCCTTAAATTTTCTCAAAAATTGACAGTGAGTCTTATAATCCAGTGCTCTTTATGTATTAAGTCTGGTTGTGCTTACTGTCCTCGAACGGATTGTACGTGGTACACTGTGCTCAAAAATCTGTCAAAATGAACTTGTTTCGCTTAATGCACCTTATAATCCGGTGCGCCTTCTAGTCCGAAAAAAACCAAACAGTATATCAACTTTCAAGAAGTTTCTTACTTTTAAAAATTAATTCAGAAAAGAACTGACACAAAGCTGCTGAGAACCGACATCAGCAGGCACTTTTTCAAAGCTAAAAGCAACGCCGCCGTTTTTTTTTTTGTTTTTTTATCAAACATCAGCTAACGTGGAATTAGCATTGCTGAGATTCCTGTGATGTAGCTGACAGCGAACAAAGTTAATGGCTGTACATGCAAATGACCCCTGAAGGAAGCTGTTTTTACTAATGGATTTTCAAGGCAGGGAACACCGATATGGTCAGAGCTTCTCTTCTCTGGAGAAATGTAATTGGAACATTATTTCACCCCTTTTCATCTCTCCTTCCTTCATCTTCATGTCCTGTTCAGTCAGGTGTCTTTTTTTTCTCTCAACCACCATGGATGAGTCATTTTTTTGTATTTCTTGTCAAAGGGAATCTGCAGCAGCGTCTCATCCATCCATCCTTGCCATACCTGTAGAAAACAGTGCGAGAAACTTTGCCTCTAAAGGAAAGATTTGCGGCTGAGGCAAAGAGCAAACTAAAGGGTTTAATAATGAATGACAGCAAAGCAAATGACAGTCACGTCATTCTTTTCTGTCGTACTGAGTGAAAGTCCCTTCAACAGTTAAACAAGACAAAGATACAAGGGTTCTGACAAAAGAGCGAGGGATTCTTACAACTGTCTCAATTGCTTTCCCGTCATCCACCTTTGCAATTCCCAGCTGTCAGAGTGGAAAGCTAACACTGCTGCTTAAGTGGATGTGACACTTTCTACCAATTATTCCAGTCATTTGTGCTCATCACATGCTTTGGCCTTCAGGTTAAGCCTTGGGAGTTATTTACTTTAGCAAAAAAAAAAAATGTTTCCTTTCTGTATGAAAGAAACCTGGTTTTGAATAAAGGTACAAATTAAAAACACTTTATTACATTAGAAATGCATAATTTACTTCGTTGTTGCCAAATGCAACAAGGGTGTATTTATTGTCTACAGGGGTACAAAGTGTAAGAATGTCACTGAAATGTTTGGAAATTTAATGTTTGAAAGAATAAAATCAGGGGTTAAATGTAACCAGGCCCAGAGTGGCTAACTGGGAGGTCTGGGACATTTCTCAGTGGGCCAGTCTGATGCATGGGCCGCAGGACTCAGGTCCGGCTCCGCCTCCACCCAGGATCGGCTCCGCCTCCACCCAGTGCTGCCCCGCCTCAACATCCATTGGCAGCTCTCTGAGATTTTTTTTGGTTGTTGTTTGTCGTTTTTTGCAGACGCATATTTGACGTAACATGTCAGTGCACTCGGTCAGTGGTGTTTGAAAGATGGAAAGTAGAAAGAGCAAAGTTGGTGCTGAGAAGACTAGAATTAAAAGGAGGTAAGCTCTGGAAACAGACACAGCTTTACTTGCGATTTTAATAATAATAGGTGGTGAGCTAAAGTAGCATGAAACTCCAGTGCTGAAAATGAGCCCCGCTCCGGCCCTGAATGGAACCACTGTAGTGTAACACCATAGAGATTGGTAAATAGAAAATTAACATGTTTAAAACAAAACCACTAACTGAAGTATTTTCTTTGTTCCTTTGTGCAAAAAGGTTTTCATACCTCTAAAAAAGCAGAACCTGAAGAACAAGAGTACCGCATACGGCACGTTATACGCCTGTCGACAAACTTTTATACGATAGAGCAATCTATAGCAATGGTCCGGGCAAGTAAAGAACTTTTTCTTTTTAAAAGTTGACCTTGATTTTTGACCTTGAAGCAGGGATGATGAAACGTGTACGTGGCACTCCGTCTAGGGATGATGCATACCGGTAAGTACTGAAATTTTGTTAAATTGTCTTTAGCGAATCAAAATAATTGGGGAGCCACCACTCCCATTAGGTGGAGCAGAGGTTAGAAAAGGTGGGCCTTTGATCGGAAGGTCGCCGGTTCAACTCTCCGGACCAACAACATCAAAATGTGGGTGGGAAATTTGTAACACCCACGCCTGCCCTGACCATCTGCTCCCCCGGGCACCCTAGATAGCAGCGCTCTGCTCCACACAGAGGGCTGTGGTAGCTCAGTTGTCTGTGGTCGCGTCAGGAACGGTTTCTGGCATTAAAAAAAAAAACTATTGCCAAGTCGGTGTGAGTTAGTTCACTGTGGCGACTCCTGAGGAAGGGAGCAGCCGAAAGACGAAAAAAAAAAAATCTTTAGCGGATCAAATATTCTGGGCCAGAAAAGAGAAGGTTTATGGATGGACATACAAAGACTATAAGTGATTTTAAAAATCAGTAAACTTTTCATCTGAGCATTATATACAGATAAAAAAAATATGTTTAAAATTATTTATGACTGAACAGAGCTTTAAGTTGGTGCACACCAATACAGTTGGAATCGTGGTTAACTGGCTATGTAAAAAATAAAATATTTTTCCATATATACTCTTACTGGTTAATTAGACAGATGCACGAGCTTTGGGGGAAAATAGTAAAGAATGTAATATTTGACAGCTTGTGCTCTGGCCTAAAAGCACAAGAGGAATCCATGTTCCCTCCAAGGCTGCTGTAGATCTCTAATAAAACAACCATTCCAAGTGAATCTATAAAGAATTGTCTCTCTTGATTTCTTGTTTGTTGCCATTCTGAAGATCAGATTCTTTAATTATTTTCTCCCTTTTGAATTCACCATGTTTGTATGATACTGGGCACATTAATTGCACACACTGGGGGAGGAACTGCCACTCTTGGCAGGCTTTTAAAGCAGCTTATTTTTTTCCAAACAATAGATTTTTAATGATCACCCCAATTCTCTCTCCCCAACAGACTCTCGTCTGAGAAGCTGTTGTGGATTAGCGCAACAATCAATCAACTCGGTTAAAAAATAAATAAATAAAAACAATTATAAAAATAATGCCTTTGCTAAATGCTCTTAGAAGTTTGAATTTGAAACTACAGTCACACTGGAGAAACTGTGTGATGTCTGCATATCTTGTTTTTCTCGGTAAAATCAAAGCAATGAGTCACGCATCAATAGAATTAAAGCAAGTCAAGTAAAACAGTATAACAAAAAAGACAGACATCCAGAAATGTCTGTTTTAAATGCTAAACTGCAAATAAATGCATTCAACACATAAATCCCAGAAAATAAACATTTATTTTAAATGTAAATTTGAATTTCCAAGCAACCATAATTGCTTTGAAAGGCCTGACGGGGTCCTCGGAGGTCAACGTTCATCATGGATAAATCCAACAAAACAGTTCCCATAATTAGAATTACAACTCCAAAGGTCAATGGTTCTTGACCAGCTATGACCTCAAAATCTAATATCTTGTGCATATGAAGTTCTTCTTCTTGATTTTACTGGTGGTTGGCGAACAGCTTTGAGTGTGCATTACCGCCACCTTCTGAATTGGAGTGCGAACCAGAATTATAACCCTAACCTATATTCTACTGTGCAAATAGTTATAATAAGGTTTGACAAACAAACAGTGGTGAATTATTTAAGTTTTTTATATTTCTGCACAAATACAACTTAAAGACAGGATCAGTGTTTTTACACAAATAGAAGCAGTGAAGGGAAATTAATAAAAAGGTCAACTTGACTTTTGCGCACAGGCTGAGAGAAATTAATGAGGCACTATTGGACTCTGCTCACATACCTAGATAAGAAAGAATGTGCGCTTAATCAAAATCACAGATAAGAAGCAATATGCACTCGCTTTATGCTTAGGTCAACAGTATCACTTAGAAATGCTCAAAATTAATTAAAAAAAATAGTTTAAACTGGTCCTATCAAAACTGGAGTGTATGGGAGGGTCTAAAACGAAGCAGGAACCTAGCAACGAGTTCAACCAATACCAAAAGACTCACTCACTGTTAAAAGTATGAACCAATCAAAAATGGACACACCCCCAAAAAAGGTGGGATTATCAAGGGTTTATAAACTACTGCATACGCTTTCAGCCTTCAAACAATCTTGGGTTTTCGGCTTGCTAGAATCAAAGTGACGTACTAGTTTGTCTCGCGACTGCATTCAGCTTTTAATTTTGTACGTGTACTTTTTTTAATGGTGTGTATGTAAATGTGTTAACTTTAAGGTGAAGTCTCCTGAATTGTGCCTCCTCGATCAACGACTCGTGGGGTGAAGATTACCCCAACAACTGAACAGTTATTTTACAAGAAACTGAAAACATGCCCTACTTAAAATGCGATTTGAATTTAAGTGATTCAACTAAACTAAATTGTACTTTTTGCTCGTAACATCGATTTTGAAGAATACCTCTCCCTCTATGATATTTTATACAATCTATAAGTACATGTACAACTAGGGATGCACGATATTATCAGCATGGCATCAGCATCGGACGATATTCACGTAAAATTTCAATATCGTATATCGGCCATTCCATTAAAGTAACTCGCCGATATAAAAGGCGCTGATGACGTTGCAGCAGCAGCGCAACGCAATGACATCACGTGTGCCTACCCGAGCTCACAGCGGAGAGGAAAATTAAAAATGTCGGCGGTGTGGAAGTTTTCTTTTTCGTTGGTGAGAATGTCCAATTCCAAAGATTTGTGGACTACGTTGAGCCTTGCTACATTGTCTGCAGTCGGAGATATTTTTCAGACGTAACGTTACCCGAGTTAGAAGCCGTCATTTCCAACGTCATTGAGAAGCTAACAGCCGATAGCATGACTTGTTGGGTGAGTTTTACCACAGACATTTGGACATCATGTTAGCCCCGTTAGCATGATTAGTCTTACGGCACAATGGATAGACAAAAACTTTGAACTTAAAAAGGCTGTCCTTGATGCACAGGAGTGCAGAGGATCCCACACTGCAGCTATAGGAACCTGGAACAAGCCTCCACAAGTGAGACAGCATCGTAGGTGACTAATGTTAATAAATAACATTTAACACTTTTCATTTAATATAAGTCAAAGTGCTATACATATCATATACATACCACTGAGATCCTGGAACTAGCAGGAAACACGGCTCATGACAGCGGAAGGACAGGTTCGTCCCTCGGCACCTACAGATGGTTGTCCGCAGCGACGAGGAGCTCGGCGGCCTGCTGGGAGGAGTTTTGCCCGGCATTCGGGCGGTCCTACAGCCCGGGGGAACCGACTAAATAACCCCTTCTTGAACCGAGAGGCCAGCCGTGTCTGGGTGGACGGATCAGACGGCATCTGCAGCCAGTTTCTTAGGATCTGTTGTGGGATGGACCTTTACAAGAGATCCTTCCTGTCTACAGCCATCACTATCTATAACATCTCTTAATGAAATGAGGATAACGAGTTACAACAACAAAATAATTTCCCTTTGGGATTAATAAAGTATTTTTGAATTAAATTGAATATGGCCGTTACTGAATATATACGTCACCAGCTGTTACACAATTTTTGTAGCAAATAAGCCTAAATAAGAGAGAAATGTTCTGACAAAGGAACGTGTATAAAATATCAGTTATCGGTCAAATAAGTTTTAACATTTTGGCCAAAAATCCAATATTGTGCATCCCTGTGTAAAACGGTTTCCTGTGATTGGCCACATTCACAAACTCCTGTAGGATGTTATCTTTTTTTTTTTTTTTTTTAGATTAGAATTTAAATATGTATGACCAAATGAAAATCTTGATAAAACATCTCCTTCCCTCATCCTACCCACATTTTTTTTTTTTTAATGGAATAAAAATGTCTTCCTTTCCGCTCCTTGTTCCATTCGTGCTGCCCTTTCTTGTTCAATTCTTCCTTTACAATAGAATTTATTTTTGAGTCGCTGCATGAGATTGATAAAGAAATGTCTATTTTTTTTAGTAGCTTTGTTAACAAACTTATCTGCGAGTTCATCACCTAATACACTTATATGAGCCGTGACCCAAATTAATCTTTAAAAACTCCCGATCTTTTAATTCTATACTGTATAGTGCATATGAAGTTGTGATAGCTGCAGTAAAGTTGTGGCCAGCCTAAGGCACACCTGCAATAATCATGCCGTCTAATCACCATCTTGATGCGCCTCACCTGTGAGGTGGATGGATTATCTGAGAACTGCTCAGACACAGATTTACACTAATTTGTGAACAACTTTTGAGAGAAAATGGACTTTTGACTACACAGAAAAAGTCTTAGATCTTTGAGTTCAGCTCATGAAAAAGGGAAGCGAAACCAAAAAAAAGTGTTGCGTTTATATTTTTATTCAGTGTAGCAATCACTGAGCACTCTGGAGTGAAATCATCTGTCACAGCTGAAGCTTTATTGAAATGGTTGTGAATCGTCAATGAATGATTGAGATAAAAAGGATCATGTGGTTGTTCCATGTCCACTCCAAGTGATTTGCTGTAACATGGATTGAGAGAACTGTGCATAATGAAATGAATACGAATGCATAATTGTATCAACCGTTGGGCTGAAATGTTTTAAAAACTATGATCCAAACTTCAAAGATCATGCAGTAAATGACTGAAAGTATTTCTGCTGTGAGTGGTTCTATAAGCAATAGAAAAATAGAAAGGTTATCCCTTAAATAAAAGTAGTACATTTGAAGTTCATTTTTGCAAGTATACTTTAAGTTAAGTATATCAAGTATACTACACACCATGTACTTGTAGTGTACTAGAAACTATACTGACTGAATACTTGTTCGGACTAAACTGGGACATTTTTAGTTTATAAAAAGTATACTGTTGTAAGGTATTTTTTTAAGTTTACCAAATTATACATTCAAGTACACTCATCTATATACTACTTGTGTACTACATATATACTTGTGGGTCACATTTTAGTTTGTTGAAGTATATTTAAAGTATACCACAAGTATACTTTTCTCTATACTGCCATTGCACGAGTTCTATACTTCTAGTCCACATTTCACTTCATTTAAGTATACTTTAAGTACACTTTAATGGATAAAGAGAATTAAAGAGTAATAACATAATAAAGAAATAAAGAGTAGCATATACTAAAGTACAAGCATAAGCTTTAGTAGTAAAGTATAAGTTTACGGTAAGGCTTAGTATTAACCCTTAACAAAAAGTAGTACATATGAAGTTTATTTTCGCAAGTATACTTTAAGTTAAGTATAAGTATATCAAGAATACTACACACCATACTTGTAGTGTACTAGAAGTATACTGATTTAATACTTTTTTGGACTAAATTGGGACATTTTTGTACTATTTTTAAGTATATCAAATAAAGTTTATAAAAAGTAAACTTCAAGTGCACTCTCTCATTTTTAGTGTAAAATAAGTATACTTGTACAAATAAAGTACTTTTTGCTAATAAACGATTTTTCACACTTTATACCCTCACAATTGAAATGGTATGCACTTTTTATGAGCCCATCTACATATTATGGTATAGTCTCCATCTGTCCATCTGTGAAGTTTCTCTTTTCCCGCCCATAACTTCAGATCTGCTCAAGATATTTTAACAAAACTTCATCTCCACGGTCAAGGTCACAAGTCAAGGTCAAACTTTTTAAAAAGTCTATGCTTCTCTGGGCAATTGCTAAAAATTGCTGTATAATAGTTTGTTGACGAACATAAAACGTGACATATTTTGTACTTTATTAGTTAAAAAATGTTTTTGCTGAACTTCAAATAGTAAACTAGACGAGTAAAAATATGTTCAAATAGTTCAAAATTGGCACAGATTTAAACATTTTGAGGTGTTATCTTTTTCTGTCACAAAAGAGTTTTAGAGCCTATTAATACTGTATACCGCCTCAGATTTTATTTTATCTTCAGCAGTAACAGGAAAACTGCAACCTTCTATGTTACTTTGACACCGAGTCATAATTTGAATGGTAGAAAAATGCTAAAACTTTTCCAATCTAACATTTTCTACGTCGAAGACAAAACCTTTATTATCCACCAATTTCATTTGCCTCTCGTTTCATTTAAATGTGAATAAAAATTGTTATTTTTTTAAATTGTGAAAAGACTGGCATATTTACCATTTTCCTTTTGGTTTTCTGTCATCCACAACTATTAAAAGGAGCCTTTGAATTGTTTTAGAGAGATGCTCCATGGTCTAAATCCCTCCCGGTGACCTTCACTTTCCTTAATAATTACAGCAATTGTGGAGCTCTAACTGACTTTTCTGCCCCGAGGAGACCATTAACACACATTTCTAAGCTCTGTGCTAGTCAAACACTGCATAGGTGCATTCTTCTATTAGCCAGAAATGCCAGTGAAATGAAAAACAACCCAAATGTTTCAAAGCATACGGTGGAAGTGTACGTACTATTAGAAGCATGACTCCAGGCCATTGAAGTCATTGAGATAATTAGCACTGCAGTTATGATCCAAATCAAGCCAAGTCACTGCGGTTGCCAGATAACCAAGCATTGTGGACCATTACAAATGAGCAGCATCATTTGTCATTAAACTTCACTGTTTAGGTACAGCTTCTTTATTTATTCGATTTGTTTGGTTGGATAAAAAATGGTCACATAAGCCGTTCGGAGCAAGATGTGTTCTGATGTACAAAAAATTAAAAAAATATATATATTTTTAAGTGAAAGCATGCATCTTTATCAAATCCTACGGCCTTCAGAGTAAAGTGTCTGACACTTTTTATAACAGTATATGGCTGCAATTCTTAATAAAGAAATAATTGTTCTGCAGTCTTTTATTGTAACAATAAACATGAGCCATAATGACAACACTCTGCTGCTAAATAGTTTAATCTAAAAATCTGTCAGCCATTAAAACTACCTTTTTAGTCATTTAACAAATGCTTTTATCTAGAGCAACTTACGAGTGAGTATTTAAAAATTTCATTATGAACTTACCCATCATTGATTTTCTGCTGCTGAAAGCTCCTCTGTTTAAAATCCAGCACTCTGTTGATGCGTTTCATTGTTTATCTTACGTCTTTCTTTTTTCTTACTGATAAGAACAATTATCATCTATTGAGTTTCCGAGTAATCCCCTGTGTTGTTTACATTTCTGTATAATAATAATAATAATAATAATGTGTTATGTGTTGTCATCATTGTATGTTCCCATACAATGGCGAAATTGGCTCTCTGCATTTAACCCATCCACCCCTAGGTGGCGCAGTGGGCAGCTATTGAAGGTGCCCGGGAGCAACTGGGGATAGGGTGTGCTGCTCAGAAACACCAGGAGATGCGCAATGACTGGGAATCGAACTTGTATGTTGACACATATCTTATGGTTTACACTAGAAACCATTAAAAAAAAATCTTAATTCTTAAGAGACCTAATTTGTTGAATTAATTTGATTAAAAATTCATATTATATGAAGTATTGACAGAAATATTATTTAACAGCTACAAATAAAAATTTCATTCTCGCTTTTAGGTCTTTTTGAAGACAATATAAAATTAAGCATTTCAGATTTTACATTCATTTTACTTATATTTAGGCATGTGAAGAAAACATTTTGATGATACAAAGGACACAAGTGAAGCATTGTTTTTGTCGTCATATAGTTTTAGACATCGTGAGTACTCGTCTATAGAAGTTTAACCAACAGGACCAGTTATTACAGAAATAAATGTCTAAATCTGTACTTGTCCTACAAACACAGCCACACAAAGAACTCTTCAAACTCAGACCCGTGCAGCTTTCCAATATGCAAAGTTGACCTCTTGTCCTTGCCATTGAATAGCCATGAGCCTCACCTAGTCACTTCAAAGCCATCTCAATGGCCGCCTTTCTCTTGGTCTTTAATCCATGATGGTTTTATGTGAGGACCGTAAAAAAAAATGCATTCAAGCAGCATTTGAAGTGTATAAACCCATCCATACTAACAAAACCCACTCTCTGTACAAAATAGGGTTTGTAACTATTCAGCAAACACATTCCTTCTTACCATGTGCCACAAGTAATACAAGTTCAGTATAAATAGAATACACATTTTAATGAACAACTTGTAACTTTACTTGCAAAGTATTACTGATTTTGTTCATTCAGACGCTTACAGGAAAAATAACTATTACAGTAGTGCCTTGCTGCTTCGTGTTTCGACTTTCGTGGACTCGCTCTTTGGCAGTTTTTCAATATAAGAGTGTACATGACACACAACGGAGTGATGGATGAGCCACATGAGTGATGAATGGCATGGATTGTTTGTTTAAAATATATTTTAAATTATTCAGCACCTGCTGCACCTTTGTGCAGCCCACAGGTGCAGGGAGAAGCTCTCTCTGCAGCCTGTCATGATCTCCTCTCGGCCACCCACAAACCTCTGCTCCATGATGCAGCAGCTTCGTGAAGGGTTAACCCTTTGCTGTCCATCTGCATTGATCGACTTTTGTCTTCCAACTTAAAATTCAAAGTATGTCACATTGTAAAATCATCACAATCACAAAATATAAAAGTGTTAAAAGTTGTTTTTAATTATTTGAGAACTTCTATGTTCAGTTGTTACAGTGTAACTGATCAAGAAGTACATTTCTGCTCGTGCTGCGTCTGCTGCGTGAAGGGTTAACCCTTTGCTGTCCTGCTGTGTTTCTCTTCTCTACAATTTAAATACTGTAATATTTTAAATAAACAAGATTGCTTATTTAAAAAAATACAGTATTTAAATTTAAATTGTTTATTTACACAGAAGGTGGGAGATTGGGAGTGAAACTTGCACTTGCACTACTGTATCCATACTTCACGGTTTTCACTTATCGCGGGGGCGTGGTCCCCTACACCCCGTGATTAATGAGGGACTATTGTAATCAGAACATTGTCGTGTAAATGCCCAGTAATATTCCATTCATAAGAATACATTGATAATTCTTTGGTTTGTAATACTTAAGTTTTCAAAGTCACATTTTCTTCAAAAGACTAACCTTGAAATGAATAATTTGCTAGAAGTTGTATTTACAATAACTTCTACAAATACATTTATGTCATGTGTCTTTTGCAACAAATTAGCAAACTTTAAAATTCAATTCAATATTCAATTCAAAAATACTTTATTAATCCCAAAGGGAAATTGTTTTGTTGTTATAACTCGTTATCCTCATTTCATTAAGAGATGTTATAGATATTGATGGCTGTAGGCAGGAAATATCTATTGTAAAGGTCCATCCCATAGTGGATCCTAAGAAACTGGCTGCAGATGCCGTCCGATCCATCCACCCAGACTCGGCTGACCTCTCAGTTCCCCTGGACTGTAGGACCGCTTGAATGCTAGGTTGAACTCCTCCCAGAGCGATGGCCACTCCTCCCAGAAGTCTGCCAAGCTCCTCATAGCTGTGGACAGCCAATTGTAGGTGCCGAGGGACGATCCTGTCCTTCCGCTGTCGTGAGCCATGTTTCCTGCTAGTTCCAGGATCTCAGTGGTCAGGCACTCGAGCACAGTTGGCAGGTAGATGAGAATGCATCCACATAACATCCTTTTCAACTCAATTCAGAGTTGGGGCCATAGTTGAGATATTATTTGAGCTTTTGAGATGTTAATCAGCTGCTGCTGTTGTAGAAAACAGCATTGTTGCCACGGTTACGCATCATAACAAATGTTCAAAACTTAAAAAATTTCAGTAAAAATCCTTCCAGCTGCACAGCATCTGATACCTGAGGAAACAATAATCAAAAAAATATGATTTACATCCAGAAAACAAGGAATTAAAGTTTCCAAAAGTAAAATCTCAGAATGAAAGTAACAGAGCTGCTCCAACATGCAGCCACCTTGAGCGGCACAATAAGTCAAGATAAGTTATCATAGTACCATTGCCTTTTTACTTTTGTTAGTTTATTTCCCATTAAATAAGTTCTACAACATTGTCTGTAGTACTCAAATGAGGAAGACAGTACCATAGTATTGGCACAGAAAGTTAAAACAAGCACTTATCAGCTTGTATTGCAAATATTACTTAACTTAGTTACTAATAAGCAGCAAATCCAACTGGTTTATGAACTTACATCAGGAACATAGTTAGGTTATGTGTGATGTCATTACTAGATCTGAGTTCTGACTTTCAAAAAAATGCAGCACGAACATTTATTTTATGACTAATTGTTCTGCAGCACTTAGTTATAAATGATTAATTAGATAAGCTGAATTGCCTCATGTCAAAACAAAGTAGAAATGACTGTTTTACACCATGTCTCCTTTTTTCCTTTTGTTTTGATAAGTAAATATGCCATATTGAAAGTAATTTTATAATGTCATGATTTATGGGTTTATTTCAAGCTTAAATTAAAATGTTATCTGGCCGCACAACGGCTTAGCACTGATGCCTCACAAGGAAGGTTCTGTGTTCAATCCCTGGGTTGGACTTGGGGTCTTTCTGTGTGGAGTTTGCATGCTCTCCTCGTGTCGTGTGCCCCCCCCCTCCCCCCATGCACTCTGGTTTCCTCCCACAGTCCAAAAAAACATGCATGTTACATGTCAGGCCTTGCTCAATGGGATTTCCTATTTAAAAAATATGTTAATAAATAATAAAAAATAAATAAATCAGACAAAGTCAGTTATATACTCAATATGTTTCAAATAACACAATTGTTTATTCATGGCAACACTCATTTGAAAGGTGTCCTCCATGTTTGTATTATGTATTATAGTATTTTATTGGTGGAGAAAAGCACTGTGTGTTGTGATGCTAGGTCGTGCTACTTAGTTTTTCAGTTTTATCTAATCTGTGGGAGCTCCGCCGAGGCATAGCCTTGTCTGATTCACAGTATCTCAGGACACTGGCCACTATGTACTACTTGCTATTTATCTGCTGGACTGTGAGAAAAAGAGAGAAGGGGACAATAAGAAATATATCATGGACATAAATGTGTGTATGCAAGGGTTGGACTGCATCTGTGTGCTTCGCAGATGTGAAAAGAAGCCAGGGAGGTAAACGATTGCCCGAGGGAGACCACCCGGCAAGAAGAGGAGGTGGTAGGAGGACAGGTGGGGGAAAAGTAAGATTAATGGAGCTTGGGAAAATGAGTCCTCCTGCTGGTCCGAACTCTAAAACCAGCAGGAGTTAGTTACTGGCTGCTGGTCCAACAGCGATGTGTTCCTGACACCTTAGCATTAAAAACCACTCACAGATCTTAGTTGGATCTCAGGCAACAAAGAGACTCTCTTCACCACACTACAAAACTGATGTCAGCAGAAATATCGAAGGTGACTGGAGAAGATTCTTGTTGAGATTGACCAAGATCCCAAACGTAATACACCAGAATATACCAAAATGTACAGAACAGAGATTTTTAGAATAGTAAAATAGTTTTTGTGGAGAAATATGTCACCGTTTCGATTGCATGTTAAGGGTTATTGATAGTAATACCTAGTGTGATACATAAGAATACTATACACTATACAGAATCATTTTTTTGAACAGTTTTAACTGATAAAACATTTACAGTTGTTAGCACATTTGCTAGTGAAACTCATACCCATTTTTTCCCAAGTGAGCCCCTTGAAAAATCTCTGTTTTAAGGACCAGATAATTGAAACTCTTTGCCCTCCACCTACATCAAAAAGAACTCAGGAGAACCCTGATTTCCTTGTGTGGGCACACAACCCTTAAGACAGTATCTCACTGGGCTGCAAAGGTAGAAGACTAGCTGCCAACTCAAACTTTACTCATTATTGTGATAAAATCTGCAAATTTGTCATTGCCGTCTCATTGAATTTTGAGTGTTTCCCAGTAAGCGATCAATGAATACCATGGTTTATTTGGGAAAATCCTGGCTTATGTTTTGTGTGTGTGGCTTGAAAAACTACATTATAGCCCTTTCACTTTACTTTTTGCCCACATCATACCCATCTTGGCTTGAGTTGATTCAGGTGGATGAGTGATGAGAGCAGTCGTTCACCAATGAGAGAGTTGGGGGCTCGATTCCATCACTATTCAGTCAAATGTCAAAGTGTTCCTGGGCAAGACATTGGACACCTCATTGACTCCCATTTGTTTATATATGCAATCTGAAGTAGTGGTTAATCTCTATAGAATGATTTACCCATACTGGTTTTGTAGAAAGGTGGTAGAGCGCTGTAGGAATGTGGATAGACAAATGAAGGCACATGTTTGGTCATAAAGTGCTTTGAGTATCTTGGTTGGATGGAAATGTGCCATATTGAGTAAGTACAGTCCATTTACCATTTGTACCCATCTCAACAGTCAGACCTAGGTTTATGATATAATCTTCTAGAATACAGTTAAAAAAAATAGGGATAGGCAGAATTTGGCTGTTTTCAATAACCACTGTTCATCATCAGCTGGCATCTAGACATGTTTTCTATCAGAGCTTCTGTGAAACTCAAGTCTGATTGGAGATGCCTGCAGCAAAACGTAGATGTTTGAGAGAATTTGTTGCACGTGACACAACTTTTTAAAAACGTTTAACGTTTAATTAACATGGGCTCAGATGGATGAAGAAGAACGCAAACTGACTCAGATGGTTCAGTTAGTAGAGCTGTTGCCTCTTAGTCTGAAGGTTGCTGGTTCAAATCCAAGCCCAGGATATTTCAGGGTGGAGTTTTCATGTTCTCTCTGTGCATACGTGGGTTTTCTCCGGGAACTCCCGTTTCCTCCCACAGACCAAAAATGTGCATGTTAGGCTGACTGATAACTCTAAACTGGCCCTAGGTAAGAAAGAAAATAGTTGTTTGTCTCATTTGTCTCTATGTGTCCCTGTGATGGACTTGAGACCTGTCCAGGGTGTCCCCTGCCTCTCGCACAGTAATATCTGCACATGGGCACCAGTGACCCAAAAAGGATAAGCAGGTAAAAGATAATGGATGTATGGATTTAATCAACAGCATTGCACACAAAGATTTTGGGAGCTCCTGGGAATTGTTAGAAGTTTAACTTTGCTGGAGGCCCGGTCTGGTCTACTCTAAATGAAAACCTAGTTTTGACCAGATCAGACCAATCTCAGCTGCACACAATGGGTGATCCCAGGGTCAGCATCCAATAAGGAGTCAAATACACTCTGATAGGCCCGGATGTGAAGGCAGAGCCATGGGCCAACATAAGCTGGGGCGGATTTTTTGCATTGGGCCTCCGCTTCCGGTTCTGGGTTGCGATGGATCAGACGGATTCCTCAGCGTTGAGCCTGTAATTTTTCCTGCCTTATCAACATAAAATGGTAAAAATAATTTACCTCTCTTGATTTTATTGAGTTCATGCGAGTTTCCTCTCCACCTGGGAACGAAAAGAGCTGGAAGGGCTCCATGATTGGACGGCTGACAGAACGTATAAAGATATTTTGGAGGCTCCTCACCAACAAATTGCCAGTAGTTGCAGCTCAGGAGATACTACCTTTAATTAAGGGTAACGATATGATGTAAGAGTGAAAGGTTAAATGTGATTAGTCCTTACTCTCACCTGATCTTATCGGCCACAGCATGAGCAGCAGCAACAACAATCAGAATATTAAGTAGGGACTGCAAAGCACTAATTTTGTAGCCTTGTAAACAAAACACTGCATTTATAACAAAGCTACTAGAACAATCCTACAGTACATGAGCATAGCAAATAGTGCAAGCAAGTGCTTGATATAATCCTACTTGCTCTCCCAAACATCCAACTCACATGCTAAGTGTGTCCACAGAGAAGGAGATGATACAGTCAGATAGACAGATGAATGGGAGTGATAATGGGGGATGACAGTCAGCCATTAGAGAAAACAAGCTGATAAATGCTTATTGTATTACACAAAAGGGCGTTTAATGAAGCCATGGATGTGGCGTCAAATCACAATCTTTCCTTTAATAGGACTGTTTGAAATGCGGCACTAGTCTTTTTCTCTGTGTGTGGTAACAAGCTGCAGCATCCACAAAACAACTTTATGACCACAATGCATTGCTTCTCTGAATCAATTTTAGTTGATTATCCAGTGATTCAATAGTTGAAGCCAAATGATGGAGCACAGGCAACTGTTATCTTATGGTACAACACTAAAAGGAAAGAGGAATGCAGTAAAAAAAAAAAAAAAAA
>NC_056514.1:35176860-35192086 GCF_014905685.2 Nematolebias whitei | reverse complement strand
GGACCTGCTCGCTGAGAGGCAGCAGCTCTACCAGTTGCGCCACCGTGCTGCCCCTCAAAATCTATTAAAGTGTTTATTTTTCTAACATAAGGTTACCAGAAAAACTAATCAATCAAAAGCATTGCATTTCATTCATTCATTTATTTTTTTTAAAAAAGCACAATACCATGCAATTTTTGTGCCAGTTTTACATAACAATAATCTTACAGTAACGCTGGCGTTATAACCATTTAGATATATACAAACAGTATACATCTATCTTGATACGTACATCAAGATGACTCCAATAGTTGTAGTCATTTCCACATCCAGGACATGGCAAATCCAAATAAACCTAATTAATTATTATCAAACCAATTAAATTTATGTAGTTGAAGAAAACCTGCTTACTCAATTCAGAACTGAAGAATGCGTTTTTCAAATCTTTAAACTGCATGAACAAATGCATGTCAACCCCATGATTACTTTCTGGAAGTTTCATGAACATCAATTCAGCAAGTCATGTGGTATTTTGTTATATGAAACAACAACAACAACAACAACAAAAACAACATTTTCCTTTTACCCTTTTATTACCTTTTGCCAGGTGATAGTTTATTTTTTTTAATCAAATATAAACTTTTTAATCTGTATGTCCTCATCAAAACCAAACCTTTTTCGTTCTCAACAATAATGGAGATTGCAAAGTGGCATTTTTTATTTTTTTACATTTTCAGCAACAAAACAGCTTTGTAAGTTTTGATGTACACATCGACATAAGTGTAGAGGACAACTGGATCTGCAGAACTTAATCGATTCATTTTATTGCTGTGGGGAGAAAGTGAGAAGCTTGGTGAAGGGCTCACTGTCTGAGCTGAAGAATCTGCTCTGGTGGTGTGCTGGGCTGGAGGAGTAATGAGCGCCAGGCAGAAACACAGGGCACTTAATGGGATTACACAAGGAGACGTTAATCTAGGGAGAACAGGTGGGGAATTAAACATGATCAGAGGGCTGCAGAGAGACAGATGGAAAAGAGACTGGAGTGTCAAAATAAAAGGACGCAGAAAGTGGACGACAATACAAGAGGGGAAAATTGTCTTCTTCTTTCGGCTTTCCCCTCTTCATTGGTCACCACAGCAAGTCATCCTCCTCCATCTCACTCTGTCCTCTGCACCCGCTGTCCTTACTCCTACTACTTTACCTCTATATCCTCTCTAAGTGAATCATCCTATCTCGCTTTTGGCTCTTTGTCTTTTCCCTGGCAGTTGTATTTCTAACATCCTTCTACCAGTATACCCACTGTCCCTCCTCTGGACATGTCCAAACCATCTCAGTCTGGTCTCTCTTAACTTTAGTTCCCAGTTGTTCAACCTGTGCTGTACCTCTGATGATCTCATTCCTAATCATCCATCCTTGTCACTCCTAAGGAGAACCTCAACATCTTCATTTCTGCCACTTCCAGTCCTGTCTCCTGTCTTTTTGTCCATGTCTCTGTCTCTAAACCATACAACACAGTTGGTCTCACCACTGTCTTGTAAACTTTTCCTTTGACCTTTGCTGACACCCTTTTGTCACAAATCACCCCTGAAACTTCTCTCCATACACTCCATCCTGCCTGGACTGTCACAAAACCAGGCTTTTCGATTTAGAATGACAAGACAAGAGTAAAAATAAAAAAAAAATGAAAACAGTTTTATTTATAATTGCAGCTGCAGCCAGGGAGAGGATTCAGAAGAGGTAGGGTTGTGATCCAGAAGGCAAGGCAGGGGTCAAGCATGGGGAGTCAGAGTTCTTTAAACAGATCCAAGGGGTAATCCAAAATCCAGAGTCAAAGGACCAGAAAAGTTGTCGTACCAGGATCAGAAGGGCAGAGCAAAACCAGACGAGCGGCAGGCAGAGAGATAAATCCTAGAGGCGGGCATGAGGTCATAGTCCAAAACACAGTGCTTGAGGTTCAGGCATGAAAACTATGAATGGCTTGAGAATCAGGGACCATGAGAGGTATAATAATCTCGAGCCGAATGAGTGTGGGCATGGTGTTTAAGTGGTGGAGAGAACAGGTGAGAGGCATGAAGGTTGATTGTGGTGAATCAGCTGAGGGGGCGTGGTGACAGAGAAGTGACATGAGCAGACTTGAAGTGCAGATTGACAGGAGCTGAGGGATAAACAAAACATGAAGGAGAGGGGCAGAAAACATGGCATGTCATGAAGGGGCAGTGAAGTGAGCAGATGGGGGGCCAGCGGGGGCTTGTGATCATGACATGGACTCTTTTTCACCTCTTTACAACACTCCCCATATTCCTGGACAGTGGACCCCAAGTACTTGAAGTTCTGCAACTTTACACAATCACCACTCTCTCCTCCCTGGGAATACGCTCTATCACATCATCCCGATCCTTCCTAAATGCATCTTTCTCCTTTACATCACATCCAACCTGTGGAGTATAACCACTGACAACATATAGCATCAAACCTTCTACTTCTACCTTCAGACACATGGCCCTATCTGACATTCTTTTCACTTCTACTACATTCCTTGTTAACTCCTTCATCAGGACCATCCCTACTAGAGTTGCATTTGGGCCTAAAAAAAACTGACCTGATCCAGCCCCAGCCAGTAGCCATTTTTTCCAAACTCGACTCGACCATTTAACTGTACAAGCCCGAACTCAATAAAAAACCCGACCTGTTATTTTTAATTAAGCTTTTACTGCTTTTGTAAGGGGCACCACAGTGGCGCAACTGGTAGAGCCGCTGCGTCTCAGCGAGCAGGTCCCCAGTTCAAATCCAAGTCCGGGAGCCTTTCTGGGTGGAATTTGCATGTTCTCGCCATACATGCGTGGGTTTTCTCCGGGTACTCCGGTTTCCTCCCACAGACCAAAAACATGCATGTTAGACTGAGTGGTAACTCTAAATTGTCCCTAAGTGTGAGTGAGAGAGTGAATTGTTGTTTGTTTCGTTTGTCTCTATGTGGCCCTGTGATGGACTGGAGACCTGTCTAGGGTGTACCCTGCCCCTCGCACTGCGATTGCTGGACATGGGCACCGGCGACCCCCGTGACCCAAAGTGGAAGAAGTGGGTAAAAGATAATGGATGGATGGATATTTCAAAGAAAGGAAGATATAAGATTTCTTGTTTATTAACAAGTCACCAAATGGATATTAACATACAAAACAAATAGCCTACAAAATCAATTCTAAATATAGTTATTATACAGATGAGCAAAAATATTTTCAGAGCAAAATTATTTGGAAAAATTTAGAACAAGGCTACTGTAACTGAATGTGCTGCTCGCTTTGGATTTTGTAGTTCAGATGCTGCAATTTCATTCTCCGCAGAGGACAGCAGGGTACGGAGACGCATGCAACCAATTTTTCAGGTGATCCAATGATCACTGATGAGCTGAAGCTTAACGGGACTTTTTTCTTCTTTTTTTTTTTACCTCTTTCAACCAGACGGTCAACAGACGCACGCGGCTGATGATCCCTTTGTCCATCTGAGCTTAGCAGGACTTTTTTTTTTTTTTTTTTTATCTCTTTCAACCTGCCGATGGGACCTGCCTCCTCCTCAACATGTAGATTAAACACAATTTTATATTGTGCATTCTTATTTAGTTTTATATGCACTGTATGATTGTATGATTCATAAAACCGTATCAAATGCTCAAAATCAACCGGGCCCGCCCATCAAGCACATGATTTTGGCCCTACCTGGCCTGAATTTCGGATAGGGCCAGGCTGGGCTCGGGTTAGAAACCGTAGCTCTAATCCCCACTCCATTTCGCTTTCTATCCACAACATGCTAAAACGGTTGAAACTCTGCTCCAATGCTGCTAGCCTTGCTGCCCTTCTACTTGGTCAAGAGAGGAAAAATGTCTACAAGGGCTAAAACACTATAACAGCAACAGTGTTATTTATGACAAATTCAGCTCCACTGACTCAAACTGTCTTTATATTTTAATGAAAGACATCACATTTTGTTTAGAAGCTAAATATTTATTAGATGTCTCGTTTTTTAATTCACTGACAATGCAGATTATGTTAGTCAGCTGGTTTTGCTTGAGCAAGAAACATAGGATACATTACCAATACATAATAACTGTCAGGCTGAAGTGAAAGCCCATTAGTCTAACACACAGCGAACTAAAAGAGTGAATGTACCCTTTGATAATCAGCCAGACCCAGAGGGACAGCGAATGCTTCATCTGAATAAAACAACAATTAAATTACTCGCCGCATTTTGTGCTGACCTTATTAAATTCCTTACCGGGGATGGACTATTTCCACTTTGTAATGTGGCTTACAAAGCTGCAAATTGATTTAGAAATCTTTAACTGTCCACGCAGACTCCAGAAGTTTTGACCTTGCCTATGAAAGTGAACAACATAGTAATTGGTTTTGAGTCAGTGCTTTGTAAAATGCAGAAAAATTAGGATTTACACAAATATAAGACTTTTAGTTGGGAACATAGCTTGTTGTAGAGATAATTTAAGGATACTGAATATGAAATTGTTAAGTGGAAATCTTAAACAGACGTTTATGTCCATAGCTTTATAGATTTTTTTTTTCTGTCATTTGATGGAAAATGCCTAATGATGGTATAAAAATGACAAAGTCCGCATTTTAAGTAAACTTTTCGGTTAGAAATAAGCTAAAATAGAATAAATCGAATATCTGAAGAGAGACTGGACATAAAATCCCTTTGTTGTTCATATTCAGTCCAAAATATAAAATTACAAATGGAAAATGAGAGGGTTTACAGTCCAATATAAAAGTAGCACAAAGTTCTAGGTAGGAAATTTAATCTTAAAATTTTAATCATAGTATCTAATTTTTTTTTATTTTTAGTTTTTTATTACAGTTACATTCATAACTAAAGTACAAAAGAGAAAATAAACATTTTATTTGTGATTGCAGCTTTTAGGTAGCAGCATTTATTGGTACAAAAACAAGGCCTATTTGCTATCTTATATTCTATGAGCTGCTCTGCATAATGTAAGAATTTATTGCTACACGAGTCCTGCAACAGCTACAACAGTGTTATGGTGTCTCAGGTGGAAATAGAGGACTCTGTACAAATCCAGTGTAAAACTTAGTGTCCTTTTTCAACAGATTTTCAAAGGCACAAAGTGGAGAGTACTGCTCCAAACACAGGTAACAACTAGAAACAATGGCCGGTGTACAAACATAATGTTCAGTACTTAATAACCTAACAAATAGCACAGAGAACTGAAAGACTGTTTAAAAGCAGGAGACGGTAATTAGCACAACAGAAAACACATGGACGTAATAAACTGAGGACGGACACAGGAGCTGGAACCAACAGAAAACAGACTGAAATGAACACTAAAACTCTGAAAAGACTACAAGCCCATTACAGGAAAACACACATCATGACAGTACCTCCCCTTTAACGGGCAGCACTAGACACCCCAAAAAACCTAAAGCTCGATAAAAAACAAGGGTGGGAAGCGAGGGGAAAAGGTAAAGGACGGAAGGACTGAAAAAAACCAACCTAAAACCCTCTCAATAGAAAACAGTCTGAAACACATAAAGAGGCACTATTAGTCACTGTTAGAGTTAAAAAGGCAACAGAAAATACTGAACAAATATCAGTTCCTAAGGCAACTACCAGAGCAGCTAACAAGCATCTCTACCCCCTGGCAGATGACGCAGAAAACCTGTGGATGATTGAGGAGATTGGGGACAAGGAGGATGCCTGAGAACAACCCATGAAACAGTTCCAGTTGACCCAACTCTGGACCTTCTCAGCCAGACGAGAACCTGGACAGAGTGCCTTTGCGGTATCACAGCAAAAGGACTGCTCAACACTGGGAACTTGGCTGGACAGTATGACCAGAACATGGATGATTGTCGCAGGAGTAATGATGACCCAGAGATTCTTAGATCATGGAGAATGGACCAGACACCACTGGCCATACAGGACCTATCTGGCTCATCAGAACCACCAGACCTATAGAGTCCATCAACACAACTGGACCTTTGGAAAATTCTGCTCTTGCTAACTCCTTGGGCTCATCTAGAAACTCTGGGCTTACTGGCCAATAGGGAGACTCTGGGCATGCCAGCCCATCGGAACACAATGAAGGTGCTGGCCCTTCAGAACTCATTGAAGGTACCAGCCATTGGAAAACATTGAAGGCACCAACCCATCAAAAAATGCTGAAGTCACTGGCTTGTCGGAGCACACAGGGGAATTTAACTCATAGGAACCCACTGGAGATGTGAGCAAAAATAAAGTTACTGATATCCAGAGTAGCCCATCTCGACTTTGCCAGACACTGCAATGGACTTCCCGATACTCCAGGAGCAGGACCGTTCCATTAGAATGCAGCAATCAATTCCTCCACACACTGGCAGATCTCTACCTGGAGTTCAGTTGAGGCCTGAAATGACTCCATTTGCATAACCCACAAGTTGAAAGAACAGAGTTCCTCTGGATCAACCACAGCAAGGATTGAAGCAAACTTGGAAGCTGGATCCAGTCAGTTATTTTTTTTTTGAGAATGGTGAGATCATTCTGTCATGTTTTAGTGTAGAGTAGAACCCAGGAAATAGACAAAACTCAAAGGCTCAAAGGTGAAATATTAAATAGAATACAACAGCTGGCGTGGAAGCAAAATACTCACAGGAATGATCAACTTGGGAAGACATGAAGAAACAAAACAAATTGCTTATACAGCACAATGCCAGGACGGGGAACTAAAGATCAGAGACTAAATATAACAGGACACTAACAAGGGAGAAATGACAAACACCTGGGGTGACAATGAGGATCAGATGAGAATGGGAGGAGCAGGAATCGACTACAGGAGGGAACAAACACTGGGGATGACTGAAACGATGACCAGTGAAACACAAGAGTCAGGAAAATACAACATAAACCACATAGTCTAAGAACAACAAAGTCCATGCTCAATAATCCAGGTATACAATCCAACATTTTTCAGTCAGATCATCTGGACAGATAACCTGGCACATAGTCTAAGCTTTCTCATACAAGACTGCAAAGAACATTATATTTTAAGGTTTGTCAAAAACAGCTGCAAAGCCATCATTTCTCAACATGAAACCCGGGTATAAAGGGAGTAAGGCAATGCGCTTTCCATAAAGGAATGCATGTCCTTTATTTTTTCTATGTAAAAATAAAATTAATAGTTATACTAGTATTTTTAAGGTAGGATAAGATGGCATGTTTCCAGTTTGCTACATTTTCCTTGTTCAGCTACCCGAAAATGATGAGATCATGTACCTGACTCAACATTTTTTAAAGTAAAATGTGCCAGTGTCCATGTAAAAATTGGGAGAAAATGTAATGAAACTCAAAGCACCATGAGATTAGATCAGACTGGCGTCATTTCTGACGTTTCACACTTGATGAAAGGGGAAGAATGACAGCAACCATACATTTGTGAAGCCTCACAATGTCATCAAGGACACTTTTTGTCTGTGTTCAGACCTGCAAAAGCTCAACCGTTTATTAACTCACAGATAATTAAACTTTTACACAAACTTTTAAAGTTCTGCTACAGTTTTACATTTGGTTTCTAGCTAACACAGAGTCATAATTTGTACGCTGACTGTGTGACATCTGTATTTAAAACTTTGCTCTGAACTGTTAGGATCCACTCTGTATGACTGTTAGCATATCTCATGGACCACAGGACCAATTTAAATGAAACCTCAAGTAATCAATGGAATTCAGAATCAGAATAAGCTTAATTACCATTGCACTGAGATACAACGAGAATATGTATGTACAGCCGTCCGAAAGATGGACGGAATGCACAAAGCTGCTGCTATAACCACGGCCTTCTTATTCTTTTCAGAATATTTTCAATGGGATTTACCTGTCTAAATAAAGGTTGAATGAATAAAATGTACATCTCAAAATCAAAAGGCTAGCATGGCAACAAACTGCATACAGCCAAATCATTGGGAAGATCCCAAAATGGTGTGTGAACACATAATGTGGAACTGGTGGGAGGAAAAAGACAGAAGGAAAAGGGTGGGCTAAAGCTGATGTGGAGATGGGAGACAGGTGAGCACAAAGAGACAGGGAACAGGTGTAAGTGGGGGATAGCAAGACTGAGGAGCAGGAGCTGAACTGAGAGAAAATATCAGGGGAAAAATAATTTATGGCAGAGGGGGACACAGAACATACACAAAAATTAAGTAATTAAACAATAAAACACTAAATATTACAACAACACCCCCCACACACAAAAACTGACACCAGCAGATCATACAGAATCAGGTGAAATATCACAAGATTGCAAACAATGCTGTTTACAAGTGTCCTGATGCATACTCAATATTCCAGGCAGATAAATCTAATGAGGTTGAATCAGGTCCTCTGAACAGGTTTTTCTTTGTTGAAACATTTCATCTTTTATCCAAAAACTTCTTCAGTCTGAGGAGCTACAAGCAGTCTTATAAGCAACACCTTCCTCTGCCCCTGTTTAACGATGGACAGCTTCTCTTTACAAAGATGACTTCCTTCAATCCTCTCAAACCATCGCTCCTCTCTCTCAAGGATGTGCACATCTTCATCCCTGAAAGAGTGACCACTGGCCTGCAGAAGCATGTAGACCACTGAGTCCTGGCGTAATGATGTTGCTCTTCTTTCCTTTTGGACAGTGGCTGCTACAAGCTTTAACCATCTATAACTTTGACCTGAAAGGGGGTGGACGATACGCGTTCCATCATTGTTTGCCAAGTCTTTAATTATATTTTATTGACAGTTTCAAAGTTAACACCACATTTATTGTCTCTACATACAAATGCAATAAGTCAAAAACTTGGGAGGTTTGGCTAAACGGTTAATTACCAGGTCAGAATTTAAATCAGCTTCAGGAAAAAGCAAAAATAAAGATAAACACAGGCCTTTATATGTATAAATATACATGCAATGCATTTCACTCACCATCTCATGTTCCAAGATGGCTGCCACAGTTACATCATGCTCAGCGTATGTGTTGAGGATGACTCCCAGCTGCACTTGAACTCTGCTTCTTTATTTGTAATTCTAAGTTATAGACATTTTGTGTTGGCAAAGGGATCAGATGTGACAGCCATCTTGAACTGGGTTGACTCTAAATGGTAATCAGTTGCAGATGTACATCCAGTTCTTACCTTCTGAAAGTTTAATCACAATTTGTTATGGTTTATGAAATTATTTGATAAAAGTTTGTTAATGCAATAGTTTTAAGCAAAGATGCAGTGCAGTGGGTAGCACTATGAGAATATGTTAGGAACGACTTTCAGCTATGATAAGACAACTATTAGCTGTGGCGGCCATCTTTTATAGTGGCAACTCCAGAGTTTAATCCGTCGTAGCTGTACATCCAATGATTCTTCTATAGGAGTTTTATTTATATCAATCCAGTGGTTTATGAGATAATTTGCTAACAGACAGACAGAGTTGACAACATTAAAATGCAAAGTTTCAAAAGTAGATTTTTGTTTATCAGCTAGAGCTTATAGTATATTTTGGAGATTGGTCCCAACTACTACCACACTAAATGTGAGCTTAGTATAATAATCTGGATTATTGCCATTTTTGTGTTTAAATTTGCTTAGCTGTGTCATCCATCTATAGATTGATGCTCAAAGTTACCGGTAATCTCCATCCAGCCATTCCTCCTTCTTCTTCTTCTACTTCTTCTTCTTCTTATATTGTTTTATGGCAGTTGGCAGACCAACTGTGAAGGTGCATTCCCACCACCCCAGCAGTTCCTTTTTGAGAGTTTCATTCAAATTAGCCCAACGATTCATGAGATATTTTACTAAGTGTCAAGGCAGACCAACACAGAAGCACACAGACTGAGGTAAAAACATTATTACTCAGCTTTCCATGGCGGGCGATAACAACAAAGAGGCAGCACACACTTTTTTAAATGATGTATTCATTCAATTAGAAGAAACAAAAGACACATAACAAATCCATTAAAAAGAAAAACATTGAATGAAAAGTGTTCAGAAAGAAGAAGAAAAGTCTTATAATATCTGCCCCTTTTTAAAAAATAAAAAAATAAAATAACTAGAAACAAACAACAACTCAGGCTTGAACAATCTCCAAAGCAAAAACAAAAAGACATATTCAAATGGCACCATGTTTCCCCAACAATTTTAACTTAATCATCTTTTTAAACATATAAATTGTTTTAGAATTTTTTTATTGTCATATAAAGGCAATTCCACAATCCCGTTCCCTGAATTATAACGTAGCTCCTTCAGACTAATTCTAAATGGAGGTTTTACAAACATTTCCATTCCCTTAAGGTTATAACGACTCTCGTTTTTTTTTTTTTTTTTAAACACATTTTAATTGAATATTTGTGGGTAATTCTGTATGAGCTTTATACAGGACTTGTAAAATACTATATTCAACCAAATCACAAAACTTTAATAATTTTAACTGATGACATAATATATTTGTTGGGTGACCATAACACTTCCTACTAATAATTCTTATAGCTCTTTTTTGTAAAATAAAAATTGGATTTATAATCGTTTTGCATGTTTTTCCTCAAACTTCAATAATACATGAAATGTGGAACAATCATTACATTATACAATATATACAAAGCTTTGTCATTCAAAAACTCTTACTTTATACAGTAAAGCAATTGATTTAGTTATTTTTATTCTTAAGTCATTTACATGAGATTTCCATGCCAGCTTCTCATCAATAATGACACCCAAAAATTGTATTTAATTAACTATGAATTTCAATATTGTCTATTTTAAATGGGACTTCAATAATTTTCTTTCTATTACCAGTACTAAATATCATATAGTTTGTTTTTTCCAAGTTTAATGCCCACACTTTGTTATGCTATGCAGGTACAGGCAGAAAAACGTTAACTCACAAGAGGAGCACAGTCTATTTGGCAGCTTGTGACTGAGCCTGATTACAAAACGAGCAGCAGGTGGGCAGACAAGTGTTTAAGCATTACTGTGTGGAACACTAATAGGCACAAGGCAAGATATTTATTAGTGATAATTAAAAATAAGGATTTTCAATTAGATCCCACTGGTGGTCTTTAACCGAGACAAATTTGAGACGAACAATAACTTTCATCTGCTTCCTGTTTTCGCCACTCATTGAAGCCGTGTTTTATCTACAAGAGGTTTCCTACCGTTCAGAGCTGGACAAAACATAAATACATCAGCCAGTTTCAATTTTATTGACTGTGAGACCAGTAAAAACGGCAACAAGCACATAAATGGTTGGAATCGCCAACAGTTCTGCTATGAAGCAAGGTCCCAGTCCAGTCACAGAGCAGCCGGTGAATTATGACCCGTTCATCAGCCTGTAGGGCTCGGACCAGTTCCCAGGTCTGTGTGCTCGCGACAAAACAGCTGGCCCATATATCGTGAGTACTTTGTGAGTTCTCGAGCATAAAAAGACACACTCTCATAGGAAAACCTATATATATATATATATATATATATATATATATATATATATATATATATATTCCTTAAAGAAATGTGTATCATCTGCCTCTTTTCATTTTTGAAATTTATACCAAGATTTTTTATTTTAATTTTTTTGAGAAATAACTAAATTGTATCCATTTTGGGCAAAAGTTGAAAATAACACCCACCTCAGTATGGGTTTAGAATGACTACTACTACTTCAGATCTAAAGCAGTAAAACTGACTGTGTTACAGCCATTTTTATGTTTTAATATCTATTAACTGTCATGGCCATGTTGAATTGGATTGACTCCCAACATTAATCAGTTGCAGGTGTCCATCTAGCAATTACTTCCTGAGAGTTTTGTTAAAATCAGTCCAGTGGTTTGACATATTGTGTTAACAGACAAACATGGTTGACTAACTTTTCATGCCAAAGTTTTTGCTCAACCAGTGGCAGTTGAAGGATGTTTTGTGAATGAGTCTCAGCTGCAACCACACTAAAATTTAGGTTGATGTCAGTCAAATCTGCTGGGCTGTAGCTCTGTTTGTGTTTTTCATGCTCATTGGGCTGTGGCAGCCATCTTGAATGAGGTAGATTCCAAAGGTTTGTCACTTGTGTAGGTTTATTCAAACTTGCGTTGGAAAGTACGGGATAGAGTACTGAGGAAATTTTACTCTAAGATAAGATTACTTGAATACTGAAGAATTTAATGCATTTATTTACTAAAATTGCAAAAATGATATACATTTCTTGGTGTTTAATTCAAGGTTTGACAGCTTAGTTAGATGTAAAAACAGGGTCTGCAGGCCACACTGTTGATTTGTTCATCTTTACAGATGACAGATGAGGACAGCGAGTAATTAATCTAAACAAAAAGTCCAGATTTTTAGACTCATCAGTCATCCCTCTCATCCTGTGCATCTAACTGGCTACATAACTTACACCAATGCACCAGTTTTTTATATCCCACAGCTTTGCTCCAGAGGTTTTAACCCCTCTAAAGTCAAGTTGCTTTAAAGCTCAGAATAACAGGACAGCGCGGACACCTGGATTCCAGAGAACTTAGCACTATGTGTGAAGACAAAGCCTCTTATTTGGCGGTTTCTGAAGAATCTTTCTGGCACAACTGTGGCTCACTGTCACCGACTCTGAGAGCAAACAGATCAGAAGCATCCAGGCAGCCGGGGCTAGGATTAACTCGTGATTCTTTGGAGGCTCTGAAATGAAGCAAACAGACACTAATCTCCTTTCTCCCCCATGTCTCAGTAGACCTCGGCTCCACGGGGGGAAAGCGAGACAGGGAGAAAGCCTAAATGAGGCGGAACAGAAGGGGAAAAAGCCTATATTAACTAAATGTGTTAAGTATGGTTGTGGGTGCAGTGGCATCAACACGGCCTGCGCATCCAGACATTTGGAGATTCTGCATATGTAAAAAAATTGATTAAAATTTATATATATATATATATATATATGTATGAATGATGGGATGAGGCGTGGCAGAAATTGGGCAACAGAGGAGAAAAAAATTAGGGAAGACTTAAAAAAAGGTAGGTCGAAAAGTGATTAGATTGTATTAGAAAGTTTTATAGGGCATAGCAATTCCCTGGAAGGGACTTAAATAAATGTATACCATCTATGCCACATTATTTAAGTAAAAGTTGAATTATATTAAGAGGAACTTGTATACAACCTAAATCTAAAAAAATATGGTAAAGGTGACTTTTTATACGCCCATCAAAATGTGGCATTATGGTATAGTCTCCATCAGTAAACTCTCTCTTGTCCAGCCCATAACTTCTGATCTGCTCAAGAAATTTTAACCAAACTTCATATGAATCATCACTGGAAGAAGTGTTACATACACTTTTCATCCTCCAGCTTTAAGATCAAGGTAACAAATTAAGGTCAAAGTAAAACAAGGGCATTGCTTGTCCTGGTCATTACTATAGCTTGCTGTATTGCATAATACAATGGTTCCCAATCATGTTCTTTGAGGAACACCACCCTGCATGTTTGTTTCACTGCTTCGACACATCTGATTTAAATGAATGGGTGATTAACGGGCTTCTGCAAAATGTGAAGCAATTAAATCATTGAATCAAGTTTGTTGGAGCAAGAAAACAACTAAAATGTGCAGGATGGTGTTCCTCAAGGACCTGAGTTGGGAACCACTGGTATAATAGTTTGTCAATGGGCGTAGAATGTGTCTCTTGTCTCCAGCTGCCAAAGGCAAAGGTGGAAAAAAAGTTTTGTCCATGTCTATGTGTCTTGTTGTCAAAGTACCTCATAGACTACAGGATGTATTTTAATGATTTTTTTTTTCAAAGTAATCATTCGATGTATACCTATATGACTAACTTTCTGATACCCTGGTAGTTTTGACTGATCCTAAACACAAATTCTGCGTAACAGATTGCAAGAGGTCTTTGTGTAAACTTTGTCATTAGCTATTAAAGTCAACTTTGTCTGTTAGGAAAATGTCTTGTGATTTACTAGACAGATAAAGTAAACTTTCAGGAACTATTCACCTCTACAGCTGATTAACTTTGAGTCAACCCAGTTGTAGACGGCTGCCCCAGCCAACTCACCTCCTGAAATAAAAATGTGGCTTTAACTCTTATAATTATTGTGTTAAAAATGTGTTCTAGATGTAGCTGAGAGTCATTCACAACACATACTCCAAGTAGTGCTTAGTGCTCAAGATCTTTGCTAACTCTCTTTGTTAGCATAAATTTTTGGAATCGACCCAGTTTGTCTGTTAGTGAAGTTGTCATGAAATACTGGTTAGATTTTAATAAAACTTCCAGAGGGTAATCATTGAATGTAACCAAACAGCTGATTACCTTTACCAGGCAGGCACATTCAAGATGGTTGCCACAATTAACCAACAAAAAAATATGGGCACAACTGTCACAAGGACTGAATATCCAGAGCGACAGGACTGAATATGAACAACACAACACAGGAAGGCAAGTTCAGTGCTTTATTTACAGTGAATGTAAGAGAAAAATATCAGGAACCCTGGGGAGCAAGGAGAAGGGTCAGCATTGAAGTTCAGCAGGGATGTCTTAATCCAATTGTCTTCTACGTCCTACTGGTCAGTGAATGATGTTGGAGAGTCAATGGTTCCATTAATCCTGTGTAAACAAGAGTTGTCCAGAGTGGAAAGTAGTCCCTGGTCGGCGAGTGGTAGAAGGTAAGGAAGACAGCTGAGGAGGCCATGAGGAGGTTTCCAGAATTTCACATGAAGTCCAAGAACAGGTTGGTCTCAGGAGGTTCACTGGGAACAGCAAGAGATACAGGTAAGTAAACTTAGGTCACTAGAATATTAAATGGCTAGAAGCACAAACCATTGGCAAGGTAATGCTCCAGCGTCGAAGGGAAGTCATCAGATGCCTTTTATAGCTGGGCCTCTCATCAAGAAGAGTGGTCTCAGGTGTGGTAGTCTGGCGCCATCTAGTGACCCTAGGAAAGAACTGAACTGGAACTCTCACAATAACTCAGACATTATGTAGCATAACATTATTTTCATGGTTTGAACAGAATGCCATTTCTCAACAGATGAATATTTCACTTTAAAACTCTGGCATGAAAATGTGCACTATCATTCAACCTTTGTTTAAAAAGATAAATCACATTGAGCCCCGAAGACTCATTTTCAAAGTGAGACCTGACTATTTGCGTTCCTTCACGGGATGCTAGACATTTATTTGTAAAATGCAATTTAGATAAATTTAAAAAAATCATTATGCTCAGTGTTTTATTCTATTGTCCACTCCAATTTTATCACTTTTTA
>NC_056514.1:35148191-35176460 GCF_014905685.2 Nematolebias whitei | reverse complement strand
TCTAGTTGTAAATTTGTTGTTTCAGATTGATTTTTAAGACAAACCACACGTTCTGTCTGTGGTGTGGTCTTTAGCATCAGTTTTTGTAAACACTCACATTGTGAGCTACTTATTGCTTTATTGTTACTTCATTGCCTTCACACTGGGCTCAGTGTATTCTCTTTTCATCTAGAAAACGGCAACCACAGCAGTTGTTCAGCAAGAGTAAATAATGGGAAATGAGAATAATTTAAAACACGCACAAAACAACGTCTGACAAATACTTGATCTGAGCGTGTGTGCTGGGATAAAGCCTCGGTGCTTCACTAAAGTGTCGACATCCTTTATCATTACTCAGCAACAGTGAATTTTCAAACCATCTGTACCTCCTGTTAACCCATTTCTCTCCTAACTCATCTTATATGGATCTATTTTGACATATTATAGTATTTTGAAATTTGTCACTCAGGTGCTTTCCTCTCAAATTGAATGCAACCCCATATCTTATATATAGAGAAGATGAAGGTGTAACATATAAAATGACTTCCTGATTCATGTTATTTTGTTTTATGGTGATTGATTTGCTGATGCCTTCCTTAAGAAGAAGCCTCATCACAATTTATGTCACATTTTTATAAAGAAATAAAAATATTTTTCATTTTTATGCTGCGATTTGTGAATTCATTCATTGTACCGTTATCTAAACACAATAATTGAAAAGAAAAGAAAGAAAGATAGGCATCCATGCAAAACATGTTTTAGAATAACAATAGAAATATTTGAAAACACAACTAATATTAGAGGCCTAGCATTTATTTTGTTGCAGCGGTTTGAACTATGATCAGATCAGTGCTGAAAAATGTAAAAATTATACCTGTTTTGGTGAAACCATGAGATATTTTCCTGTCGCCAACCTAAAGAACTTAAAACCATGTTCTGTGATGTGTAAACCAAACATCAGGCTGGGCTAAATTTCCGTGTTTTAGCTGGTCATGCAGCTTTTGGATAACCTGCAATGTCATAAACAAGTTGTCTGGTAACAGGAAGAACATTGATGATTAGAATGCAGGTGCCTCTACTATAACTGAAGACATCCTGCAAAGGTACAGTTATTACAACTGTTAAATAAACTTCAACAAAACCATTAAAAGTATGTAGTTAATTGTGTATGAAGAGTCTTCCAGTGTGACTTCCTGCTGTGTCGTGGTTTTATTTTACCAGTAGTTACATCTACTGTCTTGAAAGCCGATGCCTATACTCATCCAGTATGAGTATGAAAGTCAGCTGTGCTACACTATAGTCACTTTGTCATTGATAAGTACAACTCGAGTCAGTTCTTGTCTTGTCGGATCTTCTCAGGTGTAGGTAAATTTCCAATATGACTTGTTTCACCGCTCTGTGGGTGGGATCGCCATTGCAAAGTGGATTGGCATCAAACTGTAATCTGGCTTCAATTTTTTTTTTTGTGTGTATCCCAGCTCTGCTTAAAGGTTCAAATGTAGCCATGCCAAACCACCATCTCCAACACTTCATGACAAAGCTCAGTTTCTTCTAGTGCTGTCCAGTTAGCACTGAATCCTCTGAGCAGCCATTAGAAACAGAAAGGTCTGGACCTCATCACTGGTCCACTATTTTTTGGAGCTTCCATACTGAACTAGAAATGGGAAAACTTGAAAACACAAAATAGGGAGAGTCATCCAGTGATGTAGCTCTGCTGGCCAATCAACGGCTGCTGTCTGTTTACGTCAAAATCGTCACCTCGAATCAGTTTGCCTGGAACCACAAACAAGATGTTCCCATAAATCAGACTGATTGAGGGTGGGTACCGGCAGTGTGCAGGCCCTTAACTAGTACTGTGTGGTGTAGAACCGATGAGTGTAGAGACAGTGACAAAGTGCCTTATGTTGACGACACAACTTGCTTTGTGACCAGTACACGAGTACTCACTGACCTTCATGGAGCTTTCACAATGGAAGTGATTCCAAACACATTTATCTAAATGTGGTAAACAACGGTTGATCATATATGCTGCATAGAGTGTGCTGCCCATATGGGTTAAAATGTTTGTTTTTTATTTGGGCGCTAACGCATTCATTCAAATGGGTTTGCATAGACATCAACATATTGGTGTGTGTGTATACTGATCACTTTGAACCACTCTCTTCAAGGATGCACAGCCTCCAGTTTGGTTTTATTTGTCTAATTCTCGGTGCCTCTCCACTGCTCTCCAGCAGCAAGTTGCACTCTGTTCACTCTGAAGTAGACATGGAAGTGGTTGTTGCAAAAGTGAATGATCCTAAACCCTCGTAACTCCAAGAATTATGAACCCACAACCTCTAAGCTGCTGCTCGTTTCCTCCCTCTCCTCCTCATCTGTGAAAGTAATGGCAGACTTTCCTCTGACAGCCTGACAAATATGTCCTGCATTCACACTATAACCGGAAAAAAAAAAAAAAAAAACGAGCTACTACATGGGTTTATTTTCGGTCTCCAAGCAACCAGCTCCAAACCATGGAGAGATTTGTTTATGGACATACTTTTTCTCAGTTTTGTGCCCTATTCTGACGGTGAGCATTATGCACCTCTTCAATGCAAAAACACCATAAGACAAACATACAGGTATAACCGTCATTGACTATTTTAATGATCAGAAACAAAAGGTATGGTAGATAAACCTGAGTTATATTGACAGTGATTTAGTCAGGAAATGTAATTGGGCTTTTATGCCTCAAAAATGTCAGCTCTTCCAATCACTTGGATTAACTGTGTGAGCCATATATACACACACACTTGAATAAAACAGCATAAACTAATGCTGCATCACCAATGTGTTCCACCAATTCCACCCACGCCAATCAATCATGTTTTGTGTTTCTGGTATTTTATCTTTTGTCTTGTTGTGACAAAGCAGTTTGAACCAACTCTTCTTTAATTTAAGACCACACTTCATGGGAATCCTCTGATCTTTAAGTAATAGCAATAGTCACGATTAGTCCAGTTTTAAACCGACTAATATCCAGTGTCTCCCATGCAGTGAAAGCAGTGAAGGAGACAAACAATGTCAGATGGAAGGATCTGAAAAACAAAAAAGAGGAAAAAGGAGCTCAGACGTTAACAGGCTAAAAGGCTTTCTGGCAGGAGCTAAATAGTGTTTAGATTGTACCACCGGTCCAATCAGCATTCAAGGACAAGAGGAGGTTTTTAGTGATAAAGGTGCCACAAGAAGCTGCCACAAGATATATAGATTCCTGCCAGCTACAAGCAGAAAAACTTGGGAAAATATGATGCAGTATTTAGCTAAAGGGAACAAACCGGATCTCGAAAAAGGTTATAATTCATCATCCCAAGAAAACAGTAAAATAGATTAAAAAAGGGAAAAAAAATCGGTTGAAATGTCCCCAGAATTCTGCCAGTTTTTGTTCTATTTTTGACTGAGAAGACTTTTGGTATTATTTTGTATTTTCAGATTTTAGATAAAGCTTTGCTATTAATTTTCACAGATTATAAATTAGCGATGCACATGTACCACACTTTTCAAAACTGAGTACAAGTACAAGTACGGTAATTACATTTGAGTTCTTGCCGATACCAAAAACAATTATGTACTATAGAATTTCAGTAAACGTCTTACAAATACTTTGAAAATGTGTTTGAAGAGCAGATTTTTATGGGAAGTCCTCTCACTGGACTATTACAATTGTTTATTATCTGGGTGTCCAAAAACTTATTTAAAATGTCTTCAGCTGATCCAAAATGCTGCTGCCAGAGCCTTAATGAGAATTGATAGGAGAGATCATACCTTTCCACTTTTAGCTTCTATCATTGGCTTCCTGTCAAATTAAGAATAAAATTCAAAATCTTACTTCTAAAATACAAAGCTCTCAACAACCTTGGTCCATCTTATATTACAGAACTTATTGTTCCATATTTTCCTAACAGACCACTTCACTCTCAGACTGCAGGTTTACTTGTGGTTCCTATAGTTTCCATAAGCAGAATGGGAGGAAAATCTTTCAGTTATCGGGCTCCTCTCTTGTGGAACCAACTTCCAGTTTCTGTCCATGAGGCTGACACATTGTCCAGTTTTAAGACTGGGCTTAAGACTTTCCTTTTTGACAAATCCTATAGTTCGGGTTGGCTTGGGTTTCCCTTAGTTATGCTGCTTTAGGCTTAGACTATTGGAGGACAAATTTACCTGATTTCATCAAATGAATTGTTGCACATGAATGCAAATTGATAATTTAAATTTGTAATTGTTTCTAACTTATGTTTTTTTCCCCCTAATCTTTCCTCCTAGTGAAGACCTGCCCACCTGCTTACCTCCATTTTTGACCTGCCATTCTGTGTCCATTTCTCCCTCTTGTCTTCTCAAACCCAGCCGGTTGAAGCAGATGGCCGCTTGTCCTGAACATGGTTCTGCTGGAGGTTTCGTCCTATTATGAGGGAGTTTTTCCTTTCTACTGTTGCCTTTGTGCTTGCTCCACAGACTGAGACAACATGAAGACACAACGTGTCTGCTGGCTTCCTTCCTTCCTTAGATACAAAACTTTACTAATTGGCATTTATAATATAGGAATGTTTTTTGTTCAGTGCCCTTAGACAACTTGTGTTGTGACTTGGTGCTATATAAATAAACTGAACTGAATTGAATTAACAGTTCCAAGGCAACAATGGTTGGTTCCAGTCTTTTAACAGGAACCAGAAGGCATGACCACATCGTTGCTGTTTTAGCCGATTTACACTGGCTATCTGTTCCTTTTCATATTTATTTTAAGTTTATTTTACTGACTTTTAAAGTTTTAAATGGCTTGGCACCCAGTTATTTAATGGATCTTTTGCACTTTTACAACACAAACGGAGCACTGAGATCCTCCAGTCGGATGCTTTTACTACAGTTGAGAGCTAAATTAAAATGCAGAGGGGATTGGGCTTTTGCTGTGGCAGCCCCCAGACTCTGGATCTCTCTGCCCATTGATATTAATTCTGCAGGGTCCGTACGGTCCTTTAAATCCCGCCTAAAAACTCACGTTCTTGCAATGGCTTTTAATTCAAGTTTGGTTTGAGTTTCCAGCAGAACCTTTTTGGTGTGTTCTTTTCTTGGTTTAGTTTGTTCTTAGCCAATTTCATTAAACATGTGTTTATAATGTTTGCTCTTTCATTTATTTTATTGCTAGATTTCCTGTTTGTTGGTCAACATTGTGTGAGAGTTCAGCCTTCTGCAGCCTCTGGATTCCAAGATGGCGTCTAATGAGGAACACCTACGACTCAACCAAGCTCTTAAGGTTGCAGACGAGCTCTACTCTCAGCCGGAGCACTGTGATGCCAATCGGTATTTGTGCTTCAAGCCACAGTTATTTTTCTTAAGATTCAAATCTAATTTACCTTTGTATTTCCACGTTCTATTTCCCCCTTCCGTTTCTCCTGTGGATCCTGACCTGCTGCGACCAACACTTTTCTTTTGGATGTTCCCCAGTGCTCTCCTTGTCCTCCAGCCACTTGCCTGCCACACCTGCGTCTCCCTGTTCTGGAGCTCTGTTTGGACCACCCTCCACGCTCAGCCAAAACGCCACCGTAAGCAAAGAAAAGCGGAACACAATATTAAGACCTTTTCAAAGGACCTACCTAACCTACCTCTTGTTCTCCAGGGTTCCTGAGACCTTCTATTCAACTGTACACTCACTGTAAATATTAAACACTGTTCAGCTTTACGTCTGAGAGTCTGTCTCATATTCAGCTCGTTTTTACTCTGGGTTCCCTGAGATCGTAACATATTGATGTTTTTAAATGTGCTATAATTAAAACTGACAATTGACATTTCCAAAGGCGTCCATTGGTGAGCAATGGAATTATTGGGGAAACTCGTGCTCAGCTCTATATATTCCCAGGGAATTTTACTGCACACTAAGATGCTGTAGCAAATAGATGTGATTCCTGTGGGTTTCCCTACAGTTGGAGTCTTTTAATTGGCCGTTTGAGCTTTATGTTCAGTTAATGTAATTGCACTTTCTCACCATAGGGCACTGCTCTGACGCGTAACTCATTTCAATTAAATTCAGTTCAGTTTATTTATATAGCACCAAGTCACAACAGAAGTCATCTCAGGGCACTGAACAGAGAGGAGAAAAAGACAGAGTGAGCACACAGGGAAGTCCCAAGTTCTATAAAATGGAACTGTATCCACTTTTGCTGGGGAAAAAGTTTGGGTTTAAGTTGTCATCACCGATTTTATTCCAAACGCCACAACAACATATAACTATACTGAATGAAATCACTAATGGTGCATCCCTTTTAAAAATGAATGAGCAATATGATCAAACAACCTGAGACACCTTGTATATCTGTCTCATACTGCGACACCGCAGAATCTCATTTAACAGGACCATCTGACAGAGGTATAACACAAGGGGCCCACTGACCCCAAGCAACACTTGTGCCCCAATTTTAATCTGCTTGGATGAATTAGAGACTTAGGATGCAGGGAAAAAAAAGTAGAGTTTTGCTTTGGTCATAATAAGCATCATATAAAAATAACAGTGGCTGTAAAACTTTGTGTCTTGACTTTTATTGCTATGACAGCCAGTTAACACCTTTTAGTAGTTTCCCCCTGATTCATGCTCAATAATCCAAGAAGAAAAATCCAGCAAATGTAAGTTTGGTCCTCTGGATGGTTTCTTTTTGTTGAAACATTTCATATTTCATCCAAAAGACTTCATCAGTCCGAGAAAGACACGCTGAGTCTTATAAATAGTACCTTCTCATAGTGGATCAACCAGTTTGATGGTGCTCAGGTGGTTTCTGTAGTTCATCCTCTTCCCCCATCGACTTGTTTGAGGCACCTCTAGTAGTTATTTCTGTAAGTATTCTCTGTCTGAGAAAAACAGTAGTATATTATGTACAAATGTTTTCTTTTTATTCCACTTTCTAACATTATACATTTAATTATTTTGGAGATGCTTTATGTCAAAGCACCTTAAAGTAAAGAACAGTTCTCATTCTTTATCTCACTAAGAAACGTCAGCAATGAGTATTATTTTATTTTCTATGATTACATTCAGACTATTTTTGTTTCCCCCTCACAATTAGCAATTTTTTTTACACTTAAATACCAAAACCCCAACCCAGATTTGCACGGCTACATCCAAAATGTCAGCCTCACACTTCTTTCAAAACACCACCACACAGTAATTTGCAAAATGGCAGACACATTTACAGTTTAAACTTTAGATGCACAAAAAATACAGCAATGATGTATTTTCTTTGCCATTCCATGACATTGTAATTTTGAACATGGACACAAACAAATGTATCAATTAAATATCAGGTGGACAAAACCATATGTGCCTAATTAAAAAAAAAGTAATATACAGTAGAAGCACTGTAATGATGCAGCAACTGAGCTGGGATGGATTTAGCATGCACAGAGTTTGCTCCCATGTTGCCTTGCAAATGCGAACATACCTGTAGACTGTTAATGAAATGGCCAGATCCAGCTAGGTGAAGAGATGACGCCAAGACTTGATTTTTTTTTTTTTTCAAGCCTTCCTTTTCTGCTTTTTTAATGTTGGATATAGTTTTCTGTTTTCACAGCATCTTTTTACAAACATGTTTGCTGAGCCAACAATAGAAACAGATAGAACAAAGTTAAGTCTGGTCCTATGGATTGTTTTCGTGTCGAAACATTTCGTCCTTCATCCAAAAGACTTCATCAGACCAAGGAGCCACAACAAACTCAGTCCCATAAGTAGCACACTCACATAGTGGGCTAACCAGTTTGCCGGTGATAAGACAGTTTCTGGAGTCCGCCTTCTCCCCCGTCGACTCCTCTGAGGCAGCCATGGCCAAAGTGGTTAAAAATATTAAAAAATAGACAAATACATTTTACTGAGATTTTCATCATGACTGACTTGAGTATTTGGTAATAAATGAATATTTTCATCAGTCCACAGTGTTGGTAGTGGGTATTGCCTTATGATTTATTTTCTGAATACCTTTCTTATATATCTGTGACGATGGGGAGGCTGACTCCCCACCATCACAGACATCTACACCTCCAGGTGCAGGAAGAGGGCCACCTGCATCATGAAGGACCCCACTCACCCAGCACAAACAATTTTTGCCCCGCTCCTCTCAGGCAGGTGTTTGAGGAGCATTAAGTGCAGAACCACTAGACTGAGGAACAGCTTCTACCCTGAAGCTGATAAGACTCATGGATATCTAATCAGGATTATCACTGTGAAAAATCACTGTAATTCCACTTGATTATGATATGCTGCTGACTATACATGCTGCTGATCTTGTGCTGCTGATTTATTTCACACTGCTGTATTCATTCGTACTCATCTGCTCACACAGGCTCATGTCCGTGCTGCTGCTGTTTGACGTATTGTTTTTGCACCTTTAGTGCTTAGTGTATTCTTAGTTCATATCTTAGATGTTACTACTTACTTAAAATTACTTGCTTTTCTTTACAATACATATTTATTGTTGGATGTAACTGGGACCCTGTGTACACAATTTTGTTTCACCACATGGCGAATGACAAATAAAGAAATCTTAACCTTAATCTTAAAATGTAAGTGCAAGTTTGCCATGTTAGGGTGTTAAACGTTATAGTATGAGGTTCTCGTAGGACATGAATGTACAAAATCTTTTTAAAGCTGAAGACAGATGCACTTTTTTGGGGGTTCTGATAAAGTCCCACTTATAGGAAACAACAAAAACCAGAGTTCAATGAGCTGTAATGTATTGTTTTAATTGAATAGCACTTTGATATCGAAATACCAAAGTGCTGCAACATACTTTTCATAAAATACACCTATTTAATTTTATCCAGTTGTCTTGTAATTACAGGAACTTTTTAATAGTTGTATAGTTGTGCAGGTCTCGCTTGTAAATGAGTCCTTGTGACTCAGTGAGACTAACCTGTATAAATAAAGGTTGAATGAATAGTGTTCCCCACCCACCATTCTCCACCCCACCTTTCTCTTCAGTCTTGCTTTTAAGTTTTCTTACATGGCATCTGCTCACAAGCTCATATTTTTGGCTTCTGCTTCAATTGTACTGCCATTTTCCCTGCATCCTGATATTGCTGGCATTTTCTAATCCCAATTTAATCCTTAACTGCTGCTCCATGTATCGTGAGGAGGATGTCAGAAAATTGGCTATCAAAGTAACTGGCAAACTTACAGTATGTCGGTATGGTTTCATTATGCTACCTAAAATTTATATGCCCCAAAATGTAATTATCCTGAACTATTCATCTCCCTGGGCTGTTCGGCTGTGTGAGATGACGCTTTACTTTACAGCGCTGAAATTTAGTGCAGGATTTTTATTGATGGCAGTGTTTTTGTCCCACTGCAGGATGGTTTGTTTGGCTGCTTCATCTGAAACAATGTCAAACCAGTTTGTTTGTTTTTCCCACATGATGTACATGAAGCATGACTTAAAACGTGTGAATGTGACTTGCTTTCTTCTGTTTCAATAATGTTGGTGTTTTTTCATCAGCACGGCCTGTAGCAGGAAACAGCTTTGTCCTTCAATCTCTTTGGCCCAAACAGTGCAACCAGTTGGGCATGAGCCGCTGTTGTAATCTTGAATTTGTCTCTAGTTTTGTTTTCCTTTTTTAAATATTTCTATGCATTGTTATTATTTACAGTATGTGCTTTGCCATATTTTAACAATCTTTATGTATAGATTCCTATAGATTATAGTCACCTGCATAATAATGTATCACTAAAATTAGAAATGTCTACAAATTATGCAGAAAAACTGGTTCATACATTTGTCATGTCTAGGATGGACTATTGCAATGATTTATTGTCTAGGTGTTCAAGAACTTCTTTAAAACATCTTTTTTTGATCCAAAATGCTGCTGCCAGACTTTTAAATAGTTGATAGGAGAGACCATATTCACAATCGCATTTCTAACCTACAAAGCTCTCAACAACCTAGCTCCATCTTGTATCTGAGATCTTGTTGTTCCTAACAGAGCGCTTCACTCTCAGACTGCAGGCTTACTTGTGGTTCCTAGAGTTTCCAGAAGCAGAATGGGAGGAACATGTTTCAGTCAGTGCCTTGTGAAAGTATTCGGCCCCCTTGTGAAGAATCAACAAGTGGGACACAACCGTGAAGTGGAATGAAATTTATTTGATGTGTCAAACTTTTTTTAAAACAAACAAAAACCTGAAAAGTGGGGCGTGCAATATCATTCGGCCCCCCTTGCGTTAATACTTTGTAGCGTCGCCTGCAGTGGAAACAGAGTGGGCAAAAAAAAAAATAATAATAATGTCCTCAGAATTTTTTTTTGTTCCTGAAAGTTTATAAATCAGAAATGCTCATTTTATGGAAATTGACTGGGACAACAGTTTGATGCAGCACTGGATCCTATGGATTGTTGGTCTGTTCCAGGCTGTAGAATGATCTTTATATCGTGCATTCTTCAAAAACCAGTAATGAGTTCGTCTTTTATCAAGTCTGAGACGAGCAGCTTGTTGTTCTCTTCCGTTCCACTGAGCACATTTGACCTCCTGCTCTTACTGTTCTTCGAAACCCATTTCTCTTCTTCCTTCAGTTCACAGCCGCCTACTGTCTTTGATAATGCTTGTCAATCAAAAGGCCAGGGTCTGTTTTCCTGTTTGGTCCTCGCTGCCCTCTGCAGTGTTCAACAAGCAACTGAAGTGTACCACATCCCACCTAAAATGATCTAACAACACCAACGTCTCCACCTCAGCGCGCTTCTTTCTGCACATCAAGGTCAGACATGATCTCCAGCCTCAGTCTGTGAAAACTTGCAGTTTCGCTGCCCACCTGTTGCAGATCATCATGTCCCATCATGCTTGACTGTTAGCCTGACAGCTACGCTCTTCTACTTTACAAAGAGAGTGTTAGACAATATGTATAAAAATGGTGTCACGGTCAGAACCTGTCAGGAATAGTTAGTTTGATCTGGTGCAACTTGAACTGCTTGAGTCACTTGTGCAATTGTATTTTAAGCCTGGAAAAAATATAGTGACTGTACAGTTCTAGTTCTTAGCTCTTAGTTTGAGTGTGATTTTTTATTTATTTATTGTTAGTCAGCAGTTAAAATGACACAAATGTCATTTTAACTGATGCGCTTATGGAAAGCTAAACTCAACGGGCAACCAAACATGTTGCAGTGTTAAAAATTAAACATGTTCACTCAACTAAACGATGCAGGAATGCAATTTTTTTTTTCCTCTGAGATTTTCACTTGTTTTTGTACATTTTCAGAATTAGAAAGCATTTAACGGAAAACCAAAAATTTCTCCGAAGGTTCTTAGACGGGGCTGTCTTTTTTTGATTTTTTGATAAGTGCTTGTGTGTTTTATGAAGCAAATAAAATAATTATTGAGCACATCCACTTCTTTACAAACAGCTGACTGATGCTTTTTCAATTAAAACAGCATGCACTCATTTGCCACAATTAGACCAGCGAGCAGATGCTAGGTAATAAATCAAATATCATGCAGTGCAAAAACACTCATGCACAAGCTGGAGTACAGAGTCAGAAATATGTCAAACAGGCACAACAAGTCTCACTGCATAGAAGACAAATCTGTGGAACCGTTTACAGATTCACTTTACATATATAAATAATTTTTTCATTTACCCTTTATTTATACAGGTAGTCTTATTGAGTCACGAGAATTCCGGTCAGCATCATGGATATGGTGTCACCTGTGCAATGGGATGCTAGTCTGAACCATCACATCTGGCTTCTTCTTCTTCCACTGCCTGGATGATCTTTATCATCGTCAACTCACGGATTCTGAGATTCTTGTTTTCACAAAATAAGCTGAAAACTGGATCAGTGTGACGACAGAACATGAGTCCACTGTCCTTCTATTCAGTCAAAAGCCTGAAAACGTCAAAACTACCCAGAGAACTCAGCAGTGTTTCTTCAGAAAGGAAGAAAGAAGAAGGAAGGTTCCATTCTTGAGCATGACAGTCTGGTTACATTTTTTGATTCTTGAAGACTTTGTTGGATGACAGCCATTCTCTAAGGTCCCCCGAGCTCATGTGGTGGTACTGAACTCGGCGGTGTGACGGTTTTTCCATACAGGACCACCTGAGATGTTGAAGGTTACGCACATCCAACAAGGGTTTCTCTTATGGCATTCATAAAAATGATATTTCCCTGCATGCCTTGAACATTTTCAATATATCATTTGCTGTTGGACCTGAAAGACCTGCGGTATTTACATTTTCTGTTCAGTTAAACAATATTCAAACTTTATTTATACAGGTTAATCCCAATGAGCCTCTGGGACTCATTAAAAAATATATAATATAATAATGTACAATATGGTTTATGTTTTAATAATCTGATGATATTGGGCACAAAAAAGGGAGATTTGTTTAATTTTTAGGTAGAAAAATGATAGAGAGTTAAAACCACAGAGCAACGCTAGAGTTATTTCAATGAAAGATTCAATTCAATTCAGTTTAGTTTATTTATATAGCACCAAGTCACAACAGAATTCATTTCAGGGCAATAACAGAAACGTTCATATATAAAAATAACAATTTAACTGAGGAGCAGACTGCTTTGAGTTTAACTCTATCACAGAACTCTCATCTTGAGCAAGCATGAAGGCGACAGTGGAGAGGAAAAACTCCGTCATGAGGAAGAAACCTTTAGCAGAACCAGGCTCAGGACAAGCGACCATCTGCTTCGACCGGCTGGGTTTCAGAGGAACAGATACACAATGGCAGGTCAAGAATCACATGTTAAGATAGAAATAGTATCAAATTAAAACTAATCAATTTTAACAATTCATTTAAGGAAATTAGGTCAATTCGTCCTCTAGTAGACTAAGCATATAGCAGCATAACAAGCCAACCCTAACTATAGGATTTATACAAAAGGAAAGTCTTAATCCCAATCTTAAAACTGGTCAATGTGTCAGCCTCACGGGCAGAAACTGGAAGTTGGTTCCACAAGAGAGGAGCCTGATAACTGAAAGATCTGCCTCCCATTCTGCTTTTGGAAGCTCTAGGAACCACGAGTAAGCCTGCAATCTGAGAGCGAAGTGCTTTGTTAGGAAAACATGGAACAATAAGATGGAGCTAGGTTGTTGAGAGCTTTGTAGTTTAGAAGTGGGATTTTCAATTCAATCCTGGATTTGACGGAGCCAGTAGAGAGAAGCTAAAACTGGAGAGATATGATCTCTCCCACTAACTCCAGTTAAGACTCTGGCAGCAGCATTTTGGATCAACTGAAGATGTTTTAAAGTAGTATTTGGACACCCAGATAATAAACCATTGCAATAGTCCAGTCTAGACGTGACAAATGCATGGACCAGTTTTTCTGCAGCATTTTTAGATAAGATGTTTCTAATGTTGGTGATATTACGCAGGTGGTTCTAGTAACGTTTTTAATGTGGGGGATAAAAGACATGTCCCGATCAAAAACACAAATTTTTAACATTAGAACTGGAGGCCAGAGTAATGCCATCCAAGGAGGGAGAAAGACTGAAAAATTCATTCCTAAAATGTTCAGGTCCAAAAATCAATTCCTCAGTCTTGTCTGTGTTCAAACGCAGAACATTTAGGGTCATCCAGGTATTCAAAGATGTCAAGAATAAACATGTTTACATTCCTGTGCCTTTATTAAATAATTGTAACTTCTCATTTATTGTTGTGTGGTAATATAAAAATACAACGAAACCGGAAAATTTAAATTTATTTCTAGAGAGACAAGAAAACTTTTAAATCTAGTAAGAAAGCAGCCAAAACAAATTATCAGTCGTACCAAATGACATAATCTGTGCTTCTCACTCAACCCCCTACACCTCTAAAAAAACAACTACAATTTAGATATGAGACAAAAACAAATGTGACATTAGAGGAACACTGAACCTCACCGAGTTGAGAAACGATCTTGTTTTCTCATTCCACGTGTTTAATGAGTGTTTATATGACTATCGTTAAATCTGAAGCTGCACTACACCTAGGGAACGATTAGCTCAGCTTAGCATAAAGAATGGAAGCACCAGAGTCAGCTCAGCAATCCACAAATTGTAGTTTTAACACATTTTAATTTAAACGGATTAAACCCCTGAGTCATATTAGTAACTTTATAAGTGCTGGAAGCTGAGCATGGAAAAAATGTGTTATCGATTGACTTTGTCATGAAGATAAACAGTCCTTAAAGTCCTTTTTTTTAAGCCTTAATTGATAACGTGACATCTCGTGACATTAATTTTCAGCTTCCTGATGAACATTATCATTTTTCGCATGCTTAGCAAGATATTAAATCCTTCATCACTGAAGCTGTGATTTTTTTTTTCCTGTTTTTGTCAGAAGGTTGGCTCAGCAGGTGCCCTCTCAACATGGCCTGCTGTAATATCTGCCTAAATGAGCTGTGAGGAGGGAGCCTCCCTCTGGCTTGGCAGTCTGTCAGGCCCAGATCTCGCAGTGGGAGGAACATCGATGCTGTCAATTCTTAGTTTTCCTTCTGACCTTGGTTCCTTCTGCATCGCTCAACTCACCACGAGTCCTGCACGTGCCCTCGTTTGACACCAAATAGAATAGATATGCCATCATTTCATAATGCTGCTGGAGATGTCTACTGCAGAAATAAGAAAGTTTTGTTTTAGAGGAAAGATCTGCAAAATCGTCTGTTGTTCTGCCTTTTTATTATTGCTCATTGCTTCAGATGAGTGTGTGTGCAGATTTGAATGAAACTTTGAGAAACTATTAAAGAGCTACTTCTGATAAAAATTTGGAGTCAACCACTAATATGAATAATATTAGTAATACAAACAATAATAATAATAATAGTAATATGGTGGTCCTGAGGTGTGAATGAACAACTTTTGAAAAATGGAATTTGAAAAAATGGAATCACATTTGAAAAAAACAAATCATTCAAAAAATTATACAATTTCCGATTTTTCCAAATGTAATTCTGTTTTTTCTAATGTGATTTTGGCCACTTCCGCTTTGACTTATTGTAATTCCATTTTTTTCAAATGTTGTTCATTTACACCTTAGGGCCACCGTAATTCACAGTTAAGATCACTTAGCTTTGGAAGGCAACTTATCAAAACTGTTAGGCTGCCTTCAGGCCCAGGCCTCCCTTGCAAAATAGATTTCAATCTCATTTGGATTTGCCCCATTAAATAATGCGCAAAATGGCTAAGACTGCATATTTTGTAGACTTTTACTTCAAATTTGGAGTGGTAGTCGCTGAAAGTCTTGGATTGTTTTGAAAAATGTTACTAATTCCAAGATCAGCTGCAAAGTTTATTCTTCACTGACATGCTATTGAGAATTTCACCTTTATTTCTTTAGTATTTTCTATTACAGCTTCGTTAGAGGTTGTTGTTTTTTTTAGCTTTGCCTAGCAGCATCTGCCAATAACCTCACTATGAATATAAAAACAATTAATTTGCATAGTGCTCATTAACAAGCTGTATCCACTCAAGAACGGGAATCACATGGACAACTAATTATCCATCACATTAACAAAATTCACATAAATGACAAACACGTTACACAGTACGTTCTGAACACATTAAACCAGCATCAGTATTTACAAAAACAAAAAATAAAGCGAACATCTAATATAAACCAAACCACAGGCTAAACGGTGAGCTTGCACATTAATGACAAAGGTAATTTCTTCGGAAAAGACGAGGCCATTTATCAACTGATCGATGCGAGCGTGGCGTTCCCGGCTCAGATCTCGCTGCTAATCAAAGACTGCAGCAGCTAGTTAAAGATTCAGCTGGATATCTGCAGACAGAGACCTACAAGCAGCAGAAGGTTAATACGCTGCCTCGTGCTAAGCAGGTACTTAAAAAGTTGTTATGCCTGGACATCCCAGGTCCGTGCATTAAATAAAGTTTTTGAGCTTGCCTGTTTCCCCAGTGACTAGTCTTAATTAGTGGCTGGGCTGATGAAGCTGGGGGAAAATATACAGAGCAAGAAAATCCACAGTCCATATATCTTCCCAAATGTCTTCTTGTCATCTTATATCTGCTCCTTCAGCCAGTGGTTCTCAAACTGTGGTCCCAGGACCCCTGGGGAAACTGAGAGCCGGTGCTCAGAAGTTCACAAAAAAAAACAAAAACAAAAAAACAAGCGCATGCCGTTCATGTCACACTGCCGTATCAATCACATCAGTCCAAATTTGTCTAATGAAGTGGAAAAAAACAAATATGTTGCTTCGCCGTATAAGTCGCATCTATTATGGGTCACCGCTGACGCGTCACGTTTGTTATACATCACCACTGACCACCCGGAAATGTGGGCGGATGTTGTGCCAAAAATCAAATGACTGCCAAATGGCGGCCGCGGGAGCGTGCTTGGGAGGACTTTAACAAGATTAACACTTAAAAACAATTATTTGTTTGCTCTAAATTATAGCAAAGGTGTGTCTCAGTTGAACTTTTCCTTAATAAATGCACTTTGACGGTCAAATCAGCTGCATTTTGCCTGGGTCGGCGCGTCGAAATGCAGCTGATTTGTCGTTTGCTCCAGGAGTTCCGGAGCGAGACGATGGTGGCCTCTACGGCAATCCAAGTGTATCATTAATAGCCACTTTTACCTATGGAGACAATTGGCTTGCCATGTTAGTCAAGGGCCCTCTAGTGGCTGAAAATGGTAGTGTTCAATATTTTCCATGTCAGAATGAATGACATCGTCAGATCTCAGCCAAAAATTGGTTATAAATATGGAATAAAAAAATACGTTGCTTTGCTGTATAAGTCACAGGCATGCTAATTTATGCAAAAAAAAACTGCAACTTATACAGCGAACAATACAGTAGGAGTTTATTAGCAAACCATCAAAATACACCAAAATGCAGGAAATCACATCTAATTTATTCGGAATTTTCTGGGGGAGGGCACACAGACCCCCACCATTATTTCTGTTCCGGCATCTATCAGTTTATAAATTAAGCCCCGTTACTTGGTATGACTACAGTTGCTAGGATTCTGTTCAGTTTTATGTAAAGAGTTTCCTGTAATAATTTGAAGTGGCAATACTAATTTATTATGTTAATTATGTGAATATGTATAGTTTTAATTAAAGTGGTTTTTGATAATGTTAATTTTCTCAAAACTGTAATTTTTGGAAGTTTAAGTGTGTTGAATAAATAAAAAAGCCCCATGTTTAAAATAAAAAAAAAAACACATAAAGAACAGGTTTTAAGTATTTATGTTACAAATATTTCCATTGAGAGAAACTGAAGAAAATTATTTAATAAACATGAGGATTATGAGGAGGTCCCTACAACTTTTTCTCCAGTGTAAGGGGTCCCTGGACCCAAGAAGTATGAGAACCCCTGCCTTTAGCACAACTTTGCACCACTGTGTGCAATTTAAATATATGGTGAGCCAACATTTAAAAAAAAAAAGCTTCAATTTGTTTGCGCACTCAGAGCTTGTGATGACATTTACTTGTGTGTGGGTGTCCATGTTGTAGATGAGCCCAACTGCATAAAAGAGTTGAGTTATTCTCTCACTGACGGCTCTAACGGCAGTCTGCAGTGACCCACAAAGAGCAGCTGCTGAGATAATCATCTAATGTGCCTTTGCAGATAATGACCCTGCGCGATATGACCTCCATTTTTGGCCATTACCACTTCAAGCAGGCGAGCGCCGTGCGGCACGGGGTTGAAAGATGACGGGTCACGCCGAGGCTTGCAACCATTGTTGGTATAACGGCCAGGGGACTGAAGATTGCTTCCTGCAGTCCTCCCTCATTCCACTGGCTCATGATTGAATATCAACAAGATTTTAACAACAATATCCACGAAGCTGAAATAGCTTAAGGCTGTCAGGCTCAGTGAGCAGGAGGACTAACCTGACACCAAAACAAAACAAACAGGAACCAAATGGCCTTTTAATATTGTTCCTTCTCAATAACCAGAAGTACTGTACTGTGAAAAGAGCCATGTATAAAAGAGGGTGTGATTTCATATGGTATGCACGGACAGTCTACGGGTTTTTAACAAGAGCTGTGAGTAAATAAACTCATCCATCTGGCAGAGGGAAATAATGATGGTCTCCTAATTAAAACAAGACCTTTTGAGGTTTATAATCTGTTAGGATGGAAGATAAAATATTATAAAGGGCAAGAAATAAATTGATCTGATCACCTTTAATTTTATGTTCTGCATTTATTAGAAACACATTTTCAGCTTTGGATTTATCAAGTTGTGCAGCCTTAAAACTCAGACTACAAGACTGAGAAACAGCTTCTTTTCCAAGACTCATGACGTATGAACATTGTTTTTTAGAACAATATGCTTTTTTTTTTTCTTCTTTTTATTTATTTTAAAATTTGTCTGAAGAACATATTGTATTTGACCTTGTCTCAAACAAGACAATAAATCTGATTCTGGTTATCTTTTCTAAACACATGGATTCTAACCTGTAGGGGAAATATAACTGTTTTTCATTAATAATCACAGTCTCAGAATGAAAGAAGAGGACTCTCAGTCAGACATGCACAGTCAGCACAAATCGACAAAGTCTTACAATGTGCACTGTCACTGAAAAACACCAACAGAACCCCATTATCAACAAACAGCAGAGATGCAATCATAAGGTTCACAAAGCAGAAACCCACTTCTCTGGGACTGAACCTTGAGATCCAGTCCATGAAAGAGAAGTCAGTGGCAAAGAGGAGCCCTGGTAGAGTTCTACTTGCTCTGTAAATGGCCTTGTCTTTGTATCAACCAGGCAGTTTTTGTGTTGGTTATAAAGTAGCCAACCACCACATTGACCTGGTTCCCCATTATCCTGCTGCACCCTCCTACAGAAATTAGCAGCATGCACAGTTGCAAGTCTTATCCAAGTTAAGTGTATCCATCCATCCATCACCTTTTACCTGCTTCTTCCTTTTTTGGGTCACTGGGGTCACTGGTGCCCATAACCAAAAGTCACTGTGCAAGAGGCAGGGGACACCCTGGACAGGTCTCCAGTCCATCACAGGGACACATAGACAAACAAGAAAACCAACTATTCACTCCCTCACTCTCACCTAGGGACAATTTAGAGTTACAAATCAGCCTAACATGCATGTTTTTGGTCTGTGGGAGGAAACCGGAGAAAACTCATGCATGCACCGAGAGAACATGCAAACTTCACCCAGAATGCCCACCAGAATGCCCCCCCACCCCGGCCAAGATTCGACCTGGCAATCTTCTTGCTGAGAGGCAAGCCCTACCAACTGTGCCACTGTGCTGCCAAGTTAAAAAAAAGTGTAAAGTGTTAAACCATCAAGAGTAGGTAAATTGGATCAAAAATGACTTGAACCAGAAAATGAATGTCTATCCCTCCATCGATTCATTCATCCATTCATCCACCTTTGACTGTTTATCTGTGGTCAGGTCGCAAAAGCAACAAGTTGTGGAGAGAACTCCCCCCAGCAACACTCTCCTGCTCTTCTTGTGGGTCACTAAGGTTTTTCCAGGCCAGAGAGGATTTATAATCCTGCAGCTAAATCTGGGTCTGCCCCAGGATGTCTTCCCAATGAGACAGGCCAGAAAAACCTCCAAAGTGAAATGGCCAGGAGGCATCCTAGTCAAATGCTGGAACCACCAAAACTGACTCCTTTCAGTGTGAAGCAACAGGAACTCTCCTCCGAGTATGCCAACTAACTTTAGCCACTTGTGTCTAAGATCTCACATTTTCAGTAATGATGACCAAAGGTGAGGGTTGGAGAGTAGACAGAACAGTAAATATTTGGCTTAGACTTAGGGCTCACCTAAACAGACTGGACCAACATGCTCATTGCAATGGACGAGACCATGATCCATCCTTTGCACCATCCTACCATATCTCATGAACAATGCTCCCTGATTCCTGAACTCCTTCCCATGACCTGGAGGATTTAGAGTAGGTCTTTTCACAAACGTTGTGAAAACGGTGATTAAAATACTGAGAGTCATGCAGTCCCACAATATTTGAGTAAGTGTAAAATTAACAAGTACTTCTACAATATTACTAATAATTAGGTAATTATGAAGCAATGAGTCAGATTGACATTTCACTTGACATGAGGGGACACAGAAAGGGTAACTAAGAGTCAGGGAAGGATAAAATGTCAGTTCAGTCGTCATCAACAGGTGAAGAGTTGTTTACGAAGGATTTGTCAAGAACCAGGTTTGTTTGGAAATTTATATTAAGTTTTAAAAAAAATGGTGCATTTAAAGTTGTATAAAAAGCATTCTAGTGCTGAACAAGAATCAAATGTCATCTGATAAACATCAGCCCTGCATCCTGTTTGTTCTGTAGTGGGCTGGTGAGCTGAACAAGATCCACACTGTCATAGTGAAAGTAACATGTTCAACCGAGCTTACAGAACCGCAAGAGTGAAAAGGGCTACGGTTAACATCCTAAGCCCTATATAAAAGACATTAATGTCAAGCTCCAGATGTTCCATAACAACTGGCACTTGTCACTGCAAAGCTAGTTTTCTTTGGCAGCTGCTGACAGAATAAAAACAGAGCCTGCCATTTGTTTGAAGCATAGAGGAGACGTAAATCACTTTGCCCTCACTTCTTCACACAGAATGCGTGAATGCACACGTATAGACACACACAGGGATCCCTGTCAACATATTGTTATAATCCACTGCAGCAACCTGTGAATGGTTTGCTGTGAAGCTACACTCGTGCTGACACCTGAAGGGGTTCTTTCTCCAAAGCAGAGAAGCGCAGTAGAGCGACGCTCTGGAATATCAGGAGGAAACTCAAGCAGGAAAACCATGAGTGACGAATTCACCTTGCTGGTGTGAGTCTGAACCGAGAAACAAACAAAAACTAGAGAAATTGCATTTCCTGTGAAAATGCAGTGTGGATGCTTTATGTAGAAGAACTTGCTGAAAAACAGCTGAAGTTAGCTAAAAAAAACATGCTGAAATGTACCAAAGTCCATGCTTAATAATCCATAAAGCAGAAATGTAACTGCAACTAAAGAATAAGCCTAAAATTAGTAAAAGAAAGAACACATATTTGCTGAATTACATTTAAAACGAACAGAAATTAGCACAAAAATTAGAAAATCAGCTGCACCCCCCCCCCCAATAAAAAAGCAACAACAACAACAACAACAACAACATCTAAAAAACGTAGCTGAAAAGGTAGATCTAAGTGTAACCTACGAGAAAGAAGCGGAAAGAGCTGAAATGAGCTAAAAAAATAAAAAAAAAGGTGGAAATAGCTGAGAAAGCTAAAATGTGCACAAAACAGCTAAATAGTAGCCGGAATAGCAGAAAAAGCTGAAACTGGTTGAAAAATGCTCAAAGGTACGAGCATAACAAGCTGAAATTAGTGTGAAGGCAAAATAATTGGGCTGAAAGTAGCAAGAATTACCAAAAAAGAACTTGAATTGATCTGAAAACAGCTGAAATTAGCTAACAATTTTCTATACTGGTAGTCGAGAAGGTAGAACAAAACTTAAATTAGCTTAAGAAAGCAGAACACATGATTGCCCAATTAGACTGAAAGAAGTAGAAATTATCTAAAAAATAAAAATAAAAATAACAAATTTGCAACAAAAAAAAATGCTGAAAAGTAGCTAAAAAAAAGCAAAAATAATTACAAGGATGATGTGAGCAAATGTCTGCTTATTAGGCTGAAAAGAGTTTAAATGAGTGCAAAAAATGTCAAATTTGCTGTAAAAGTTTAAATTAGATAAAAACAGGTAAATATTAGAAAAACCTGAAACTTGCAGAAATAAGCTGAAAGGAGGACAACAAGATGAAATTATTATAAAGAAGTTAGAAGAAGCAGAAAAAATGTTGTAGTTAGAATCTGATAGCACAAAACAGGTGAAATTTACTTTTTTTATTATTATTTACACAAGGAAGCTGAAATTAGCTGAAAATAATGGGTTTTTTTTTCTTCTTCTTTAATTCGCACAAGAAGGCTGAAAGAAGCTGAACCAGAAAAAAAAAAAAAGTGAATAAATATTTCAAAAAGCTAAAGTTGCACCAATACCAAAAGTCATAGCAGGATTGTCCTGAAAGAGCTGAACCGTTTGATATTTGATTTCTTGAAATAGCTTAAAAACTGTAGGATGATAATCGAGCCGAAAAACGAATGGAAGAAATTTATTTTTTATTTGGAACAGACAAAGATGGATCACAATAGTGTGAATGCTTTATAAACATTCACACAATAAAACATATAAGACAGAGGCAGGGTGCTCTGACTGTGAGTTAAAAGTTCAGTGTTGGTTTCACCATCACAGCAAAGAGTGGACATCATCCTGCTGCACTTTACTTGTTTGGTTTTTAATCCAAGTGGGAGTTTGCCTTTTGCTGTCAAATGTTATATTGGTTTTCCTCTTGTATCTGAAGGAGCAGTCAAGTGTGCGTGTTTGCTGTAGAGCTAAACCTCCTGACTATAGTTTCCACGAGCACAACAGAGTTTACAACTAAAGGGCACAAGGGCGGGGCAGAGTGGAGAGATGTGGCAACAAAAGAAACCAATGTCTGTTTTATCTAATCAGAAACTCAGCATGCGCCTGCTGCATGTCTGCACATCACTTATGTTGATTTTTTTTTTTCATTTTTAGAGGTGCACGCATAATTCCAAACAATTATTTATCTTTTAGTCAAACAGTTAAGGGAGCAGAGGTATAAAACATTTTTCTATGCAGGCAAATTCCTCAGTCTTGTCTTTTTTTTTTGCACTTTGCTTCACCTCGGGTCATTACATTTTACCACTCCATTGAAGCTGCAAATTACAATTTCTTGGCAACAAATATACTTCACTCCAGTGATTTCTCACGAGACAGCAATTGGCACTTTTAGGATTTCTCTGTCATTGTTGGGTTGCCAGTTTTTTTTTTACATTCTGCAGGTGTCTGTTATATCCACCTATCTTTTTACGTGTCCCACCCCGCCCCCTTGTTGCAGTTTTTTCAATGTGTGAAAAGAAGTCAGAAAAAAAAATCTTGTGAAAGTAAAACAAACTAAACCTTATTTTTGAAAGCTGTAATCTTCACTGTTAAACTGATCGAACTAAACAAAAAGGTAGAAATATTTAGACTACAGTGAAGATTTTTTCCACACTCTAGGGGAATTCTTTTGTTTTAGACTCAATTTGAGGGAAAGCTGTTAAAAAGATGAGAATAAAAATATCTGTGTTCTGCCTAGTTTAAAGGAATTTTTACAATATTTATAATGAATCACAATCACAGAGATAACTCATCCATTTGTGACTATCCCCAGTGGTATCTTTGCACTAGCTGCTTATTTTTATTGGACATAAAACATTGTTAGCAAAAGAAATGGTGACAAAACAGAACGGCTTCTGTTGTTTCTTGACTTCTCACCAACAATTTGAAAGGCCTCTCCATCTCTGGTCATTGGTTGGAACTTCCAGGATTATAAATAGTTGATTTAACAATCACAATAAGCCCGTTAAGGTTGCATGACTTGATGCTTGTGCTTGAGGAAGATCACATGTAAGTTCCTTTGGTCACATGTTTCAAGGTGTGACTGGTTGTTAAACTGCCTGGAGTAATGGGTCAAGGCTGCACAATAAGCATCAGAAAAAATGAAACCTTTCCAGTTTAATGCTGGTTTTTTCATGTTTAACTTAGATGGCTCCTTTCGCTCTTCTTTTGGACCACCTTCCCTGTCTAAACGTGCACAATATTGTCCTAAACAGAATGAGATGCAGATTACCTGCCAAGTCTTGACCTGCACTGAAATGCCACATGTGTAAGTTTGATTCACAACTAGGATAAAAGACCTAAACCCAGTCTCCGACCAAAAAAGTTAGATTGGAAATGCCCCAATGAATTTTGTGCTTGGAAAATATCAGTTTGGATTTCACAGATACTCCAGTCTTGTATGTGTAATGATCACTAGGAACTCAGATGATGAGCTTAAAGCGAGACAGACTCCAAGCCGTAGAAAGATCAACAGTGATTTATTTACAGTGTTTCAAAATGCAATGTACAAGGAGGACTCTGGAATCAGGAGCAAGGAGAGAGGTCAGGTAGATTCTTCCTTACAGTTGGTTGGAAGGAGCAAGGATGGGGAGATGGTCTGAAGGAGTTCCAGCTCGAAGGGTGAAGAGGACACCGAAGTGGTAGGAGGGCAAAAACGCAGCTGACACAGTCCACAAGGAAACCAGAATTGGTCAAGGAGGTCAGGATCCGAATAACCTTGGGCATGGAGACTGAAACATGAAGGAGATGACATCTACTGTTAAGCACACAAAGAGGTCAGAAGCATAAAGTACTAGTAGGCATGAAAATGCTCCAGCGGAGAGAAGAGCTTCTCTGCAGCATTAATTACTCCTAGTATCTCATCAGGGGAATGGGTCGAAGGTGTGCTTGTTAGACACCATCTTGGAAACTCAGCGGTTGCAGAAGCCTGACCTCTAACAGTACAAAATGACAGTGTTCTTTTCCGTTTTGTCTTTTCTCCCTCATTTTGAGTCGAGTGTTTTCTAGATTTCTAGGCTGCCTCAACACAAGCCCAGTTAGGGTATCCACAGCTTCAGAGTGCTTCGATAATGTGTTTGCGTTTCTTGTGTTAACATGAAAAAACAACATTAAAAAGAGGAAGTGGCCGACTATAGTGGAGCCATTATCATGTTTGTATTTATCAGAATAAGCTTTATTATCATTGCACTGAGATACAACGAGAATACGTCTAAAATACCCAAAGTACAGAACTGAGACACAAAGCAGTAAAAAATGTTATTTATAAAGAGGAAGGTTTCAGGAAGCAAGGGATGTTCGTCTTTCTTGATTATAGGTGAATTTTGGATTATAGGTGGAGAGGAGGGACTCGAGGATTTCTGGACGGCAAAGAAGAGCAAGGCGACCAGGCAAGTGGTAAGAGAAGGAGCAAGTGACAGGACAGACCTCAGGGCTGGATGGTTGGATGTTTAAGATGGTTATTATTGTAGTTTGTAGATGGCTGCTCCAGATAATGTTCCAAAAGATCTCAAGGAGCTGGAACTGGAGGAAACACAGAGGATCCAGGGACCGTACAACAGGAGTTGCTAGAAGCCACAAGGATTCACAATGAAAAACAAAGCTTAGTAATTTATTTTCTAGAAATGTTTGCTCAAGGGCCAGACATGTACCAGGATTGGATAATAACAAAGTCCATGCTCAATTATCCAGGTATACAATCCAACATTTTTCAGTCAGGTCATCTGGACAGTTTCTTTTTTTGTGCTGAAAAGGATTGGATAATGTTTCAGTCTACTTCTTGTCGAATTTATTGGCGGTTGGCAAAAAAACCTGGAGGTGTGCATTACTGCCACAAACTGGTATGGCATGTGGTTCATCATGGTACACATAAGTCAGTGTATGTATGAAAAAACTGTATAATCAAATTCTGCTCTCAAATTCCTGTATTGTGCTTCTGAATTTGAAAAGTGTATTATTGAGTCCTGTATGAACAAATCTTAATATTGTTAACAATCTTTCCTCCTTTCTGCTCCTTCTTCCAGTTCTCATTTCTCCTACAGTTGTTTTTAATCTTATAAAACCATCTTCCTTTTCTTTCCTCATCCCACCTTTTCCAACATTCTTTCTGCAGTTTTTGATTGATACTTCTTGCCTCCGATTTCCTTGTAATGCAAAGTTAATGATTTTAAGTTGCCTTCTTTGCCATCTTATCTGCCATCTCACCCAACCTGAAGTAGTCTAGTTGGACCAAGCAGCCTTATATACTCAGGAGGTCCTCATCAACTAACTGGAAGCAGCTGAGAGTAGTTGGTGCAGCCCTGCCACTCAGGAACGGTAAAAGGTTATGGTGAATGCTGACAGAAAACAGAAATCTCACAACCATGACTTGTCTCAGACCAAAGCAGCTTACATGTTGGCCACGTTAGGAAGCATTTGATGAGCGACAATGACCCAAAAAACTCACACGACCGAGGCGTAGGTCCAAGACTCGTGATCTTCATCGCTCTAGTGGTTTGTTTGCTATAGAGACAATTTATAAGCCTGGACCACTAAAGCTCTGACTACAACTGAAGAAACTTTTAGGGTGAGAGATGAAACGTTTTCAAGAAATAATGTCCTAGATTACTGTGAATCTACACCAACAAAAGTTGCATAGATAGACCAGAAAGCATGTTTGATTTTTTTTATATAAAAAAATTGTATTTGAATAAAAATAAAATATTTAGCAACTCAAACGACCTCTTAACAGTTTGACAAAAATGGGGGTCATCATAATAATAAATTAATTGAAACCAATTATTACAACCAAAGAGTCAAACAGATTAGACAGAACAAAGAGTCGGTAACCTAAAATTATGAGACGGTCTTTTCACTGAACTAAAAACACAACATGAATGAAAATGTTGTCAAACACTGTATTGATTTTGGGAAAAAATACCTTTTCAGGAAAATAATTAAAAGCAGGAGCCTATCACCAGAAATAAACCAGGCTTGACCTTGTCAAATCAATATCTAGTAGATAAACAATAAACATTGTGAAAAAGTCTTTGGGTGTGTATCGGACAAGTGTTTTGGAACATGTTTTATAGGAGAATGATGTGCTTATGTGTGTGTGTGTGTCGATTTTTTATGATCATGGGGCAATGTAATCATGCTTGTTGCCCATCCCTTGTCCTCCTGCAGCCCTCCTCTATCCGCCTCCCTCTTTATTTATTTACCCCAGTCTCATTCAATTGAGTGACAGATCAGTCTGTGCAAAGGGCAGCTTGCCAAGGCAGCCCTCTGTGACAGAGCAATGCATTAGGACATTAAGACACCAGCTCCTGTGCAAAAAAATCAATCACACACCCCTGGATGCATTAGAAGCAGCGAAGGGCACCTCTTGCAACTTTCTAGCTCTGCTGTTATGATTTTTATATCCTCCTGGCTTTAGGTGTGCACACACAGCAAGCCTGCTTTACCTTTTAGTTTTCTATTCAGAAACAGGGAGGTGGCTTTGAAATGCTGCTGCTGCTGAGCATCATATAGGAAAAACTCAGGTGCTACGATAGAAATGTAAATTGAAGCTGGTCAATAAATGTGGATTGATCTTCTCAGATTGGGTATAATGTTTGAACTGAAGGAGGTTGTACAGAAAATAGTTTTGCTGAAAACTACTGTCTAAAAGAACCAGGAATAGTAAGGAAGAGAGACTGCAGCTAAGATATCCTGAAAAGTAAAGAAAAAAACTTACAGTTATAGTATGCAATATAATACAAAATCAAATATTATAAAATGAAGAGCTCTGTAGGTGGAATGGTTCAATAGAACAGATGATTGAACGAGACTGTGGGAGGATTATTAATGATGAAGGCTACTTTGGCTGCATAAAAACGCAGAGATGGAAAAAAAAAAAAAGAAACTGACCAGCAAGAATTTAACCATAATTAATTGTAAATTGATTGATATGGAATAAAGAAAAGAATAATCTTTTTAAATTTGTGCATCAAAGTATAAGGTTTCACGTTGAAAATCTAGGAGTTGGTTAGAAAGAGCTTCATGAATACAAACACATTTCACAATTTCTGCAATTTACCAATGTGTTAAAATACAATAGAAATGTACAGTACATAATGAATATATATATATATATATATATATATATATATATATATATATATATATATATGTGTGTGTGTGTGTGTGTGTGTGTGTGTGTATATTAGGGATGCACAATATTATCAGCATGGTATCGGCCGATATTAATGTTAAATTTTTCGTTGGTGAGGATGTTGGATTCTGAAGATTTATGGACTACGTTGAGCCTCGCTACATCATCCCCAGTCGGAGATATTTTTCCGACGTAATTACCCGAGTTAGAAGTCGTCGTTTCCGACATCATTGAGAAGCTAATAGCCGATAGCACGACTTGTTGGGTGCGTTTTACCACAGACATTTGGACGTCAAGTGTTAGCCCCATTAGCATGATCTTACGGCACAATGGATAGACAAAAACTTTGAAACTAAAAAGGCTGTCCTTCATGCACAGGAGTGTAGAGGATCCCACACTGCAGCTATAGGAACCTGAAACAAGCCTCAACAAGTGAGACAGCATCGCAGGTGACTAATGCTAATAAATAACATTTAACACTTTTCATTTAATATAAGTCAAAGTGCTATGCATATAATATGGCTGTTACTGAATATATGTCACCAGCTCTTACAGCTGTTGCACAATTTTTGTAGCAAATAAGCCTAAATAAGAGAAATATGTTCTGACAAAGGAACGTATATAAAATATCGGTATCAGCATTGGTTATCGGCCGAATATGTTTTAACATATCGGATATCGGCTGAAAATCCAATATTGTGCATCTCCTATATAT
>NC_056514.1:35140347-35147791 GCF_014905685.2 Nematolebias whitei | reverse complement strand
CGATCTTATTTACATCTCTATATGTAGGAAGAGGGCATATATATATACTTTTAAGAGTTAAATAATTAATGGGTTATTATTATTTATCTGTTTATCTATTTATCTGTTTTTCCAGAGTCAAATGACAGGTAGGTTGACATGGGTCAGATGCCTTTTCAGATGTAATTTTACTATACTTATAATTTTTTTTTAAATTATTTTATTTGTGATGGACCTGCAACCTATCCAGGAAATGCCCTGCTTCTCGTACAATGATTGCTGAAGATAATCACCAGCTCTCCTGAGACACAGTGCAACTCCTGCCTCCCCACCATCGCAGATATTTACATCTCTATATGTAGGAAGAGGGCCACCTGCATCATGAAGGACCCCACTCACCCAGCACACCCACTTTTAGCCCCGCTCCACTCAGGAATACTGAGTTGGCCTAGGCCAGCCTTATACCAAATGTTTAGAGTTTTAAGATGTAAGTCAGTTAACTTTCTTATCACTTACAGTACGTAATAAAGTTGAATTGCCAATAAAATATTGAAAATTAAGTAATTCTTATGTATATGATGCAACACTACTGATATCATTGGGGTATAATCCGGCCTGAGGTGTAACTATGGGTTAATTTATACCCAGGAGTATAAATTGGCCTAGGCCATAGAATAACTGAGGTATCACCTACCTAGCCTAGACCCCTTTAACACCAGATATAGTCCTGATTGGGGTCTTACTCTGGCCTGTTACACCAGAAAGGAAAACAACAGGTAAATAAATTGGATGGATTATTTGTTTCTCCTAGGACTGCGTGATTTCAAACAGCAATGTGGACTGGGTAGCTCACAGTAGGAGGACTACTAGCTTAATTTATATTGAGCGAGCTTTGATCTCAAAGACAGAATTTACAGCAGAGTTCTACTTTGTTGGCCTGTCTGAATAGAAATTAAAATTCCTAATATACAATTTCAAATATTTAAAGTGCTCACCTTTCCCAACCTTTAAAAGTTTATAACATTTTTTTTTTTAAATCTGGGTCTCATACCAGTATATTACCGCTTCCCAGACCTCATTAGTATCATTATTCTTATTTTTAGTTTCTTTTATCTCCACCATTTCATCTTCCATTTTCAAAATGTTTCTTTTCCAGAGACATGAACGCATTGTAAAAGATGAAGTGAAAGAAGACTCAAAGATCAAAACAGAGCATGAATAAAACACAAACACTCCAAAACTTGGAGAAGACGAGAAAGAAAAAAAAGTCAAACAAACAATAAAGACGGATCAAAAAGAAATTGGAAAGAGAATCAAAGGCAGGATCAAACTTAAATAGACCTGGGAGTGAATGGAATAACCAAGAACGGCTTACCTGCTTAATCAGCTCGACCTCATTGAGTCTGTTTACAGGAACTTTACCCAAATCAACGTCTCAAGTGTTTAGCTTGCGCGGTTATTTACCCTAATGAGTGCGGTCACTGCTTATTGTGAAAAACGAACTAAGTTCGGGTGAAAAAAACTATTTTTCTAGCTATTCATGTCTTGTTAATTGCTACTGCTGAGCAATTATTCTGCAGCAAAGAAACAGGAACAGCAAAAATGGAACACGGTTATAATAAAAAAATAGTTTCTGTTTGGTCTGGTTTAAGAGACAAAAGCTGCTCTTTGCATTCCATGCACACTTTGACTCACAAGAAATCCAGGGAAATGGAAATAACACTGGGACATTATCTAAGAAGGGGTATCCCCATTAAAAAAAAAATGAATATTGCTTTTCCCTTCTTCCTCGGTCCCGGCACTAGATAACGTGGAAACAAATAAATAAATAAAGGCTGTAAATAACCGCTGCCTGTTGCTTCAGTCATTTCCCCATTACTTTGGCCAGTGGAGTGGGACCAACTTCTTATTTCTTGCTCTAAGAGGCAGCTCATACGTTTGATGATAACATTAAAAATATATCTAAAAAAAGAAAGAGGTGTTGGATGAAAAAGACTGAATGAACAGTATATTATGGGATGCATACATTGAATTTTGATAATAAATTTTGATGAGTTTCGCTCATTTTTAACCTTCTATGAGACTTGTTCTTCCAACCTATGAATCATTCAGACACAAAAAACACGTGTGACTTCTCACATAGATGGTAAAAAAAATAGACTTAGCATGATCCCAATTTACCAAACCCATTTCTTATTGCTTTAATAACACCTTCGCTTGCTCTATTCAGTCATAAAAACTTAAAAGGGGCTAAAATCCATCTTTAACAAAGACCCACTGGCCATGCTTGAAATAGTGGTTGAGCTAATGCTCACGTAATGACTCCAGAACGGTATAAATAGCCTGTTGATCAGGCCACGCTTAGTAAAAGCAGTGAACTAGCAGGGCCATTTGAATAACTGTGCCACAAATCAGATGTGAGGAGCAGTCCTGCATTTGTGTTAAGTGAATGACCAATATGCTTCAAAAGCTGAATGAATTATCACGCCACACTATGGCTTTACAACAGTGTTGAAAAGTGAAGAACGTTTTGCTGAGAGCTATGTGTCAACTGCTCTATCCATCACATGATCACACAGGAAACCCTCCTCCGTCACTGGTCATCCCTTCATACGTCTAAAAATGCTAATAAAGCTAAGTTAGAAGTGCATTGCACTACGCTTTAAAGAGCCCAAATCATTTGTTTTCAGTTATTTGGGGCCGAGGTGGGCTAGATGTAGAGCAGCTGGTTCAATCCCCAGCCAATCCCACATGCCATGGTGTCCGAGCAAGACACCTAATCCCTAATTGCTCCCTGGGTGCTTACATAGCTGCCCACTGCTCCACCTGGATAGGTTAAATGCAACAAACTAATGGGAACATACAATGATGATGACACATACCACTTAATAATAATAATAATAATAATAATAATAATAATAATGTTGCCAAATTAGCACTGGTTTTGTGCTGCATGGCTGTTTTTTGAGCGGCTTCGGATGGTATCAGTCCATTAAATGGCCGTTATTTACTTGTCATCATCCCCATATGTAGCGGTCAAACTGTCCCACCTACCTCCTAGTAGGTTTAAAGGTACTTTATTATCGTTATTATTGCTGATAATAGGCAGCGTCACACGGGGGTAAACCAGGAAGTGTCTTTTTAGTTGTTTTCAGCTTATGTAACCCTTTTCCTAAACGTAAGCTTACACCTGACCCTGAGGACCAACCCTAAACTTAACCCCCTTACCCTTGTGCCTAAACCTAACCAAGACCGTAAACCTAACCGCCCAGACTCTTTACTCTAAACCCAACCACGTGAAGCTATTATGAGCGCTAACAAAGCTAACAACGTACCTTTAAACCCACTGGGAGGTACAGGAGGGGCAGTCTGACCGCTACATATGGAGATGATAACAACTGATAACGGCCATTTAATGGCTGATAACATCCGAAGCGGGTGTTTTTTTCCCAAGTCTGCTGCTACCTTAAATGTGTTTGGGTTGAGCTTCTCTTTCTGTTAAGTTGTTTAGAGCTCAAATTTTCTTTAAAAAGACATCCTTCGCGTTTTTGCAGTTTCCATTAGAAATGTAAGTAACTAAAAGGGTGAAATAATAAACTATGAAAGAAAGAGCTTCAGCTGTGATTTTACTTTTTGTCTGTGCTTTCATGTTCTTAAATAAAATAAAATAAAATAAAATATCTCAGCTGCTCTCTTGAGGGGTGGCAATAGTTTTCACTCCGGATGCCCTTCCTGACACAACCACTGAGCGCTGAGCTACCACAGCCTACATGTGTGGAGTAGGGGGCTGCCTACTAAAGAGCCCTGGAGGAGCAGATGGGCAGGAGTTAAGGGCCTTGCAAAAGACTAAATGTGTGGAGGAAGGTGCAGGTGCTTTACCTTTTCCACCCACATTTTTTAATGTAATGGTCAGGATTTAAACCGGTGACCTCCCAATCACAGGCTTGCCTCAGTAGCTTCTGTACCACCACTCCCCCTTTAAATTGAAATAGTATGGTCGTCTAAGTTTTTAAATCTCAATACACTAGTACTTCTGCACTTTAATGCATTTTTTTCTGTTCGTTATCTCGGACTGTTTATTTTTACATCGTGTGCCTGACTTTTGCTGTTGTTGGGAAATGGAGAACCCAGTTTCTGATGTTCAGTGTTTCTGTCCCATTCAGTTAAAGTGAACTTGTTTTTACCTTTATTCCCTCATCTATTTATTCAGTTATGTCACATATGATCTTTGTTATGTAAGGGGGGTGGGGTGGGGGAGTGCAGGAGTGTTGCAAATCTTTCAGGGCACTATGACCACTTTGGTTCAATTAGTAAAAAGAACTGAACACTGATGGATTAATGACAGTTTCAAAGAAGCAACAAGCCAACAGCAAGTTAATCGGCTGTTATACCCCGACATCCATTCAGCACTGTTGAAAATGATAAATGTTTGACTTTGTTATCCTAAAGCAGCGCCGTTCTCTTCATACTCATACATTATAAATGTAATATTCTAACAGTCTTATTCTCCTTTTAAATCTATCATAGAGTTGGCTGGTAAAAAGTTAATTTCATTAAAACATTAAGTTTTTTTTTTTTTTTTCATTTACCCTTTATTTATCCAGGTAGTCTCATTGAGCCACCAGAACTCATTTTCAAGAGAGACCTGTTTAGGGAGCAGATGGGGGTTAAGGGCATTGCTCATGGACCCAGAGTGGGGCGAATGAGGGTGGGGGAAGGTGTGGGTGCTTCACTTACCCCACCCGCATTTTTGATGTTGTCGGTACCGGGGCTTGAACCGGCGATCTTCCGATCACAGGCCCACCTTCTCTAACCTCTATGCCACCACTCCCCATGAATTAAATCAGGTAAACAATGTGAGAGTGTTAGAATAGTGATATGTTTTTCAAATAAGGTGTCTTTTTAAGAAAAATTTATGAAATTAGTCAAAAAAGTACATGAGGATGTAAAGAATTGCTGCACAATCGCTGAATGAACAAACAATATTGTTTTGGCTTGTGTGTGTGTTTGTGTGTTTATAATAAAAACAGTCCATGAATCACTAGATACATTTTCATGAAAGGTTTACAAAGGAATCACTGAATGCACATCCACAAATGAAAAGTTTGGAGGTCTAATGTAGTTAAGATGGCTGGGGGAGTGGTGGCGCAGAGGTTAGCGAAGACAAGCCTGTGATTGGAAAATCGCCGGTTCAACCCCTTGGACAGACAACATCAAAATGTGGATGGGAAAGGTGAAGCACCCACACCTACCTCCACCCACATTGGCCCCACTCTGGGCCATTGAACCACGCCCTTAACCCCCACCATCTGCTCCCCCGGGCACCCTAGATGGCAGCTCCCTGCTCCACACAGAGGGCTGTGGTATCATCATAATAACAATAGCCAAGTCTTCATGCGAGTTAGTTCACTGTGGCAACCCCCGAGGTGTAGAATTCTTATGGTTTCAATCATAGCCACTTTCCCCACACCTGATAATCATTCAGTCATCCACACCTGCACCTAATCCTGATTACTTCTCTGTTGTGTACTTAAACACCTGGCAGTCATTCAGCCGATGCTGAAACATTACAATACTCTACCTTTGGTAACTTGAGTGCCAGCCGAAAATGCATCTCTTGTGAATTCATAACTAACCTTTTGAATTACTCTTGCTCCCTTCAAGTCATACTCCTTCATGTCTCCTGAATCCACCTCGCTCCTTGTGACCTTGCCCTGTTATCGTCCTGTTCCTGCAAAATGACAAACATCAACCTGGACCAAACACGAGCACCGCCCGTCACTCTCTCCAACATTGCTCACATTTCTGGATCACGTCTTCTTCTTTGGGATACTAGGACCTCATTTCTCCCTCTTCTCCAACGCAACCTACAAACAACCAAAGTAAGACTATTAACACCAAATAGCTCCCGACCATCTAGTACCTTGAAAACTGCCCGTACTATCCATCTTCCCCTTTCCCTTACAGTAAAGATCTCTATGTGCACATTGTAAATAAACTCTCTTACCTTTTTACTTTTGAGTCTGCATCTTCATCAGTCTGCTAATTTGGGGTTGTAAGATCCAACATTATGTTATGAGGAAGGGTGCAGTTGAAAGAAGAAGAAAGTGTCATAGCCAACTGACCTTAGAAAATATAAAAATGACAGTAGTGTATATGTATGTATGTATGTATGTATGTATGTATGTATGTATGTATGTATGTATGTATGTATGTATGTATATATATATATATATATATATATATATATATATATATATATATATACACATACACATACACATACATATACATACATACACACACTACATTGCCAAAAGTATTTGCTCACCGGCCTTGACTCACATATGAGCTTAAGTGACATCCCATTCCTAATTCATAGGGCTCAATATGACGTTGGTCCACCCTTTGCAGCTAGAACAGCTTCAACACTTCTGGGAAGGCTGTCCACAAGGTTTAGGAGTGTGTTTATGGGGATTTTTAACCATTCTTCCAGAAGCGCATTTGTGAAGTCACATACTGATGTTGGACAAGAAGGCCTAGCCAGGGCTGGAGTGGGACTAATTTTCAGCCCTGGAGTTTCATGCCTCACAGTGGCCCCCTTTAAATTTTGATCTATTATTATTAAAATCATGTAATTATAAGCTTACATCAGGGGCGATTCTAGAATCTGCCCTTTAGGGGCGCTTTTAGCCCCTAGTGCTGACAATGGCTCTTTGCTTGAACAATGTGGTAACCATTGGTGTCAGAAGCTTTTTTAATGTGATGTCGCTGGTGCCCATGTCCGACAATCACTGTGCGAGGGGCAGGGTACACCCTGGACGGGTCGCAAGTCAATAACAAGGACGCATGGCAACCCATTCCATGAAACTATCTGCACACTAAGTTTGTTTTCTCAGTCATCCAGGTATATAACAACAAAAACGAAGTCCAGATGACATGATTCAACCTTTTTTGTTGTTATCTGCACACTGTTCTTGAGCTAATCTGAAGGCCACATGAAGTTTGGAGGTCTGTAGTGACTGACTGCAGAAAGTTGGTGACCTCTCTGCACTATGCGCTCCAGCATTCACTGACCCCGCTCCGTCAGTTTACGTGGCCTACCACTTTGTGGCTGAGTTGCTGTCATTCCCAAACACTTCCATTTTCTTATAATACAGCTGACAGTTGACTGTGGAATATTTAGGAGCGAGGAAATTTCATGACTGGATTTGTTACATAGGTGGCATTCTATCAGTTCCATGCTGGAATTCACTGAGCTTCAAAAAGCGACCCATGCTTTCACAAATGTTTTTGAAACAGTCTGCATGCCTAGGTGCTTCTTGTTATACACCTGTGGCCATAGAAGTGGTTGGAACCTGATTCCGATAATTTGGATGGGTGAGCAAATACTTTTGCAATGTAGTATATATCTAGATATGGATGGATGGATGGATGGATGGATGGATGGATGGATGGATGGATG
>NC_056514.1:34889586-35140337 GCF_014905685.2 Nematolebias whitei | reverse complement strand
GATGGATGGATGGATGGATGGATGGATGGATGGATGGATGGATGGATAGATGGATAGATAGACAGACAGACAGACAGACAGACAGACAGACAGACAGACACACTTACAATTTGGTGTGTAGTAATAGTTCAGACTGATCCTCAACCTTTTTCTCTGAGCACTAACAGATTGTGCAAGATCTGGTTTTGCCATTAACAATTTTGAAAAATCTTTGTCCGTTGGCTAAATTTAATGAGAGCAACTACAGATAATTAATAATATCCAAAACAAAATGGCTATATCCCAATCATGATGTGTTGGTAGCTAAACATCGTACGTAACACATACTCTAAGCATGGCATCTCACAAGATAAAGCAAAACATTTTCGAGATTTGACCAAGTTAACCCTGTCATTTCTCAGAATAAGACTATATTAGCTTAAAACTTGGCATTAAAGGAGCCATGTGTTCTATCAAGGTATTCTTGGTCTTGAAATATATTTAAACTAAGTGTAACGTGGAGGCAGAAATAAGTCACCAGTGTAGAACAGTTTTGCACACAATATCAGGATCATGTTAGGATGTGTTTGTGTTGTGTTAAACCATGTTACATTCAAAAAATCAATGAAAAAAAAAACTGGAATCACCTGAGGACATCCTAGATTACTTGGCATGCAGGTCCATTGACTGGAGATTTCTGTGAGCCACAGATGACAACAATGACATTGGATAAGAGACGGGACCAGCTGAGCATGACTTCAATCTAATTCCTTTCCAGATTCTGTGAAAGTGACACAGCCAAAATGATTCTGCCCAGTGGTCAAAGAAGAAACGAGGGAAGTCGTCAGGCACGGTCGAACACTCACAAAAATCAACTAATTTTTGAGTGAATTTAATTAACTTGAAACATTACTAGAAAAAAACATGAACGCTACTCCTCTTTAAATGTTTTCCTGTATAAGTATGACAGCAAATGTTAAAATATGTTCTCTGCATTCATAAACCAATTTAACTACCATGCCAATAAAAAAAAAACACACGTGCACGAGAAAATCCATGAGCACGCTTTGGCCTCTTGCTGTCTGTGCCATGTTGCATCGAGTGTAAATAACGTTTTATTTCTTTGTCACATCCAACAATTTTACATCTAATAAAAAGATTAAAGCAATGCCATTTGAATGTGTTCACCAGAGTAATTCTGCAGGAAAAAGGTGATGAACAAAATAAAAAAGTTATTCAGCTTCATGGCAAGACACTGGTCTTCTCACATAAAAGTAGCGCCTTTGAGTTCATGGGAAAGATTAAGGCTTAAAGTATCAGTGAAATGCCTTTGACAAGACTTCCACCTTTACGCTCTTCAAAAGGAGGTGGCTCTTACAGACGACTTAAAGGTCACTGGCTTTCCTGAGGAAATTTGAATATGTTTTTTTTTTCCACACATGCACATGAAGAGAGAATGAGGACAAGCTGTTTTGCATTCTTTTCGAGGCTCCAGCTTATAAAGAAAAAAAAATGCTACTATTTGTTTCTATTATTGTACTGAGCAACAGAGGAGCAAGTAACTTAATTTGTATTCTAGTTCTGCAAAATATCTAGACAAATATAACAGTAAGTGATATAATCTGATCTAAGTTGTAAGATCTTCTTTGACCAAATAATCACCAAATGTTTCATTTTATTTCCCACACTACATACTACCCAGAAATGGTGATAGAAAAAAAATACAATTTTTCATCTTTTTATTCATTTGGCTTCTGCCCCACAATCTTAAAGTCTCCCATTCAAGTTGGTGGAGATCGAGGGTCTCATTCTGGGTTTTAGTTGGGCTTTGGAAAGCTCAGTCAGCTGCTCCCACATGGAAAGAACTCCCCTGTTGGTATAGTTATTTATCACAGCAGATGGTGAAACGAGCCAGTAGAAAGGATTTAAGCAGCACACTGTCCAAAACAGCATTGAATAAACATTTAAAGAGTGTGTGTTTTTACACATAAAACTGTCACATTGCTAGTAGTTACAGTGTAATGGTGTTTACCAGGTAAGTACCATGAACCTACCTGGTTGATACACACCGATTCCCTCTGGTGCCTGGTGTGTTGCAGGTACATAACTTGTAGGTACTAAGTGCATACCCAGTACTTAACAAATAATTACCAGATAAGTACAGAGTAACATGTTCCTTTAAAAATACAGCTTGGTCTTTGTAAAAACCTGTTACATACCTGGTCTGCGCTAGGTGAGTACAATCTACCTACAAATTAAGTACAAAGTAAGAACCAGGTATGTACCCTGTACATGCCAATTACATACAAGGGAACAAGCTACTTTGGAAGACATCCCAATCCACACAAGTACTAGCTACTTTCTAGGAATATACAGCAAAAGTACAAGATATCTGCTCATTAAGTAGCAGGTATTTACTGGGTAAGTACCAAGTTTGTATCCAGTACTTGGGTCTATGCTGTGGGTCATCCCTAAATGCCATATTTGGTGTTGTTCCTGAACAAAATTGTATTACTTTTCTTTGTACCTTTACAAACGAAATGATTAAAGCAAGTGATTTTTTTTTTTAACAAACGTACAAATGAAGATAAACAATGTACTGCCGCGGTGCTGTCACAATGCCGTTCATATAATCCAACAATGGCAGCAAAAAGGAACAACTATTTTATTACTATTCATAATTTTACGAAAAAGCTTCATGCACAAGCATTGCCACTGCACAGTTCTTATTGTGTTATAAAGATTCTTACTGTAAAAGCGACACTGTCAATTCTCATTGAGCATCTGTGTTGTCGTATGTTAAATTACACTTTGCATCAGTGGTGGATTACTCACGTCCAACCTTCACTAACCATGTGAGACTTTTTAATGAACGGTGCAGAGGGAAATTTACAGTGCATATTGGCTTGCACTGGATCCATTTGCAAAGCAATATTTGATAGAGCAGCTTGCGTGACGCCATGCTTTTGTTGGCAATTATTCGCTTATTAATTTTTTACCTCATCCCAACAGCTCAATGAATAAACAGATGCATTTAATGGAACAAATTGGTTCCATAGCAAAACAATAGTTAATAAATCACTTAAAGCAGCTGTATGGATTCTACATTCTTCACACTCTGATTTTCATTAAAAAGACTGGACTGAATTGTTAACAATTGTTTTGGGCCTCGAAGGTGTCTGCTAATCAATGCAACGGATAGTTTTGTTGTGGTCCTTGAGGAAAAAGAAAACTGTGCATACAGTTGAGGCAAACAAGACATTTGTGGCCTTAATTTTGAAGGCAGATTTGATTAATTTTATTTGGCGGAGTGGTGGCGTAGAGGTTAGAGAAGGTGAGCCTGTGATCAGAACGTCATCGGTTCAATCCCCACCAACAACATCAAAATGTGGGTGGGAAAGGTAAAGCCCTCACACCTGGCTCCACCCTCATTTGCCCCACTTTGGGTCGTTGAGCAAGACCCTTAACCCCCGTCATTTGCTTCCCTACAGGTGTCCTAGATGGCAGCTCTCTGCTCCACACAGAGGGCTGTGGTAGATCATTGGTCTGTGGTTGTGTCAAGGAGGACATTCGGCGTAAAAATAATTGCCAAGTCTTCGTGCGAGTCAGTTCGCTGTGGTGACCCTTGAAAAAGGGAGCAGCAGAAAAAAGAAAAAACAATATTTTATCCAAACTGTTTAAATCAGTGGTTCCCAACAGTGGTCCTTGTGGAACGCCATCCTGCATGTTTTACTTGTTTCTCTGCTTTGACATACCTGATTCGAACGATCTGATGGGGTGATTAACAGGCTTCTGCAGAAGTTGAGGAAGTTCACTGAATTAGGCGTGTTGGAGCAGGAAACAACTGAAACATGCAGGATGGTGTCCCTCAAGGACCATGGTTGTGAACCAGTGGTTTAAACTGTCACACAGCTTTGAATAGCTGGGTCAAAACTCAAAACTGAATTAATTGATCTTTAAAGCAAAAGTTCCGATTTATTGAAGTGAGTTTTTGTAGAAATGTTATGAATAATTATTAACTCACATTGTTGTAGGTAGATTTTTAAACAGCTTCAGTTTAGAGTTTACTTTTGTCCTGTTTGCTAAAAAAAATTTAAACTCCAATTTCAATTTTCTTTTCTTTTTTTTTGTGGTACATCATCCACATATTGCACAATTAGATAGAAAACCATACTTGTTAAGTGTTTATTTTTATTGACTGACAGTCCTTTGCTTGTTGTTCCTTGTTCAAATATGCATTTTTTCAAATACAGCATGTTTAGTTTGAAGTAGTTATTTGAGGGTTTTAAATAGTGTCATATGCCGAAGTTGGCACAATCTCAGCTTGTTAGCAAGTGGAGTAGCTAAGTAGTTGAGTCTAAGGTTTTGCTACATGTCTACCTTCATACCCATGTCCCTGCTGCACAGACTCTAGCTCTAGTTCATGCATGCAGGAGGTCTTGCAAAGATAATTTATAAGCAATGTTGTCAATTTCACATTGCACAATAATTTATATTACAAAGTACATTTGATGGTCATGTAGTAGCACATACACACACATCCACATGCATGCATGCATGCACACACACAAAAAGCAGCAGGTTGTTGTAACTTTTCTGGTGCAGCCTAGAGCTCTTCTAGCATGAATATCACAAAATTACTACAAGAATGCAGGATCGATTGTGCTTTAAAGATTTATGAAATTGAGTGTGCATGAAACGCTATGAAACTTATTAGATTGGATTGGTTTTAAGATAGCAGAACTCATTTTTGGACTTTGCATTGCTCAAACTAGCTGTTTGCTTGTCAACCTGGTCATAACTCAGTTGCATTTCTGCATAGTTAAGTCATTCAAAAATATACTACATCTACAACAAGATTTTATCTTTTTACTATTTTGCCACAGAAACCCCAATTCAAAAGATCTGAACCATCCCTTTCAGTGGTGGAGGTGGCAATGTGGAAATGAGCTCTTATTATGAAGGTCATAGTACTCTACTGTATATACTCCCAGAATCACCCCTTCAGTCTATGATGACTAAACTGAAGCAAAACGCAGTGAAAATGATTTCACTGGTAACACATGGTGAGATGTATTTTCAGTGTCTTGTCTTTGAAACTCACATCATTATGAGCAGGGACTTCAAGACCACCAGTCATTTGTTACAAACTATTACGCCTTTTTTGTGAGCATTGAGCCATGTTGCGTTGGTTTTTGAACCCTTTTTTATCTTCCAGCTCTAATCAGGTTGTAACTCCACCATGATAGGTATTTGTGATGAGCTGTCATTATTCAATACAAATGGTTCCCGACTGTTTGTCATATTGGTGACAGTTCACTGAGGTGTTCAAGGATGGAGGGTCTCTGTCAGGTGCCATGGTGCCCCTCTCATAAACTGAAAAGTAACACATACTCATCATATCTACTGCACAGAAAATTATCAAATGTAATAAGTCTAGTCATTACTGGTCAGGGCTTAAATTGTTTATGATGCAAGATGAGAGAGAGCCACATAGATTTTAACAGGAAAGTCATTGACAGCTTCATAAACTAACATGAACATGGGTTTAGAGAGCTACATTTATTTTGATAGACTGGAATAACCAGTGAAGTCACATCAAGAGTATTGCTTATTAAAATATTTGAATGTGTCTGAATAAAGGTGTGCTTTTAACAAACCATTGCCTTTTTTTTTATTTATCTAAAAAAGTTTTTGGAGAAAGGTTGAGTTTCCTTCCATCCATTTTCTTTACTCGCTTTTCCATTCCGCATCACGAAAAGCAGGTGTCTATCTCAGCAGCAGTCACTGTGCGAGAGGCGAGGTACACCCTAGATAGGTTGCAGGTCCATCACAGGGCCACATAGAGATAAACAGCCGCTCGCACTCTCACTCACACCTTGGGACAATTTAGAGAGGCAATTTTGAGAGGCCAAGAGGTGATCCTATGGCCTTCTTGCTGAGAAACGACAGGTCTAACCACTGCCCCGCCGTGTCGCCCAAATATTAAGTTGATATCTAAAAATATTTGTGTATATCAAATGAAAATAAGCTGAGCATTTTATCCAGTCCATGCTGCAATTTCTTTTCATATAGTTTGAATTATTTTTAGGAACTTAAACACTTAATCTTTAAATGTTTAGTTCACTGAGGTTCAAGACTAATGTTTGCCGTTTTTGATAGCCAACTGCAGTGTTGTAATGATTATAGCCAACAACAGGCTTAAAAGGTCATGTAATAAGATGTGTTGCGAAAAAATACTACAAAACCAGTATACCCCAACTTCCTTGTTATTAGGCAAAATCTCATGAGGTTAGTCAGTTTTGTCTCCAGTGTGTAAAGGTGAAAAGGTCTGAATAAAGAAATACAGCAGTATGTATGTGCTTTGAGAAAGTGTCACAATGTTCATCAGTCCAATAGTCCAATGATCAGAGTATTTGTTGAAGCCGGCATTCTCTGTGGACTGAAATGTGTGGGAGTTCCTGTTCCAAGTCTGTCTTTGGTCACCAGAGGGCGCCATAGTATGACACCTGCAAACAATCCAACATTTTTCAGTCAGGTCATCTGGACAGTTTCTTTTTTTTTTGTGCTGAAACGTTTCGCCTTCGATCCAGAAGGCTTCATCAGTCAAGGAAACACACAACAGAAAACTGATTCTTCCCCCAACAGCTTACAGTGGACCAAACCAGTTTTGTTGGTGCCAAGATGGTCTCTATGGAACGCCCCCTCCTCCATTGCCAGCCCTCTTCCTTGTTGACAGTCGTGTCAAACTGGTTGAAAATCAGACTGAAAAATGTTGGATTGTATACCTGGATTATTGAGCATGGACTTTGTTGACCTGCAAACAATGTTTCCTGATGAGGCTCCTGATGACTTCCCTCCGATGCTGGAGCATTACTCTGCCTATGGTTTATGATTTTAGCCCTTTATGAATCTCAAAGTCTTACTAACCTTTTCCCTTATGCTCTTTCCAGTGAGCTTCCTGAGACCTACCTGATATTCAGACTGTCTAGTGAACCTCTGGAAACCGTATGATATTCAGCTGTTTTTCCTCGCCCTCCAACCACATGCCCTCCTGAGTTGACCAAACCTTCCTATGATTGTACAGGATTTTCAAACTGAGCTGCTTAACATCCATCTTCATGTAAGGACCCTTGATCCCCAGGGTTCTTGAACTTTAACTCACTGTAAATGAAAGCAGTGAATGTATACTGTTGTGTCTAAGTTGTTCATTAGTCTTTTCACTCTGGGTATTCCATTCTTGTAACAGTATGATACAGAAAAAAATAGTTACAGGGATCTTATGTACAAAGTTGCAAATTGTGGCCTTTTTCATGCAAAATGTCAGACGTATTAGCAATAAAATAACTGTGGAAAAGTCCACAGCCCAGATTCATAGCTGGCATATGAAGTTTCTACAAGTTTAGGTCCTTTTGTGACACTTAAAGGGTATGTTGGGGCACAGTTTGTTGTGTGAACACATTTACTGGACATACCTGAGGGCTATACTATGAAGTGAGACATCCTGCTTTGCTAGCTAATTTGAGTTAAATCAATGTCAAAGATTCCAGTGTCACAACAGAGGATAAGTTTGAGCGTGGAAAGATCACCATGGTAAAAGTTTTGATGCAAGTCTTTGTACACAAGGCCCCAGATCTTATTTTGCATGACAGATTTTAAATTTGTCAAAAAATCAACACTTCCATCGTTTCGAGCTTTGGAAAACATACAAAGAAACAATCTTGTGGGACTGAACTGGCTGTTTTATTCTTCTCTCCCAGGATTCTTTACTTTGACAAAGTCCCAATAATAATGTCCTTGAGCCTTCAAGTTGTTGTGTTTTGTGACACATGTCAGCAGCAGTGTTGCTGGTGATGAGGCTCTGTAACTGGCAACCAACTGAGGAAAACATACACCTCAACCTTATTTAAAAAGATCAGATGGCAGTGTGTCTCTCAAAGGAAGTTTGATTCTCTACTGAAACGATGAACATGTGGCAGACAAACACACATACACACACTCTGCTGGTCTCAACAGGACTTAGTGGTATTACAACAGTGGGGTGCGATGGCAGCTTCAGCATCAGTTGCGTTTTGTAGAAAGTCACAGAGCGTTTGGGATACTGTACCTGGAGGTGACTGCTTTGTCAAGCCTTGGTTAAGTGCCACATATGTGCGGGGGGTTAACAGCCTTCATGTTTTCCACTAAGTCATAGGGTGAAATTCCCAAACAGATGGTACTGAACCCATGTTGATCCAGTTATGTGAAAAGTGTATGAAAAAAAACAAACTAACAAGCGGTGTAGCCTTGAGGAAAGATGAGTTAAACACACACACACACAGAAAAGAAAAAACGACTAAATGCCAGGATGTGGTGCACAGCACTCCATGTGATCATAAAGCTTTATTTCAAGTGGCAGCCTCCTTCCCACCTTTCCCATGATTAATGAGGGCAGAGCAGATGCCATGGATATGGAGCCGAGGGAGTAAAGAAAGGGATGGTGCCTTTATCTGCACCTCACACGACGACAGCTTTCGTTTCTTCACCTTTGCATCAGCGGCGTCTGACTGTGCTCGTGGGTGTGTGAACACCTGTGAACACTGTCTGCATAAGTGTGTTTCTGCATGTTCGTTTTTGGATTTGCTGTCTATATGCATATTTGTGTGGCTCTATATGATGGAAAGAGAGGCACAATCTAGCAACCGGTGTGACGCAATACTAACCATTTTAGTAGCGTATGCTGAGAATGTGATGAGTAAATAAAAATAGTGTCTTGGGCAAATAGCCACAGCAGTTAGAGAAAGAGATTATAAAATAGTTAATAATAATATTGAACTTTTCATATACTGCAAAGAACTTTTACTGTTAAACCTGATTAAAACAATGTATACTGATATTGTATTCAGACAAGATAAAAGATCCATCCATTATCACAAAGTTTGTTTTCTCAGTCATCCAGGCATATAACAACTTCTGGGTAATACCAGATGGCTAGGCCTCAGACTGACAAAGCCTCTTGGATGAGGGGCGAAACGTTTCTTTTTAACAAAAAAAACGAAGTCCAGATGACATGATCCATCCATTATCTTTACCTTCTTTTAGCCACTCCCCACCTACTTCAGAAAGTACTGACCAAAACCATATGGCTGCTGTTTAATATAGACATTATATTACATTAGTGTTTAGCATATATCTTAGATCCTTGTATATCATTTATTTTTTATACTTAATATTTTTGCCATTTTTGTGTGTAACTGGGACCTTGAGTACACAATTTTTTTCCACGTCATGTACCACATGTGATGCAGTTGAAAAAGTTTCATCTTGAACTCCCTGGCCCTGGTAAAAAAATAAAAAAATAAAAAATAAAACCATTGGTTACCATGTAACATGATTAGTTTAATGACCCCAAGTTGGCAGACTGAAAAGATACAGACTCAGAATACAAAGATAAATGCTTTTATTTACAGTGTTGGGACAGGCATTTTGACTGTGGGTGGGAACAAGGAACAAGGAAGGAGTATAAAGTTTCTGAATGTCTGGGTAGGAGATAATTGTAGAAGTTAGAATAGTTTGTTTTGCAGGTTGTGTTGGAGTGGGGGAAATACAAGGTCCTAATATTGCCGATGTTGAGGAAGGTGGAATCCAGAGAGGTGTGTAATGCCATAGATGGTGATTGGTTTGTGGAGTCCAGTGTAGGATTCAGGCTAAGTCTTGATGTTTAGGTTGATGTCTGGGTGAGGTCACTAGGAGCCAGGAGGAAGTTGAGGAGGCTAGGAGGAGCAGAGCTTGGATACACAGGAAAAAATATCAAAAAAAGGTTATCCACGATTCTCAAGGTTCAGGTTTTGGGATGTCGCGCAACAATTACCATAGGCAATTTAATGCTCCAGCATTGGTTGAACATTTGGTAGAGGGTTTAAGTAGTGCTGGGGTCATGGTAGGAAATCAGGTGCGGTTGACTGAATTATTGTCAGGTGTGGGGGAAAGTTGTTATGGCAGAAAAACTAGGAATCATACACTATGGAAGTCCATACACAGGAAATAGAGATGTTAAAACATAATTCAAAGCATTCATTAGCCCATCAGTCAAAACTTTTACAGCATAAGGGACAATAGAAGTCAAAACACACTGAACAGCTTTGCTTAGAGCTTTCTAAAAATCAAGAGTGGAAAAAATATAAAAATGAGAAAACTACAGTTTATCAGTCTGAACACAATCTCTGACCATCTCTGTAGAGCAAACAAAGACCTGAACATCAGCTCATGAATGCTATTTTGTACCAACAAGCATGCTGATGTTAGCATTAGTAAAGTAAAGTGCTTTGTGTTGTCATCACTGTATGTTCCCATACAATGGCGAAATTGATTCTCTGCATTTAACCCATCGCACCCACTTCAAACCCCCATTCCACCTCTGTCCTTTTACAAATCACACTGAAAACATTTTCAATTCCAGCTTTAAGTGTTTTGTAAAAAGCAGTAAAGATTCTATGGATACATGAAAACTTGGAAAGTCATCCAGTTGAACATTTTGGAAAAAAATCTGAAAATTACTACATCAAGACTGTACCGTTGCACATTTCTGTCAAGATGGATGGAGAGGCCACTGCTTCCAAAGATGCTTTAAATAAGAGCTAGATGAAAAGTATGACTACTTGAATAAATTTGATATTTTAGTCCTTACAATTTAGAAAACCATCCAACGCACAAAAATCAGTAACCTGAAATGATTTCTCACCAGAGCAAACTCCATTCTCAGTTTATGATGACGGGAATTGTTTTGACTGACATCCTGGTAAAGTATAGTCTCCCGTTTGTTGCCGAGTTATAAATCACACTGAATTATGTCCATTGAGGGCTCACACCTCTTATTGCAATTTCTTGCCTGGGGCCACTCCTAGCTTTTTATTTTATGCATTTTTATCACTGGGCATAAATTAGCTTCTGTTTAAGTAGGAAGGCAGGCCCGGCTCCGCAGAGCTAAGATGAGTGTCCTCCTTACCACTTTTGCAAATTTAGAACTCCCTGTTGAAGAAGGGCATTTGAAATGAGAAGTCATATATTAATGATTTGCTGGAGGCTAAACAACCATAACAGTTCATTATGGAAAATAAATTCTCGCAAAAGGCAGGAAATAAATATTTTGTCTACATTTCTAGTCAAAGCAAGGCATTTTTTTGTCCTATATATGTTATTTTTATATGCGATTCAATGGCATGAATGAGTCTAAACATGTTTCAGTGCACTTAGAGATAAAACAACCTGTAAAATAAATACCAAAACAAAATGCAGGGTCATATCAAGCTGTTCTGAAGCACATGGTAAGACTGGTTGCATCCTTCCTGAGTTGATCCTATTTTCATATGTGGAGGTACAGTTAGCTGGCTGTTTAGAAAGGTCAAGTCTAAATTGAGAGCAGGGAACAGATCTTTCAAGGTTTAAGGATCAGATCTCAAAAGGCACTTTCTGGACCCATGTGAAGGAGATTGAGAGAGAACGGCTGAGTCTCTCTTTCAGAAGTGTCTGATGCAAAAGTTCAGAGTCAGTTTTGATGATTTTTGTAGGATACCGTTAATCTTTTTTTCTTCTTCTGTTTCTTGAAACACAAATGATCCTTCACTTCACAGAAAAGACTGTATCCCATTCTTCTAGATAAGCACCATTTATGTCTCCCTGTTTTTCTCTGTACAGACAGATTCAGTGTCTGTGGTTGCTTGCTGCTTTATTTTTCAGTGACATCCTTTTAATATGCATGCACAGCTCTGTGTTTCCATTTTTCCAACCAGAGGAATGCACAAATCTGTAGAAATAATTAGCATCAGGTTGAAACATTGGCTGTTTGCATGAAACCATTTCACAGAAATGCATTTAATCTATCCTTGTCTGGACCCAGCACTGTGGGAAAGAGCAGTGCATGAAGGTGGGGGCACCTTTTCATTTATCTTCTATTCATGTTCCTCCATTTAATTGAATTTTCTACTACAGTCCTGCGTGGCCCATGGATATAAATCATGCCTCTCAATCGGTCAAGATAGCCCAAAGATGGCTCTCGCAGCAAATGTAGGAGAAGGGCGGGCAGGGGGCAAGAGGAGGCCAAGATTTATGTGAGCAAGGAAAAACATGACCCTGGGTCTCTGCTGCCTGTCAGTTGAGCATCTTTTCCATTACCTTGAGGATTCATACACACTATATTTCAGTCAGGGGTCCTTGAGCAGATCCTGAACAAGCACAAAAGTCTGAATAATTCCCACTAACTCCAGAATGTTTTTGTTTTTTCATACAATGCAGGGATTAAAATTTGTTTTCAGCATCAAAATGGAACAGAAATGGTGATTACGTTTCCTATAAAATGCAAAGTTTTTTTAGAACTGGATTTCTTGTGGCTCTGTGATGAACGTGTGATGTGTCCAGGATGTACCCTACCTTTCACACAATGACTGCTGTGGATGGGCACTAGTTCCCTTGTCACCGTGCATGGATAAAACAGGTAAAGAAAGTAACTGGATGGATCTCTGAGGATGTTTTGACCCATTCAGTCCCATCCTAACTCTTTTTTTACTGTAGTTGTGTAATTGTTTGATTAGAAAATGGGTCTGCAAGATGCATTTTTTTAATATTCTGTGATTTTATAAAATGTGATTTAAGCATTTATTAAATGGGTAGCCCAGTCAAACTTGAAGTGATGTTTTGTCTGAAAGATATCACTTATCAGTAGATGGCACCTTATCAGTAGTGACATCAGTCACAGAGCACAGAGTATGGATAATGAAGCAAAAGTTTTCATCTGTTGGGCTAATGGCTAGCCAATTACATGTTGTTTTTTAATTTATATATTTTTTCAGGTTTTAAAAACAACTTTCTGAAGTGAAAGGATGCTACTTTAGCTAATATTGAATACTGGTATGCTGATGGGCTGCACGGTGGCGCAGTTGGTAAAGCTGCTGCCTCTCAGCGGGGCAGCTATGGCTGAGTGGTTAGATCAGTCGTACTCCAATGCAAGAGTTGGGGGTTCAATTCCATCCAACAGTCACATGCCGAAGTGTCCCTGGGCAAGACACTGAACCCCTCATTGCCTCCAATGTGTGTCCCATTGGTGTGTGAATGTGATAAAGCACTGAATATTCTTTATACAGAAATAGAGTGCTGGGGCATAGACTGTGTTGTAAAGTGCACTGAACATCTTGATAAGATAGAAAGGTGCTGTATAAGTGCAGTCCATTTACCGTTTCAGCAAGAAGGTCGCTGGTTCAAATCCCGGCCGGGGGTGGAGTTTGCATGTTCTCTTTGGTCATGCATGGGTTTTCTCAAAGTAATCCGGTTTCCTCCCGCAAACCGTAGACATGCATGTTAGGCTGATTGGTAACTCTAAGTTGTCCCTTGGTGTGAGTGAGAGAGTGAATGGTCGTTTGTCTTGTTTGTCTTCACGTGTCCCTGTGATGGACTGGAGACATGTCCTGGGTGTACCCCGCCTCTCACACAGTGAAAGCTGGACATGGACACCAGTAACCCCCACGATCCAAAAAACAAAAAGAGGGTAAAGATAATGGATTGTATGGTTTGCTGATTTTGAGAAAGACTAAAGTGTAAAACAAACAAAAAAACAACTGGTACTTATTTGGCTAGCTATTAGCCTAGCCTGGACAAAGACCTTGGCCTCTTTCTTTACACTGAGGGCTCTTTGACTGATGTCACAGCTGATAAGGTATAAATTATTGATAACTATTAGACGCTGCTTCAAAGTTGACTGGACTATCCGTATAAGAATGTTCATTAAAAAAATATTGCACTGTTTATCACAAGCACTCAACCTACTTTAAATAATGATCTGTTATCTGTCACTTTCTGAACTGGTTAAGCTTGTTAAAAGTTTCTCAGACGTCAGTCTACAGCCCACACATCTCGTTGTCTGAGTCAATGAATGCAAAAAAAGACAGAGAAGAGACAAAAAAAAATAGATGGCAATGCACTTTTGACATTCTCAGTGATAATGTGGAAAACACGACGTAGTTTAGAGCAAGGACGTGATGTTTAGCGCTCAAGAGACCCACTCGTTGGGTAAACATGCTTTATTTCTAACCTTGAGCTTAGGAAAAATCCAGTGTTACTTCAGTTTATCTCTCATTTCCAAAGATTTCACCCTAATCAACAAAGGGTAACTCTAACAAAAATTAAGAATTTAATTTAGATACTTTAGATAAGCAAGGGCAAGGTTTATTAGTGACAGCACAATTCACATATTTTTAAATCAAATCTAATCACTCCAACAAGACAAGCTCCAATAAACACTCCCTTTTCACTCCATGTAAGAGTGCATACGACAGTCAATCTGGTTCCAGTGTTCGTCAATAAAATGTCCCCTGACAAACATGATGGAGAGCCACTCTGCTTCAGAACTGGATAGTTGGAAAACGACTCGAAAATGAAGTACCTCCATTCCAGCAGATGACTTGCCAATCCAAATTAAAAAAGTTGCAGTGGCCAGGTTTATGCTGCACTGCCGCACCCTTCATTGCCACCATATTTCTCTCTTGTACGCCTGCAGCACATTCACATACGCAGACAGCTGTGTTTCCCCCATCTGGTAAATAAGAATGTGAAATCTGGGGTTATCTCTCTATGATCGTAATATTTTAGCATTTTTATCCATCCATCCATTATCGTTTATCCGCTTCTTTCATTTTGGGTCATGGGGGTTACTGGTGTCCATGTCCAGCTATCAGTGCGAGAGGTGGGGTACACCCTGGACAGGTCTCCTGTCCATCACAGGGACACAGAGACAAACGAGACAAACAACCATTCACTCTTTCACTCACACCTAGGGACAATTTACAGTTACCAATCAGCCTAACATGCATCTTTTTTTTTTTGTCTGTAGGAGGAAACTGGAGTACTTGGAGAAAGCCCATGCATCTACAGAGAGAACATGCAAACTACACCCAGAAAGGCCCCCGGACCGGGATTTGAACCAGAGTAACCTGCTCGCTGAGAGAAAGCAGCTCTACCAACTACAAAGTATTTAATCTTTATTTATACAGGTAGTCTCATTGAGTCACAAGGACTCATTTTCAAGATAGACCTGATTGGGATCAGATGATGCAGATTAAGGGTCTTGCTCAAGGGCAAATGAGGGTGCAGGCAGGTGTGGGTGTTGTATCTTTTCCACATTGATTTTGATGTTGTTTAAGCAGGGAGTTGAACCGGCAACTTTCCGATCTTAGGCCCACCTTCTCTAACCTCTGCGCCACCACCCCCCCTAATTATATTAATATATTCTGGTATGTATTTGTAATTACAATATAATTATATATTGAATTCCCAAGTCATGTTTAGGGACTTTAAAATGAATAAATGATCATTTGATGAACTTAACTCACTTTCACAGTTTTATTCTCAGCCTTTTATACAAATAAATTTTACTCTGTTCTTTATTTCTATTTGAAGATGGTAATATACACTGCTCAAAAAATAAAGGGAGCACCTAAATAAAACAATGTAACTCCAAATCAGTCACACCTTTGTGGAATCAATGTCACCGTTTTGGTAGTAACACTTATTGGGAATCAGTTTCACCTGCTGCTGTGCAAATGGGACTCACAACAGGTGGAATGAGAGGCAATTAGCAAGACAACCCCTATAAAAGAGTGATTCTGCAGGTGGTGAACACATGTCATTTCTCTCTTCTCATCCTTTCTGGTTGAAATTTTAGACACTTTTTCATTTTATCAGTGCTGTCACGCATAGAGGCATCATGAGACGTTTTTTACAGCCCACTGAAGTTCAAGTAGTGCAGCTAATCCAAGATGGAACATCAATGCCAGCGGTGGCAAGAAGATTTGCTGTGTCTCTCAGCACAGTGTCCAATGCATGGAATAGGTACCAGGAGACAGACCAGTACACTAGGAGACATGAAGGAGGTTGTAGGAGGGCTACAACCCAGCAGCAGGACCGCTACCTCATCCTTTGTGCAAGGAGGAACAGGAGGTCCACTGCCAGGGCCCTACAAAATGACCTCCAGCTGGCCACTAATGTGCATGTTTGCACTCAAACTGTCAGAAACAGAATCCATGAGGGTGGAATGAGGGCCTGACGTCCACATATAGGGCCTGTGCTTACAGCCAAACACTGTGCAGGATGATTGGCTTTTGCTAGGGAACACCAAAATTGGCAGATTTGCCATTGGCGCCCTGTGCTTTTCACAGATGAAAGCAGGTTCACAATGAGCACATGTGACAGACGTGACAGAGTCTGGAGACATAGTGGAGAATGTTATGCTGCCTGCAACATCCTCCAGCATGACCGGTTTGGTGGTGGGTCAGTCATAGTGTGGGAAGGCATTTCTTTGGATGGCCACACAGCCCTCCATGTGCTAGCCAGAGGTGGCCTGACTGCCATAAGGTACCGGGATGAGATCCTCAGACCCATTGTGAGACCATATGCTGGTGCAGTGGGCCCTGGGTTCCTTCTTATGCATGATAATGCTAGGCCTCATGTGGCTGAAGTGTGTCAGCAGTTCCTGTATGATGAGGGCATTGATGTTATGGACTGGCCTGCCCGTTCCCCAGACCTGAATCCAATTGAGCACATCTGGAACATCATGTTTTGGTCAATCCGCCAAGGCTACATCGCACCACAGACTGTTCAGGAGCTAAATGATGCTCTAATCCAGGTTTGGGAAGAGATCCTCAGGAGAACATCCGCCGTCTCATCAGGAGCATGCCCAGGCGTTGTTGGGAGGTCATACAGGTACGTGGAGACACACACACTACTGAGCCTCATTTAGACTTGAGGGATATTCACTGACGGTGAATCAGCCTGTCATGTTATTGTCCACTTTCATATTGAATATGAATCCAAATCCAGATCTCCATGGTGTAATAATTTAGAATTACATTGATAATTGTTGTGTTATTTTCTTCTCAATCAATTCCACTGTGCTAATAATAAAGTTTGTCAATGAGAATATTTAATTAATTGAGGTCCAGGATGTGTTATTTTAGCGTTCCCTTTAATTTTGTGAGCAGTGTACATACATATATATATATATATATATATATATATATATATATATATATATATATATACATATATACATATATAAAGCACATGGTAGCTGAAAAGAACTTGTGTACTTGTCTTGGATCCATGTCCTCAGTTTTGATGCAAAATTCCAATTATTTCATCACCTCAAGCAGAATAAATAAACAGAACCAAATATTGACGGTGAATAATGGGATAGCAGAGATTCATGACCTCGACTGGTCCTAATTAATGGAAACTTCTTCACTTGAGACATGAAATGTGGCAAAGATTCTGCAAGTAACAGACTAAAATCAGTTTGATGCCACCAGGCACATCAGGTCAACATTACAAGTTCATGATTTGTACTTGGAGTAAAATGGCAATTTGATGCCTTATGCATTTTTTTTTCACCTTTTATAAGTATGGAAAAGGGTTCAATGCAGATAGGTGGAGCAAAGAAAAATCTTAAAATGTGAAAACTCTAACATTGACTTGAAATACAACACACAAGGAAAACAGTTTACTAATAAATTGTAAGATTTAGAACATTTATGTAAAGTCAACCAGGCATGAAAGAAAAAATATAAGCATGGAGGGCAAAAGAAAACGTCAATTTAATAGAACTTATGAACAAAAACAGAGCAGAAGTGTAAAGACAGTTATGAATGGAACATTCTAAGATAGTTGAATAGTTAATAATTAAGTAGGTTTTTTTTCACTTGACAGAAAGACATCTTGAGGTCATTTAAAAATAGGAGAATTTATAAAAGCTCTTAAGCGCTGAGAAATTCCAACATATGTGTCACCAACAACAACAAAAAAAACTTTAACCAATCTTAATTAGGGCATATTCTTACTTTTATTAATCACTAATGAAACAAATGTTTGAAAACACATAAATTGTTCAGCTTATAAGTGAACACTGATGTGGTTTGCAAGTTATGTCAACAGCGTTTATAATATGTATTTAAAATATGAAAACCCTCTCTATTACTTCCATAAATAAAGTACTGTTTTTAATGCTTTGCCTAATTATGCTGAAATAATCACTGATACTGACAGAAAAAGGTCTAGCACCATGAATGTCTTTTTTTACAAATATTGAAGAATAAAAATGGACAGGATTTTGCCACAGGGGAGGGAAACAAAGAAACTGGTCAACCAGCGGATGATGAGGTCAATGGGAACTACGTCCACATGAATTATAGGATGGACCATTGAAGCGTCACTCCCTGTCGACCACATCTAAAGCGGCACTGATGAGGTTTAATGGTGCTTCATTGTGTGTACTTGATCTGTAGGGCCATGGAGGGGTCGAAGAAAAAAAAAAAGATATGACTTTTCACTGGTATTTTATATCCAATTATCTTCCTGCTGAATGGAAAGAGGAATGGCAAACATGAACTAAATGGTCCGTTTCATATGTGGTCAAACCCACTTTTAACCTCTGGACTGAGGTTGAGTTGGGCTGTAACTTTCTTGTCCTGGTAGATGCACAAGACCACAGACAAGACTGAATATACTTTATCGATATTTCAAGTAATCTATAAAAAGTAGCAGCCATTAATTGCCCGTATACATAAGAAGATAACCTGTAGAAAATAAAAACGCTTCCTATAGACGGAGGAAATGAACATAGACCAGTGAGACACGTCTCAAGGCTAATTTTTTTTAATGAAAAGTTAATATCCTTGAATTTTTCCCATTTTAATTTTTTCATGATTTGAGCTTTATTAAAACACGAGAAACTCCAGAGAGAAGGCAGATAACTAGATTAATTTGCAGAAATGGCAATAACCTGGCAAAATAAGCTTTTTCATTAAGTTGAGGTTCTGAAGAAACACATTAATGCTCACTCTCTCAAGAATTGTTACAAGCATGCCAAAAAATAAATAAAATAACCCCCCACCCCACAAAAAAATAACACTTGAAACTCCAGTCTGCCATAGAAAATCACATTTGATTGTTCTGTAATTGTGCACTGCATCTACATAGTAATTTGTGAAGTTCAGGGTTTCAAGGAGCAGGATATTGTTCCTGGATGTCTTTCAAGTTCTTAGAGAAACGGTATTATCATACAGAAACGAGATCAAATTAAATAACATGTTGGAAGCATTGGCATCATAGAATATTAAAAATGGTTTAAAATTGCTGCAGCTTGCTTAGAAAATATGACTGTAAGAGTAAAAAACGAAAATATTCTGCATATCATAAGACATTTGTTGCTTTTAAGGTTCAGTATGGGGACAGATGCATTACAGATCACAAGAAATTATTGTGCAATCCAGACTTTCAACTAGAAAATCCACCATGACTTTCGGTTGTATTATATGGTACTGTCAAATAAATGCAACACATTATGTCCCAAACTACTTGTAATATATTCTCCAAAAAATAAATATGTGAGATCAGGTTGTTTGTTTGCATGAACAGCAATAGTGTTCACTGCCCTCCCTGTTTGTGTATTTAGATTACAAGCTGCAGCAAACCGTGAAATACATTTGTCCATTATCTTTTACCCGCTTCTTCCTTTTTGGATCACGGGGGTCACTGGTGCCCATATCTAACAGTCACTGTGTGAGAGGCGGGGTACACCCTGAACTGGTCGCAAGTCCATCACAGAGACACATAGAGACAAACAAGACAAACAACCCTTCACACTCTCACTCCAAGGAAATTTTAGTTACCAACCAGTTTAACATGCATGTTTTTTGTCTGTGGGAGGAAACCAGAGTACCCGGAAAAACCCCATGATTGCACAGAGAGAACATGCAAACTTCACACAGAAGGGTCCCAGGCCGGGATTCGATCTGGTGACCTTCTAATTGAGGAGGCAGCTCTATCAACTGTGCCACTGTGCTGCCCCTATGAATTATATTTCAGTCATAAACCTACCTATTGTTATTTTTCCTAATTGGAAGAATTACTTGGATATTGACGCCTACATGCTCTCTTTGTGCAAATGTAGGTTTTCTTTGAGTATTCTGGTTTCCTTCCAAAGTCCAATGGATGTGAGGTAAACTGGGGATTTTCCTGAGTTGGGGTAAGTCTCTGCTTCAAACGGTGAGCTTTAAGTAACTGCGAGTCTTCTTTTTTGGTGGATTTCCTTGGAGCAGTATATGTGAAAGTGAATATGGGCCTCTATATAGTTGTTCAATTTTGTGGCAGTGAAAAAGAAGCTACGCTGAAAGGCAAAGATCTTGATTTACTGATCTGTTTATACTCCAAAGCTAAAGTATGATCATGAGGTTTAAAACATAACCAGATGAACAAGGACCAGCATGCAAGTAATTGAAATGAGCTTCCTTAACAGGGTGACAACCTTAGAGGTAAGACAGGATGTTTTGTTGTATGGGGGAGCTTGGAGGATAGCTGCTGGCTGGATCAAAAGGAGTTAGGCATGTGATTAAGATGCCTTATTGTCTCCCACCTTAGGAGATTTTTAGATATGTCCTACAGCAAGAAATCCTCAGGTCTAAACTAGAACTCACTGGAGAAATTCTGTATTCTCTTTGGCTTGGAAACACCTTGGGATTCCCAAGAATGTGCTCGAGCATGTTACTAGGAAGACGGATGTCTAGGTTTATCTCCTGGATTTGTTGCCACAGCAACTCAATCATGGATACACAACAAGATAAATAGATAAATTGATATTATGTGTGAGTGTACACGGTTGATTGTTTTGGGTCTCTGTGTTGACCTTGCAGTGAACTGGTTACAGAGTCCAGATGTCCAGAGGGTACACTTACTCTCCCTTGCCGTCTGTTGGAACTGAAACCAGCACCTCCTGCCACCCTGATAAGGAAAAAGCCAATTCAAATAATAAATAAGTAAATTGATTTGACACTCACTTTCAGTGTGAAAACTTGTGATGATTTAAGCATTCTTGGTAGGAAAACAGCTAAAAGTTATGTGAGTCGTTTTAAATATGGGAAGAGTGACTGTAAATCTGTGAGACTTTTCTATAAGAGCTTTACCTCAAAAATAAGTATAGTAACAAGATGATATTGCAGTAAATGTTGCACTTTTACACAAAACTCAATGCAGTGGATTGCATCATTTTACATTATTAGGTCATTTACTTTAAACACTTTGTAGCATGGATAATAAGACTCTGGCAATTGATTCATCTGCAAGAGTCCCCTGGCCAATCAGCCAAAGCCTATTAGTTCTTCCATATCTTGTTTGTACTTTAAAGGTAATCTTATTTTCTCTGTGCCAGAGATCCGCTGTCAGTGCTCACACTGTCACACAGCCTGCCACCTGCCTGCCTGCTTTCCTGGAAGTCTGTCAAACTCCACCTGTAATCCCTCAGAGCTTCTCTGCCTCAGCAGTTCAAATCCAGAGATGGGTTTGAGTCTCATACCCGTCTTGTGCAAGGCTATAAATAAATAATTGTTATCACCACCTAATTGTCCATTCGACGTGTCTTCAGTTTTTGAGTCCAACAACAATAAACTATTGTTATACCTACTGATTTCTTCAGCAACCCAACCCTCAAAATTACACTAAACCTCATGCCGCATTTCAGTGTCTGCAGGAAACATTGTTTAAAGTAAGGAATTTGTTGTTGTTTACATGGAATTTTGATTTTACTTTGATTCAGCAATTAAAAGTTAGAGAGTTGGGTTTTCTATACTGCAAAAATTGCCAGAGAAACTAGTTCTGCTTCATGCTTTAGAAAACAGACCACACACTGAAAGACTTTGGAAGGTAACAGGTCTTTGCAGTTTAGGTCAGCACAAAAATAATAATTCTGAGCTGTATTAATAAGGGCAGTGTCCCATTTCTTAAACTTGAGAGGACATAAAAGTTGTTCCGGGACTATCTGACTACTGAGTTTGGTTTAGTTTTGGCATCAACGTCCAGATTTGAGCAGAGGTTCAAATATATCCATCCATTCATCCATCATCTTTACCCGCTTCTTCCTTTCTGGGTCACAGGGTTCACTGGTGCCCATGACCAACAGTCACTGTGCAAGAGGTGCACCCTAGAGGGGTTGTTTGTTCATCACAAGCCACATAAAAGCAAACGAGATGATGGGGCAATTTAGAGCTCAACATGTATTTTGAGTTCTAGAATTGCGCCGCTCAAGGTGGCTGCATGTTGGAGCAGCTCTGTTACTTTCATTCTGAGATTTTGCTTTTGGAAACTTTAATTCCCCTTTTCTGGATGTGGATCACGTTTTTTTGGATGTCTGTTTCCTCTGGTATCGGATGCTGAGCAGCTTGAAGGATTTTTACTGAAACTTTTTTAGTTTTGGACATTTATTATGATGCGTAACCATGGCAACAAGGCAGTTTTCTACAACCAACAGCAGCTGATTAACATCTCAAAAGCTCAAATAATATCTCAACTACAGCCCCAAATCTCAAATGAGTTGAGAAGGATGTTCTGTGGATGCATTCTCATCTGCCTGCCTGCTGTGCTCGAGTGCCTGACCACTCAGATCCTGGAACTGGCGGGAGACACGGCTCGTGACAGCAGAAGGACAGGGTCGTCCCTCAGCACCTACAGGGTGCAGTGATGCCACAAATCCCACGTGAGTTGAAAAGGAGTTGCCGTGGACAAATTCCCGTCAACCTGGCGGCGGTGCTCGAGACCTCACCACCGAGATCCTGGAGCTGGTGAGAAACTCGGCTCGTGTGGAGCTCTGCAGACTGCTAGGAGGAATGACAATCACTCAGGGAGGAATTCTGTCCGGCATTCAGGCAATCCTGCTGCCCAGGAGGACCGAGAGGCCCGCCGGATCTGATAGCAAGATGGATCTGGGTGGACGGATCGGTATCTGTGGCCAGATTCTTCGGCTTCACTGCAGGAGATCCTTCCTGCCCACAGCTATCAGCATCTATAACAGCTCTTGAATGAAACCAGGATGATGAGCTACGACAACACTTAATTTCCCTCTGGGATTAATAAAGTATTTTTGAATTGAATTGAATTGAATTGTGTGTTTTTGGTCAGCGGGAGGAAACCGCAATTCCCAGGAAAAAAACACATGTATGAAGAGAAACTTCTCCCAAAAAGGTCCTTGGCTGGGATTGAATCAGACAATCAGTGGTAGGCACAGCTAACCAAAAGTTACCTTTGCTCACTGCTAACACACTAAAAAAATAATAATAATTGCTTTGCTAACACTAAACTGCTAAACAGCTAAAGCACCAACTTTATCTTCTGTAACTGACACTGTAAAACTGATTGTAATGTGACAACACTGTAAGTGAACCCAACTTAAAACGGTAAATCACAAGTGTCCTGACAAGTGTCAGAGGTGAGTTTTCAAAAATTAATCCGGTCCATCAGAACCAAAAAGGCGGAGCAGAAGTCTGCTGTGCTGAAACAGAGTGATGCATTCAATGTGTGTCGGACGTCTCTCTCTCTATAATGAATTTGCTCAATTTGGTCATCCTATTTGTGGTTAACTACTTTTATAAACTAACTACAAAGTTGATGTGCGTCATCATCAATATTCTCTCTGTAATAAATCTGTTTGTATTGAAATAAAGATGTGTTAAATGTGTGAGAGAGTCCCGTCCCAGAGGACAGTGAGTGTTGCAAAGCACACTGGGTAGGAATCATGTGTGCAATGTTTTTGACTATTTATAATGTTTCTGAATGTGAAAATGGGTTTTTCATGTTATTTTCCTGTTCTGGTTAGGCATTTATGTTAAATTATTTGATGTTGGCCAGAAACTGTTTACAATAGATATGGGGGGGGGGGGGGGGGAAGCAATGCAAGCGTTCTGACATTACCTGGTGATGCTTAGCTTTGTTTAGTTCTGCATATCATTATAGCATAGCATAGCTCTGTGTAAATCACCATTCTCTTGTTTGCTTTAAGTGCTGAGAAATGTCTTTGAAAAATAGCGGTCATGAATTTGTCGGACTTAAATTTAGCGGAAGATAATTCTGGTTTTCAAAACGTTTTTCAAAGTTAGCAAAAAATGTTAATCTGCTTAACGGAAAATTCGTTCCGCTATTAGCGAATTAGCAGAACTGTGCACACCACAACCGACAACCTTCTCATCTCTAAGAATTGCGCCACCATACGGTCCACATATAAAGCAGTTATCATTTCATTGTTTTTATCACCTACTTCAACTTTTAAGCATGTTTCACTCTTTTATACTAAAGTGGCATTGTATATTTCATTTAATGTAAGGTATTTGTTAACAGCTATTGGACAAAAAGCAGGAAAAAAGCAAGGAGCTGATTTTAAAGGCAAGTGGAAACTTAAAATAATCAAATCAGATCTTATAACTTCAATTTAATGTTTTCAAATTGCTATGGCTTGGAATCCTAAATATCTAAATATAAGATTTGTATGCAAAAAGTAGAAAACAGTCCAATTATTGCTTGAAAACACGTAAAAATCGTTTTGTTTTTGTGCCTTAGAGGTAAAAAAGTGAAATATGCATCCACAAATAACCAGTTATCGCCTTACAGTTTGCTAAAGTCCCACTTTCTCCACAAGTCTTTTCCAACCAAGCAAAACAGAACAGAGATGAGTTTGGAACCATTCTCTTAAGTATGCAAATTCATTTTAGGACAGCCACATAAATTTGGTGGCTTTCAGAAGAGTGAGCGATGCCAGAACAATATGCAATGAGTCCTCATCCAGTAACAGCTGGCATCATGCAACATAGGCTTGTGATGGCAGTCTGAGCTTGTGATTGGAGGAGAAGGACTGCTTGTCCTGCTCCTGCCAGATAGTGGAAGATATTTCCTGCTTGGGTACCAGAGCAACAACAGACAAAAGGAGAAAAATGGAGCAAGTGAAAATGTAAATGTCATATCCTGTCCTGCTGTTACAGTAAGGATTGTAAAGACACACCTGAGCTGGGACAGTTCTGCCTGGATCTGCTTCACTGTTTTCTATAAATCTACATTCAGCATATTGAATAAAGGAACACCGACAAACAGCATTTTCTTATTTCTAGTTTGAATACCCCTAGAAGGGATTTTGAAATTTGATTTAGTTGATATACAGTTTCAACAATCTGCTATGAGTGATCATTAAATATAAGATAAGTGCACATAAAAGCTTTAAATATTATCAAGACCAAAAAAACTGTCAAAATAAATTAAGCTACTACATTTTATTTTCTTAATAAATGAAAAACACAAGCAGGTACATAAGGTAAAATTTTTCATTTTTTATTTTTATTTTAATTTGTCAATTTAAAACTATTGTTTGACACAATTACTATATAGTTTACCTAACTGAATTTACAGAGGATGAATGGTTAATCAAGTATTTTAACTTGTTGTGTTTATTTCAATATATTGAAATTGGTCTTTTTTATGCAGAATTGTTCATAGTGTTAAATTAAATTATGATTATGGTTAACTAGTGAAACGTGATTGCTCTTTCAGAGAAAACCACAGCGGTGTGCTTTTCCACAAAAATCAACAGAATAGGCACAATGTCACAAACTTCCTTTAAATGACTTATTTTTAGATTAAAACGTTAAATAAAAAAAGTCACTAAATTTAAAATACTGAAACGCTGCATCTACAAAAATTGAGATTTTGCTTTTTGTCAGATCCTCCCTGCAAGGACCTCAGCACTTGATAAGAAGAATAAAAAAAAATCAAGTTTTTTGATGCTTTAAACTGTTAATATTATGTTCTAAAATAATAAAAAAAACATAATGTTCTTTCTACATGTAAAAAGAGAATAGAAACTGATGTTGAAGGATTTTTTTGTTGAACCTCCAGGCATTTTAGGAAAAGAGAGCAAGTAAAAAGCACGTCGCATTCATTCATTCAACCTTTATTTATACAGGTTATTCCCATTGAGCCTCAGGGACTCATTTACAAGAGAGACCTGATTTTAACAAAGAGTGATGACAACAGTGGAACAACAAAGACAATAACAGACGTGTATAAATTAAGATTTTGTTTTTGTAACAAGTGAAAATAAAATGTTATTTAAAAGAAAATGTAACCAAAAAAAAGCAGATAGCTTGTAAGACGTAACATAACATAACATGAAATAAATAAACCGACACATTCCAACTAAACTCAACACAGAACAACAAACAGAAAAATACATATCCCTGACAGAAAACTTTTACAACTTTGAAACAATGTAAAAGGGTTGATGTGGGGAGAAACAAAAAAATACTCCAGTTTAGTCATTTTGGACTAACCTGCTAAACCTGCTAACACACCCACTTTGTTCATGTGAGTCGTGGAAGACGTCAAGACTGTTGTTCATAACAACCACAGTCTGAGGGTGAAAGTGTCTGTTCCCAGTACTCCTTAGAGGAAAGCCTTCTCCACGGAAAGAGGAGATCCAAACTGACAAGAGAGGCAACTCTGAAAGCAAAGGGTAAGACCATTACTCTTTTTCTCGTCTCTTAATGGCTTTCTTTTGCTTCCTTTCCAAGTCGCTTTCATGGCTGAGGAGGGTTATGGAATTTCATTACTCATGATTGAAAACCAATGAAGTTTTGAAAGCAGAAAAGGTGCATTCAAAATGCCAGGATACCCTCCAGATGCCAGCAATCTAATTTACTGTCAGTGTTAATAAATGAAAAAGCCACCGGATGGCACAGATAAGTTGTTATTTCACCATCAAGGTTATCACGTATTATCTGATAATGTCTGTGGGGAGCAATTGTATCTGACAGTTAAAACAGAATGCCTCAACTTCTGGCAGGAGAGATGATCGTCAGTGTGGAAGGATTGTTAATGTGTCAAATCAATGTGACTTCACCCCATGAAGTGCTCATAAAGGGACTGAAGATTAGAGTGTGGTTCTAACAAGTCACTCGTGTGACTCGTCTGTAATGAAACATATAATATTCTTTTAATATCGCAAGTTGTATGTTGTAAACATGGGGAATTATCTATTGTTTTCAAAATCAAGAGTGCCGAGTCCATGTTTAGAAACATAGATGAGTTATTCATGGTGAATACAGACCATGCCATCATCGGCATATCGTTTTAAAGAGTTCCTGTAAGAATGTAACCAGGGCAGGTGCAATCATACTTAAAACAAAAATATGGAGATGACAAACACACCCTGTGTGTGCAGTCATTATATCTGAATGATTCACTTACAAGACATACACAACAAAAAACAGAATTATGTTTTTGGTTAGTAGGGAAGGCAAATCTTTTAGGCACCTCACTATTCAATTACATTTGTAGAGTGTAGGAATGGCTGAGCAGTACATCTTTGGCATAGGTTGGTCATTTTCAACTGTGGCTCCAAAGGGAGCAACATAAGGTATTATCTCATTAAGGGTATCTCAGTATCTCACCGCTGTATGGTCTGGAGACAGTGACATTGACAAAAAGACAGGAGAAAGAACTGGAAGTGGCAGAAATGAAGATGTTGAGGTTCTCCTTAGGAGTGACAAGGATGGATAAGGTTAGGAATGAAATCATCAGAGGTACAGCACAGGTTGAACAACTGGGAGTTAAAGTTAGAGAGGCCAGACTGGGATGGTTTAAACATGTCCAGAGGAGGGACAGTGGTTATACTACTAGAAGGATGTTAGAAATGCAACTACCAGGAAAAAACAATGAGGAAGGCCAAAGAGATGATATATGGATGCAGTTAGAGAGGACATGGCGGTAGTTGGAGTGAGGACAGAGTGAGATGGAGGAGGATGACTCGCTGTGGCGACCCCTGAAGAGAGAAAAACTGAAAGAAGAAGAAGATAAGGTAGTAACGCACTAGGCTGTGGCTGTTGGAGACTGGCTGGCAATTCAAAATTTGGAAAAAAAGAAGAGAAAAGCAGAAAAATTTCAGTTGCACTGAATCTAAATGTTTGACCAGCAAATCACATCAGTACATTTGCATAATCATTAATTAACAACAATGTAAATTTTGTGTAGACAGGTTAAAAACTGTATTCTAGGCCATGCACATTATTTGTTGCCCATCTACCCACACATCACACCCCCCTTGGCTCACGGTGTTCCTGCCTTGGCAACCACCATTTATAATTTAACCACTGGATTAAAACCAGCTGATCTGGGCCAGTTGTTGGGTTTTCTGTGTTCTTCTTCTCCTACACGTCCCTGCGTTTCTCTTCCTTGTGTCAGCTCCTGTCTCACCTGACTACAACCGTAGTCACCCCAGGTGTTTGTCATTCTGTCTCGTTAGTGTCTGTATAAAGTCAACGTCTCTCTGTTCCTCTTTTGTCCATGTACTGTTCTGTCCTGTGAAGGTTTCATGAGCCGTCTCTGGGTCCGCTTGTGGTCGGCTCACTAAAAAGTAAGTGCTGAAGTCAGTGTTTTGTTTTGGAAAGTAAACTTTAAGTTCCTTATTTTTACCTGAGAGTCTTGATTGTCTGCATCCATGTGGGTTCTACAACATTACAAGCAGAATCACAATGCCGGTGTTCTTTGAAATAAAACTCCCACAAACGTCTTAAAAAAAAAAATGGCATCAACACTTACCCACCAACAGTCACTTCAACAGTTTCTTTTAGAAATGGAAGCAATTACTGTCTCACTTTTCCTCTGGGAAGAAATGTATACACAAACTACATTTCGTGTTGTTGTTGCAAGGTGTTTGTTAAAAAACACTCATAGAAGCTGAAGTACTTCCAAGTTTTCTATGTTGTACACACGGTCTGACTGCTGAGCTTCCTCACTTCAAAATTCTACATTCTGTGTTGATCATGATGCTATTTGCATTAAATAGTTAAATCTTTTGATATATTAAAAAGGATTAGGAGTTTATCTTTGACCAGTGAGATAAATCTACGAAAAGAATACTACTACTCCAATTGAGTACTTGAGGTTGTTCTCAAAAAAAAAAAAAAAAAAAAAAAAGCCAAGAACAAAACTTTAGGAGTCGAGCCTTTTTATGAAAATGACCAGCTTGCCTCTCCTCCACAGATCTTTAAACGGCCATCCGGACGCTTCATTCTTCAATTTTACTCCTTTTGAGCTAAACGAGCATCATGGGGAAAGGTGCGACTGAGGAATGGGATGAAATGCCCAAACAAACGAGGATGACTCAGCCACAAAGTTACGAAGACACGAGCACTAAGAAGAAAGGTGGCTGCCCCAAGTGCTGCTTGAAGACCCGAGACTGCCTGATGAGTCCTGAATGTGGCAGAGCCCTCCAAATTAGCACTTGCGTTGCCTTCTGTGGGTCATGCATTCGCATGTGGGTGTGATGCGTAAGTATCAGAAATGACAAATCACTTTTTCTGATGCTGATGGTTCATAAAAGCAGGAATAAAATTGGGGATTTTTTTTTTTTTTTTTTTTTTTTAACACTGAAGATGACACTTTTGTAATTTTGTTCCAATAAAGGGAAGCATCAGGACCTGTTCCGGGTGGAACAAATCTAAAGTGGACTCGAGTCTCCTGTACACCTGAGTCATGCTGGATTTCTCCTAAATCAAAAACGAGGAAAAATATTTAACTTCCTTTTTAACACTTTACTTTCAGAAGCTTTTTTTTATATGACGTACAACAAAGGTAGCAGTATTTCACAAAAGCTTGTAAATTTGAAGTCTTAATTGCTTTTATTTAACTTTAAAACTCAATGTGATTTTTAGTCAATGTTAAGTGTGAAATGTTTAACTTTGTAAATTATTGTAACTTTCTAAAAGTCAATAAAGGCATTTTTTCTTGTTTTAAAAAAAAAATAGCTCAATCCTTTCAAATCAGCAATAGACATGCATTAAACTTTCACTAAGTAGGCTACTGATTGTTGTTCATAAAACTTTATCAACCATATGGGCACCAGCGACCACCCACCCCCACCCCGGCAATCCGAAAAGGTAGAAGTGGGTAAAACAATGATGGATGGAAGTTATTTGCACTTCTGAAAATGGTGATATCTTTACAAAAATTTAATTTCCCATGCATTGACATGTATTCTAAAGTTAAAACTACAAAACATTTCAAAAACTAATTTTGATTTGACAAATGTATCAAATGAAGTAGTAAAAATTACCATCTTTTTGAATAGTGTTTTTAGCTCAAAGTATGTTGAATAGATGTTCAGAAACTACACTTTAAGGAAATTTCTCTTTAGGTGAATTGTATTGCCATGGCAACTCAAATTTCCCCTTAAGTAATAGCGCACATCCTGCAACCGAGCCAATTGACTGGATTGTGTATGAGGTGCACACCTCAGTTTTTCATTAGACGATATTCACCTCAAACGATAAGTGTATTACAATGAACTGATAGGCTCCAACAAGGCAAAGCGTTGAACTTGGACAACAATAGACACATCTCATGTGACATCCCGTGAAAGAACCACTAGTTGAATGTAAATCGGACCCATTGAGATTCCATGAAGGAAAATTTTTTGCAAACTTTGAAATAAGCCTTCATGCAGCTCAAATCGTTAATTGTTGCAGTATAAAGATGCATTGTTTTAAAAAAAATAAAATACTGCAAATTGTGGTTTATTTGCTAACTTTTGACTCTTCTGCTTGGGTCAAAGTGTTAAAATCATCCTTTTAGCTCAAAATTCAAAAACCTATTTTAGTTAATCATTGTTAAATCTATGTAGATGTTTTTTCAAAGTACTGAAGGTCAAACATTTAGGGTGATAAAGGCTCAAAGACAGTTTATTTTTACTATTCGGAAGAACTCCATTTATTTATATGTAGATATTATATATATATATATATATATATATATACACACATACATACATACATACAGACTCGGTACAATCAGATTTATTTAAGCCTGTAGGCTAAACACAGCTAGAGGTCAAAAGAGGGTCATATTCATTTTGAGGAAGGGCAAACATAAATGCGAAGGTAAGTGGGAAACAGATGGATGAGTTTCAAGAGTGTCAACAGTTCACTGCTGGATATAACCTCAAACTAATGGTGCGCAGCTGGTCGACAAGAAGTAAATCTAGGTCAGGTGGTGGGCAGATGCACATCTTTCACATCGGTGAGAAGTGAACAAGTGGCCAATTTGTCGAGGCAGCAAATGGTGTCGAAACTATTAGGGTATATACCTTTTTCAATTTGTTTTAGTGATTTCTGATATAATGAATGTAAGGAAGGAGTGGGACCTCCTTAAAAATGTCTTCAACTCTCTATTGTTGCAATATAAATTATGGAGATAAAAATACAAGCTATAAAAATCTACTTGAGAAAGATGAAACGTGGCAGAGGCAGGTGTAGTTCGAGGTTATGGGTTTACTGTGAAAGTATTGGAGTGTTGTGATGGAAGACGAACAAGAAAAAAAGTAGAGGAAACAATTACTTTAATGAGAGCTACATTTAAGTTCTGTTTCTGCTTTACAGAACCAGCGTGCAGACCTGCAGAAATACAATGCAGCTTTCATTAAAACACGTTTTCCTGACAAGTCAAAGTATCTGCTGTAAAACAAGATTATTTATCAGGTGCCATTCATCAAGACTAACGGGACATAATCTAAACAACTGTCCATTATCTGAGCATCCACACGTCGAGTTGGCCTCAAATAACCTAAAACAAGTGAAAACCCTAAAGATCAACGTGACTGTATGACTCTTGTTTCTGTGAATCTAAATGTGGCTGATTTTGATTTAAAAACCAGAGATGTGCATCAGATTTTTAAGTTTGGATCCGAAACCTGGAGCGTCTTGGTGAGTGTTGTCAGCTGAAAAACTGGTTCATGCATTTGTCACGTCTAGACTGGACTGTTACAATGATTTGTTATCTGGGTGCACAAATACTAATTTAAAAAGTCTTCAGTTGATTGAAAATGCTGCTGCCAGAGTTTTAAGAACAGTTAGTAGGAGAAATCTTATCTCTCCAGTTTTGGCTTCTCTCCATTGGCTCCCTGTCAAATTCAGAATATAATTAAAAATATTACTTCTAACCTGCAAAGCTCTCAATAACCTAGCTCCATCTTATATTACAGATCTTATTGTTCTATATTTTCCCAACAGACCGATTCGTTCTCAGACTGCAGGTTTCCTTTTGGTTCCTAGAGTTTCCAAAAATAGAATGGGAGGCAGAGCTTTCAGTTATCAGGCTCCTCTCTTGTGGAACAAATTTCTAATTTCAGTCCGCGAAGCTGACACATTGTCCAGTTTTAAGACTTTCCTTTTTGATAAATCCTATAGTTAGGGTTGGCTTGAGTTTCCTGAGCTATTCCTTAGTTATGCAGCTATAGTTAAGACTGCTGGAGGACAAATTGACCTAATTCCCTCAAATGAATAGTTACAAATGAATACAAGTGAATAGATTGTATTTGTAATTGTTTTGATCATAATATGTTATTTTTTGTTTCTTTGTTTCTTCCTAGAGATAGACCTGCTCGCCTCCATTCTGGACCTACCATTCTGGGTCCATTTCTCCTTCCTGTCTTCTCAAACCCAGCTGGTCAAAGCAGATGACCGCTTGTCCTGAATCGGGTTCTGCTGGAGATTTCTTCCTGTTATGAGAGAGTTTTTCCTTTCCACTGTTGCCTTTGTGCTTGCTCAGAATAGGAAACTGTGACGAAATGATGACTCAACGCAATCTGGCAGCTTCCGATAACTTTCCTTATGGGCGTTTATAATGCATGTGAATGTTTCTGTTCAGTGCCCTGGCACTATATAAATAAACTGAATTGAATTGTCATTTATTGCTGAACAGGATAACAAACTTTATCTCTGGCATGAATTATGGTTATACTGATGGACAGTTGAGTTGTACTGATATTTGCACACTGGTCTACATTTAATTTCTCTTATTAGAACCAAATGTTTCCTAAACCAAAACTGTTTTTGCTCAAATACAAAACAAAAAGGTAAACATTAGCAAAAACATTTTTTTTTAAGTGTTGTATTGTTATGTGTGTGACGTAAATGGAAAGCTTTCTAGACTGGTCTGAGCCTCTGGTAAATCTCTTTCAGGGTCTCACTCCTGCAGAAGTGACATTTCAAAACAACTTGTTGAATGGAGCCAGGTGAGAGATTCCAACACCTTGCATAATGAACCAAAGAGCAGCTTGTATTTTCACAGTTAATGTGCAAATTTGAACATCGCTTAAAAAAAAAAAACTGCCAAAATAGACAAATCCTTGTTTTTCTTCTATTTGTGATGTGGAACCTTTACAACTTGATATTTTAGCTATAATATTCAGAAACACAACTGAGAAACTGCAACTAAACTACAACTTGATATATTGGACTTGCTATAGGGTAAATAAAGGTTAAATAAATAAAGTTTTGATCATGCTTAGAATGATATAATGGTTATCAAAAGCCAGCTAATTTTAATTTTGTCTTGTTATTTCCATCTTTTTCTGCTTAGCATTACTTGGATTCAGTTACCCTTCTGTTCCCGCCTCTTGTGTGCCACTGTGTCAGGGAAGACATCACGATACAGGGGTGACATTTCAAGCCGACAGATTAAGGCCTCTCTCCAATTAATTTTGCTTTCCTTTCCCTGTTAAATACACAATCAGCCAAAGGCAAAATGTCACTGAAACAAACGAGGAGTCACCGTGTGGCTGACAATTACCACCAAGCACCTCAGAAATGCCAATATGTTAAAGTGGGAGCAGGGTGTGAGATGAATGAGTCCAAAAGGCAATCTCTGAGGAGCCGTGTTGCTAAATCCAGAATGAATACTATTACTCACCAGTTTTATCTAATGTTACGATGGCTGACAAGTCAATGTAAAGATTAGATGGTCCTCAAAATGTAAAGGTGTGGAAAAATAAATTGTAGTACCTCGCTACTTCGCAGTTCTTTTATAGCGCACTCGCTCTATTGCGGTTTTTCAAAATAAGATTGGACATGACACAACTGGCTGAGCAGCCCACACTGCAGGACAAACTTCCTGCTGCAGCTGATCAGCTGTTCACCGTGCAGAGCGGAGGTGGGCGTGGCCAACAGCGCTTGCGGGTGGCAAAGAACAGACGAGGCAGGGAGCTGAAATTATAACACTTTGTGCTCTTTTTGAGCATTTAGAGTTTCAAAACATTGTTTAGAATATTGCAAGAGTGTGGTTGGAAAGTCGTCGGTTGACCGACAACATCAAAATGTAGGTGGGGAAAGTTGATACAGCCACATCTGCCTCCACCCTCATCATATCAAGTCATGTCAGTACTGAGACCATCAAGCCCTCTTACCGTACTTGCCACCATACACGTCACAGCGCCGTATAAGTCGCATCTATTATACATCACCGCTGACGCGTCTCGTTTGTTATGCTGCCCCGCTGACCACCCGTATATATGGGTTGGTGTTGTGCCAAAAATTGATTGGCTGCCAACAGCGGCCACGGGAGCATGCACAGGAGGACTTTAACAAGAATTTAATAAGATTAACACCTAAAATATATATACAGGTATTTGTTTGTTCAACATCATAAGAAAGGTGTGTCTCAGTTAAACTTTTCCTTAATAAAATGCACTGTAATGGTCAAATGAGCTGCATTTTGCCTGGGCTGATTTGACGTTTGCTCCAGGAGTTCCGGAGCAAGACGAAGGTGGTTTTGTATGGCAAGCCAAGTGGCTCATTAATAGCCACTTTAACCTATTAATGACACTTGGCTTGCCATATTACTTGATCACCTTCTAGTGGCTGAAAATGGTAGTGTTCAATATTTTCCATGTCAGAATGAATTAAATTGTCAGATCTCAGCCAAAAATTGGGTTATAAATATGGAGGGATAAATACGTCGCTCTGTTGTATAAGTCACAGGGCATGCAAATTTATGCAAAAAGGTGCAACATATACAGCGAAAAATACGGTAGGTTGTTTATGTACATAAACTGAAATACTGGTCTTAATCTATGGTAAACAACCCCAGAAATAATACACTGATGCAGTTTTACAGGTAATTTCAAGCATGCAGCTCATTTGTTTAACTGTGATTTTATATTCCACCTCTATCGCTCATACGGCTACACTTCAAATAGTATTTAAAGCTCAATAGAGTTTGAAGGGCGAGAACACAGGCAGATGGAAAAATCATGTGAACATCAGTTATATCTGCCAGCTAATTAAAAAAAAAAAGCCAAATTGAAACATTTGGGAGAGAACAGGAAAGAAAACACAGATTAGGCGGTGCTTATTTTGTCCACAGGTGACCTGATGTGGAGAAGCATAGACCGTGTTGAAAGGAAACCAAATCTACTTCCGCAAGAGCAAACCCACGTTGAGACTGATCAGGATTTCAAGCTGCTCCTTTTGGATAGTGATTTACTTGGAACCCAGTGAGTCCATCTGTTGCTCTTGCTCTGAGCCGTGATATGCTCCCTGCCATATCTCTCTGCGATCTCGCAGGGGGTGTTAAGCCAAAGCAGGGTGAAATGCACCCACCTGTCCTCTCACACCCAGAGAGAGAACAGAAACACAAACAAAACAAAAAAACTATCTGGGTTAATGGACTACATCCTGTTTGCTGGGTTGATGAAACAAAATCTCCTAGCTCCACCGGTTCCATTTCATTGACCTTGCTTTGCCAAACTGCTCATATTTTGATGTCTGACTTTATCTATTTTCAGTATCAATTGTTTGCATAAATACTAAATGGATGGCTTTTTACTTTAAGGAAATGATGTGAAATTGGGACAAATCATACATGTGATGATTCAGATTTTTTTAAATAGGTTTCGGTGGAAAAAAAGGTAAAATGAGGCCTAGTCAAGACAAAATGCAGTGTTCTTTTCCAAAAGTATAATTTTATTTTAGATTAAAAAAATCTTCTTATTCAGTACAATTTCCAGAAATATCTTAATTCACCTGGATGCTGTAAGAACTATGCCAGGCCTGTGTGTGAAGTTGTAAGGCTTCCATGTAAATAAACCTAAAACAGGAAAGAAAAACAGGGAATGCATAAAAGGTTGCATGCTGGGTACAAAATCTAAATACAAAAAAAAAGTAAAATGGGGACAGTGGGGGGTATGTAGTAGGCTAGTGGAGCTATGACATCCTCATTTTTGAAAGATTGCCTTTTGGCTGCCTATACAAAAACACAATTTGATGGTTAGAAGTTCAGCTACAAGAGACTCGGAATATAGCTGTTGCTGTGGAGATGTTTCAGGCGTCTGGTAAAGATGGCCCGTTAACTTCCCCCTAGGAAGGTTTTCAGGCATGTCCAACTGGGTGGAGACCCCCGGGAAAACTCAGGATACGTTGAAGAGACAATGTCTCTCTGCAGGCCTAGGAACTTCCCTGAAGAGCTGGAAGAGATTGATGTTGAAAGAGATGTTTGGACATCCCTGTTCAAGCTGCTGCCCATGCAATCTGACTCTGGAACATGCAAAATATGGATGGACGGACATTTTTCCATTGTTATGCAATGAAACCCTCAATTATTGGATAATTTCCTTGTTCACTCACCCTTATAAATTAAATACATTCTGTTTCCACAGTCCATAAATACCAAATTACCCAATGCTTACTTGGTCTAGCACTCAGGGAAAGAATATGCTTTTTATCATTACTGCAGCTGTTGACGAGTAAACAAACTTATCTACGTAGAGATGTTCAATGTTTTCATTCATATCTTCCAGAGACCTTGAGCCCTTGTTTACTCTCTCAGGCACTTTGTTGTTTCTTCTACCCTTTTCTCCCAAAGTAGCACTATGAAGAGGATAATTTCATATAGTTCTAACAAAAATGTTTTGGCATGTTGGTTCTATTCACTCATTCCTACCCTTGTACAGCAATCCATATCCATCCATCTATATATATCCATATCTATCCATATCTATCTATCTACATATCTATCTATCTATCTATATATATATCCATGTATATCCATATCTATCTATCTATCTACATATCTACATATCTACCTATCTACCTATCTACCTATCTCCATCTATCTATCTATATATACATATATATACATATCCATATATCTATAGATCGATAGATTGATAGACTTTCTATATTCCATATGCACACTTTTTTTTATTCAATATGTGTTTGCTTTTCTGTACAACACCACACAGATGAGTACTGGGAACATACAAGAGGTCAGTGTTCAGCTCAAGGACACTTCCATCACAAAGCAGGACTGGGGATCACACTATCAATCTTGTGATTGGAAGATGATCACTGTACTACTGGGCCATGGCTGTCGTTAACCAGAAAACAAGTGATAAAAATGTTTGGCTACTCTCTGTCTGTGATGCTCTGTGTCTGGACTGGACTGGGACGGGGGTGAAAACAGAATAAGACAGAAAAAGAGATGAGATTTGTGATCTCATCTTTTCACCCAGGGCCTTTCTCCAAAGCAGCTTTTCGCTGTTGTCAATCATCTCCATGGAGACACCTTAAAACTCTGATGGATGGGAGGATCTGATGCATTTCAAACGTGCTTGTGATCCACTCTTAGAGAAACCATGAATGAAGGCCAGTCACCTTGTGCTGGGTCTGATTACATCCTCAAGGCAAGGGAACCTTTGGACCTCTAGTTTGAGCAGGATAGTGCTAATCATCAATGACAACACAAGAAAACCTTTTTAAAAAAGCTTATTTTCCCTGTACTTGAATTTCAGCAATACTGGGGAAAATGCCATGGTGCTAACACTGGTGAAATAAAAACTTTTTTTTTTGCCAGTATTATCAAGAAAGGCTTTTCTCTATTCATTTACGTTTCCATGAAATTCAATTGTCTTTACTTCCTTGCTATAATGTAACATGTACATAAGTAAACAAAACTTAAGGGATGTTTGAGTGTTCTTCTCTGCCTGACTCATTAAATACACTAACGCTTGGGTTTTTTTTAGCTGCAAAGTGAATTTTATCGTTCAGATCTAATAATGGGTCCAGCACAAATGAGAAAAAATGCCATTTTGATTTCTTGTCCAACTCTATACGGACAATAATTTCTATTGTACACTTACATACAGTATGAAAAACAGAATAAAAAATGATAAACGTATTAAGACATGATCAGTCAGTTTTTTGTGTCCGCTGACACATTTTTACTAGATTTTTCTCTTGCAACAGGTTTTTAATTTGCATTTTCTGCAAGATTTTTGTTTTTAGATGAAACTGCAATACAGTTGGTATTTGAGTATGTTTTATGTATTTGCAATGTAATTTAATGGCAAATGTTTGGTCTATTTGCCAGTCTTTTGTGCTTGAATATGCTTTTAGCTGCACTACATGAAGTTCTTTTGGGAAGCATAATGATGGGTCAAAGTTTCCTAAAAGGGATGTTGTTCAAAACAGAACCGCAGCTCAGTAATAGTGCTATCTCACATTTCCTATCCACTTTTTGTGACTCATCCCTTTTGAAATATACACAAAAGTGTTTGTTACAAATGGACTCCAAACGCTTATGAGCAATTTCTTATTTGGGTTTTGTTCTTGCACTTTCAAAATTTCATATAAACACATTTGAGTGTGGATTTTTTGGGGGGGGTATTTTTATTTTATTAATTTCAATTTAATGTGCAATAATCCCGCAATTTATGGTTTCAATTTGATTGGCATTTTATCGAATGTTTAACAACACTTGATTCAGATTGGGTATGTCAATGCAATCACATAAAAAAAATGATTAAAATTTTAAAAAAAAATTCTACCAACAAAATGGTTTTATCTGCTCACTTTTGTTCATAGGGCACCTTTCTCAGCCGTGTGCCCATATCTCAGCTACAAGCAACACCATTTGTAAGCTGTAATTACAATTTTCAGCTACAGTGAGTTTCTGTTGCCATAGTGACCTATTTTACTCCGATATCAATTAAATTGCATTGGACCTTTAAGACATTATTATTTATGGCTTATAATTATTCTTAAGAAAGTCATGCATCATTTAAAAAAAATCAAACAGGTTTCAAGCCAAAGGTTTTTAATGCATTCATCATTGTTTGGTTGAAGGGTCGTATAGATTAAAAGTAGTTTTAGGGCTTTCTGCTCCATCATCTTTAAATTTTCATTTAGGCAGCACTGATTTCTGTTCAGGGCTAGATAGTGCTATTTATTATAAGGACTGCAAAACACCAAAGATGCTTGTTGCACTCTTCTTTTCAGGTATATATATATATATTACCATTGTGCCTTTTGTTAAATGTTTTATTGTAATTTGGTTCACCTTTAGATAAAATATGGTATAAATTTTCCTGAGGCACAGGAGAATCAGCACCTCCAAATCTGAGGCCGTGGTCCTCAGAAGGAAAAAGGGTGGATTGTTCTCTTCTGGTCGTAGGTGAGGTTCTACCTCAAGAGGAGGAGTTCAAGTATCTCGGGGTTTTGTTCACGAGTGAGGGAAGAATGGAGCGTGAGATTGACAGACGGATTGGTGCAGCGTCTCCAATGTTGTGGACTCCGGGCCAGTCCAGTGTGGTGAAGAGGGAGCTGAGCTGTAAGGCAAAGCTCTTTGTTTACCGGTCAGTCTACGTTCCCAACCTCACCTATGGCCACGAACTCGGAGTAGTGACCAAAAGAATGAGATACAGGCGGTTGAAGTGAGTTTCCTCTGCAGGGTAGCTGGACTCTCCCTTAGAGACATGGTGAGAAGTTCAGTTATCCGAAAGAGACTTGAGTAGAACCGTTGCTCCTCCACATCGATAGGAGCCAGTTGCACTGGTTCATGCATCTGGGCGCCTCCCTAGAGAGGTGCTTCGGGCATGTCCGACTGGAAGGAGACCTCGGGGAAGACCCAGGACATTTCTCAGTTGGCCTGGGAACACCTTGGGGTCCCCCCAGAAGAGGTGGCTGTGGAAAGAGACATCTGCTGCCCCCGCCACCTGACTTCAGAACAAGCAGAAGATGATGGATTTAACTGAGGCAATCTAGACATCTTCAAAACTCTCTAGTCCCTTTACAATTTAGATGGCTGAGGCATAAACATCATGAAACTGACAATCTATGTAAACTTGACATTTGAAAGAGACTCTTGTGTTTCATTTTATTAAGGTTAGAAGTCACATGTAACACTTGGAGGTTAATCACATTTGTGATTTTTGTTCAGTTTTAGCATTTTATTATTATTATTATTATTAGCAATATAAGGATTCAGTCACCGCACTGTAAATATAATTTGAATAATCCATTTATTGGAAAGTTTGACTAATCAGAAGGTTCTCCACTCATTGCTCCAACGCAGAGTTAAAAAATGACCACGTAGAAGCTGTAGACGCCAAAAGGTTTTTGGTTTTCAGGAAGAAAAAAAAAAAAAAACTTCCTCTAATAAATTGAAGAACTGTGAAATGGTTCTTTTTGTGTAACAACAACAACAACAAAACCAACATATATTGATAAGGCGCATTCTTGAGGCTTTGCAATAAAAGAAAAACCCAGAAAAAGACAATATTCTACGTCGACCACAGAACAGCCTGGTTTCATCTGAACAGAGATACAGGAGTTTCTGCTGCTGAACCTCCACATCTCACCAGGTTCTTTCCTGAGGCCATCAGAAAACTGAATGTATCCTTCACACTCCGCTGTGGAGGAAACAACTGTTTTATATTTGTGGCTTGATTGTTTGTTCATCCGTGTGTGACTTGCTTTTATTTTGTGTGTGCAGGGACGGCATCTGTAGTTTTCTGATATGATCTTGATACGTGTAAAAGAACACTAGTGTCAACAAGTCTGAGCTTTAACAACATGTCACAAAACCTAATGTGGACTTTAAAAAAACTTCTTCGTAACAACAAACTTTACAAGGTCTTGTGGAATGAGTCCAGTAAATGTCGTCTTTCGTACAGTTTATTCACTGAGAGGCATTAATCAATCAAACAAGCTGTTGTGATAAAAATGTAGGAAATATCATAACAAGGGTAAATGGGATTGTTTGCCTGAGTAAAAATAATGGTTCTGGTTTCAATGAAAAATTACAGGTCCCCTAATGGTAGATTCAAACCCAAAATAAAGTCTTATTTGGACTGAGACTTAAATTTCAGGAAAAAAAAAAAAAGTTTTTCTAAAATGCTTTCCAGTATTTACACCAGTTAGCATTTACAAAGTCAACGTTTCTTTGTTTGTCATACACATCACATGTGGTGGAACGAAATTGTGTACACAGGGTCACAGTTACATCCAATAAAAAGTATAAAATGTAAAGGAAAAACAGTAATAAAGATCTAAGATAAGAACTAAGAAAAACGTTAACTAAAAATATGCTAAGCACTAGTAGTATAAAAAGTAGGGATGCACGATATTAATCGGCATGGTAACAGCCAAAATTAGCGTTAAATTTTAATATCGGGCATTAAATTAAAATAAAGTCGCCAATATTAAAAGGCGCCGTTTTTGTCTGCAGCGGCTACCCGAGCTCACAGCAAAGAGTACAGTTCAAAATGTCGGCGCTGTGGAAGTTTTATTTTTCGTTGGCGAGGATGTCGGATTCCGAAGATTTATGGACTTTGTTGAGCCTCGCTACATCGTCCCCAGTCTGAGATGTTTTTCCAACGCAACGTTACCAGAGTTACAAGCCGTCATTTCCGACGTCGTTGAGAAGCTAATAGCCGATAGCACAACTTGGGTGAGTTTTACCACAGACATTTGGACGTCGTGTTAGCCCCGTTAGCATGATTAGTCTTACGGCACAATGGATAGACAAAAACTTTGAACTTAAAAGGCTGTCCTTGATGCACAGGAGTGCAGAGGATCCCACACTGCAGCTATGAACCTGAACAAGCCTCCACAAGTGAAAGCATCGCAGGTGACTAATGCTAATAAATAACATTTAACACTTTTCATTTAATATAAGTTAAAGTGCTATACATATCATATGGTTGTTACTGAATATATGTCACCAGCTCTTACACAATTTTTGTAGCAAATAAGCCTAAATAAGAGGGCTATGTTATGACAAAAGAGCGTTTAAACAATATTGGTATCTGTTACCGGCCAAATAAGTTTTAACATATCGGCATATCGAGTATTGGCCAAAAATCCAATATCGTGCATCCCTAAAAAACAATTTGTCGAACTGCAGCACAAACATGAGTCTGTGTGAGCAGATGAGGACGAACGACCACAGCAACATGAAACAAATCAGCAGCATGAGATCAGGAGAATGGATAATCAGCAGCATGGATAATCAGCAGCACATATCAAGTGGCATTACAGTGATTTATTTCACGGTGATGATCCTGGTTAGGGATTCATGAGTCCAACAGCCTCAGGGTCTAACATCAGGTGGTACAAATTTTTTACAATTTGCAGAAATTCAGTTTAAGCAGATCAGCTTTTCTAGCATTTACGGTAATTCGTTATGTGATTTTACACCTAAAAATGAATTACCATTTTTACAGTTTATGGTAATTCACTTTAGGCAAGTTTTTTTTTTTTTCTGCATTTACAGAAAAATCATTCTAGGCAGTGCAGCTTTTTGCATAATTAAGATACATGCATCCGTCTTAAGTGGTGCATCTTTTCTCGTATTTATAGCGCTTCTTGTGTCTGGCTTACAGTTTCTGCTTCTTTCTGCAGTGAAGAAGCTGCCAGCGCACAGAGAGGTACCAGCCTAAAAAGACAATCTGGTGAGTCATGAAAACTAGCATAGCTTTCACAAAATGAGACCACTGGTGTAAACACTTACACATGCTCTAACAGTGAAGGGGAGAGTAAATGATTTTCTGTTGGGCATAAACCATCAAAGATGCCCTTTTCTCCCTCTCATGAACAACTGGGTTACTTGTATTCTCACCTTCCAGCAAACAAACAATGCAGAAGTTTCCTTAAAGCTTGATAAGTGTCTCAGGGTCAGTGGGACCGGGCAAAGGAAATACACCTGGCGTATCATTAGCGTTCCAATGGTCCTCCACAGGATTAAACAGACTGCTTTCACTGCATTTTCACTGCCTAGACCAACTTTAACAAGGAGCTCTGTTCCGCACCCACGGGACGCTGGCGGAGAATTCAATATAGCCCCTCACCTGTTCTGAATTATGGTGTGAAGCTAAAGTTCTGTCTTTTGGCTGAAGGTTTTAGCTGCACTTACATTGTCAGCATAATTCACTATCATTTTAAAAAGGCACTTTAATGGGGCTTCCGAGGCCAATTCTGAAGATTGCTTTCTTTCAGTCTTCTACAAAGACAAAAAGGTGGGCATGTGGTCTCAAAGAATATTAAGCATTTATCCTTTAGGGAAAAGAAACTTGCATCTTTTGGTTCTACTTGCTGTCTACGCTCTTGGTTGGCATCGATGGAGGCGGTTTGTTGGCTTTTCTGGAACAAATAGTGACTGGAAGCACAGACCGTTTATTTTAGTCCGTTTCCAGATAGAATAAATACTTACAGCTGTATGCTTGTATAAACTGTGACAAAATATTTGAATAATCGGGATTAGGTTTGGGTTCATGTGAAATTGTCTCGGTGCTGTTTGGTTCACGGTCCAAGCTATCCATGTGAAACTCTGACGTAGACCAGAAGATGCTAATTAAAAGCCTGGCTTTCCTTTTACCCGCCACCTTTCATGCCAGAATTTCGAACTTGGGTCATATTATGTTGAGAAATGGCAGAGTTAAGTATTCTGAGCAATTCATGAAACAACATTAAACATAAGCTTATTCCATATTGCAATATCTTGCATGATCTCTTAGAACTTGGTGTATGGTGTGACTCATTGTCTCTTGCCACCACTCCACACTTAGCTTGATATTTGTAAAATTAACAGCCATTTTGTATATTCTAAGCTTGATTAGTTGTGGTGGCTGAATCCAATTCTGGTTTCGTATTCAACTAAACAGCAGGGGGCCACAGTTACTGAATGCCAAGAGCTCAGGGGCCGGACATCCAGCAGTTATTGTCATTAAGTATTTACGATTTAAAATTGAGCTTAAATTTAAAAATGAACCCATTGGTGGGCCGAACTGAGCACACCCATGGGCCTGATTTGGTCCCTAGACCACCAGTTGAATAACCCTGGCCTAGCGGTTTATCAGGTTTTAACCAAAGATGTTGCAAAATGTGTTGTGTTTGAAGTATGTCGTAAGAACAACGCTCCGCTACTACACCACATTTTAGCTACATTTCTGTTAAACTGCTTGAGTTATAGCTATTTTTTTAATTATTTTCTAAGGTCTGTTGGCTGTGGCTGCCATCTTTAATTAATTTGACCTCTAAAATTCACGTGTATATCAAAACTTAATGATTATTTTTTTATATTCATTTAAAATCTGTTCAGTGTCACCATTCTCTAAAGGGCACAAGGAGTCCAAGAGCAGATTACACAGCGAGCACAGCCGATAGCTTTCTCAAACAAAGCACTGGATTTACGGGATTATATCATCGGCCTCAGATGACTAACTTGTCTTGAGGAATCTGTGAGACCAACTAGGAAAACCAAAACATGACATTGACACAGGAGTTAAACTACCTAGTGTAGACAATGCTGCTGCACCTGAACTGAACACCATAAATAGCTGATAGACATAATTACAAAGTAGGAGCACCTGGGGAGAGAAAGCAGGAACAGGTGAGCAGCATCAAACCCATCCCTCACGTTCAGAAATCTTAGCTTGCTGTCAACAAGCATCAACATGTGACACCATCCCAAACCACTGAATGGTTCGATTGGTGATCGTTAACGGCTGGTCTGAAACTCCCATTTTAGGATCAAAACAGAAATGTTTTGTGTAAGACGTGAAACTTTATTGAGAAACAAAAAAATAAGTCTGGTTGCCTTTTCATCTTCAGCTGACTTTGTTGTATTTGTTCCCCTTTTTGCACATTTCTGTTTTCAGCTGTTAAAGACAAACTGAAAATGATCATTTTAGGTCACAACTCTTCCATTGCCAACAACTTTTCCTCCCATTTTTGGATTTAAAAACAAAAAAACCCCCATCCTTTTATATTTATCCTGATTCATGCTCAATAATCCGGGTAGAAAAACCCAACAAAGTTAAGTCAGGTCCTCTGGACGGTTTCTTTTTGTTGAAGTTGTTCGTCTTTCATCCAAAAGACTTCATCAGTCCGAAGAGCTGCAACAAACTCAGTCTTATAAATAGCACCTTCTCGTAGTGGGTCAGCCAGTTTGATGGTGCTCAGGTGGTTTCTGTAGTCCACCCTCTCCCCCGTCCGGCTCGTTTGAGACAGTCATGGAGAACATGGTTCAATAGCACCTACACTATGTGAAGGTAACAAACAACAAATTGAGTGCTGTTTAAGTGCTATCCGGACTAATGAAGTCTTTTGAATGAATGACGAAACGTTTCAACACAAAGAAACTGCCCGGAGGACCTGCCTTTAGCAGAATGATGGCTCAGTGGTTAGCACTGTTGCCTCACAGCAAAACGGTCCTGGGTTCAATCCCCGGTTGGACATGGGTCTTTCTGTGTGGAGTTTGCATGTTCTTCTTGTGCTTGCGTGGGTTTTCTCCGGGTACTCCGGTTTCCTCCCACAGACCAAAACATGCATGTTAGGCTGCCTTCAGGCCCAGGCCTCCTTTGCAAGAGAGATCTGTCAATGGGATTAGCCTGGTTAAATAAAGGTTAATTAAAATATTAATAATAATAATTTTGTTGGATTTTTCTACCTGGATTATTGAATGAATCAGGATATGTTGAACCACTTTGGCCATGGCTGCCTCAAACGAGTCAGACGGGGAGAGGGTGGACTAAAGAAACCATCTTAGCACCATCAGACTGGTTGACCCACTATGTCACATGTGTCAAACTCAAGGTCCTGGGGGCCAAATGTGGCCTTCGTTGGCATCTTATCTGGCCCCCAAGATGATATGCTAAACGTAAAATACTTTTATTACTTGAATATTTTCAGTAATCTTTGATTATGATGTCGAATGTGCAGCAGGGAACGTCAAACGTGATCAATCAAACTCTTGTTGAGGAACCAGCAACAAAATAAAGATGTTGGGTATCTGAGTTGAGTTAATGTAGATTCTGAAATTGGTCCTTACTTTGAAAAAGGGTTTAATTTTGGCCCCCGTATGTAAATGAGTTTGACACCCATGGTGCTATTTATAAGACTGAGTTTGTTGTGGCTCCTCGGACGGATGAAGTCATCTGGATGAAAGATGAAACGTTTGAACAAAAAGAAACCGTCCAGCAGACCTGACTTAACTTTATTAGCTCCTGTTTTATTGTTTTTTTTAATATATTGACCAAATACATTTAGATCCTATCCATATGGTGATTGTACATCACCTACAAAAAGTGATTTTTAAATTGCTGAATATCATTTGTGATTCCCCAAAGAAACATGTATTCAACAACTGACGATGGATTTCATTTACAAATAAATATTTCATTAGATGCTTGAGGCTGAAAAGGTAAAAAACTTTGTTTTTTATTTTTTGTTTCCTGACATGATCAAATGAATCTGTGCATGTGCTGAATAAAAAATACAAACATTTGCTTGTTCTTGATGCTTTACGTGGTTAATCGTTGCAAATTGAAGGTGAACATGGATCAAATATTTGCATCAAAGGGGGTTGTTTTGGGATGTTTGTGGAAATATGGTTTATTTGATGTTTATTTTATGCAGCCAAAAGGTAAATGTTCTGAAAAAGTGAACAAATTTGTGTCCTCTTTCCGTGTTTTACAGCCAATATAAATGACATCAGGGAAAAGTTAACCACAAGCAATATTATTGCTTTAGTCTGCATCATTGCTGCCAATATGGGTCTTGTGGGATGAAAGTATTATGGTATATGTCATATTATATTTCTACCTCTGGATCAAAATAAACAGAACTGCTTTGTTCACTTCCCTTTAAGCTGCCCTTCAGGGGACTATTGCTAAATTAAAGCTGTGGAAATGCCACATCTTGTTGTTTTTTGCACAAATCTTCTGTGAAATGCAGCATTTCCATGTTTTTATAAAAATCAAAGACGGGGCAAAGGTAGTGAACATTTTTTTTTTCTTCTAAGAGCAATGTGCTGTCATGTTTTTGCTTGAATAACCTGCATTTTTTATCAATACTTAAAAAAATAATAATTTATTGTCGCTGCCATCCAACAAAGGTAGGAATGTTTTGCTCATGTCTGTGTGTGTGTTAGCAAAATATCTCATGAACCAGTAAACAGGTCTTGATGAACGTCTCAGAAAGATGTGAGTCTACAATTGATTAACATTTGGAGTTATCTCAGTTTAAGATGGCCGCCATAGCTAATTTTCATTTGCCATCACAAAATTGCTTTAACGCTGTTTTACACATACCGAGCTAAAATTTGTTGTGGTAGTAGCTGAGAGTCATGCTCAACACAAAATCCAGATGCTACACATTGGGCAACTTCTTTAAAACCTCCAATAAAGTTCAGTCAGGTCATCTGGATGGTTTCTAGTATTGTTGAGACGTTTCGTTCTTCATCCAAAGGACTTCATCAATACGAGGAGCCACAAACAAACTGAGTCCCACAAGCAGCGCACTCCTGTCCAGATGACCGTTGGATTTTTTACCTGGATTATTGAGCATGAACTTTAATCTTTTTAAAACCTGTTGACATCAATACTTGCTGCCATTTAGCAAAATATCTCATGAACCACCAGACAAATTTAAATAAACCTTTATGAAGTTGTTAATCACTTGTTTTTCTACACCTATGCTATTTAAGATGGCCACCATACATAACCGACATTAGTCAACACAAAAGCGTTTTTACTTCATTCCGTCATTCGTCGCTGAGAAATTTGAATGATGAATGTTTGTCGTTTTCAAGATGAGTGTTTTTCTGGACTGGAATTGAACAGGGAATGCAAGAAAACCTGAAAGTTTTTGGTGCAATATTCAAGTGATTAGGAGTTGCACTGTATATAAAAAGAGACGGTTTTATTTTCTTCTTCTTGTCTGAGGCAGCGCGACGGATCCTGGCGAGTGGAGGGAGCAATTTTATCCACCAGCAGGTGCAGTGATGGAGCCAGGGCAGGGGTCTGCACCTTTACCGTCAGAGCCATTTCTGCCCCTTGGTTCACTAAATTAAGTGTCTGGAGCCACAACAACATGGGACAACTCTGATCATCAACTGGTGGCCCGTGGACCACTTGAAGTTTGCTGGAGGGGCGTTTATGGCCAGTAGACTTTTTAAAACTAAAAATACCTAAATGTTGTTTGTTTTTTTAACATTTAATATTTGTACATTTTAAGACAAAGGCAAAGACCAGATTCTTGTAAAGAAAGAAAAGAAAATATAGATTTTAACAATTTTGTAAAATTTTCAACAATGAACTATGCAGGCTTATGATTTTATTTTCTTATTGTGGAAAAAAAATAAGTATCCTATTTGAAGAGATGAAGCAGAACTCTTTGTATTGTTCTACTGTTCACATATTTGTAAATAAAATGACAAGAAGGCTGTTAAAATGACCCTTTTTTTAATCTTTGCATTAGAACCAATAAAATACAGTGTTGTTAGTTTTGTCAAAGCTTGAAAGAGCTGCTGTAGATGGAGCAAAAATCACTTGTGGTTCCAGAGCCGTAGGTTGCAGACCCCTGAGGGGGTGTCCAATGGTGGCCTTGGCCCCCATAGATTTATCGGCCACCCCAACCGATCATGTGAAGAAAATACACTTCAGCAATATTAAAACTAGAGATCATAGCTTCAAATGATTGGGGTGGCTGGTTTACACGCACATACAAAAATTGTGTGTATATATATATATATATATATACATACAACACACAACCTATCAGTGGTGTCTTCTTACACATCAAAATGAACGTTGGTACCTCTCTTACTTTTCAAGTTATGATACTCTCATCGCAGATGGATGTGACGGGACAATTACAAAATGAAAGGTGCCGGACAGTCTTTTAAGAAATGCTAGGCGTTACTTTCATTGTTCTTCCATTTTCATATTTCAGTCTTATAGATGATGCTCTTTACATGCGAGAAAGTCATGAATAAATGTGATTCATTTCAGCTGTGATTACATGGTTTTTCTACTTTTGATTGTCTTGAAATCTGTTTTTTATTTTTTTCATATGTTTTCATTGGTTTTATTTTTCTCTCAGGGCCGTTATCTGGAATCACATTACCATGCTGCTGTGATCACGCAGCCGTCTGGTTTGTGGTTTGCTTCAGTTGGGTTGTGGAAAGTGACCTCTGCAGTATATTTTACTCAACCCCCCGGTGGCCCTCTGTTCCAGCTGGAGTGTGCTGTCTGTGTGGCAGATGCCACATTAAAAAATGCTTCCTCTGCCATCGATGTGCCTAAAAAGTCCCTCCGCTGTCACATTGTTACTATGAACACGTCCTGGTCTGAATCTGGATGAATGTGTGCACACATTAACAGGTTTAAGTTTCCAAGACTCGTGTTTTCAGAGTTATATTTAATAAGTGGGCATGTACACTGAAATAAAGGCTCTGTAAAGTTTCTGCTGATGTTTTCCCTCGTCCCATCCAGACTGAAATGATCCATGCACCTATTGGATGTAATGGTGGGTAATTTTGTTTCAGAGCCGTTATGTTTCATCTGAGAGCTACTTCACATTAAACAATTAGATTTTATTCCATAACAATAACCTATGCTTGGGTAACATTATAGTGCCTTCAGGATACTTTTTTTTTCTGGCTGTGCTCTGACCAAAACACATTTTCAGCGCAGTACTCCATAAATTACTTCTCCTTTTCAGAAAATGTGTTTATCCATCAAAGTTATTAAAGTAGAGCATGCAGAGTCATGACTGCTGATCAAATATTTTGTAAATGCCCACCAAGCTTCATTAGGGAACTTACCTTATAAAGAAAAATCCTTGTAATATTCTAAAAAACATGCTTTACAAGTGAAAAAGTCAAAAACATCTTTGAAAACTGACACAATGTTTTTTGTGTATTTTAGTTATTGTGTTACTATTAACATGATGTTAAGTATAAACGACCCCAAGTTCGACTGATGAAGACAGAGTCAGGCGTACAAAAGTTAAGGGATTTATTTACAATGTGCAAGAAGTGGTGAGTATAATTGGAGAAGGGAACAAGTTGAAGGTTCTCTGTAGTTTTAGATCCAAGTTGACGTTTGGTCATTGCAGGTACAAGATGATGACAGGGCGACGTCACGAGGATCGAAAAGGTCTCAGAAGACACGGAGGAGCAGGACTTTAAATGTCACAAGATAATAACAAGGTTAGTCAAAGTTTCTCAAGGAACAAGTTTTACGGCTGTCCACTACCATAAGGCATCATAATGTTCCAGCGTCGGACGAACACCTGGCATGAGTTTAAATATGCAGAGCAGTCTTCCAAATCAGGTGCAGGTGTGGAGTGGTGTGTGATTGAGATGATTAGCAGCTGTGGAGAAAGTGATTGTGGCTGGAAACATAGGAATCCCACAACAATGACCATTCAAATGAAAGAGAATAAACTAAGAGAAGTTTTCTCCTGCCACAGAAGTTAGTGTGATAATAGTTATGCCTGAATGTGTGTTCCTGTATTGTGTTAACACAATATCAGATGAACCCAATGCACACATTTCATAAAAACTCATAAATGTCTCTTGAAAATGCGTTCTTGTGACTCAATGAGACTAACTATATAAAAAAAGGTTGAATGAAAATAAACTGCGTATGTATTGTATCTACAACAAATAACCTTTTGGAGTCAACCCGATTCAAGATGGCCACCACAACTGAGCAATGATACTAATTTAATGAATATTTACCACATTTTACCGACACTATTTGACTTCCAGTCACATGACCTCGATAAGACTTTGGGAAGTATTTACTGGTAAATAATTTTTTTTAATAATTTCAGTTGCGTAGGTGTTTGTTCTGTCCAGTGATTATGCTTATATTGTTATTGTGTTCATTTTGAAGGTATAATGGTTGTAACCATGAGTCAGACAGCAAAGTGTCATGGCGACTCGTGACGCTCTTGGAGTCTTAGCATGTGATGATAGCAAGCTATATTCTGTGAAACACCACCTGCTGGCTGATTCTTGTACTACAACAAGAAAGCTGCACGCAGCCGGAGCAGGCTGGGCACAGGTTCCGACGATGAATAACCAGAGCATCTTGTTTATGTACAAAATTATGATTTATCTTCTATTTAATAAGTTTAGCTTAGAGACAAGTGTGTTTTAAAGCCCAAGAATTATGATAGTAAAAAAAAAAGCTAAAATCAGCATAAAACAGCTAAACAGTAGATGAAATAGCAGAAAAAACAGAAATGTGCATAAATAAAATGAAAGGAGCATAATAAGCTGAAATTGGCAAAAAGAAGTTAGAAGAAGCACAAAAATCTTGTAGCTAAATATTTTTTTATAAAAGCTAAAGTTGCACCAATACCAAAAGTCATAGCATCGTTCTCCTGAACGAGATGAACGTATTGATATGATTTGTTGAAATAGCACAAAACGTTGTGGAACGAGAAAGATGCTGAAAAATATATGTAAGAAAAATGGATCACAATAGTCTGAATGTTTCATAAACATCCACATAAAAAAAAAAAATAATTTATGCTACTTGTATTTTTATTTTTCTCACAGTGTCAACATTTCTACTTTTAACATGTTTTCTTTCCTTCTCGTTCATTGTTGACCCTTTAAAAAAGTGCGCGGTGAGACCAGGCAGCAATAAAGGCCTACTTTGCACTTTCCTGTTCTTGTGTGTCATGAATGGTGTCCTCAATAAGTGTTATGTGTCAGTAATAGTCAGTCATCCCCCATTACGAGCCGAGGACCTGACTAACGGCCGGCGAAACCATGCAGTTTGATTACGCATGCCCCTGCAGTTCAAAACAGATGCTCTTCACCAGCTCTGGCAGCATGGAAGAGCCTTAGGCAGGCAGCTATTTTGGGTAAATTAGTAAAGACAACAGTTGCTCCCCAGGTTGATGCTGCCACGCTGAGGTGCAGTGCAAGGCGACAGAGTGGAAAACACAGACTCAACCTGGGCAGCACAGCCCTGCAGGCGTTTGTCATTTGGAAGCACTCCAGCTGACAGGTGGCTACTGTGGTCGACTGCTCCCCATGCACCTTATCCAGGTAATTAGCCATTCAGCTCAGGCGCGCAGGACAAGAGAGCAGTTATGACAGAAATGTGTATAATGAAGACAGTCTTCCTGTTGACACATTTCATGTGTACTGTTTTTATCTGTGTGTCAGTGTACATTTTGTTAGAAGGCATCTGCCTCTGCTTGATAAAGCTGCAGCCCCAGCAAAAACAACATTTAAATCCATATCGCTCATGTTTTATTTACATTTAATTATTTACAATAGATTTTCTATCGCAGTGTCATCTCAAAGACAGGAAATAAAGTTGTGTGCATCTGTTTGAGTCAAAGCTCATAAATTGTGTTATGTTCAGTCTCATGCAATTACGTGAGATTTTACAAGATGTGTTGCTGCTCAAAGGATGTGTTGAGGATTACTCTCGGCTACTCCCACATCAAATGAGCTCAATCGTTGTAAAATTGTCCAAGTTTTAGCTACTTTTGAGTTAGCTACGATCCATAAGCTATGAATGCCATATTTAGCTGAGTTGACTTCAAATGTTAATGACTTGTAGATGTACACTCAGTGGTTACTTCCTAATATTCTGTTCAGCAGTTCATGAGATATTTTGCTTATGGGACTGAAAACTTTTAAATAAATGAATTACATAAAATAAAATGTTAAATGGCTTCAAACACCTGTAAGTTCATAGCATAAACCAACAGGCATGTTCCTGTTTTTAGTATTTTACATCACTTTATAATGTAGCTGTTTTTGTTTCTTATATATATATATATATATATATATAATTTTCTTTAAATTTCAAATCATGTTTTTTGGTGATTGTCTACTGTTGTACTGATAAATATCTCCTGGAGGTTAAACTATATCTTGGCTGCAAGTATCAAGCTGAGAAATCCTTCGTTTTCTACAACTGATAGTGGTTGGTCATTAATTATGATGAAGTTTAGCAACTTTTCGGTAAACATTCGAGCTCCGGGGCTTCAGCGATGTGTTTTTCTTGTTCAATCCGAAGCAAGCAGCCTGATTTTGGTCAGCCGCACTCACTCTGCCCCTGCTCAGAGACGAGCAGATTGGACGCGGCTGGCCTGGGTCGAGTTGCCAGTTTCGGGATGAGCAAGAGCAGCGCCCCGCTGAAGCCACGGAGCTCGAATGTCCAGCGTAAAACCAACTTCACTGTGGTTTAATGTAGCGCTATGACTCTGCAGACATTGCACGATGCTGTCTTGTTTTCTGGTGTTTCTAGTGTAAAATACTTCCACACAGCGGACATGTTTAGATGAAAAGTTAGTTAGCCGTTAGCCACAGTGCTGCTGCGCAGTCCTCACGTTGTAGCTGGCTGCAAACTATGAACTGGATTTCCTGAATGTGAGGCGAGTATTATTACTCTGGGTTCATGAGACATGCCTCCGTTCGGGAAATCCATTCCATATTTTGAAGCCAACATGAATCATGGATCGGAAATCTGTGCAGGTTGGATCAGAAAAATCCGATACGTAAATTATGCTGGTATCGGAGGCCGATACCGGATCAGATCGGCCCCATCCCTAAAAATTATATTGCTGTCATTGAACAGGTCAAATTGTTGAGTGAAAATGAACATTTCATTTGTTTTCTCTCAAGTTTTATGTAGATAACATTGTTTTATATTCATTAGGTCTTAAACAAATTTGTAAATACAACCACATATGAGCAACTATCAAATATTTTGTGTCACTCCTGCATGTTTCCATTAAATGCAAAGTCAAACATAGATTGCATGAAACAATTTGCAACATCTAGATTCTAGAGGAATTTGGAGGTTATGAAGTGATCAGGTGCTGCTAAATAAGTTATATGAATAACTGTTCATTAGTACCGGTAAGTGTGAGCATCTTTATAAAAAGATGACATTTCAGCTGTTTTCCTTCTCTGGAGCATTCAGGTGTGGGATAACAACACCCAGGAGGACAGGCGACAGCAGTGATCTTGAAAAAGCAGTAGCTGCTACTCATTAAGAACTATAGAGGCATTTTTTACACAATCTGAGACCAGTCTTGGCAGTGAGAAATATTATTTAATATATTTAATTTGAAAAGATTCAAGACGGTGAGTTTACCTCGATGTCAGCCTCAGAGAACTGACAGGAAACTTAAGAGCTCAAATCCAGACTGAATTTGTAAGTTCAGTAGTTCCTGTCAGTAATTTCGAAAAAGGAACGGAACAAGTTTCACTTTATTGACAGGATTGTAAGGAGAAAACACTAAAATCCATGCTCAATAATCTAATAAAAGAGAAAAGTTTTGGTCTTTCAAAAAACATATTTTAGGTTAAATGCATTAGAGACACTGTTTTACTCATCTTATCAGATTTTAATTTATCTGCTTTAGGGAAATTAACTTCATACAACCGATTTCAGTTCATCAAATGTATCGATTACACCCAGTTAATCTAAATTATGATGTTTGATTGTCATTCACGTGATTCGTTACTCCAATCACCTTTTTGCCATACAGTTTAACTGGAAGTGTTCATTCATAAGTCAATATGACCTGTAAACAGTGTAAATAAACTGCTGTATCCCTTAAATCTCTGGTCTCATTCAGTTTCTTTCATGTCATTTTATGGGTTAATTGTGGTTTATGCTACTTTTTAACTACCACGGATTCAAGTTATATAATTACACAGCCAACATCCCCTGTTGAGAAATAAACATTCTATTGCAAAACATACCGAACTATCCATCCATCATATTTACCTGCTTCATTCTTTCTGGGTCACGGGGGTCACTGGTGCCCACATCCAGCAGTCACTGTGTGAGAGGCAGGGGACACCCTGGACAGGCCTCCAGTCCGTCACAGAGACACATAGAGACAAATGAGACAAACAACCATTCACTCTCTCACTCACACCTAGGGACAATTTAGAGTTACCAATCAGCCTAACATGCATGTTTTTGGTCTGTGGGAGGAAACTGGAGTACCCGGAGAAAACCCACGCAGCACGGAGAGAACATGCAAACTCCACCCAGAAAGATCCCGGGCCGGGATTTGAACCAGCAACCTTCTCGCTGAGAGGCTAAAGCTCTACCAACTGTGATGCCCAAAACATAGAACTTATTATTAAGAAGAAATGTCAGTTTTTTTAATGTTTTTTAAACCATGAACATTTCTAAGAATTAAGTCATGTATTTTATAATGTTAACTTTGTACAGCTCTGCACATGCTCTGCTTGAATTATTATTTTTTTGTTTAAAAGCTACTTTTTACTCTAAAAACTTATATCTATAGTGTCAAAAATACTGAAATACAAACTAGACGTCCTCTTTTTTCTTTGAGTTTGTTATTTTATGTTCAGAAAGCTCATTGTATTTTTCCCTAAGCTGGAAATTGAGCAACAGGAAGCTCCAGCTCATTATAATCTACTTGTTTTCCTCCCTTTTACTTTTTATTTTGTACTCATATTTAGCATATTATACTAATTATGTCTAATTGTCTAACCCTTGTAACCCTTCTAGTGCTACATGAACGGGATGACCTCTACCAGAAACCATTTAGAACCAGTGGTGGAGCCATTTTCCACAGCATTGTTTTAATAATTGCGTCTCACTTTCCTTATTAGCGGTCTGAAGTTTTGTGAAAGAGTTTCTTGTGGGTAGAAACTAAGTAGTCCACTTTCTGACTGTGCATCGCACAGGCTGAGTCGAAAGTCCTATAAATGGTCGAGTGGATAGTTGATGTTGAGTCCGTCAGCGTTGATGGGCGCTAAATGGGGAAAAGAGAACTATGTAAATGGAAACCTGGCTGGTCCTGCTCTGCTGGGAAATCAGGTGGCCATTTGAATATTCAACCCCTGGGCCAGCGCTCTAATTCCTTCCCCCTCAACATGCCACACAAGGAGAAAAGAAGTGACAAAATGGCAAAGAGCGCACAGACATGAATTTGCATTTTAATGTGCCTGTCGAAACCACTTTGGATAAGAGCTGCGAGTATGAGAGACCACCTAACCCCCGGGGTCCCCGCCAAACAACCTATAATAGTCGCCATCCAGAAAACAACATCCCTGTGTAAGAGGAAGTTGCTAATAGATAAAACTAAAATCAGAAAAGAGCTGATGAGATTTGGAGAACAAGTTTAGACTCTTCAGATGAACACGGCAGAAAGAAAACTTTCCAAATACATTTCATCACCAAAAACATAAACACCCACCATCTTGACAGAACTTTTTGTCCAATCTGTCATTCATTGACATTAATTGCAAAGGCACTCTAATTATAAAGACCGTTTTATTGCGGTTGAATTTTTCCCTCCTGGAAAATACACACAAGTTCCCGAACAACAACTTTGAGAGCTGTGAGACCATTTGAACATCGATCATTAATCTTATGCGTTTACTTACACTAGTGAAATATTTTCCCTCTCCAGATCAATAACTAAGATATAGTTTCTTTTGTCTTAGCAACTCCTAAGAGATGAGGACAACAATAAGGATAGAGCAGCGTGGGAGTAAATCTTTGTTCTGCAGCAGTCTGTTATTGCTGTTTAATGTCTTCAGTCACATTGGCAGAAGGTGAGGGGAGTATCGAACAACTTGATTAAATCTGTTCCCTTTTATCTCCTGTCGTTACAGAGTGTATCTTACCACGTACTGACAAGTGTCATGCCCTGACTGACACAAGGACACTGAGCAAGGGGCTCTCACACTTCCACCGTCAGGGACGTTCAGACAGCAGACATCCAGGCAGCAAGGCCAGACGTCATGATGCTATTGAGAAACCAGAGTCATCCTGGAGAGACACATCACATAGGCGGATTTTCTTTATCGTCGAATGGAATTCAAGGTCCTCGAGACAGTGCACTTTATTGGGGCTGTATTCTCTTTGTTTCACAAAACAGAGAGCTCCAAGTTTTTCTGCCTGTCAGTATCATTCAAGTCAAATAAATACATTTCATTGGACTATGTGGACTCAGAATATTATTTCATTTCACTTTTTGTCAAACATTTCCCCAAATTTATGACAAATTTTGACCCTGGGTCAAATCTGAATGGGATTGTTGTTGAAGTAAACAAGTGGTACACCCATGTCCCCCGTCACTGAACGATTTGAATAGTGAATGTTTGTAGTTTATAAGAGAGTTTTTCTGGAACGGCTTTGAACAGGGAATGCTTAATGTTTTTGGTGCAAGAAATTCAAGTGGGTAGGAGTTACACTGTGTATAAGAACAGAGATAGTTTTTTTCATTATTCTTTTGTTTTAGTTGTCCCAGGCAGCACAGAGTGACGAATCATGGTGAGTGGAGGGAGCAATTGTATCCACAACCAGGCGCAATGGTGGGGCCACCATAGTTAATCTTTGGCCACCCCATTTTTTGAGGAAACTAGATACTACTATACTTTTAAGAAGTTTTAAAACTGTAAAGGATAGTTTCCTGAAATAATAGGGGTGGTTGGTTTATATATATATACACACACACACACACACACACACACACACACATACTGGTCAAAAAATTAGAATATCATGAAAAGTTGATTTGTTTCAGTAATTCCATTCAAAAAGTGAAACTTGTATATTATATTCATTCATTACACAGACTGCTATATTTCAAATGTTTATTTCTTCTAATGTTGATGATTATAACTGACAACTAATGAAAACTCCAAATTCAGTATCTCAGAAAATTAGAAAATTACTTAAGACCAATTAAAAAAAAGATTTTTAGAAATGTTGGCCAACTGAAAAGTATGAGCATGTCCTGCATTCAAGTACTTAGTTATTGCTCCTTTTGCCTGGATTACTGCAGCAATGCGGCGTGGCATGGAGTCGATCAGTTTGTGGCACTGCTCAGGTGTTATGAGAGCCCAGGTTGCTCTGATTGTGGCCTTCAGCTCTTCTGAATTGTTGGGTCTGGTGTATCGCATCTTCCTCTTCACAATACCCCATAGATTTTCTATGGGGTTAAGGTCAGGTGAGTTTTCTGGCCAATTACGAACAGGGATACCATGGTCCTTAAACCAGGTACTGGTAGCTTTGGCACTGTGTGCAGGTGCCAAGTCCTGTTGGAAAATGAAATTTGTATCTCCATAAACTTGGTCAGCAGTAGGAAGCATGAAGCGGTCTAAAACTTCCTGGTAGACAGCTGTGTTGACCTTGGACCTCAGAAAATACAGTGGACCAACACCAGCAGATGGCATTGCTGCCCAAACCATCACTGAATGTGGAAACTTGACACTGGACCTCAAGCAACGTGGATTATCTACCCTTCCTCTCTTCCTCCAGACTCTGGGACCTTGATTTCCAAAGAAATTAAAATTTACTTTCATCAGAGAACATAACTTTGGACCACTCAGCAGCAGTACCAGGCGAGGTGCTTCTGATGCGGTCTCTTGTTCAAGAGTGGCTTGACACAAGGAATGTGACAGCTGAACCCTTTGTCTTGCATACGTCTGAGTGTGGTGGTGCTTGAAAAACTGACTCCAGCTGCAGTCCACTCTGTGAATCTCCCTCACATTTTGGCATGGGTCTTGTTTCACAATCCTCTCCAGGGTGCAGATATCCTAATTGCTTGTACAATTTTTTTTCTAACACATTGTTTCCTTCTCTTCACCTCTCTATTAATTTTCTTGAACAGCCAGCCTCTTTAGCAATGGCCTTTTGTGTCTTACCCTCCTTGTGCAAGGTGCCAATGGTCATATTTTGGACAACTGTCAAGTCAGCAGTCTTCCCCATGATTGTGTAGCCTACAGAATTAGACTGAGAGACCATTTAAAAGGCCTTTGCAAGTGTTTTGAGTCAATTAGCTGATTAGACTGTGGCACCAGGTATCATCAAAATTGAGCCTTTTCACAATATTCTAATTTTCTGAGATACTGAATTTGGGGTTTTCATTAGATGTCAGTTATAATCATCAACATTAAAAGAAATAAACATTTGAAATATATATGTCTGTATGTAATGTATGAATATAATATAAAAGTTTCACTTTTTGAATGGAATTACTGAAATAAATGAACTTTTTCATGATATTCTAATTTTATGATCAGCACCTGTGTATATACTATATATACATATGTTGTTGTTTTTTTTCCTTTTCTTTTGGCTGCTCTCTTCTTCAGGGGTCACTGCAGCTAAATAACTCGCACAAAGACTTGGCAATTGTTTTTGTATGCCAGATGCACTTCATGACACAACCACAGACCACTAAGTTACAACAGCCTTTTGTGTGGAGCAGAAAGCTGCTATCTAGTCTGCCCAGGGGAGCAGATGGTGGGGGTTAAGGGCCTTGCTCAAGGGTCTGGAGTAGGGCAAATGAGGGTGGAGGCAGGTGTGGGTGCTTCACCATTCCCACCCACATTTTGATGTTGTCAGTTCGGGGAGTTGTACCGGTGACCTTCTGATCACAAGCTGATGTAGCCTCTGTACCACCACTCTCCCATATACATGTATATACTGGTATATATGGTGGTAGACATCTTGGATTTTGATGTGACAACCCAATTTTTGATTGTGACGTTTCCAATTTTTATGAAGCCACATGCCAAAGCAGAAGTTATGTAGAGTATTTCTAATTCCCCCATTTTTCTCGGCAATGAAAACAGAGCTCTACTGCCCTCTCAATGTTTTACATCATCAACAAATTATAAACGTCTTTGCATGCTCTTCTACATTACAATGGTATAAAGTGTAGACAGCTAACATTAGGTTAGGTCATTCTACTACTATAAATTCAGAATTGGATCATATATTTAATAAGGTCCTCACTTGATGACTTGATTCTAATTATGAACGGTATGTGACGTATGTTTGTTAACGTGATAGTTGAGATATTTGAAAATGAACTTCAATGGAAAAGTATGAATAATCTATGTCGTACCTGTTGTAAACAGAGCTGAGAAAAATTGCTAACAGCTAGTCCCAGTTAAGCAAAGATCAAAATCAATAGTAGCTTTTTTAAACCACTTCAATCTTAAATGTTTAATGGTGGTTCATATAAATGTCGTGATTGAAATCTATAGCGTCATCAATTTTGCCTCACACACTTATTTACATAAGTTTCTCTGGTTATTTGCAAGTGCAAGTAGCATTATTATTAAAAGATTGAGGCAAAAGACAGGAAGAAATGTTTTGAGCAAAAGGTGACAAATTGCTCTATAATCTATAATTTCTAATAACTTGAGCCACAGAGTAATGGTTTATTACTGGACCAAGAAAACATGGAGCAGAATTGAAAAGTGAATTGAGTTGAAATGCTAATTTAATCAGCAAGACCCATATTAAAAGAAAAACAGCTTTGTTCTCAGGAAGGACAAATTAAATGCTTTATGGACAAAAGGAAAAAAACAAGTCCATGTTAGATAGTTTGTTTTGCCATGAATTACTTTGTGAATAGCAATCAGCTTTTTATGTGATGACTTAAGAGATTTTTTTCAGGTTCTCAAATGGTTCTACCTAGCTTCTTGTCCCAGGTTTCAGTCTGCTGGAGTTCAAGGTAGTCTATTTTTAGTGTTTTTAAGGTCATACCCATATTTTGACCAGTGAGAGCCTCCGTGTGTAAGACCACAGCCTGCAGCAAGGAAATAAGTTCATCCACCTAGCTATCAAAACAACTATTTTAGCCAATTTAAAATCTTGTTTTTGCTGACCCCAAGGGTTTCTAGATATGGAAAATAAAACTTGATGTCTCGTTATCACATTATGTCATGCATGTTTGCCCCACAGGTCACTTTTCTTTCTAATTGATACAACTTTCTGCATACCTCTGGCTCTGACTGGTTCTCTGGCCACAGCTTTTCTTTTTGTTATTGCCCTCGCACTAATAATCACTCTGTGTTCTCAAGCTACATGTATATTATGCTCTCCCTTTTTATTTAGCCTTCTTGCTGTCAAAATGATGGTAAGAATGCCCCTTTCTAAGCTGTGTTAGAAAGAAAACAGCTTAAGTCTTGGCCAGTGCTAAATAAATAATGGCAATAATTATCACAACTTCTCTTTTTGACCTGACCGAACATTGTTGAATTTTTACCTGGACTATTGAGCATGAACTTTGGTGTTTTGAACCACTTTGGTATGACTGCCTCAGAGGAGTTGATGGGGGAGAGGGCGGGCCCCGAAGGCCATCTTATCACCAGTAAACAGTTTTTTGTTTTTTTCCACTATGTGAGTATGCTGTTTGTGGGACTCAGTTTGTTTGGTGGCTCCTCATACTGAATAAGTCATTTGGATGAAGGATGAAACATCTCAGTGAAAAAAGAAACCATCCAGATGACCTGACTGAACATTGTTATATCATAGAAGTTAAAACTAATGTAATAAATTATTTTGGGGGTTATTAATAAGACCGTAAGATTACCATTTTAAAGACCCAAATATTTCATAATCATTTTGAAACATGTTGATTTGTCCTTTACTTTTTCCCATATCTTGCGCTGTGACTGAATCCACAACCAAACATGGTCATTTATTAGGAAAACAGCAACAAGCTTTAAAGGTCTGAAGCACCAAAGCCAACTTTTTTTTTTGGAAGAGATTGTAATTTTTCCTGCTGTAATGCATTTTAATGAAAACTCTTGGCCAGAAATAGAAAAAAAACCTTATTGTAACAAATTCACCTCTTCCTGACTTTATATACACGATACATTAGCAATAGCCTGAAGTTTGACTAGGTTATCTTTTTTTTTTTTTTGCACGTTTCTACTTTGTTCTCAACGCAACAACTTTTCCAACTTCCCTTGTTTCACCCTCCATTTCCCATTCACTCCATTTTCAACACAGCCAATATCTTTCATAATTGTTATTTAGCCTCTCAGTCAGTCTGGGTTGCTCTCTCCGGGCCTCCCTTGTCCACTAAACCTTTTACCATTTTCGTGTAATCTGACCCAACCTTATGTGCCATTATTGCACCAGCTCTCCCAGATCCAGTCCTAATGCAATTGCAAGCGCTTTTCCACTCTCACTGTTTCCCCATTTTTACTTAATAAGCACCGTCTCATTGTTTCTGAGCCACAAACAGAATTTTGCAATATTGAATTTATGCCACGGCCATGGATTTTGCAGAAACAACATCCTTCTAGCTCTATTCTTTGTGTGTGTGTGTGTGTGTAGAAGCAGCTATTTGGAGCATACAAGTAAAGAGAAAACTGGAAAGTTGCAACAAAAGTTGCATAGTTTGTTTCAAATTTAATGGAATCCATTGTCAAATGACTCATTCAAGTGGAACGAACGGCTTTTTTTGGTTGTGCATAAGATAAGTAATCATAAACAATAGTTTTGAAATTTTACCACACAAGGTCAATGGGGAAACTTCATTTAGTGAACATGAATCACACTGTGCCCGTGGACATTCATTTCCTCCAGGGAAACAATTCCTGAAGGTTTTACATGCAGCTGATGGCTCACTTGATTACCAACAGCTCTTTCCACTTCTGTCTTGCCGTTGCCCTTCGTGCACTCTCCCACTGTTGCCAGTTTCTTCCTCGTTTGACCTCATTGATTTTCTCCAAACCAAGCTCCCACTCGCTCGCCTTTTCTTATTTATTTGCGCGGTTTAATCTGCAACACAGCTTTGACCCATTGTCCTAACAATGAAGTGGAAACAAGCTGCCGCGGCTGAATGAAAAAACATTCCAATTGGATCTGGATTGTTGTGCGGTAAGGAAAGCAATCGTGTTACAAGGTTAGCCAAGCAAAACTACTGGTAGACCTCGAGTTTTTAACGAAACAATCGCTTCGCACAGATATAAAACAATGCACACATTTATCACTTTAATGCCTGGTCGAGCTGTGTGGGACTATTTATATATGAATAGATAAAAACATGACAAAATGGCTGGGAATATGTGATCTGACAGTTTAAAATAAGTACATATGTTGTAACACGCAGACCAGCAATCTGTGCTGCCACCTTTAAATAAATGTTTAATGCTTAACACAACCGTTAATTAAATATTTGTGTTTTTTATTATCTTATGCACAAGCAGTTTACTCATGCTCAGGCTCTTTTCTTCTATTCTTGCTCATTTCAGGTGCAGGTGAACAGTTATCCACCTGCACCCACAAGCCCATAAGTAATTTAGTTTTGCAGATTTAAAACATTCATCTCTGTTGGTGGAAAGAATGAAAAGTCCCATTTTAGTACAAAGTGCAGAAATATCCATCCATTATCTTTACTTTATCTTCCTTTTCGGGTCGCGAGGGTCACTGGTGCCCATGTCCAGCACATCACTATGCGAGAGGTGGGGGACACACTGGACATGTCTCCAGTCCATCATCACAGGGACACATAGAGACAATCGAGACAAACAACCATTCACTCTCTCGCTCACACCTAGGGACAATTTAAAGTCATCGATCAGTCTAACATGCATGTTTTTGGTCGGTGGGAGGAAACCGGAGTACTCGGGGAAAACCCACGCATGCACGGAGAGAACATGCAAACTCCATTGAGAAAGGTCCCGGGCCAGGATTTGAACCGGCAACCTTCTCACTGAGAGATGGCAGCTCTACCAACTGTGCCACTGTGCTGCCAAGTACAGAAATATTGGTCGTCAGTGGCTCACAGAATGTAGGACATATTGAGTCTGGATAATCGCAATGTTTAAATTACTAATAAACACAATTATCCATCCATCCATTAGCTTTACCCGCTTCTTCCTTTTTGGGTCATGGGGGGTCACTGGCGCCCATATCCTGCAGTCACTGGGCAAGAGGCGGGGTACACCCTGTACAGGTTGCGTGTCCATCACAGGGAGCACAATCATCCAATATTTAAAAATAAATAAAGGGGAAAAAATGGGACCAAAATAAACAGCCAGCAGTTGACCATCAAATTTGGGCCGTTCCCTTCATCATGTGGTCCAAAAACTAACAGAGCCCCCTGCAAAAAAAAATCAAGAGTTGAGATGCAAGCTGAGATTGTTGAGTTATGAACGTACTGAAACACCAAGAACAACAAGTTTCTGTATTGCTACCATATGACTACAGAATGGATCTGCATGCAACTGCCTTGTTTTCTTTAGTATAAATCAGTTTGAGGAGCAACAATGAATTAGTTTTAAGAGAAAAACTTTGCATACACTTAATTAATGAGTCCAGTGCAAAAGTGTTTTTAGTTTGTTTTTTAAAGAGTAGAAGAAACTGTGTTGTATGAGTGGACTTTAGAGGCCAAGCAAAGTGCCTTGAACTCTCCGATGGTTACTTTTCTCTTCATCCATGTTTTACATCCAGAGTGGATAAAACCGATCGGACCTACCATTTGACAGTAGTTATTCTCACCCTCTTCATAAATATTGTGAACATGTTGGACAAATTAATGCCATAATTAGTTGTGTTTGGCAAACAAAAGTCCACTTGGCTGCAGAAGAAACTCATTTGTGACTTTGGCAGTGAGACTGTTTGCCTCGACACAAGTCCAACCTTTACATCTGGATGGCTCCCAGTTTGGAGCAGGGGCCTAAAAAGCTCAAGGCTTTGTTTGATCTTCAGATGCAGCAACAATATTTAGGATTAAAAGATTGGCTTCTTTGAGTATCAACGTTTTCTGAGAAAGCATGGAAACCTTTACGTCCACAGCCTGACTTTGAATGGTAATCCCAGTTGAATTAGCAGTTTCAATTGAATTCAGTTGATTTATATAGCGACAAGTAACAACAGAAGTTGTCTCATGGCACTGTTGTACAAAAACATTCACATACATAGAAAAGCCAATTAGTAAAGTTCTCTATCTAAGTAAGATTGTGTTGAATCTTCACTTTGTCACAATCTCCCATCCTGAGCAAGCACAAAGGCAACAGTGGAAAGGAAAAACTCCCTTTTAACAGGAAGAAACCTCCAGCAGAACCAGGCTCAGGATGAGCGACCATCTGCTTCGATTGGCTGGAGATTGAGAGGACAGGAAGGAGAGACGAACACAGAATGACAGGACCAGGTGTACTTTCTATAGGAGGAAAGACAAAAAGCATGAAAGGATAGAAATTATTACAAATACAAAACATAGAGTTTAGCAAGTAAAGACAGCAGCAGAGTGAGGAAAGGTGGTCAGTTTGTCCTCCAGCAGTCTAAGCCTATAGCATCATAACTAAAGGATAGCTCAGGAAACCTGAGCCAACCCTAACTATAGGAAATATCAGAAAGGAAAGACTTAAGCCCAGTCTTAAAAGTAGACAATGTGTCAGCCTCAAAGACAGAAATTGGAAGTTGGTTCCACAAGAGAGGAGCCTGATAACTGAAAGCTCTGCCTCCAATTCTACTTTGAAAACTCTAGGAACCACAAGTAAACCTGCAGTCTGAGAGCAAAGTGCTCCGTTAGGAAAATATGGAACAATATGATCAGGTATCATCAGTAAAAAATAATCTCTTCATGCTGGTAAAATAGTCTCCAGGTGACGATTTGATGCATTAAGATATGATTTTGAACGTACAGAACTCTTTCTTGTTGAATGTTTATTTTCCCCTTAATTATTTTTTTCACGTTCAGGCAAGACATTTGAACTGAGATTTGTGAACCCTCTAAAGAGGAAGAAAAGTACCGAGCAAAGTTAAAAAGTTTCCGTTTCAGGCATGCCGCAATGAGGAAAAATGTTCACTTCACTTAAGTCTGAGAAGAAAACCATACAGTGGAAGCTCTATACCCATGTTCCTTGGGCCTCAGGGCCTATTTCATAAAACATGTCTATGAAAAAGAAGGCATTAAAGTCAGAAACATGACTTGAATGAACTTAAATCAACGGTGTTTAAAAGTAGCTCTGGAAAAGTCACAAGTTCTTACAACTTTATTTACAAGAAGCAACTTCAACACAGAAAGTTGGCTGATACCTCAGGGTACCAACACAAGCTGGGTACAAGCTGAAAATAATACTGGGATTAATATGTGAAGCAGTGCTCCATGGAAAGCCAGAGGTAAAACGTAGGAGTAATTAGTGAGGTGGATGTCAGTTTGCTAACTGTGAACATTTTATTAAAAACTTCAGGAAATTAAATGTGCAAACAAACGAAAGTAGAACGACGTGCCTCCTTCAGATGTTGCTACAGCTTGATTTTGTTCAATAATTACGCTGAGACTGTGTGAACAAACCCAAAAATATATTTTTTGTAGAAACAGAAGAAAAAAAAAGCCACAACATGAAAGATGAAGTCATTTTGAGCTTTTTGAGGAGAACAAAATAACCAAAGAGTCAGTTTTCTATTAAAGCAGCTCAATTTTTCTGGTGTCTTTGATATGAGATAATACTTTTTGTCCTGCTCCCTCAGGCAGGAGGTTGAGAAGCATTAAATCACTAGACTGAGGAACAGCTTCTACCCTGAAGCTGTTAGATTCTTAAGTCCCTAATCAAGATTATCACTGTGAAAAAACAAACAAATGCCACTTTGGTGATTTGTGCTACTAATTATCCATGCTGCTGATCTTATGCTGCTGATTATTTCATGCTGCTGGATTCATTCATGCTCACACAGACTCATGTTCGTGCTCTGTTGTTCAACGTATTGTTTTGCAAAATTAGTTTTTAGAGTTCAACATTTTTCAGTCAGGTCATCTGGACAGTTTCTTTTTTTTGTGTTCTGAAACGTTTCGCCTTCAATCCAGAAGGCTTCATCAGTCAAGGAAACACACAACACAAAACTGATTCTTTTCCCAAAAGCTTACTTGAAAAATGTTGGATTGTATACCTGGATTATTGAGCATGGACTTTGTTGTTTTCAACCACTTTGACACGACTGTCAACAAGAAAGAGGGCCGGCAATGGAGGAGGGGGCGTTCCAAAGAGACCATCTTATCACAAGCAGAACTGGTTTGTTCCACTTTGGAGTAAGCTGTTGGAGGAAGAATCATTTTTGTTGTGTGTTTCCTTGACTGATGAAGCCTTCCGGATCGAAGGTGAAACGTTTCAGCACAAAAAAAAAAAAAAAAAAAAAACTGTCCAGATGACCTGACTGAAAAATGTTGGATTGTATACCTGGATTATTGAGCATGGGCTTTGTTGTTAGTGTTTAGAGTATTTCTTAGTTTATATCTTAGATCCTTATTAGAGTCAGAGTTTCTTTATTGTCGTTCGCACCACATGTACCACATGTGGTGGAACAAAATTGTGTACACAGGGTCCCAGTTACCTCCAACAATAAAAAGTAACAACAAAAACAGTAATAAGATCTAAGATATGAACTAAGAAAAACATAAACTAAAAATATGCTAAGCACTAGTACATAAAAATAATACACTGAACAGCAGCACGAACATGAGTCTGTGTGAGCAGATGAGCATGAACACAGCAGCATGAAATAAATTTGCAGCAACATGATGTAATTTTTTTCACAGCGATTATTCTGGTTAGAGATTCATGAGTCTAACAGCCTCAGGGTAGAAGCTGTTCCTCAGTCTAGTGGTTCTACACTTAATGCTCCTTAACCTCCTGCCTGAGGGGAGTGGGGCAAAAAGTGTGTGTGCTGGGTGAGTGGGGTCCTTCATGATGCAGGTGACCCTCTTCCTGCATCTGGAGGTGTAAATGCCTGTGATGGTGGGGAGACTGACTCCAACATCTTCTGTGCAGCCTTCACCACTCTCTGCAAAGCTTTTCTTTCTGCAGCTGTGCAGCCTCCATGCCACACGCTGATGCTGGAGCACAGGATGCTCCCCACTGCACACCTATTATCATTATTCTTTTTATTGCAGTTTCTTTTTACAATTTATATATTTTTTTCTATTGTTGGGATGTAACTGGGACCCTGTGTACACAATTTCATTCCACCTCATGTACAACATGTGAAGCGAATGACGGTAAAATCTACTTGAAATTGAACTAATGAATTAGAATAAAATGTTCATTGATGCTTTAATAGTATTTAAACTGTTATTTTTGTAATATATATATGTATATATATTCATATGAGTCAGATTCCCTCAGGTCAGATAGCGTTCTGTTGGGAGTCAAGAAACGCTGCCCAGCTTTGCTTTCTTGAGAATACTTGTTTGGTGTGTGTCAGGGCAGCGGCAGTTTTGCATCATTCCGTGTGTTAATGATTATAATTAGATCATGGCGGCAAAGCAAGCAGATCCCTGCAGAGAGCAGCAGGGGTTTGGTTTAGAAAGTTGTCGAGGTTTATGTAACTCTACAGCAATAGTGTATTAGTTTGCTTTAATGTCTCGAGGTAATGTTTTCTATTAAATGTGTTAATGACCAGTATGAGAAATATAATTATATTTCAAATCATATATAAATGTGTAAAACATGAAAAAACTGCTTTATACAAATAAGTTCCACCACCTTGAAATATTGTGAGTTTGTTGCAGTTTTAGCAGCTCAGCCTCAGCTGATCCTTCAGCAGATATGAAGAAATTAACCTTTTTCTTTTCTCTTTTTGTTCTTTAAACTCCAGATCATTTAGGATTTGAAACTGTTTAAATCCAAACTATATATATTGTCTTGTCGAATAAACTGTGAAACAAAATAAGCAGCATAGAACAAAATAATGTGCGGATTTGTGTTCCCTTTGTTTCCCTCTTGTAGTCTGTAGCTCCTGCTGCTCGCACCTGCTCCTGATTGTCCTTTCCCCAGGTGTGTGTCATTGTCTGTCGTTAGAGTTAACGTGTCCTTCCAGTGATCGTGTAATTTTACTGCATGTCAGCTTTAGTTTTTTTCTCACGTTAAATATTCTTCTTTAATCCTGAGTTCTCTGAGTCCTGCCTGCACATGGGTAACACATGACACATGGATCTACAACATGTTAAAAAATATTAAAAAGTTGCAGGTTGTTCAAGTTAAAATCAATAATAAGACTAACCAGTTGTCATGATCTGTGCTTTTCTCTTTTTTGTTGTTGTTTATTATTTCTTATAGTGTTTAGCTTTTGTATTTTTTTTTTTAACTGTTCCTGGTTGTCATGAAGCCCAGGCGTTTCCACTCTGCTCATCAGCTCCTGTCCATTTAGACTCTTACTTCTCAGTCTTCATCAGTCTGGCATTGTGTGCTTCATGCCATATCCAAGTCTCTTTCATGGTTTCCTTGTGGCTTTTTGTGTTTTATTCTGCAATTCCTGTAAGTCGTTGATGAGATGTCAACCTTTTGTTTGCTTTTTTTTTTTTTAAGACCTTTAACATCAAAGTTCATGCTCGATAATCCAGGTAAAAAAATCCAACAAAGTTCAGTCGCGTCATCTGTACAGTTGTTTTTTTTTTTTATTGTTGTTGTTGTTTGAGACGTTTTTTTCTTCATCCAAAGGACTTCATCTGTTCGAGGAGCCACATCAAACTCAGTCCCACAAGCAGCACACTCACATTATGGACCAACCAGTTTGTTGGTGATAAGATGGTTTCTGGGGCCCACCCTCTCCCCTATCAACTCCTGTGAGGCAACTATAGCCAAAGTGGTTCAAAACATCAAAGTTCATGACCAAAAAAGTCCGTGCTCAATAATCCAGGTATACAATCCAACAATTTTCAGTCAGGTCATCTGGACTGATGAAGCCTTTCAGATGGAAGGTGAAACATTTCAGCAAAAAAAAGAAACTGTCCAGATGACCTGACTGAAAATTGTTGGATTGTATACCTGGATTATTGAGCATGGACTTTTTTGATTTTGAACCAGTTTGACATGACTGTCGACAAGGAAGAGGGCCGGCACAAGAGGAAAGGGCGTGCTAAATACACTATCTTAACACCAACATAACTGGTTTGTTCCACTTTAGAGTAAGCTGTTTGGGGGAAGAATCAGTTTTGTGTTGTGCGTTTCCTTGACTGATGAAGCCTTCTGGATGGAAGGTGAAACGTTTCAGCAAAAAAAGAAACTCCAGATGGCCTGACTGAAAATTGTTGGATCAAAGTTCATGCTCAATAATTAAGGCTAAGTTTTTCTTCAACATCCTTGAGTTTCAACTGCGTAACTGGGTACAACCTCTGCAGCCGGGACATTTCACGTATCACAAAGTTAAGAAAAAGCAGTAAAGCCGCAACATGGGGAAAGGAATCAAATATTGCCCATTAATCAGTTTTAATTGTAGCCATTTTTTTTTTCACCTGAAAATAATATCTTATGGGTTTTAAAACCATTTTACTCACCCCCTCTGGAATAATATCAATAAAACATGCCAAGTTGACGAGTCAATAATATGAAAACAAAAATAAGAAACTGTCAAAGGTGAGGAGAAAATACTTTTTCCTGAACTTATGCAATGATGCCACCTCATTGTTTTGTGACTAAAGACATTTAGAGCTTGTTAGCACCATGACATCACAGTTGTTATAGCAGATAGAGGTGCTTGTTGCCTGTTCAATGTAATTTATATTACATTTTACATGAATAATTCATAATGTACACAATATACAAGATTTAAGAAAATCTTACCATGCAAACACAACTACTTTACTTGTAGACACAAATTTACTTTCTCTTTGAAGTTTCTCTTTTCAACAACCCTTTAGCTATAAAGATTATTTCAATATGGTTAAGTGGTTTTATCTTTTTACTGAAGTGAATGTATTAATGATTATACACAGAGAAGTTGACTAATCTGTGAAATCCTTGAAAGGAAACTTCTTAAACATCCAAGAGCCAATCAGCAAAGGCAAACATGATTAAATAAGAAAAAAGTGTGATAAAATATGAAAAGACAGGGAGATAAATTACAAATCTCAAGGCAGAAAACAAAAAGGTCACAGAACTGTCAGAACAAATCTAACAGGCTGCTCTCAGAAACAAAAAAAGAAATTAAACAGTAATCCTCTGAGTCACAAGTTTCAAGTACAATAGCAAGGAAATATTCAAGTCACTCAAAGTAATTGGAAAAATAGGATCTATAAATACTCTTGGGTGAAAAATATCACACATGATCTTGTTGAAAAATTGAAAGAGATGAAAAATGTAGATAAATCCAATGTAAACACAACGGGAATAGAATTTATTTTTTGCTTTAAAAGTGAAGATGACAATAATACTGATCAAAATACAAGTAATATGGTATTTAAAGAAAACATTTTAAATAATCTCACAATGTATTTGTAATTATGCATTTTCTAGATTTTCTTCTATGAATAAAAATATTTCCAATAAGTCATAATAATCATCTCCTTTATTAAAGCCCAGACGATATATCGGTTGGGCCGATATTTTTTTTTAGGCGTTTGGGAACATATCAGTGATAATTGGCTCATTATGTCCCGATACAAACACTTTGAATTTTCACCACTAAGATGCTGGGAACAGGCATTTGTTTAATTTATATTTTTATAACACACTTGATAACTTTAAGGTGAAGAGTGGAGGATAGAAAATGTGAACGCACGTTAGGAAGTAGCTGTTTACTTTGATTCTTGGTGGACAAAGCGTAAAAATTTTCAGCCAGTATATCAGTTATCGGTATTAACCATTCCCTCCCAGTATTGGCGATAGCCAAAATTTCCATAACGGTCGGGCTCTATTCTTTATCGTCGTGTTGCAATGAATGTTTGTAACGCTGTAGCCACCACTTCCATTTTTTTTTTTTTTTTAATATATCTTTGTTTAGGTATTAAAGTTTCAAGTAACTAACCTGCCCAACTTCATCAAAATGTTTATTCCATTGAGATACATTGAACCAAAAGCCAGAAGTTGAGCCAACAATGGACAAGCGCCCCCTATAGGCTGAATGTAGTATAATTTAAGGCATGTGGCACATTTTTTCCACACACGTAAAAACCTTTTTAAACTTTTTTTTTTAACATAGTAGTTTCATCTACTTTTTTGAGGCTTAAAGTAAAGTATCATGCTACACTGAATTAACGGTTTGACAGCCTGTTAGCAACATTAGAAGGTGTGTAACTACCGGCTCCAAACATCCAACAAAGCAGCAGCGAAGAAAAAGATTAATTTGGCTTCCATTTTGAACAACGGGAGAATGAAGGAACACTTTGTCCACACTTAAAAATGTCAATGCTTTATCCTCTTATAATTAAATTTATTTTCATTTTTAATAGTGCTTTTATGGTCAGAAATACTAACTATATTTAGCTTTGATTTGAGTAAATATAGGAACACGAGGCCATTGTATAACATTTTCTTCATAACTTGTTATAAAGAAAAATATCGTTTCAAGCTGTTAGAAATCTGCAGCTATCAAGTCACACTGTCAACATAAAGACATGAACTATTTACAATGTCGGACACATGGTTCATTTATATTTTAAAGTAAATTCTTACTTTGTGTGTTTTTGTGGCAAGCTTGAAATGTCAGCCTCATTACCACCACGCCTGTTATCGCTGGCTGAACTGGGAAAAGTCCTAGTCCTTTGGTTCTACTGCAGTATTTATATTCTGCTTTTAAGTGACATGTTTTTGACACCGTCTCTTTCAATACAGCACATTTTTCTTTACTTATATTTCTCCTTCCAATTAATATACTGTCAGAAATACACACATGTCCTTAATCTTACATCTATTCCTCACATGTGTTTTTAAGCTGTGAGTTAGGTTTTTTTTTTACCCACTAGCTCTAAAATGGGTCAAAGCTATTGATGTTTCTCGCCCACTTTTAGTTTAAGGACAGTATATTTAGTGTGCGGTGGTCATAGTGTATGCAAATCATCATGTTGCACCATTACTGTTTGTGTTTTTACGAAGGACACTTCACTACCCGACGTATTCCTCCTCATGTTGACTTTTTTTTTAATAATACCACCAGACTGCAGAAAAAGCACTTATAGAAGTCATACAGGGACTAAAACATTTACCATATCCAGCAGTCAATGTGTGACAGGCGGGGTAAACCCAAGACAGGTCTCCAGTCCATTACAGGGACACAGAGACAAACAACCCAACAACGTTAAGTCAGGTCCTCTGGACGGGTTATTTAGCAAACTCCACCCAGAAAAGTCCCGGGCAGGGATTTGAACCGGCGACCTGAGAAGGCAACAGCTCTACCAACTGTGCCACTGTGCCTGTATTCTCAGAATAATAATTTAAATTCTAGGCAGGGGTAAAACGGCAGGAGCTACAACATGGTGGTTCAGAAAGGAGTTTGTGCTGCAGCATTGTGCAACGTGAACAATAAAACCATTTCTGATAAAAGTAAAATCAAATCAGTGTTTAAAATCGGTATAATATGGACTCTTTACCGGGTATATTATATTCTAGACTAACAATATGCTTTGTTTTTGCAGAAACAAATCCTTTCATAAAAGACTGCTTCTACAAGAAGCTGAAATAAATGAACATCTCAGTGTCTGTAAATGCAGCCACTTCCAGGAATGACTCTAAACCAATTATTCTGAAAAGACAGCTGAGCTGTTTCTGTTTCAACCTGTCTCAGAGTAAACACCATGATGCAGGAGCATCTGAAGACATAAAACCCACCAGGAGAACGAGAACAAGCATTAGTTTGACGATGTTGCTCACACTTTAGAAAGAGATGTGGACACGGACACATTTTCAAAACTCGTTCAGTGACAAGGATGAATATGAAAGACAACAGCTGCCAATTACAGCTGCTATAAAAGATATTTTACATTTGCTTAAGGTCAAATTTGATATGTGAGGACCAAGTCCATGCTTGAAATTGTGCTTTTTTCTTCTATCGTCCCTAATCTGACCCCGCCTCTTTCTATTTCGTACCCGTCTTGTCTCCCTTTTGTTTATGCTCTGCAGCTTCTGCAATCTTTTGATTTTCCTGTTTTCTGTAATCTCAGAGAGTGTTAGTGTAGGACGTCATGCGGTGCCACCAGCTGACATCTGACACAGGCCACGCAGCATAGTCAATAAAGCTCTCTAATTGAGTGCCACTGGCTGCTGTTTATTGACAATATAAGACCTGGGAATTAGGTGTGTCCCCGTCAGACGCTCGCCGCCCCGCCGCTCTTTTAGCTGTCGACAGCTGTCCACTTCCTATCCATCACCGGTTCAGCTCAGTTTGCTGACATGTCACTTGCAAAACTTTCCTTATACTGTCTTGTGTGCGGGAAGGAGTGTGTGTGTGTGTGTGCGCATGAGCCAGAAAAGACAGAGCATGGAAAAAGAGACGGACCGTAAAAATGGTAATGAGAGTTTTACTTAGTTTAGTGTGTGTTTGTGTGTGTGGCTTTTGTCTCAATCTGGATCTTTATAAAACTGGTACGCGCAGAGAAACCTCACTGCACAGAAAGCACACTTATTAACAAATACATGTTTATGCTTCTGGACGTCATCTCTGTTGTCTCTTGCTACTTCCGAAACACTCGATGAAAGGGCTGACATTCCTCAAACTAATGAACATCACCCTCCAGCTTTCATACCAGCGTTTTCAACTAAGATGATCTTCTTTAGAAATCTTACGTTAAATGATGTAGTTGTAGTTTATTTGGTTAAACTATTAAAACAATGGCATAATATCATGCAATCTGTGATATCTTGCATTAGAGCTTGGAATAGGTGGCGTCTTACTATCAGCTATTAGAACGGCAAATTTTAGCTCATTCTCGCTAAATGTCTCTGAGGTATCGTTTTTTATACAGGCCCATCATGAATTAGCTGGTGAATGAGTTGATTTAAAATAGTCATCAGCATGGACAATGATTACTTTCTGAGAGTTTCACTGAAATCAATCACAAGTTTATGAGACATTTGGCTAACAAACAGGGTTGAGTTCAAAAGCCAGTGCCAAGGTTTTAAGTAAGGACATTGTAGAATGGGATGAGGTTACAACCCGGCTCGGCCAGTGGAGAAGTAACATTAAAACCCAGATTTTAAAGGTTTAAATAGTTAAGTGTTTGTTCTGTTTTTTTCTTTAAAATCAAGAGTGAAAATTAACAATAATCAAAAGTCAGCCAAAGTCTTATAAACCAAAACACAGAATAAAATAAAATCCACATAACAAAATGTATCTTCAACTCAGAGCTCTAACCCCAAGCTCTTCACAAAACTTCACTAAAGACCTAAAACCAAACAAACCAAGAGGCTACAAACAAGTATTAGTACAAAATAATAATAATAAATAAAGTGCTATGTGTTGTCATCATTGTATGTTCCCCTACAAAGATGAAATTGGTTCTCTGCATTTAACCCATCGCACCTGGGATACACCCAGGTGGAGCAGTAGGCAGCTATGTAGGCGCCTGGGGAGCAATTTGGGATTGGGTGTCCTGCTCAAAGACACCACGAGATGTGCAATGACCGGGGATTGAACCCAGGACCTTCGGGTCCTGAGTTGGCTGTCCTGCCCCTACAACATCTCTGCCCCAAAGCCAAACAAATAAGAAAAAAAAAAAAACTGAACACAGGTCACTTCAAAATAATCTAGCTACAAACTCTAGTAGCACATTCAAGTGTACAAAACCCACAGCAAGTCAAAGCTATTAAAGCTATAAAAAACGCCCAACAAATTGGCAAGCTGCTCAAACAAAGAAACGGCCGCGCCTTCTGGGAGGAAGCTGAGGTTTAAATCCCTCTTCAGGGATTGGTGGAGCCATCAAGTGATGATCCAATCAGATCTGCTGTAGGCTTCAAGACAGGAAGTGACACAGGAGGAGGGCTGCATCCAGTTCCCTGTCACTGCCTGATCTGTTACAGAAGCACGATCCGAAGTGTCAGCTCTTTTGCACATGCGCCAAAAAGAATACTTCCAGGTTGCACAGATTGCCGTTGTTTATGAATAAGAAGTGTCTTAATTTACTTAGAAAAGTACGTGCTCTATCTCTGCCGATCTTCATGGTGTTAATTTACGGCACTCGTATTTCTGTTAAAATCATTGACATATTTACGTCGTTGGTTAAGATGATATGCGACACATTGGGCTGAATGAGAAAACCCTGCAAGATACAGATGATGAAACAGCGCCGCTCAGTGGTGAAGCTGCATATCATTTTAACCAACAACGTAAATATGCCAATGATTTTAACGTAAATACGAGTGGCGTAAATTAGCAACATGAAGATCGGCGGAGATTCAGCACGTACTTTTCTAAGTAAATTAAGACAGTTCTTATTCATAAATGGAATTATAACATTGTCTAGGAAAATTAATCAATTTATAGGAAGAAATATTTTAATTAATACTAATAAATACGGTATGTTTCATAAATATATTTTATCAATGCCAATTTATTTCCAGTACATTTTCCTTAATCTAGCATATTCAACGGCAATCCGTGCGACCCGGAAGTATTCCTTTTAGCGTATGCGCAAATGAGCTACACTACGGATCGTGCTTCTGTAACAGATCAGGCAGTGACGTTCCCACAGTGGAGCCAACAGGCAGGAAGCTGCAAAAAAATAAAATAAAAAGAACATACAAGGCCACTGGCTGTAACAGATGAGCTCAAAGTAGGTTTTGGGAACTGTTCTCAACAGTTACCACACCAAATTTTAGACTTATTATGTAAAAGCCACTGAGATATAGTCAGTTTGGGGTGAGCTAAAGTTTATTAGCTGTGGTGGCCATCTTGAATTAGGCTGAGCCTGTTGTTACTTTTTCATTCTTTCACTGAAATCCACACTGTGTTTTATGAAATGATTTGCTAACATGACAGACAAATAAACACATGCGCAAAAACAAAAAAAAACATTATCACAGAGACCCGATGGCCAAGATATAAACCAAACTCCTTTATAAACTCCTATTTATATACGAATAAAAATCATTATGTGAGAACTCATCACAGCTCTTTGTTACGTTGACCTATATTAACTCTGTTTTCCAATAACAGTTAGGATAATTTAAGTAATTTTTGGTGTGGCTGAAAATTAAATAAAAGTCTTGGCTTCTCTGCCTCAGGTGATTTGCATCATCGTGCACTCTCTTCTGTTCTTTTCGTTGTAAATCTCCTGGACCAGGTGAGTGCGGAAAGGGCAAAGATGGTAGCACGACTGGCTGGTGGACTGGAAGCGCCACACTAGTGGTCCTGGGGTCTGACAATGATGAATGAGGCATCCAGGTCTCTGATAATTCGTCACTCACCAGTAGAGAAGGGTCCATTAATCAAAACAAACGTGTCAAGAGTCGCATTTTTTAATACCAGCCTCCTTACGTTCACCTCTTTTTGATTTTTAGCTCCTCTGCCTTGACCTGACTCGATTAGCCGAAGGGGTGGAGACCAACAAGGTGCCCGTTCTGTTAGTGATTTCCCTAACTGCCGGTGGAGGTGGACAGGCATGCCTTGGCACCACGAAATCGGAGCGTGCAGCCTGAGGAATCACTGTCCTGGCAGGCAGCGAGAGCAGAGATGGGAGAGCAGGGAGCAGGGAGATTGATTGATCCGCGGCAGCTATAATGCATCAGGAGTTTCCCGGTGGAGAGAGGCGGTGTGCAAAATGCTCAAATCTGGGTAGCGGGGCACAAATCAGCAGAAGCAGGATCTCCAGAGAGGTTCCCATTACTGCTGCTATATATAACAGTAATCTCGTTAAGCTTCCATTCTGTCTGGGCCCTGTCAGGGGGGTTGATTCAGTCAATAAGTGACCCCTCAGACTGTAAATGATTCAGCCTTTTCTCACTCAAGCAGGCACAAACAAACACAAAGGACTTCAGTGTAAATAATTACACACTTGCAATTGTGTGTTGTGCTTATTTCCCAGTTTCTGTAGAACTAAAACCTTTATAATGAGAACAGTTGTATACTCTGACTTGAGTCCTTAATGACAACCATTTGGATCTTTCTCTGTTTACCCATTCATTTGGAAACCATGCTTAATTAGAAATGGCTGTTTTTCCAAGCACAACAACTCAGGCTTTCATCTCAAATCCCTCCAAAGAACTTCAAATGTTTTGGAGAACATCTACTACGCTTCAGGAAAAGCGGGGCTTGCGGTAGATGTTTAGCTTTACTCTGTTTTCACTTCTGATTAGCAGTAATAGCTGAAAACGTATGATCTTTTAATCAAACGGAAAGGGATACGTATGTGCAAAGTGTGTTTCCCTCTGGCAATCACACGCAAAATAAAAAAAATACATAATCCAGTCTCATTCAGATCCAACGTTAAGTGAAAAAGAATGGCTTATAACAAAAATCACATGACAGAGCAGACATTGCCTTATATTAATATTGTGCTCAGCAGAAGTCCCGCTCCTGGGTTGTCTCGTGCCTCATCCCTCTGTGCCCTCACCCTTTTACCAAGCAGCATGATTCACCCCCCAGCAAATCAGCAAAACCTCCCCTCACAACCCCTCAGAGTGATTCCATCATTCTTGTGCCTGCCTATCTGCAAATGCCAGCTCATTTCTCAAGCTAGGCCCCCCAGTTGGACTCCAAACACTGCTAAATGCTCATTCTTATGCAGCTTTTCTGCCAAAAAGCACATCAACTGGGATGAAGAAAGAGCCCACAGTGTCCCTGGACTGTGCATTTTAGGCTGTGGCGATATCGAAGAAAAACAAGCCAGTGTAGTTTTAAGATGAAGTTGTGGTTTTGAAACTGAAAACCTGAATAAAAGGGAAAGAAAAGGAAGGTGAGTGATTGTCGCTCCCTGTGTCTCTGTAAGCCTGAAGGGATGATGAGTTTACCTCAACTTTTGGTATTCTTTTGTTGCTCTGTTGTTTTTATTCCAAACCTCTGTGTTGGGATTGTGTCACGGACGCAGCTGTATGGCCTTAGCTTGCTCTGCGGTCCCTTCATAAACTCCAGAGTTGCAGCTGCTTTCTTCTGCCATCTGCCCAAGTGATGCTGGTGAATCCCAGAGAACAAGACAGTGCCAATCTCTACATGCCCAACCGCATCATCATTACAATTTAGACATTAATGAGTTGAGAATCCCCAAAGTAACTCTGAGACTTCTAAGTGTTCTGGGTGTTTGTTATTTTTGCCTCAGTGTGAGAGAAAAGTGTTGATAGGAGTTGGTAGAATGAAGAACCCTTCAAAACTAAAACCAAAGACTGTTAATGTTTCATATTTTGTGCTTGATTTTTTTGTTTTTTACCCACTCGCAATGCAGGTGTTTAACATGTGGAAATTCTTGTCTGGCAGTTGATGAGAACCTAAAGAGACAGCCCCATAGCTTTATTATTATAATAAATAAGTGACTTATCGCCTTTACGCCACTATAATTATGAATGGCTTCAATATTATTCAATGTTATAATTTGCATTCCAGTTGTTGGTGAATGTACCTTCATTTTCTTGACATCATTAGCTGTGTCAATTGTTCTTTGTCAGATTTAACAGAAGGCTGCTAAAAGATGGTCACAATGGCACCTCTTACTAGTTACATCTACCAGTAAGTATGTATTTTACTGCAGACAATATAACAATATAACAGCACACACACTTTTTGCCCCACTCCCCTCAGGAAGGAGGTTAAGGAGCATTAAGTGTAGAACCACTAGACTGAGGAACAGCTTCTACCCTGAGGCTGTTAGACTCATGAATCTCTAACTAGAATAATCACTGTGAAAAACCATATCATGTTGCTGCTGATCTGTTTCATGTTGCTGCTGATCTGTTTCAATGTTGATGTGTTCATGCGTGCACATCTGCTCACAGACTCATGTTCATGTTTGTGCTGATGTTCAATGTTTTATGTTATGAGTGCTTAGTGTATATTTAGTTGATGTTTTTCTTAGTTCATATCTTAGATGTTATTACTGTTTTTCTTATACATTTTATTGTTGGATGTAACTGGGACCTTGTGTACATAATTTCGCTCCACCACATGTACCACATGAGGTGCGAATGACAATAAAGAAACTCTGACTCTGACTCTCTGACAATATCCAGAGGCATGAAATCTTTATCTTCACACGTTTTTGGAAGGTGAAGACCTTTGCTGCTGTTTCTGTGATTACTTTTTTCCTGATTCCTATCAATCTGTAACTGATCTGCACAGATGTCTACAGTAAATAGCACATTTATATTGTGCTTTAATGCTGCATTTCTTTATAAGCCATCTAAATGATACTGCAGAGAAATAAAATAATTGTATTTGATCTCATGTCAGTCTCGTATAATCCTCCCACTAATAATTGATTTATCATAATAACAAAGTTCATGCTCAATAATCCAGGTATAAAATCCAACATTTTTCAGTCAGGTCATCTGGACAGTTTCTTTTTTTTTTGTGTGCTGAAACATTTCACCTTCCATCCAGAAGGCTTCATCAGTCAAGGAAACACACAACAAAACTGATTCTTCCCCCAACAGCTTACGCCAAAGTGGAACAAACCAGTTATGTTGGTGCTAAGATGGTCTCTTTGGCATGCCCCCTCCTCCGTTGCCGGCCCTCTTCCTCGTCTGCAGTCATGTCAAACTGGTTCAAAACCCCAAAGTCCAAGTTTTCAACCAGTTTGACAAGACTGTCAACAAGGAAGAGGGCCGGCAATGGAGGAGGGGGCGTACCAAATAGACCATCTTATCTCAAGCAGAACTGGTTTGTTCCACTTTGAAGTAAGCTGTTGGGGGAAGAATCAGTTTTGTTGTGTGTTTCCTTGACTGATGAAGCCTTCTGGATCGAAGGTGAAACGTTTCAGCACAAAAAAAAAGAAACTGTCCAGATGACCTGACTGAAAAATGTTGGATTATTTACCTGGATTATTGAGCATGGACTTTGTTCATTTAAAAAGACCTAACACAAAGACACCCAGTTACCACTGTTCACACTGCACTTAAACAGGACTGGCCCTGTCAGTCACAGAAAGACCTCAGAAGGACCATGGAGGACAGTTATACTAGACAATCAGTGACGTTGATGATCACCTATGTTTATCCAGTGATGCACTCCTTTTAAAACACAATGAGCTGGACCACAAGTTTGAATTCAGTTGCCATTAATGAACAAAAAAGTGTATAAGGTTAATTATTAACGGCCTTAGAAACCTACTTTGTTTATTCATAGGTTGCGCAAGTTTCTCCTCCAGTTTGATTCAACTCTCAGAACATGACATACAATAAGAAAAGGGTTGTAGGTGCAATCATCCAGGTAAATAACAACAAAAAAAGGTTAAATCGTGTCATCTGGGCCAGTTTCTTTAAGTGAGAAATGTTTTGTAGACTGAGGAAGTCCTCTGGATGGGGGATGAAACGTTTCTCACTTAAAGAAACTTGTCGAGATGACACGATTTAATCTTTTTGTTGACGACATACGAAGTGAGTAGCCAATATGGCCGTGCTCAGCTGAGCAGCAGGTTCACAGGCTCCCGGTGAAAGTTTTCTGCTTCAACTTAAATTTTTTATGTTCCTGTTGCTTTTGTTTTAACTTTTTATTTTTTGCGCCTACACTCCACATGCACGGTACAAGTATGACCGTGATATACTTGTGGAGTTTTCTGTATCGCTGCCTTGCCATCGTGCTATCCTGCCATCATGGTTCTGTTCTTCCAGTCTCAGGCTCATGTCTGTCAAGGCGGCTGTCTCCATGATCCTCCATCTGCCTGCATGGACCAAACTCTACGGACCTACTTGGTTCCGCAGGGAAACCTTGGATGTTCTCTGTCTGCTGGATCCAGTTCTGGAGGGAGTTCTGGGAAGTCAGCTGTTGTGGTCCTTGTTATCATGCTGTTGACTGGACCTGCTAATGTTGCAAACAAGACCACTCCACTTACTGAACCACACTACTAACAGTACCATGGTGCTAACTGGTCCATGTTGCTATTATAACCTCACTGTCATCAGAACCACTGTGCCAATAGGACCATGCTGCTGTAGATTTATTTCTTTTTTTACTTTTAGCACCTTGTTTTTGTATTTTTGTTGCATGCTTTGAATAAATCCCAATTTATGTTAGTTTTGGGGTCGACTCTGAGCCCGTCTCCGCTCGCATTAAGCATGTCAACTATAGCCAAACCAAACTTATAAGAATCGTGCTGCTTTTGTTTGTTGTATTGTTTTGCACCATTAGTGGCTAGCGTATATCTTAGATCTTTTAGCACCGTTGGGCGTTCGTTTAGCGTATATCTTAGTTTATATCTTAGATCTTTATTTACATTTTCTTTTTACACTTTATATTTTTGCTATTGTTGGATGAAACTGGGACCCTGTGTACACAATTTCGTTCCACCTCATGCACCACATGTGATGCGAATGATAATCAAAATCCTTGACTTGACTTTTCATTCAACCTTTATTTATACAGATCAATCACATTGAGCCTCAGAGACTCGTTTACAAGTGAGACCTGTTTTAGACAAAAGTATGGCAAAGAGAAAACATGAGGGTAGGGGAGGTTAAAAAAAATCTTATCTCACACTATGTCTTGGCTGGGGCACAGTAAAAAAAAAGACCTTGCACAGAAACAGCACATAATGACGTCATGATACGTGACATTACATGAGTTGCAAAAGTTATACAACTGTATTCTGAGTTTTGCCTTGTGCTAAAAACTGTCTGCCTCGTTACAAGATGCATAAAATGTGATGAGGACAAATGTAGGAAGGACACGTGTAAACAAGGACTTATAAATGCTCTTGCACTGGTTAACAACTTTCCCCCCCAAGCGCTAGGGCAATAATCATCCCACTGACCACCCACTCACTGCAAATAACTGTCAACTCTATGAACAATGAGTAGTTTTCAGAGGACAGGCAGAAAACACTTTAACAGCTGTTGACAGCTTCTGACAGCGTCCCCTGGGAAAATAGTTTCTCTGCAACGCATTTAAAAGAGCAGGATGGGTTACACACGCATACAAAAATGTAAATCAGCTGCTCTCTCTTAATCAAGCACTCCTCCCTTTAGCACGTGTTAATAAAGCTGTCATCTCCTTAATTAGTTTTCATTTTAGGCAGCTGGTTAATAAACTCCTTAGAAAACGCTACGCTCACCTCAAATTAGTCCATGGCTGAAGCAACAGATTTGTCTTGCAAACTGTCTTTAACGCTGAAAAAGCTTAAAAACTGTAGGACATTTATACAATTTATAACTTCCACAAGATGTTTACCCTTATCTTGAGGAACCTTAGACACTGCCCTGTTTGTGTTCTTCATAAACTCAGCTGAGAGAGGCGTTGCATATTCATAGTGGGTTTCACTGTCAGTGAGGTTCATCTGAGACCCTATTTTCACAAGGGACTTTCATTAACAGCACTTTCCTTTGTGCCATCCTGAAACCATTTGGCCTTTCATCTGTCATTTCAGCTTAATTTGTTCTGTCAGAGACAAGGAGCACTCAAACAAGGGCCACACATCGTCTCCGGCACTGCTGAAGATTTCAAAAAGAAGGAAAAAAGAAGACAAGACTCCACAGGATGGATCAAGGACCACCGAGTGGTCACAATCTGAGTCCGTTTTATCTGAGTTTGTCCTGCACCCCAGCTGATTGGCAATGCTTTGAATAGGTAATCAGACTGCGCTGCTTATTTTCAGTGTGTACCACAGTGATTGGAAGTGATTTATAGTGTGAGCCCAGTGTGAACAAAGCCTCCACTAGACATCCAGTGTGTTATTTAATAATGTAACATCCCAGTCGTGCTCTGACTAAAGTCACGCACAGTATGATCAACTAACAACTCGTTTTCTGTTGAGAACATTTGCAATCTTTTAGGTTTAAAATGCTCTTCTTTACAGTACGAAACCAAATGAACTCTTCGCACCATTCATTTGAAATGTATTGTATTAGCGCCTTTAAAGATCCCCTTTTAAAGATTCAATCTGCCATGGGATTAAGGCCCTGTTCAGATATTTTGCAAAATTCTGCTGCATTTAGGTTGTATCTCACTGAGCTGTGATTGTTGGAAAAAATTGCTAGTGAAAAAGATCTTTTTTGATCATCTGACAGAAATTGCATGAACATACTGTTGCACTCTCATTAAACTATTGAGTATTTGTGTCCAAGTGAACATCAAGCCAGTATAAGCAGTTTATTTCTGAGTTCACAACTTGCAAAACTGTATTCTTGCCTGTGCACATTATTGTGTTACCCTCAGTCAACATTTTACCCACTTCGGCTTATTTTGTTCATACCTCAACAACCATTCCCACATTTATGGAGTGCTAAAGTAAAATAAGGATGAGCAAACATGGACCAGTTTTTCAATAAATTATATTTATCACTGGTGTGGATTTTAGACTAGGACATTTGGCTCAGGTGCCTTTTTGTGGGGAGTTTGAATATTCTCTCCGTGCATGCATGGGTTTCCTCCAGGTACTCTGGTTTCCTCCCACAGACCAAAAACCGGCATCTTAGGTTCATTGGTAACTCTAAATTATCCCTAGGTGTGAGTGAGTCTGTGTATGGTTAGCTACTATGTGTCCCTTTGATGTACTTGTGGTCTGTCCAAGGTGTACCCCGCCTCTCACACAGCGATTGCTGGAGATAGGCAGCAGTGGGTGAGATGGATGGATGGATTCCTTAGAGGAGCGCTCTAACGTAGGTAAAATACAATTGTTACACTCTTGAAATAGCTTGGAGATGCCTGCCGTAACATTTAGCTGGGTTTGAGATACCTATAACAACTTTATGACTATTTGGAGAGAAAAGTTATTGCACAAATCCTCAACACATTCAAAACTGAAATGACTGTGCACCTCTGTAGCTCACACAAGGAAGCTGAGAAACCTGCAAAAGTCACAAGACATCCAGCAGACTCCTCATAAAAACTGCTAACTACTCGTATTCCTGTGAAACACCATTGTCTCACTCGATCATACACAAAACTGCATTTTTTTGGGTCTTGTTTGTTTCTAAGTGGCGCTGTAATAGACTTGTGAATTGTCTAAGTGTACCTTTAACATTGACTTTTGAACATACTACCAGCAACTTCCATAAGCTAGAAAGGAAAAAGCAGGTAAAGATAATAGATGGATGGATGAAACCACAACATTAAGTTGTTTTACTGTTTTTATTTGTTCTGCGTGTAACTGGTTTGCACCAACTCTACAGACTGGTACTGGTAGAGCTGCTGCCTCTCAGCGAGCAGGTCCCTGGTTCAAACCCCGGTCCAGGGGCCTTTCTGGGTGGAGTTTGCATGTTCTCTCCGTGCATGTGTGGGTTTTCTCCGGGTACTCCGGTTTCCTCCCACAGACCAAAAACATGCATGTTAGGCTGATTGGTAACTCTAAATTGTCCATAGGTGTGAGTGAGAGAGTGAATGGTTGTTTGTCTAGTTTGTCTCTATGTGGCCCTGTGATGGACTTGCGACCCGTCCAGGGTGTACCCCGCCCCTCGCACAGTGATTGCTGGACATGGGCACCAGCGACCCCCGTGACCCAAAATGGAACAAGCGGATAAAGAAAATGGATGGATGGATGGATGGATGGATGGGAGTCCTTGAAGCAATGAGTTATCTTAGCGCCCGCTTTGAAAGTTATCAGCCATTAAAAGGCCATTATTAGTTTTCATCCCTAAAAGATGCCTCCAGACTGCCCCTCCTGCACCTCCTAGTAGGTTTAAAAGGTACGTTCTTATCGCTGATAAAGTGTCAAAGGTCAGGGGGTTAGGTTTAGGGTCAGTGCTCTGGGTCAGGGGTAAAGTTAGGTTTAGTAAAACGGTTAAATAAAGCTAACAAAAAAAAGCCCCAAGTTTTAGATGCGTGCGAAGCTGCATATTATCAGTGATAAGAACGTACCTTTAAACCTACAAGGAGGTACAGGAGGGTCAGTCTGAAGGCAACCTGTGGGGATGATAACAACTAATGATGGCCATATAATGGGCTGATAATGTTCAAAGCAGCTGATCTTAGCCCATTTTTTGAAGGGTCTTCAGTATTTTTAGAATGTAACAGTTTTATTTTTCCCATGGTTCTCAGCAGCACTCCAAGCTGGGGGACTGATTTATCTCCCAGGAATCAACAGGAAACACAGATGGGAGTAGTGAGGCGGAGCGTCTGTTGTATGAAGACGGTCAACATTTTTGACCAGTATTTCCATCAATCCACCTGACGATCATCAGCTGTTTGAAGAAGATGGGGAAAAAAATCTGCTTCTCCACAGAACAAACACAAACCCACGCCCGTGTGGCTCAGTGAACACATCTCGGGCAGTTGGGATGAATATCTCTTAAGCAGACTGGACAACAAAAACCTATAAAAGCAATCATTTAGTTTATTTTTGACAATATCATTTATTATTTGCAAGGATTTTAAACTTAAAACAACACAAAATGTACAGTTTTCTTAAAAAGGATGATTAAAGATCCATTCATAAGTTAGAAGAAAACCTAATGTTAAAAAAATTAAAATAGGAAGGAATTAGCCACAGCTGGGAAATGCAAACAAAACTATAGCAAAAATTGTGTAAAAATAGATGAGAAGTCATCATAACAACAACAACAACAAAAAGAAATAAAGAAAAGAAAGCTTGATTGCACAGAATAAAAATAATAGGGAGAGTTTATACGGTAAAAGGGAGGGGTGAACAAAAACAAAGCTATTGTTGGATAATCAACTGATTGAACAAACAGAAAACCAAAATGTATTTTTCCGAACAGACGGTAAAACGTGAAAAAAATGTTTTACAGTAAAACAAAGTGAAGAAATGGCAACTGAAAATTGTCAAAAAATATATAAACTTTTAAACTGATTTGCAAAAATCTTCAAAGAAAAAATAAAAAGACACCCATCAAAGCAGCTTTTAACTCTCTAATCTCTGTCTGGTTCATCCTGTTCCCTAAAAGCTGAAGCTAAAACCTATAGCTAAAATTACAGTATTGTTTAAATCACAGACTGTAGTCTTTCTGAGAGTACATACCAGGACAAATTCATTCCAGTGTGACATTTTGCATCTGTCTTTGTGGGAACATTTAAAAACAATTAACCTGGGAAATGTCAAACTGCGTCAGGAGCTCAACTATTCCCTGTGGGTCACAAAACAGCTGGATTTTGTTATTTGGCAAACATTTTAATTAAAACAATGTGCCTGAGTGTATTCATTTTCCAAACCTAATTGGTTTTCATGCTCCAAAGCTGGTGTGAAATTATTAATTCATGCCCAGTTAACAGCAAACGTTTTGCCATGGCAGTTCTGTATAATACAAACCGGGAGGTTTTTTTTCTGCAGTGATGTGAGCACTGTTGGTCTTTCATCAGCTCTTTTAGGTGTAAACTATCCATCCATCCATTAACTTCAGCTTTTTCCGAAGTCGGGTCACGGGTCAGCAGCTTGAGCAGGGAGGCCCAGACATCTCTTTCCACAGCCACCTCTTCCAGCTCTTCTGGGAGGACTCCAAAGTGTTCCCAGTCCAACTGAGAGATGTAGTCTCTCCAGTGTGTCCTGGGTCATTCCCGGGGTCTCCTCCCAATCGGACATGCCCGAAGCACCTCTCTAGGGAGGTGCCCAGGAATAATCCTTACCAGATGCCTGAACCACCTCAACTGGCTCCTTTCAATGTGGAGGAGCAGCGGTTCTACTCCGAGTCCCTCCCAGATAACTGAACTTCTCACCTTATCTCTAAAGGAGAGTCCAGCTACCCTGTGGAGGAAACTCATTTCAACCGTCTGTATCCACAATCTCTTCTTTCGGTCACTACCCAGAGTTCGTTGCCATAGGTGAGGGTAGGAACATAGATTGGTAAATTGAGAGCTGAACTGTAAGGCGAAGCTCTTCACCACAACGGACCAGCACAGAGTCTTCAATATTGCAGACCAATCCATCTGTCAATCTCACGCTTCATTCTTCCCTCACTGGTGAACAAAACCCCAAGGTAGTTAAAATCCTCCACTTGAGCCAGAACCTCACCCTCGACAGGAAGAGAGCAAGCCACCCTTTTCCGACTGAGGACCATGGCCTCAGATTTGGAGGTGCTAATTCTCATACCAGCCGCTTCACACTTGGCTGCAAACCTCCAGTGAAAGCTGGAGATCATGGTACAATGACACCAACAGAACCACATCATCCTCAAAAAGCAGAGATGGAATCCTGAAGCCACCGGACCGTACTCCCTCCGGCCCCTGGTTGATTTATGGTTATCCATAAAAGTTATGAACAATCGATAACAATGGGGAACCCTGGTGGAGTCCAACTCCCACCCTGAAGGGGTCTGACTAGGGCTGAGTACCGAACCGAGGTTCTTAAATGGCACCAACCGAACTGCACCGGTTGGTATATGGATTGAAACGTCACTCTTTTTTCAGTGTCAGGTTTTGGTATTGGCTGTAATGTGTAACGTGGTTTCAGCACGCTGGCAGGTAAAACACCAGACATATGACAAACAGACTACATGTTTACGCCCAGAGCCGTATAGAGCTGCCCTACAGCTTGTATGTCTATGGGGCTGGTTACGCCCACTGACGGGGTTCACATGTGCAGCGCGTGTGTTGTCGAACAGCTTTGACAACACACGCAACTTTCTGCTTACGAGCAAAAAGTTGCTCTGTATTTTTCTGCAAGAAGAGAGAAGGACAGCAGTCTCCCCTGCTCCTCTCAGCATTAAAGTCTGCCTGTATGTGTTAAACAGACTGAATCAACATCTCCACGACTGGACTCGTCTTCATCAAAGAACTCCAGAGGACGGAGCTGTGTCTGTGTTTCAGCTGGTGAGTTTGTTTGTTAACGTTACTGCAGCTTAACACGTATATCGCAGTGAATTAAACTAGAATCCATGTAACGCTAAATTTAAGATATTAGTGTGTAAATTAATTTTATCTACGTAGCTAGCTAAAATCAGAAGCTAACTAAAGATTGACCTTAACAGATGAAGCTTAGCTTATAAAACTGTGCTCATCCATCGGATCAGCTGCTTAAACAGTTCGCCTAATGTTCACCGTTTGTTTATGTTCTCCTCACAGGAGCCTCTGACCCTGGTGTGAGGATAGAAGCAGACAAAAGCACAGCGAGGTGGGGGCCACAGGACAATCACAAACTTTGTTGTTAATGTTTGCTGCCTTTTTCTACAGTGGAGGCTCCATGGTGGAGGTAAGTAAACTTTAAAGGATTTTTTTTATCTCTCAGCCTAGATAATGTTTTTTGAGTAATGATAACACAACCATGTTATTGTTGATGTTTTGTGTTCTCATGTCATATCCCAATTAGGGATATGATAAGAGCCCTAAACCCAGAGAACCACAGAGAAGATTCAGGAAGAGACACAGAGGTGCAGATGTCTGCCATCAACCCTAACCTCAGTGAATCCAGTGACCTGCTGGTGGAATGTGAGGGACATTATGTCAGTGCTATCAAACTGACAACCAGGTATTTGTGTGTGCAACAAGCATCATCCACACCCTCAGAGTGAACACTTCCTACTGCTGGAGACACCATCAGCCAGGAGTGGGCTTGTTTGTGTCCAGAGAAAGAAGACATGTTGATTTTTCTGAAGAAAAACTGTGAAGTGAGAAGGTCCTCAGTGTGTAGCAGTGAACATTAGACACTGACGTGTCACTTGTTGTTTGCAACTGCTCTTTTGAACTGGAAATTATTTGTTTATTTTTATGCAAGAAAACTGCTTGGAATAGAAATACCAAAGTTAAAAAATAAAACTCACAATTTGTACTGTAATGTGTAACGTAATTTTGTTCTTGTTAGAATTAATAGTAATTACAAAATTGGTACCAAAAAAAGAACTGTCCAGGAACCGACACCAAAGTGAAGCTATACCGACACCGGTACCAATATATTTAGAAAGGTACCCAGCCCTAGGTCCGACTTACTACTGACAATGCAAACCAAACTCTCACACCCAAGGTTTAAACTATACATTGCAAAATCATGAAGACTGGTGGAAAAACATCATAAACTTGAGAAAAAAAATTGTTTCACTTCACTCAAGGTTCCACGTGGTTTTTGACAGATTCAGTCAATTGCTTTGTTCATATTGAGTATGGGCTCGCATTTCAGGATTGCAAACAAATACATCTGGAGTACTAGAGTAAAAACATTTCAAAGTGCACCATTAAACTCCCTTTACCTGGCAATGGTTCACTGTTTTGATGGAAACAGAACTTTTGCAGACAGAAAGTTGCTTCTGTGTCTTCCTCGAGTCTGTGTCCAAGCACTTTGCAGGTGTTTCCTCCCACACATGTCCTCTACAAACTGGGTTCAACCTGTCATTGTCCATCGTCAAAAACTCTACTATAATTGCACAAATCAGAATTTGCTGTGTCTGGCATGTTAACAGTCAAACGCTTGGCTCATCGCATCATTCTGTCAGTTCACATCTCCGCTTGTCCTGTTTCACTCGGGCTCTCCTCGCCTTATTTATCCCCCCTCCCTTGTGTCATTATCACTGTCTCTGCTACAATACTGCAAGGCCTATGACACCTTTTAATATCCAAGTTTTTTTTTTTGTTTTGTTTTTTTGAGGTGGGTGGAGTGTCACAAAGAAGCAGAAAAAAAAAAAAATTATTCAGACCCCTCTGCTGCCTGCTCCAGCCTTTTATCTGAGTCTTTGGAATTGAGACCCTTCCTATCGTGACCCCATTATTCCACTACATATAAAACACTCTGATGACAGCGGCTTCTGGGGTTTATGTTCAAAAGAGAAAAATAAATAAATTAAACTTGTGTTGCAGTTTGCAACACACACGCAGCTGAAGGCCACCAGATATCTGTTCTTTGTCCCAGGCCTCATTGCTCAGGTAAAAGTAATTCTCAATGGAGAGGGACAGAACAACAAGCAGTAAGATGATCGTGGTTTTGGTGCACATGAGGACATTAAAGTTCATGCACATATTTTTTTTTCTTTTGGTTCTCTGAGTTGCAAAACATCACCATGTTCAGTTACAGCACAGGAGAGACATCTTGATTTAAGGAAACGCACAAGAGGGTGATGCTGGATTTGCAATCTGACTTGGTTTTTCCTTGTTGACTGATTTGTTTTATTTCTATGTCTAAAACTAGCAGTTAGAGACCGCTCCCTCTGTTTTCCTTGCTGGCAATAAAATAAAAAGCAGTAAAGTAGTCCATTGTAAGGTGTCCTTCTTCAATTTGTGTTGCAATAGATTAAAATGGAAAGGTGTGCATTGATTAAGCATTCACACTGAGATCCTTTTCTTCTTTATATTTTGACACATAACTCATTCCACAATGTTTGTGCTGTTTCAAAAGTTAATATACCAAATCATTCAACACATTCAGAACATTCTTGCTTTGACTTTTGGTATTTGTCATGTTTTCTGTCCTGTCATGCTCTGATGTCAAGCCTTGCCTTCCAGCCATGCTTTCTCTGTACCTCTGCTTAATAAAGCTCATGCCATGCACCTGTGTCCCATTCTAAAGAGCTCTTGCCAGCTTTACTATCCGCCAGATTATCAAACCCACTAGAAGAGGGTTTGATAATCTGGCAGAGAGTATGGTTAGTCTCAGTCCTCGTGACTCTGAGACTAACGTGTATAAATAAAGGTTGAATGAAAAATGAATGGAGTTCTTTTTTACATCTTTTAAAGCCTTTATGCTGTTTAAAACATTTTACTGCTCATTTCAGATTTTGTTCTGGTTCAGTTTTGTTCAGTCTCTTTAAGATAATTTCAGCTTCCTTCAGCTCCTTTCAACTTCTTTCTGCTAATTTTATTTTTTATACCTATTTTTTTAAGCTTCTTTCTCCTAAATTCATCTTTATCCAGTAAATTTCTGCTAAATTTAACTTTTTTTGTTGTCGTTTTGTTTTTTGGGCTTCTTTCTAATAATATCAACTTGTTATGCTCCTTTCACCATCTTTCTGGTAATTTCAGCTTTTTCTTTTGATTTTTCAGCCACTTTTTTTTTACTAATTTAAGATTATTATTATTTATTTATTTTTGTAAGCTATTCAACCTCTTTATTTCAGCTTATTCTGCCTCATTTCTGCTACATTTCTTCCTTTTTTGTTACTCTTTTTGCCTTTGTTTGCTCAGGATGAGAGTCTGATGAAGTTAAAACTCAAAGCAGTCTGCCCCTCAGATAAATAACGTTATTAACTTTTTATGTATATGAATGTTTCTGTTCAGTGCCCTGAGATGACTTCTGTTGTGACTTGGTGCTATATAAATAAAGTGAATTGAATTGCTTTCTGCTGTTATTTTCCTACTTTCAGCAAATGTCAGCAGTTCAGGTTCAATTTGCATTAACAGTTCAGTGATGAAACCTTTTCAGCCTGGGTTCACCTTCTTCCGCAGATCTGAGAAAAAAAAAATCGTTCAGCAATATGCATTTACGCTACATTTTTGCAGGAAATGCATTTTCTCTAGTTGAACTTTGTGTCCATTTTATGAACAATTATTATTATTATTTTTAATTATGGTAAACATTAAAGGATTATCATTCCTACAATGAACATCTGATGACTGCCATCTATCAAGATTTACTGTAGTTTGAGACTAAGATCATCTTATGTTGAGGAAGGTATAAAACCTTACCAGATCATTGAAGAACACGAGACATTGCATGAGGCTGGTATTATGTCAGTGCTTCTTTCAGCTTTTCTCTCTTTATGGGTCTCCACAGCAAGTCATCCTCCTCCATCTCACTCTGTCCTCACTCCAAATCCATGTCCTCTCTAACTGCATCCATATATCTCATCTTTGTCTTTTTCCAGGCAGCTGCATGTCTAACATCCTTCTACCAATATACCCAATGTCCCTCCTCTGGACATGTCCAAACCTTCTCAGTCTGGCCGCTCTAACTTTATCTCCCAGTTGTTCAACCTGTGCTGTACCTCTCATGATCTCATTACTAATCCAGTGTTTGGATCAGTTAGCTCTTGGAGTATAGATTCAACCACGGTTATTAATACACCAAATTTTAGCTCAAACTCTGTAAAATTTAACAAAAATATGTGTGTTTGCTAAAATGGTTTTGAGCACACAAGTGAAGAATAAGTAGATTAAATTAATGTCTAAGTGGCGTATTATTGAGTTGATAAAATGTGTGGAGATGTATTTTACTCCGATGACTCATATTTTCAGGTTGTGGAGTTGAGTCCTAATAAGAAAAGACCTGAAACAGTCATGATCCCCTGATGAACTCAGGCTGTTGGAGCTGGAAGGTGATAAATGAGCGAGTCTGTTGTCCTGGATCAAGTTCAGTGGAGCAGAGCCGGCGCAGGTAAGACTTTTTTTAACGCTCAACTCCTATTTTTCTTTAGACTGAAAAAGAGAAAGATTTTTAGTCTCACCAGCCAACAGATGCCTCCTGGCCAATTACCTAAAAGGAGCGTTTCTGGTCCGTGTCACGGGGTCGTGAACGTGTTATTCAGCAGGCTTTGGCTTTCCTCCTGCTGCGTTTCTGCTGCTCCGCTTTGTGATCTGCTTCGGTTTTTCTGCTTTTGGTTGAAGAAATGAGACTGTGCCTGGAATATTTCCATGATGAAAAGTTAGGCTTGCAGCCCACAAGCCAGGTTGCAGGTCTTTGACTACAAATGGGCTTCAAAATTCTGAAGTAGAAGGTCTTGAACCAAATCATGGAGGCCACGTTGAAGGTATTTAAACATTTGATGGAGTCTTGGGTGTCTTGTTGTGTTGTTATCAAGTAGAAACAGATTTTTTTAAGTAATGAAGAAAATAATGTTTGTGTCAAAACATTAAAGATGGCTGACCTTGGAAAACACAAAAATATCTTTAGGTCATACAAGTTTACATCTCACCTAAAACTTAACAACAAATATTCTGAATGCTGATATAACAGCGGTAAAATGTGGTTACATTTTTGCCATTAACCACTTGAAGTGAACTTTGTGTGTCTGTTGGAAAATATTTCATAAACCACTGGACAGATTGAAACTCTTTTGATATAATTATGAGATGTACCTCATGGACTGATGAACCTTTGGAGTCAACCATATTCAAGATGGCCACCACAGCCAACAGACCACACAAAGTGGCTTAAATTCAATGAATTTACCTAAATGGATTGAGATCTACTGTTGTTAATGCTGACGACTTTATTCTAAACGTTAGCATTTACTCTTAGGGTCACCCTTATTTGTCTGTCAGTAAAACATCCCATAAACCACTGTATGGATTTTAATTACACTTTCAGAAAGTAATGATTACTTTTACAATTGATTATTTTTTTTAAGATTATACAATAAACAATGACTACTATTTAAAATTAGCCATAACAAAAATGGCTGAAGCTCCATCAGTTTAACATATATTCAGCTAAAATTGAGATTTTGTAGCTGAAAGTGACACAGCACATCCCCTGAGTGTGACTTCTTCTTATTGAGAGGATCTGTGTGTGTGTTTTGTGATCCTTGTGTCATCTGTCCTGCCCCCCTCAGCGTTTCCCCCTCATGTGATCAGCTTCTGCCTCTGCCACCTGTTGTTCTTCCCCAGGTGTTTGTGTTTATCCCTTCCTACATATTCTGCCTTTCTTTATTGTTCCCCTGTTCGTGGATTGACCTGTATGGCGTCATGTTCTGTCCTCCCGTGTTTCCTAGGAAATGTAAGATTTGCTGCCACGTCAGCGTTTGTTTTCGTTATTTAATTTGTGATTCCCAACACTGGTCCTTGTGGAACACCATCCTGCATGTTTTACTTGTTTCCCTGTTCCATTACACCTGTTTCAGTGAATTTATTATCCCTCAAGTTCTGCAGGAGCCTGTAAATCATCCATTTATTCACATCAGGTGTGTCATAGCAAGAAAACAACTAAAACACTCAGGATGGTGTTCCTCAAGGACCAGAGTTGGGAACCATTGCTTTAAGCTCCCCGAGTTCTGTCTCCACCTTGGGTCCAACAAAACCAACAGTTCATGATAAATGAATGAAATTGTGTGTTATATTTATAATAATTATATTACACCAAATTATCTAAAAATCATTTCTTTACATAAGATGTTAGTCTAAAACCTGTGGCGGGAATGGCAGTATGCGACATGCATTCCAGCAAGGGCCTTCGTTGCTTTATGCGTTTGCAAATCTAGGCGTTTAATTTGAAGTAGAAGACAGATAACTGCTGTTTGCATGTAGTGGCGCTGTCATAATAAAAGGCTTCAGGGTGTAATTGTGTCATTATCATCTCTTCTTTCTAAAAAATAATTTCAGTGTTGATTGAAATCCTCTTTGGTTTAACTCGGTGGAGTTGTTTGTGCCGATGCCGCTGAAACACAAGGTTGCATTAATATTGGTAAATTTATATTTTCATTTCAAATATGAGCATGACATCACTTCAAACCTCATGAGTTTATACTCCATCAGTGACATGATGTTCATATTCAATTGTAGCAGCAAGGGTCTCACATTTTTCATCTTAAACATTTTACTCAAGATGCTTTGGTATAGATTTACTTATTTTAGATTTTGCAAAACACTACCCACCCACCCCCTTCAGAGTGGCTCAAGCAATGCAGATTGGTCATGTGAAATACTAAACAGCACTGTTTGCTTCTGGAGGTTTAATCTATGGAGCTGTCAAGATGAGGGAGTGCAGCAAGTGGTCAGAAGTGGGGAAAATTTATGTAAGTCACACACATACCGCATCTATCTTTTTGCTGCACGCTCAGTCCCAAACTACTCTGCACACCGGTACGTTGTTCAGGTGGTGTGGAGGAGGGAGGGAAGTACTAATCACTCTTTCTGCTCCTTTTGGTTATGGTTCAAGATACTGTAGGTGCTGCAGTTATATTAAGATAAATGCAGGCTAGAGACAGACAGTATGTTAGTTTTAGTGATATAGTCTCAGAGCGTTGGGAAAAGACTCAAAGATGCTTTTGTTAAATGGAAGAAAAGTTGAAATAGGACAGGAATTGAAACGGTCTAAACAGATACACTGAAGTGAACAGTGAAAAGGTAAAACAAGTAAAAGAGTTGCTAAAATGAAGCAGAACAATAGCTCAAAGCTCGTATCAGCAAAACAATTGTTAAAGATTAAAAGCAGCACAAGGGAACGAAATGGTGCAACCATATTGGAGTAAATTTCAAAGAGAGCAATGTATTGAAGGAAAAACTCAAAGTATTTCGGTGGGGAATTATACAACAATTTTTTTGGGGAAAAAGACATTGTGCACTCTTCCAGATGGAGAACAGTAGTTCCTCGCCTCGCTACTTAGCGGTTCGTTTATTGCTTCGCTCTATCGCGGTTTTTCAAAATAAGATTGGACATGACACACAACTGGCTGACTGATGGATAAGCCACATGATTGGCATGGAATTTTTATTTAAAATAAATTATTTTAAATTATTTAGCACCTGCTGCACCTTTGTGCAGCCCTTACTGCAGGATAAACTTCCTGCTGCAGCTGATCAGCTGATCTCTGTGCAGAGTAGAGAAGTGGGTGTGGCCGAGACTGCTTGCAGGTGGCTGAGTGCGGCCATGGCTGAGAGGAAGCAGAGAACTAAAATCATGACATTCTGTTCTCTTTTAGAGTTTTTAGAGTTTAGAAACATTATTTAGAATATTGCAAGAGTGTAGGAAGGATTTAAAACACATTTTTATGTACATGAGGGACTACTGTACAGGTTTTTGATAACTGAATGGCCTAAAGAGCACATGTGGAAGTAGTATGATTGCAAAAACATACAAAAGAAACTTTAAACAGCACATTATTTGTGTGAATGCTGGGGCTGTGATAGTTTGGTGGTCACTGCTCTGGTCCAGAAATCCTGAGGTTGCAGGTTTGAGCCAAGGTTGCATCAGGAAGGTCATCTGATATAAAACAATTGCTAAATCTTCCATGTGAGTTTGCTCGCTGTGGTGATACCTGCAGAAGGGAGCAGCCTAAAAGTATATATTTGTATGAATGCTGACTCAGCAGTTACACAATTGTTTTTTCTACCTGAAACACCCTGGCTTTGGGTCATTTTTATTTAAAACCTGCAGAGGAGTCTGTTTTATGGAGTAAATATGACCTCCACCGTCATAAAGACAATATTGTTAAATGTCCTGAGCTATTGTCCCATCAGCTTCACACCAGATCCATCACCACACCTCCAATAACAGACCTCTACAACCTCTGCCCACCTACAGTTTGTACACACTCTCAGTCTAAATGAATTTCTATTACTTTCATTTTGAAAGCAGGAGTCACCTTCTCCACAGCTGAAACGCACACACAAAAACACACAGTTTAAAACATTTCGGCATGAACCCATTTGCTCCTGCTATTCCACTGTTTTCACAAATTTATTAAATGGTGGAAAATTGTCCTTGTGAGTGTCAAAACTGGATAAACCTAGGAAAAGTGCACAAGAGGTCTAATATTTTCTTTCTTAAAGCAGCTTAAAGGGGGCTGGCGAACAATGTTCTAATATCTGTGAAAATCGCTACTATTGCATAGATAAACACTACATGAGGGAAGCAGAGCTCAAAGGAGCATAGATTTGAGGATTTGCAGTGTCAAATTAATAGTAGGTCTATATTCACAATTTAAATGAAGAAAAATAACATGAAAGCTGTAATGATGTCTCCATTTTCTACCACTTATCTGTAGTTGGGACATGGAGGCAACAGGTCCAGGAGATAAACCCATACAAGTGGGACATGCCTGAAAAACCTATAAAGGGAGGTGTCCAGGAGGCATCCTAATCAGAGGCCTGAGCCACCTCAACTGACTCCTTTAGATGCGGAAGATCAGCTCAACTCAGAGCTCCATCCAGACGACGGAGCTCCTCACTCTAACTCTAAGGCTGAGCCCAGCCACCGTGCAAAGGAAATCACATTTCGGCCACTTGTATCTTGTAGCTTTGCCTTACGACTCAGCATTTTCTTCACCATGACTGACAGAAGCAATACCCTCATTGCTGAGGATGAGGCCTCAATCTTTCAATCCATCTCCCACTCCATCCTACCATCACTCGTAAACAAGACACCCAGATACTTGAACTCCTCCACCTGAAGCAACGTCAGCTCTGACAACTCTGCCCCTCTTTTACCAGAGTTCCCAAGGCATAGAGCCACAGGTCCGATGACACAATTATAAAGTCAATCATCAGCCTAGTACCAAGTACACTTATGAACCAACCTATGCTCAACCCTGGTGTATGTAATGGACAGCCCATGCCTAGCACAGAAGTCCAATGAGCTAACACCATTTAGGTTCAAATCAGGGAGGCCATTCCGCCTCAATCATCCTCTTCCAGATGACTCTGCCTTTGCCCACATGGTCTCTAAAGTCACCCAGTAGAATTAGGGAATCCTCAGAAGGCACTCCTTCCAGGACACCATCCAGAGACTCCAGAAAGGCTGGGTAATCTGAAGTGATGTTTAGTGCACAAGTTAAAACAACAGTCAGAGCCTTCCCTTCTGCAGCATGAACCCACAAAGAGTCAACCCTCTCGATCACCAGGGAAAATTCCAATATTAACACATTCAGCCGGGGGCTTGTGAGTGTTCCCACACAGCCCGATGTGAGTGTTCCCAGACCAGCCCGATGCCTTTATCCCTTGGCAACTCCAGAGTAGGAGAGAATCCAGTCTCTCTCCAGGAGTTGAATTCCAGAACCCAAGCTGTGCATAGAGGCGAACCAAGCAACATCTAGCAGGTATCACACAAGCTCCGACTCTTTACCCACCAGTGATGTTCCAAGTCACTAAAGCTAGTCTATGCCACCAGGAATCGGCATGGCCAGGGACCCTTCCTTGCCTTCCACCCGACATCCACAGTACCCGACTTTGACGGGCCTCCCTGCAGGTGGTAGGTCCACGTGGAGATGGCTTCCTGTTATTCCTTCGGGCTTGGTCCGGTCGAGCCCCGGGAGCCAAGGCTTGAACACTAGGCATTCGGGGGCCTTTCTGGGTGGCGTTTGCATGTTTTCTCCATGCATGAATGGGTTTTCTCCGGGTACTCCGGTTTCCTCCTACCGACCAAAAACATGCATTTTAAGCTGATTGGTAACTCTAAATTGTCCCTAGGTGTGAGTGAGAGAGTGAATGGTTGTTTGTCTTATTTGTCTCTATGTGTCCCTGTGATGGACTTGCGACCTGTCCATTGTGTACACCGCCCCTCTCACAGTGATTGCTGGACATGGGCACCGGCGACCCCCTGTGACCCAAAATGGAAGAAGAGGGTAAAAGATAATGGATGGATGGGTCTTGCTGCAATTTGCACAGATTTTCCTCACAATGTCTAATCCAGATGGAAATTGTAGATGGAGCACAACATTAAAGAGTTGTTACAAGTTTGCTTCAGCTGATCATTTCTTTAAAAAAATTCTGTGTACATAGGTTAAAAAGTTTTCAAACCAAGAATTATTAGAGTTAAGTTTCATTAAAATCTGGTGGTTCATGAGATATTTTGTTAACAGGGTTGACCTCTATGACTTAGGCCTGAGTTTTAAGCTTCTTCATGTTGTTTAATGAGAAATGCTCATTGTATTAGAAATGACTCTCAGCTACTACCGCATCAAAGTTGAATAATATATGTAATACTGACTGAGGTCAAGGGATTTTTGTGTTTCTTAATATCAGTTGATTGTGGCAGCCATCTTGAATTGAGTTTTGCTCTAGAAGTGAATTAGCTGTAGATAAACATCCAGTCATTACGCTGATTATTTTTATAAAATGTATCCAGTGGTTCGTGAGATATTTTGCTAACAGGCAGATCGAGCTGGTTTCAATAGGTAATAACATAAAACAAGGATCTTGTGCATTCTGTTTGAGATCAGTGTGATTATGATGACTCTCAGCTACAACAAAACCACAGTTTTAGCACAATAACCATGAAATTTACTGAGTTTTAGACATTTTTGTGTTTAAGGTCAATTAAACGTAGCAGCCATCTTGAATTGTATTGACTTCAAAAGTTAATCAGTTGTAAGTTTTATCAAAATATGTCCACGTGTTTATAAGGCATTTTGCTAACAGACACAAACGCACACGCTGACTCAGGCCCAACACAAAAAGGTGGGAGATTTGATCATATAATCAAAATACAAAACTAAAATAATCTTCTTTACATTTTTAAAATCTCCCATGGCAGACAAAGGCTTCAGACACGGTTTAATGGCTGGATTTAGATTTAGGTGAGCTTTATGGCTGAGGATAAGCATAGCAAAACTACCAGTTCTAACCCGGGCAGAAAGACAAACATAAGCCTATTATTCCTCTCCAATTTAATTTATATGCAACTCTACTGAATCAGAATGTGACTCAAACTAAACAAAAAGAAAAAAAAAAACCTTCTTTATTTTCTCTCACTGTCATCTGTTGTTCCCAGAAGGTTTCTTCAGAGCCAGGAGAGGATTTCAGGACACCTTCATTAGAGATGGATATTATGCACAAGGTAAACACCATAAATAAACAGGCTATATTCAGTATCATTTAACATTCAGAATTCATTCGGCAGGTCTACAGTGTGTTCAGAATAGGCAATTTCTTTGATTTGCTTTGACAAAAGAAAAAAAAGATGTACCATATTCATAAACAAAAAAACAGGTTGGCAATGACAGTCTGCTTATAGAATCATGCTCTCACAGTAAATAGACATTCAGTGTCAACCTCATGAACGAATAACGACGAAACAGCTTTAAATTAAAACATTTTGTAATCAATGTTGTGTTCCTGTAAAGATTTGATGAGATTGGAAGCTGAAAGTAGAGGTGGTGAAAGGGCACGGAACAATTTAAATACCAGTAAATTAAACTGGCATTTCAGGATGGCAATAATCCCAAACTGAGTGAGGCTCCAAATGTTTAATAGGCAAAGCAGCAACACACCTTAATTAGAAGACCTGGGTGCATCAGATCAGTCTGACTGCAAAATGTCAGGCCAGGTTGGCAATTTGTAAGAAATTTGGAAGAGTATAATTTAGCTACTGAACTTAAGATATTCAAGTAAGTTTCAGTCATTTTTGCTTCTGATTTAAACATATTTATCAAAGTCGAATCCAAAGTTATTTTCAAAAATGTGATTTAAAAAACAAACAAACATGTTTTAGTTTCTTTAACCCTTTGAAGACTGACCTATGCATTATTCAAGCTTTAAAAAAAGTACCAAACTCAGAGAAGAAACATCTCAACAAATAAACACAGTGAAATAAAAGAAATTTTAAGTTAAACATTTGTACATTTTATTATTAGCAACATGCATAATCACATCTTGTATTCCCATTTCTGTAAGCAAAGCTGCGAAAGTGCCAAAGGTAAAAGTCTGGCTTCACTTTGTTGCAATCTCCCATCCTGGACGAGCATAAAGTCAAAAGTGGAAAGGAAAAACTGTATATTAACAGGAATTAAACTCTCACGAGGAATAAACTTCCAGCAGAACCAAGCTAAGGACGAGCAGCCATTAGCTTTAACGGGTTGAGTTTGAGAAGACAGGAAGGAAAAAACACAGAATGACAGGTTCAGGTGTACACCTTCTATTTGAAGAAAGTAAAAAAAAAAAAAAGTACAAATAAAAACAGGTACAAGTAAAGACAGCAGCAGAGTGAGGAAATGTGGTCTTTTTATCCTCCAGCTGTCTAAACCAATAGCAGCATAACTAAAGGATAGCTCAAGCTCAAGCTGACCCCAACAATGGGATTTATCAAAAAAGAACAACGTAAGCCTAGTGTTACTAGTAGACAAGGTGTCGGCCTCATAGACAAAAACTGGGAGTTAGTTTCACAAGAGAGTAGCCTGAAGCTGTGGAAATGAACAAAATCGGGCACAAAGGCTCATAGTCCGAAAACAAAGCATTCTGTAAAAACAAGAATATATGGAAAATCCTAACTGCCAGGCAAAATGGAAAACAGCACAGAAATCCTAAAACTGAAAGCAGGCTGAGTCACTAGAAACCAAAAAGATCCAAAATGGAAAGTGGATTGTTAAACACAAAGCCATTAAATTGTTAAATGATTGTGATGTTGATTATTTTTAACAGACAACCAGGTAAAGATTCAAATATAATGCCACAAATCCATCCATCCTTCGTCTGCTGTTATTCGAGGCAAGGGACGAGCAGCACAACAAGACAACCATTGGAGGAGGGAAAACCAGACCTTCCTTTCCTCGTCGACACTTTCCAGCTGCTTCTGGGGGTCCAGAAAGCTGTCCCTGGCCAGTAAGGATATATAATGCCTGCAAGAGTTCTGGGTGTGCCTGGGGTCTCCTCCCAGGAGGATTTAACCAAAAATCCTTCAAAGGGAGGCATCCAGGTGTCCTCCTTATAAGGTGCTCGAACCTGAGTAGCAGTGGCTCTACTCCAAACTGCTCACAGATGATGGAGCTCCTTATATTACCTCTGAGGAAGGAAGCTCATTTAAGCCAGTTGTATCTGAGCTCTTGTTCTTTCGGTCATGATCTGTATATTGGGACCGTAGTTAAAAGGTTGGAATGTAAGCAGACCAGTAAGTTGAGAGCTTTGCTTTTTAAGCTCAGCTCCTTCAAGTTCAAGAATCTTTATTATCTCCAAAGGGCAATTTCACAGTCAGAAGACACACAAAACATCCATGCTAGACAAGACATTGAGGCATTAAAATAACATTACAGAAAAAAATCACTGTTTGTTGAGAAACCTGATCGCTACAGGAATTCAGTAGGGATGCATGGAGTGGGTGATCAGGATCTGCCAGAATCAGCCTGGCCTTGTTCACTAACTTCACATTGTGTAGGTCAGTGAGGTTCTGCAGGGCTATGCCAGCTGTTTTGCTGCACATTCTGACAATCCCCGAGAGTTTGTTCCAGTTTTTGCATGTCAAAAGTCCAAACCACCAGATGGTGGAAGGTAAAAGAGACTCAATAAAACATGAATAAAACATTATCATAAAAGTCGAATCAACATTAAAACCACAGAGCTTCAGATAAAAATACATTCTCTGGTGGGTCTTCCACACCCCAACAGACCAGACAAATGTCTTCATTATTGTGGACAGACTCCAAAGTCACAATATTAATCCATTTTCAAAGATTCGCTGGTAATTGATCCATGTAAAGCTTGGAATTATTGTAGCATAACATTTTTGTCTTTTGACCCTATATCCTTAGTTTCCAAGATGCAAAGTTGATCTTTGTAGCGGTTTTTCTCTTAGCCATCACTAGCTAACTACCATTCTGCAGATTCTGTAGAGCCGATATGTTCACACTAATATACTGTGTCTAATTAATTACTAACTTTTAAGAAAAGACATGGCGCTTTTTTAGCTCACTGAAGTTAAATAAATATATTGTGCATTGTGCCCATTTGTAGAAAGAAGCTGAAATTAGCCATTGTAAACCTGATATATTTAGGGGTGATACAACAAGCATAGTAAATAATAATTTCATGTATGTTGAAGTTTAGAATGAATGACTATAACCTGAATAATTCAAAGAACCTGGGAAAAAAGAGATTTTTCTTGTCTGGGGACTCCTCTGCTGTATATGATCATGGCATAAAGCCATATCCTTCCTCAGGTGAGTGACAGCATACGGTGATCTCATGTTCACAGAAGATGCCTGGCAGCAGCACTGGGCCCAGTGGGACACCCCCACCTCCACCCCTCATGTGAGCTACCTTACTTCCATTACAATCAGTAGCAGAAAGGGATTCTGTAAATCAAATCTGAACTGTGAGTCTTTCCTGAGTATTTCTTGTGGACGTGTTTCGTGTTGATTGGATCAGTTAGGCAAACAGAATATTACCAGAAAATCAAAACCAGAACGCAGAATAGTCTTTAGGGGGAGGCCGTATACGCCACCTCAGTAGCTTCTTAGTTATACCTTAGAGATGTAGATAAACTCATCATAAAATCAAACGACTGGTTAATGAGTTTTGTATGGCAAACTGGCTGCTATAAGACAGGGAATTTATTGCTTTTTTTATTCATAGCGCAGCAGCACATCTCAAGGAGACTTACACCTTAGTCTTTATTTATTTAGTTTTCTATGAAAAAATCATGAAACCAGCAGGTTTATTAGCTCAGATCTTTGTATAGAAGGGACGTCTCCCACCTCAGCACGAGATGGTTAACTCATGCAGCTCTGAAATGCCTTTAATAACAGTGTTTGTGAGCTATAGTGCCAGTGAAATCTAATTTAAAATACATTATTGGTCAGCAATTTGTAACAAGCTTGGTGCTTGGCATTAACCAGCTATAAAAGTACACAAGAGCTTCTGCAAAACTTTGGCGAACTGATTTTATCTTCAATTCTTCCAGCAAGAACTCATCTCATTCCTGGATCAGTTGCCCCCTTTGCTGATTCCCACCCACCAAAATAGGTTTAGGGTTGCAATACCTTTCTACATATCAGTGAGTTATAGATGCTAATACATTTAACTGATGACTTTTTAAGGGCCTTCATAATGGCCTTAGCATTCTTCTTGATTCTTCATTTAGGAGCACATCAGCGCCCACTACCCACTGAGTCTTGTCATTGAGTCATTAACCAAAAATCCTTCAAAGGGAGGCATCCAGGTGTCCTCCTTATAAGGTGCTCGAACCTGAGTAGCAGTGGCTCTATTCCAAACTGCTCACAGATGATGGAGCTTAGCATTAAGCGTAGTCATTGAGTCTACCCTTTACTAAAAACCATTTTATTTATTCCCAGTTGTCCCCCTGACACATCCTTACACCTAGCAGGAGCTCTCAAACTTTGAAGTGAATCTCCTGAATGCAAAAAGGAAGAGAAAAAATGAGTAAGACAACTGTCAAGAAAATATATTGGGGCTCAAGCAGGGCGGTGGAGCGCCATGAAGACAGACTTCAGCATTCAAACATGCACAGCTTTTCAGAACTTCCTCGAGATGGTGAGTTGACCATTTGACCATTTTCAGTCACTTCAGCCATTTCCATGGGTAAACAAGTAGCCGTTGGCATCCGAAAAAGATACAAGCCATAACAATGAGACAAAATGTGTGGATTCAGTTTATTACTTGATTACTTTTTATTCAGGTGTTCATAACTTTGCAATAAGTACTTTGGTAACACAACACTAAGGTACAAAAAATTTGATTAACTACTAGGGAACGCCTCAGGAACAAATTAGAAACTAATCAGGAACTATTGGGTAGTTAACCAGTACTTACTGGGGAACACACAGCCAAGTGCCACCTGCACCAGTGAGGTCACAGCTCGTAATTGTCAAAAACCTGTTTCCTAGTGATTACTGATTTTATTGGATTCTTACCACTAATCAGTGGTAAGAACCGATTTCATAATCTTGTACTGCTGCCTTCTTAACTATGTCTGAGCTGTGACCTCACTGGTGCAGGGTTTATTCAGAACCCACATGGAGAATTTCTCCTCTGTTCCTGTGGTAACAAACCAGTAGTCCCCCAATAAGGCTGGGTTATGGGTTCCCCTGTAAGTACTGGTTAACTATGCATTAGCTCCTGATTCGTTATGCTTTGGTTTCCTTGGTAACTGCCCATTAGTTCTTGATTAGTTCCTCTTCATTTACAAGGTAACAAACCAGTAGTCCCCCAATAAGGCTTGGCTGTGTGTTCCCTAGTAAGTACTGGTTAACTACCCATTAGCTCCTGATTCGTTCCTGAGGCGTTCCCTAATAGTTAATCAAATTTTGTGTACCTTATTGTAAAGTGTTACCAGTACTTTAAAAAATGGTCTTAGTATCTTCTGACTGGAGTTTACTCTTTCAATGAGTAATATTAAATGAACCATATTGTCAGCTGTCTATGTTTTTAGACATTTAAGCAGTTTATTTTCACTTTTTTTTACCATCTCTTCTTTGACTTAAAACTGTATTTTTTGTCCTTATTGACACAAACAGATTTTCACAACGGTGGTGTTTACCTAGAGCGAATGGCCTGAGGACAACTGTCCTCAACAGATTCTATAAGAACGCAAGGAAAACACAAACCTTAAAGCTGAGAACACAAGGAGGCTGATAGCACAAATACCAATAGGCAAGCCATGCTCCAACAGGGGAAGGAACTCTTCTGCAGCCTCTTTTAGTCACGGAGCTCGTTAGTGGAATGATCCCCAGCTGCTGCTTGTTGGCACCACCTTGGACTCAGGAACATGCAGGAAGAGCTGGAATCCCACACGGATGTGGGACAAAATGGACTAATCTTCATGTCTGTAGGCTGAATGTCCAGCTCAGATCAAGTATCCCTCTGACCATTCGACCCTGAATTGAAGTGACACCTTCTCCATAAAACAATCTTTTCCCACATTACAGGTAAAAACACAAACTATTTTTCTCTGTCTGGTCCTCATCACTTCTACCTACATAATGTGCAGGCTAAGGAGTCAGTGTGGATTTACTCTCTACACGTTTGTTCCACGACCAGAACTAGTTCTATTTCACCCCTACTGACTGCCAGAGGGTGGTGCTGAAAGCACTGAATATTCTCTGCATGCATGCATTCGTCCTTCGAGTAGTAATATCAAAAAAGTCACAGCTGTGACACGTCGAATTATTAGCCAGGGGATATACAGTACTACACCGATTCATCCGTAGCTTTGATCCTTTTTTCTTCTCACATGTGGTTCGATTTACTACAGACTAGGGCTGGGCCGCCTTTCTGGGTGGAGTTTGCATGTTCTCTCCGTGCATGCGTGGGTTTTCTCCGGGTGCTCCGGTTTCCTCCCACAGACCAAAAACATGCATGTTAGACTGATTGGTAACTCTAAATTGTCCCTAGGTGTGAGTGAGAAAGTGAATGGTTGTTTGTCTCGTTTGTCTCTATGTGGCCCTGTGATGGACTTGCGACCCGTCCAGGGTGTACCCCGCCCCTCGCACAGTGATTGCTGGACATGGGCACCAGCGACCCCCGTGACCCAAAATGGAATAAGCGGGTAAAGATAATGGATGGATGAATGGATGGATAGGGCTGGGCCATATCATATCATTCACGATAATACCGGTTTAAAAAAAAAATGCTTGCCCGGGCAAATAAATGATATCATGATATGCTAAGTTCATGACGTAATATACCATACCATTTTATTTATAGAGCACTTAAAACAGTGACAAGGCCAACTAAAGTGATGTACAGACAGAACAACAGGTAATACACAAAGCAATATACAAAATGAGGTAAATCAGAATATATATAGTAATATGTCAGGGCGCCCCGCCCCGTTAACAAAACCGAGGGCGCTGAATGACCAAACCGAGCTGCGCACTCTCCCCTCCACCTGTCGGTACTGGTGTAACGCTAATTAGTTGCGCGCAATACTAGCTAGCTAAAAAGCTAAAAACAAACAATGTGCAGCTCAGCTGTGTCTGCATCCAGCTCCAAACTGCAGGTACAGACAGCTCAACTGTCTTTCCCTTCCCCCAGCTCTAAGCTGCCACTCGTCTTTTTTTTTCTCTCCACACCCCGCTTCAGGCTGCCGGTGCGGGCTGCGTCTCCCCTTCTTAGCAAAAGCTAATGCAGTTAGCAGCTAAGTTTGTTTCGGGGTAGCTGTTTGCTCCGCTCCTAAATTTCAGTTAAACTCATAAAGTGGTGGAGCTACGGTGTTAGCTCTCGTGTTTTACTGGTACGGTAGGGAAACAGCAGCATTTTGCTCTCGTCGTTTGTCCTACCTCGGGCTCAGCCTGGACTGAACTAGTTGTTAGCAGCTTAGCTGTTTTGCTAAGGCATAAAAGCAGGTGAAGAAGCGTCCCGCCTTCTCTCCCAAAAACTCCTTCAGTTAAGCTAACGGTAATGGTAATAACATATAAACATTGGTTTTGCTTGCAATTTTTGGGCAATTTTTAAATTAAAATGAAATAAAAATAGGAGTAGTCACTCTGAAATGACTGCGCTATAGTTTGAAAACCATCATGTTAAATTAACCCCTATATGTTTGTACCTGGTTTATTAAAATGAAAGCGATGTTGTGATGCTTTTAACAACAAATAGAAAGTGTGGCAACAAAAAAAAAAATCTCTGTTCATTTCTTCCCTGTGGATCCCTTTCTTTTTCCCATACGTTCTCCTCAGTTTTAATTTAAAATGCCATCTCTGCTGCCACCGGTCACTTCTTTATGCATCTCCTTTGGAGTCATCCAGACTCTACAGGTGACAGACCCGTCTTAATGAGCAGCGCTGTCGACTTTCTGAAAAGGTGAAGCCTGCATTAATGAGCCCTCATTGTCTCGTCGTCTCATAAAAAGTCACTCGCCGACACATTGTACATGAATTCACATTGGTCACTGGTCTTAACGGCACACTTTGAAACACTTGTTGGCACATTAAGGTTCTAATTCACAAATGTTGTATTTATTCTTCATGGATTCTGCTCTGTATAGAAAAGGAGCAGCAATGTCATCATGACACTAAGTGGTTCATGTAGTAGTGGCCATATTGCAGGAAGTGCCTGTGGAGCACAAATTAAAAATTAAATGGCTAGCTTTTTTTTTCATTTCCAGAATTTTGGACTAAAATCATCTTATATTAAGAAATGATGGGATTATAGCTGTTTTGGTCAAAAACTTAATGCTCAGTCTCTTTTTATGTCAAAAGATCTTGTTCTGCTTCAACGTAGTGTTTCAAAGCTATTTTATATTTATTAATACTCTTTAAAAGTAGGTAATTCATAGTTTTGTAAATATTTTAAAGCTTTTATAAAGTGATACCAAATATATTACCCATCATTTCCAAAAAAGAAGCTTTGTTCTCATGAGATGATATAATGTAGCCAGTATTTTGAAAAACAAAAACAAGCTTGACTATTAAGTGAAAATGACATAACTCCTTATCTATAGACAATATCATAAACATAACTATTTGAAGTGGCTCAACTTTTAAAATATTTAACACATGCTCATAAAACATGCTGGGAGAAGCATACAATAAAGACTGAATGAAGTCAAAAAGTTGAAACATCATGAGAGGATTCAACCTGCTGCTGTGGACGACATCATGTTTCATTAATGAAAAAGCAGGATTTGATTGATTTTAAGAGTGTCTACTTCCAGACAGCCTCCAACTTTCTTAGACTTGGATATTAGCTTCTGAAAAAAAAAAGTTTTTTGAAGATCAAACGGGAGTTGTGATGTCGAAAGCATCGTGCCAGGTTTTTCTAACAAGTCTGGCATACCTGTAGGATATTTACTGACCGTTTGAGCTCCAACTGAGCAGCATGGATGACTAAACATGAGACCACAGTTGGGATTCGATTAGAATAATGAATATGTTTTTCATTGTTAGTGTATTCATGGGAAAAAATTGGCAACAGCACTCTCCAAGAAGTCCATTTAAGGGAAAGTCAAAATGCATAGTCAATATTTAGAATCAGTTCTACTGTTGGATTTAATGTTGGTGTTTGTTTGCTGCTAAAGTTAGCAACACTAAATTATCTGTTGCCTGATATCCTCATAAATGAGACAAACTGCATTGTAATCCCCCTCAGTCCTGAGCAGAACAATAACTTATCATTTCTCACCCCACTTTGGTCTTTTTTCACAATACTTTCATCCTCATCATCCAAATCACTGTCAGACCTTCTAATTCTTTTTGAGGGCCCTTGCTCAGGTTTGTAATATTTTGGTTTACTGCTGTTTGTATCGATTTTACCCCCCGGGGGGTATTGCACTTTCCATTTGCTTTCATCACCTGAATTCACTGTTGTTGAAAATATTGAAGGGCGTGAAGGCATAAAAGCAATGATAGTCAGATGTGATATTACATCTAGAATAAAATGATATTTTTTCTTTTTATTTTACTTTTGACAACCACTAGCTACGGTGAAAAAAAGAGTCAAAAGGTGGTTGCAACTGTGTCTAATGGCAAAATTACAAAAGCGATCATAAGCCTTTTGCTTAAGGTGGCCAAGTACAAAGTACACTTGTGTACCATACTATGCTCAAACATGGCGTTTGTTGGGGACAGCCCACACCTAGAAAATAAGTCCAATATCAGAACACCGTTCGGATTAAGATCATGGAGGCCGTTCCTTCCAATCACCTCCTTCCAGATAACTGTCATTGCCCATGTTGGCATCAAAGTCCCCAAATTAGACAAGGGAATACCCAGAGAGAACCCCTTCCAGGACACCATCCAGGAAAGTCCGGTCATCAGAAATGCTGTTTGGCACATAAACACCAATCAGAACCATCCCTCCTCCAGCCCAAAGCCACAGAGAGGCAACCCTTTTGTTCTCCTGGATAAAATCCAACACCAACTGGCTTGTGTATATCCCCACACCCACCCAACGCCTCTCTCTTATTGGTCAACTCTAGAGAAGGAGAGAGTCCACTCTCTCCAGGAGTTGGGTTCCAGAGCCCAAGCTGTGCATAGAGTTAGCTTAACTATATCTAGTTCGTATCGTTCAATCCCACACACAAGCTCCGGCTCCTTACTTGTGAGTGAGGTGACAGTCCATGTCCCTAGAGCTAGTTTATGCCACGAGGAATCAGCATGGCAAGGGACCCTCCCTTGCTCCACTTCCTGGCTGTCCTTGATGGTCCTATTTGCAGAGGCGTGCCCACATAGAAGTATCACCTTGTCTTTCTTCCTTTCTGGCTTGGCCCAGCAGAGCCCTAGGATCCAAGGCTCGACCATCATGTGCTCTCCGGTGAGCTCCACCTTCATGTCTGGCTCCAGGTAGGTCTCCAGGTATCCCTTCACTGGGGGAAGTTTCCTGATGCAAATTCCATTTCATTCATCAAGGGTTTTGAATCTTTTTTGGTCAGACTCCTTTTCTGAGGCCTGTTTGACATGGGACACCCCACTAGGCACTGATGCTCCAGACAGCATATTCTCCAGAATCAAAGGGGTATTCAAACCCTTCCACTATGTTAGGGTGGCAATTCTGCGAAAAGGAAGCAAAAAAATAAATTTGTAAAATAAAAATCAAGAGATTAATAGTTTGCTAATTAAGACATATGCATTTATTTATGAATTCCAACAGAAAGGGGAAGTCGTAGTCCACGCCATTTGTCAAGCTATGAGACCTTTGCCCTTTTCAGCTTTGAAAAAAAAAAATGCAGTTTTGGCAACACAGAAGAGTTTTATGATACAGTCACAGCTGGAATGGGGATGCAGTGAGACATTCTTCTGAATTAAATCATTTACAAAAAAAAAATAAAATACTGATGTGTTTGAGACAAGCAGTGATTTGGTATTTAGCTGCTGTGTTTGTTTCCACTCCACGTCTCAGACAGACTCGTGATAACTTTCATGCTGAACTGGCTTTTGCAGTTGTCTGATTCCAGGCCATCCATCTGCTTTGCCCTTTAAATTGTTACCCTTCCAAGAAACTGTGGCTGCTTTATCCGAACAGTCCCCTTCTATGCCGCTTCCGTCACCTTTAATCAGTTTCTCGAAATAAAATCCTCACTTTTTACTTATTTTCTCGTGGAATTTTATGTGTCAAACTATTTTTTTTTTTCTTCTTTTGAAGAAATCAAACCCAAGTTTGCCCTTACAAAGTAAATGTAAATTCAGTTAGCTTGTCTGCTTATGTTGGCGTTTTAAACATTTTAAATCTCATTTCCAGATCTTTGTTTTCTTCGGGGAAGGTTCTGAAAGGATAGATAAAACAATGAAGCAGGAATTTTGAGTTTAAAACCATTTAAAGTCCAGCTAAACAGCTTCTATTTGGTAGGGTTCTCTCATTTTGTAGATATTAGAGGTAAAATTAAACTTTCTTTAATAATTTTATTTCAAAGGGGTTATATTTATGTAATCATGCTGCAGGTACAGTAGATAGCCTAGCTATTGTATGTACACAGCTAAATCTTTAAACTGCTATATAGTATTTTTTATAAAAAGTCTATATTTTTATCAGCCACTGCTGAAAGGTGAAGGCATATGCTAATGTTATTTACTTGTGTGTGTGTGTGTGTATATGTGTATGTCGGTTCCCAGGAAAACTAATGAATCCATTGACAAATTGTATTAAAAATACATTTTAGGGCCATCCCAAATCAAGATGGCCACCATAACATGGGTGGGGTTGTAGCTGAGAGTTGTTCACAACATATCCTCCGAGTGTTGCTCATTGGGGCGGCTGTGGCTGAGTGGTTAGAGCAGTCGTCTTCCAATGCGAGAGTTGGGGGTTCGAATCCACCAGCAGTAACATGTTCAAGTGTCCCTGGGCAAGACATTGAACCCCTCACAGCCTCTGATGTGTGTCTCATCAGTGTATGAATGTGACCTAAAGCACTGATTAGTCTCTTTGGAATGATTTGTTCAATTAGCTTTGTAGAGATCTAGTAGAGTGCTGCATGAATGGGTAAATGGTAAATGGACTGTACTTATATAGCGCCTTTCTATCTTATTTCAAGATACTCAAAGCGCTTTACACTACAATCTGTGTCCTCATTTACCCATTCATACAGCACTCTACTAGATCTCTACAAAGCTAATTGAACAAATCATTCTAAAGAGACTAATCAGAGCTTTAGATCACATTCATACACCAATGGGACACACATCAGAGGCTATGAGGGGTTCAGTGTCTTGCCCAGGGACAATTCGACATGTGACTGCTGGTGGATTCGAACCCCCAACTCTCGCATTGGAGGACGACTGCTCTAACCACTCAGCCACAGCCGCCCCACGGTAAATGAGGACACAGATTGTAGTGTAAAGCGCTTTGAGTAGCTTGAAATAAGATAGGAAGGCGCTATTTAAGTACAGTCCATTTACTATTTACCATTGCACAAGTTCTTTGCCTTAGAGTTAACTGGTGGCATCAACTCTGTTGTCTATTAGCAAAATATCAAATTAACCACTCAACAGATTTTAATAAAACTCGCAAACTTACCACTGGATGTACACCTACAAATAATTAACTGTTGGAGTCAGTCCAATTCAATGTGGCCATGACAGCTAACAGAAATAGAGTTCAGATTTGATGTGGTAGTAACAGAGAGTCATTTACAGCACATTCTCTGAGCATGACTGATGAGATCTGTGGTCAGAATGGGTTTTGCCCGGTTAAATAAAGGTTAATAAAATAAAGTAAATAAATAATGACACCTTGTAGTATTGCATAAAATTGTGCAAAAAGCCTTTTCAAGGTTTTACCACAACACTGTCATTTCTCAGCTTAAGGGGGCAGCAGGGAATATGCGTTTCTACAAGGAATACTATACCATTAATTTAAGTAATGAAACAGGCCTGTGGCTGCCTGCATTACATTCAAAGCTGTGAGTTACGACGTGAAAAGATCCTATGCATATCTTATACTGTAATATTTTGATGTAACTCACTTTTTCACCACCAAACACCTGCTATCCCTTCCACAAGAGGTGCTGCACTAGTTATTTTTTTATTATTTGGAGTTTTCTTCTCAAAATGCATTATTGCGTTGCTTTATGCAATATAAGCCAGGTGGTCACGGTGGGCTCCACCTGCTGTTTTCTGACATCGGGTGACAACCTCCCACGCTGCGCCACTAAACCGCCACTAAAGCCACCTAAATACAGAGGACTCTGGATTGCCTGCCAGTGAAACATTCAATGCATCAATAATTTTTTGGTGGCACTTGCGATGGAGATGTTGCAGCCGAACATCCCAGAACGACTTTACAGCAGAAAACTTACAGAAGAAATCAATAAAACTGGGAAGATGTTTGACTCAGAAACCCCTTTCTCAAAAGCGATACATTCTTTGAGCTTTGCTGATTCTAAGGCTGCCAGACATAACCAGGAAAATGACAGCAATCCATATGTCTGAATACAGCTGAATCATCGGGGACATGTGGTCTCCGACATCGCACAGAGGAAATCACTCAAAAGAGAAGTGTAAAGTCAAAGCCAGAGAAGTACACTCGCTGTCAAAGATGTCTTTAAAATGTGTTTTTATATAAGTCCTATTCTGTAGGATTTAAAAGACAAGTTTGACCTTTTGTCAGATGTGCAAAAATCACTGTCGTATTAAAAGTCAGATGGGAAATTTGATGCTACCGTCATGTCTGAGCAGAAACGTGTGAAACTACCAGCATAATGGTGTTCACAGGAATATGCACAGTGAACAGGACAATGCGGAAAAGGGCAACTTGCAAAAAGAAACCCAGTAGACTAGAGAGGTGAGTCTGTTTTTTTTTTTTTCTCTCCATCTAATATAGTATGAGGAACAACGAAACTTGCTCCTGATAATTTACATTTTGGCAAGGAGTGCAGGTCTCCAGAGGGTCATGAAGCAACCGCCTCAAACAGGTGTCCTTGGAGGTGTCCATGCAGAAGGCTCTGCTCTCTGCATAATCCCCACAATAAGAGAACCATAAAAATGGACTAAATTATTGGAATTTTATAACAAAATCTAAAAAAACATAATATTTCTATCAAAATGGCAAAATAACACTAACCATTCTAATTTAAAGTTATAAACACAGTTGTTATTTTTGTTTAATAATCAGTTGTTCATACTCTATTCTGTGAATGTATTGCATGGTTCTACGGTTCTTCTTCAACTTGAATATATGTAGCAAGAAATCTTAACTAAAACCCTTTATGCACTACTCTAGCTATACCACGCCAATAAGTGGCAAGAATACTCACCCTAAGAACACAACAAAACAAAAACAAAAAACTTTTTTTAGCTTTTTATACTAAGGATTATTGTGCTGCACTTTATTTAGACCTGTCTGAAGTTTTTGATACTGTAGACCATGAATGACATTTATGCCATAAGCTCTCAGAGATTAGTTTTTCAGATCACACTATCGGTTCGTTTTCTAATTACTTTTCATACCGGAGGCAATGTGTTCAACATAATGGTACTTCTTCCAGCTATTTAACTGTCAATAATGGCGTACCACAAGGCTCAGCTTTAGGCCCCACCCTCTTCACAATCTACATAAGTAATGTAGGTCAGATCATTCCTGATACATTCCTACATTTCTATGCCGATGACACAGTTGTTTATTGTCAAGCTAAAACAGTTGCTAAGGTTTTTCAGCTTTTAAAGTCTGCATTCGACACCATCCAGTCAGATTTGTTCCATCTCAAACTGGTGCTAAATGCTGACAAAACCAAAGGGATGTTGTTTTCAAACAGGAAGTTGGTACCAGCAGTCCTTCCTTCTATCTTATCTATGAATGGTGTTCCTTTTGAGTTTGTTGATTCTTACAAATACTCGGGTATTTTGGTCAATTCGCATCTCTCTTTTAAGCGCCATGTCAAAAACTTGGTAAAGAAACTAAAAGAAAAATAGGGATTATTTTTCAGGAATAGATCCCATCTAACTCTGAATGCTAGGAAATGCCATGTAGCTGCTACTGTCCTTACTTCCATTGACTATGGTGACATTTACATGAACGCCCCTACAAGAACCTTGCAGATGTTGGATGCTGTCTATCACAGTGCACTAAGATCCATGACTGGATGTAACTACCGTGCCCATCACTGCATCCTGTGGTCAGTTGGACATCATTAACTTCACACAGACTCTCTCACTGGTACTTTTTCATCTTTAAATCACTTCTTGGTTTTCTGCTTTCATACATCGCCTCCTACATGTCACATTGTCAGTACAGCTACAGCGTGCGCTCTCAGGACATCCTTACCTGCAGCGTTCAAAGGGCCTTCTCTTATTCTGCTCCTGTAACCTGGGACACCTTGCAAAAAGATCTGAAGCTCTCGACCTTGACCTCTCTAAGGGATTTTAAACTACTGTTAAGTTAAATTAAAAAATCAATGCAAACATGTTCCTGTTTTTAGTATCTTAAACCATTTTATAATGTAGCATGTTTTTTTATTTTGTTTTATAGCACTTTTATATACTTTTAATTTTATATGCTTTCATATGAATGTTTTTTGCTGTGTGTACCCCATGGATGTTGTTTAAAACAGGTCTCTTGTAAATGAGTCCTCGTGACTCAATGAGAATAACGTGTATAAATAAAGGTTGAATTAATAAAAAAAAAAATTCCTAAAATAATTGTAAAATATTAATCAGGTTTTCTCTCTCATTGATATTGTTTACATTTCCTTTCAGCTGTTCATCGTTTCGGCACATGATCAAAGTTGAATGATGACAGCATCAGGATAAAGCGAGACAGACATGAATAAAAATGGTAAAGCTCCGTTGTTGTTGGATTTTAGGACACAAAGTGATAGTGGGCGAAGGACGCTGCTGCATCATTGTTTTCAAAAGCTCTGTATTTTAAGTCCATTCTTCAATAAACCTCAAATTGACTTTGCAATTTTCTTTGCCTTTGACTGAGACTTTGCAAATCTCAGCTTCATGTGAACTAGAGGTGCAAACGCAGCAGAAAATAACCATGTTGGGGTTTTATGGAATGATGTGAAAGGACCCAAGTTTCTCCTTCATTGCATCACACTGATAAATATTTAAATAAAACTTTAAAGGATTTTAAACACTTACTGTAACATTGAAAAATTATTTATATATTCTTTGTTTAGTTTTCCACAAATTTTCCACATTTATTTATGAGCTTTTACCTCATTGTTTATTCTTTCGCTGCCTGCAATTCCCAGATTGGTTTTGTTTTCATGCAGGGAGGAAATTCAGCTGTTTGCTTGCGCTTTTTTTAATTTATGTATTCATTTATTTCATATTTGTCCATGTTCTGCTCATACAACTTTGTTATGAATTGGCTAATATGAAAGTTTTAGTATGAAATTGTAACAATCCCAAATAAAAACAACATCGAGTTTAATGAACTAATTTAGGAGCAGCTGTGGATGAGTGGTTAGAGCAGTTGTCCTCCACTGGGAAAGTTGGGGATTTGATTCCAGCAGAAGTCACCTATTGAAGTGTCCCTGGGCAAGAAATTGAACCTTTCATTGCCTCTGATGTGCATCCCATCTATGTATGAATGCAATGGTTCCCAACCATGATCCTTGAGGAACACCATCCTGCACATTTTAGTTGTTTTCTGGCTTTGACACACATGATTTGAATGAAAGGTGATTAACAGGCTTCTGCATAACCTGATTAAGTAATTAAATCGTTGAATCAGGTGGGTTGGAGTAGGGGAACAACTAAAACATGCAGGATGGTGTTCCTCAAGGACCGGGGTTGGGAACCACTGAATTTGAAAGCACTTACAGTATTAGTCTCTACAGAGTCAGAATAACTTTGTAGAGATCTAGTAGAGAGCTGTGTGGAGGTAAATGAGGCCACAGATTGTATTATAAAGTGCTTTGAGTATCTTGACAAGATAGAAAGGTGCTATGTAGTCCATTTACCATTTACCATTTAATTTCATGATGTAACTTATGGAGCCACTGGATGACACTAGGAGGACGTCTGTATTTAGGCCGGTGGTTAATCATGTTACACAGCAGGATACACTAACAAGTGAGAATAAGACATAGGCAGAAGTGTCTTAATGAGAGCACATTCTGTGTCATCTATAGTTCTGTGCACTGGTAACAGTCAGCTATTGTCCATCTTTTCCTTTTTTTCTTTCTTTTTGCACATTTCCTGCAGCCATACCTCCTTGGAGAGCAAAAATTGGAGGATAGCTCCGACTAAGCAGCATAGTGGCAGCTCCACCTCAAACAGCCCAGCCTAAACTCAATTACCACACATCTGCACACATGCCACCCACCTTAGCAATCCCAGGAAGCACTGGGGCAAAGGGCCCAAAAAAAAGCACGCAAAAAAAGGAAGCTTTATCTTAGTCTGCTCAAGTAGCAGAACACCTAAGGGTTTGAGCACGGGGACTGAGACTGCAAATGAGGTCTGTCACAGCAGCATTTGCAGCTTTTCATAGCTCTAAAATGTCCTAAATCCAGGGAGAATAGAGAATATGCAAGCTTGATTTGAAAGGGAGATCCAGAATAAGGTTGGAAACATGAACCCAGCAGGGGCACTGCAGAATTGTAATATTCCCTCATCATGCGGGAGGGGAGTGTTGCATAAAATCTGAAGCCTGACTTGTTTTACAGAATAACTGGTCCTTCTACAGGCTGCAGAGAACATGCATTACAGAGCCGGGCAAATTCATAAATGAAGACGCCATTTAAAACCAATTTAAATTCCTTTTGTCAAGAGAGACGGCTACCAAAAACCTTCTCCTCCTCTTCGAATCGGAACGGTTCCGTCTTCCTTTCGTGTAAACCCGAAACCACTAATTAGGTTTCCTTTCCAGGAGGTGCCTTTTGTGTGTCAGAAATGCTCCATTAATACAGTCAACAAGTGTTTGGGCTCAGTGGGGGTGTTTTACCTCCCGTGAAAGTTGGAACAATGCGAAGCGTTGTTTAATTACCTTCTCTCTTTCTGCCCCATTGATTTACATCGTGAGTTCTTTAATTATACAATTCATCACCCTTTAAACAGGAAAAACGGTGCAAACGCACGCCAATTAAACCTTGTCAAAGGGTTTTCTGCAGCGGGTCAGTAAATCTAGCAACACGTGTGTTTGTATGTTGTACCCATGTCAAATCCTACCCAATCATATTTTTTTTTATGTGTTGTCATCAATACTGCTAACTCCTGATGGAGGCTCGGTGTCTTTGGGAGCAGGTGCCGTGAATTAATTTACGGCTTCTGTGTGTTTTTGTTTTTGTTCAGTGTCATAATGAGGAGAACCTAAAGGGGAGAACTCCAGTCATCCAACACTGATGGAAAAAGAGGATTGATGGTTGAAACAAAGTCCTCTGGTACTGCAAGTTAATGGATTCCCACCCCCTATTTTTATTGCCTGGTGTGTAGAACGTGTGTGTTTGTGTCTATAATTACAAGCAACAGCTACAATGTAGCTTTTTTTTTTTCTCCCATTCCTCTGTCATTTTATACTTAATGATGGGTTTTATGAGTTCCATGTTTTTGTCATGCTAACAAATTCCCCACTAAAACAAAAACACGATCGCAAGTTTCAAATATAAACTCAATTTAATATGAAAACATGGAAAAAATTTGCAGTCCTTGGACAAATAGTCAACCCCTGTGAGAAGAAGATGAACTAATCCATCATAAATATTTTACCAAGGCTTCAAACCGTAATCACCTTGTTAGGACGATACACCTCATTCGCAGTCATTTGGAAAGGCCAGGTGATGCAAATTTCATATCTTTATTAATATTCTGACTCCTCAAACCTTGTCGCATCAATCAGCGGCCGTGCTCCTCTAAGCAGCTCAGTAGTGCTGGGAACATTTAAATAAGGGATGCCTAAACAACATAAGATAGATACGATAAGATAGGATTTATCTTTAAGAACAAAAAACAGCTAGCAGGAACCAAAAACCAGAGGGATTGCGCAGAATATAAAATAGTGGTGCATTGTTTTATTGTGAAAGGACGCCAGCAGAAATATGACTTTTATGGAAGAGTCACCAGAGGACAACCTTCCTGCACAAGTTTGTGGATAAACAGGTGGGTTCGAGTAAATACTGGTATTGGTTGGTATTTTATATTCTGTTATTATTATACATATTGTGTGATTCCTTTGTACTGTAACTCTGGCACAACAATGTTCTGCGGGATCAATACAGTTCCATCTTATCTGATACCAACGAGCAAGTTGCATGTCTGAATAGGAGCACGGCACAAAATTAGACACAAACACTTTAAAATCCACAATACTGCAAGGCGTGCACTTAAACCAATTAACCACAGCTTTAAAATTTGCACATTTGAAATACGAAAACTTGTAACAATTTCACAAAGAGCACTTGCAAAAATACTCAAAACAGACAAATCTACCGTAGAATCCTTTAGCAGGAAGACAACTGAAAAGCGGTTAGGTAATTTACTGATATTTTTTTAAAGGTAAAAATAATTTGCTAAGAGGTGCCCAGACACTTCATACAATTTGACTTGCATTGTTTGTGTGACTCCACTTCATCACCTTGTTGCCATGGAAACATTTTTCTAAAACCGCCAAATGTGTATGAGTCAGAAATTAAAGAACATTTCCCATCTATTTCATTTTAATTTTGTTTTCCCCTAAAGCTGCAATGGGTAGATTTATGAGCATTTAAAAATATAAAATTAAATAAATAGAATTGTTTTTAGCAGCACGGTGGCGCAACTGGTAGAGCTGCTGCCTCTCAGCGAGCAGGTCCCTGGTTCAAACCCCGGTCCATGGGCCTTCTGGGTGGAGTTGGCATGTTCTCTCCGTGCATGCGTGGGTTTTCTCCAGGTACTCCGGTTTCCTCCCACAGACCAAGAACATGCATGTTAGGCTGATTGGTAACTCTAAATTGTCCCTAGGTGTGAGTGAGAGAGTGAATGGTTGTCTCGTTTGTCTCTTTGTGTCCCTGTGATGGACTGGAGACCTGTCTAGGGTGTCCCCCACCCCTCTCACAGTGATGGCTGGATATGGGTATTAGTGACCCCTGCGACCCAAAATGGAATAAGAAGGGGAAGATAATGGATGGAAGGACAAACAAACCCATAAACGCACACGTACTGGTAAAAGCATCATTGTTCTACCTTCTACTTGGCAGCTATAATAAATTGAGCTGAAATCAATTTAAATAGTTGTTGTTCTTTGAAGGCAACCCATGTTACGTTTGGATACATCAGTTTCATGTATCCACACTGCAGACCTTAATAAAGTTTATACACTGGTCTGAGCTGGAGGTGGTCCTTTTATTATTGAAGACAACTGGCTCCTTGTCCTCCATGTTTCTGCAAGCAACTGTCACTGGATCAGTTCATACAAGCTGTCTCTGGGACCAAACAAGAGTGGAAAAAGTCACAGCAACTGGAACTCGTGTCACTTTGTTCAGGGTCCTCAGCACTTAGACTGCAGCGCATAGTGGATTCAGTCTGTGGTGAGAACTGAAGCAGCCCTGAGCTGTGACATTGAGAAGCAGAGGTTCAGCTCAGCTGAGAGCATGTCTCATGATGAAACAACTAGTGTTGTATTCATACTGTCTCGTGTGATAGGATACTGAATTCATAATGTTGTTGGTATGACTGCATGCAGTGCTTAATGTAGGTGAGATGTCTGACTCCAGTGCGCTTCTGTTAGAAAATGTCAGTCAAGCTGCAGAGCGACTCCACCAGGACACATCCGTGCATACACAACACCAAACGCCGAGCATGCTCTGTTGTTTTAAAGTCATTAGTAAAGAAGAAAAGCAGAAGCCAATTGTTCTTTTGCGTAACCTTGCCTTGTGGATAATTTTAATGAATTTCCCATATTGTTGTGTTGCACGGCTTGTTTCCAAAGGCGAGCCATCAGCGAGTTAATTTGAGTTACTGGCAAAATATTTGGCGCTGGCGGAAAACTGCGGGGCTTTTTAAATGTCACCTTCTCAATATTCCGGGGGCGCAGAGGCTTTTTAAATGGCACTGCATTAATGATCCGAGATTAAATGCTGGGTATCAAATAGAGGCCGCTCCAATTACAGTTTGTTCAGTTTAACGGTGGTGTGGCCTTCAGTCTCACGCCATGTCAAGCAACTTATAGGTGCATATATTGAGGTGGCGCCGCCGGCTGCCGTGGAAGATGATATGAACGCATTTCCAATGAGCTCCTCGCAGGAACAAATACTTTTTTGTGTCTTGATCCAACATTGGTGACCAAATTGAAATCCTCTCCTTTTTAGTGACCTGCAAATATCTGGGGACATGAGATAGGGAGTACTTGCTGCCTCGAACAATGCCACAGAGTCGGGCTCTGATTCATGCTGAAAACGGATTAATTTCTCCACAAATTAACTGCTAATTCTTCTCTTATCTTTGCCCCAGACTCTCAATGAGTGATTTGCTTTTTCTCCTGATTCCCTCTCGCTCGTCGTCGGCTCCCACTTTGTCTCGGCTCGAGCTGTTACTGGCGCTGTAGTGTTTTTCCCCACAAGTCTGCTCCGTAGAGATCGGAAACATCTCCCCCATGTCCTCATTTCCTCTTCTGAAAGACTTGTGCAAGCTAATTTACACCCTTTGACTTCCAAACTATTTAACAAGAGTGACCAATTCAATTAGAAGTGTGAAGTGCATGCCTGTCATTCACCCAAAGCCCGTACGGTAAATAGAAATGTAGAGCACACAAATAATTTACTACTTGTTGGGAAATGTGAAAGAGTGACCTTTGTAGCGTGATGACCGTATTATTCTTTCGTGGTAGCGGCTGATTGTGTACAGTGGCCTTTTCTTCGGTTTATTTATTGGTGGCAATGCTGTGCAAGCACAAACTTACTGTGTGTTTTTGTTGTTTGCTTAAAATGTATTTCCGTTTTAAATTCTTTATTTTTTTGTCTACAGTTGACTCTTGTGTGAAGATCAGTAGGAATGTTAACCTATACGTGTTGCATTACTTTTGAAATAATCAATGATTTATCAGACAAAATCCCCATGAATTAAATGGATAAAATGGTCAGAATGAGAATTAGAAAAGCTGAAAAACTTTTTTTTTTTTTTTTTGCAGATTGATAGACAATAAATGGTATTTATATTAAAAAAAAGGGGGTTTTCTTGACATGTACAAGTTTATAAGCCAAAAAATTCAAGTTGCATCTTATTTCAACTCGTCCTTTTTATTATTTTCTATTTTCACAGCAAATGATGAGAGTGTCCCAATTTATATTGTAATGTAGGAGAAGGAAGCTGTTGACACACTTGGTGGCTCTACATTATAAGATTCACAGCAGCACACAGAGAATTAGAAGCTGCACAAGCAAAAAATAAAAAAACACTCAAAGTCAAATAAATTCCCCATTTTGTAATTAAAACTAACAATAATGTGCTAATATAATGTATTTAATCCATTCATCCATCCATCTATCATCTTTACCCGCTTGTTCCTTTTCGGGTCATGGGGGTCACTGGTGCCCATATCCAGCAGTCACTATCTAAGAGGTGGGGGACACCCTGGACAGGTCTCCAGTCCATCACAGGGACGCAGAGACAAATGAGACAAACAACCGTTCACTCACGCCTAGGATCAGTTTAGAGTTACCAATCAGCCTAACATGCATGTTTTTGGTCTGTAAGAGGAAACCAAAGTACCCGGAGAAAACCCACGCATGCACGGAGAGAACATGTAAACTCCACCCAGAAAGGCCCCCGGCCAGGATTCGATCCGGCGACCTTCTCGCTGAGAGGTAGCAGCTCTATCAACTGCTCCGCCATGATGCATCCTGATTAAATAAATTTTGACACGTACAAATTTCCCCCCAAAGTAGCATAAACACAACATGTAGCTTTCTTTAAGTCGTGAATCACACTTGCAGCTTTGCATCATTGTTTTAAACAAAGATTTCATACAAGTTTCTTACTCTCAGACTATGTGATGGGGATGACTCTCAGGTACTACCTCAACCAATTGTGGCTCAGTATCAGTAAATTATATAGTTAAAGCCCTATTTGTTGTTTGCACATGACAGTTGGCTGTTGCAAGCATCTTGACTGAGTTCACTACAACAGTGATTTAATTGTAGAGTAACTTTTTCTTATTTTACAGCTGAAGAGTCATACTGGTATAAATGAAGGCCCAACAAGCAGAGCAGAACCGCATACAGGACCTGTACATTACCAACAACTTCCACCTATGAAATTACTATATCAAAGAGGATACAATGAATATTTTTGCTCGATAAATGTTCCCCCTTCAGATTAGCGGCACCACGCTCATGGATGAGGATGTACCACCATGTCTGCCATTTAGGAAACTTTTGAAAGGATACCAAAAAAGGACATGAATTCATTCAAACCCTCCTCATCATTTATTCATGAAAAGTGTGCAAAGAATTCAAAGGATTTTCTTTTCTTCAAAGCGCCCTTGTAGAGAATGGTATGTCTCCTGCAAGGCAATCATGCTTTATCTATCTACTGTTCCTCATCTCACATTATTGAGCCAACAGCTGTGTGTGCATACAGAGATGCATCTGTGCATGCAGGCATGCATTCATTCACACTTTCACCCACATACTGGGGTAAAACTCTAGTCGGGCACACGCGTCAGCATCATCTCACACATTGATCTAAACTGAGAGTTAATGGATTCATTATGTGCGCTGGGCCTAGAAGTTTCCAGGAACATCAACCTAATTTTGGAGAAAGATCTCTTCCTGTCTCACACGATGATCCCTTTGGGATGCTGCTGTCTCTAAAAATACTGAGACACGACTCGAATGAAATCTTTCTTTGAAGTCAAAAGTGACTTGGGCGAAGATTGACAGCGGCATTTAACTTCACTCGGCGGTTTCTCACCTTTATTAATAAGCCACACTTATTATTCGCTCAAACTCTCTTAATATTGAGATAATGTGTCACATCAAGTTTTTTTAGGAGTCATTTTTCATAATCATCATGATAACCTGCCTTGAAAGGGGTGGCAGGGAGCACGGAGAGCAGGGGTCGATGAGGTAGAAGCCGGGGACAGCTGTAAAACTCTATAAATGAGTATGCTAATGCTGACTGACATTTCCTTTATCGCTTATGGGAAGAAAACTTGCTCCCCATTATCCTAAATGTAGGTGTAAAATAGAGGTGTACAATTATGTAAGAAGATGTTTACAAAACTGTAACTGAATACAGTGGGACGGTGGCTCAGTTGGTAGAGCTGCCGCCTCTCAGTGAGAAGGTCACTGGATTGAAACATGGCCGGGGGCCTTTCTGGGTGGAGTTTGCATGTTCTCTCCGTGCATGCGTGGGTTTTCTCTGGGTACTCCAGTTTCCTCTCACAGACCAAAAACATGCATGTTAGGCTGATTGGTAACTCTAAATTGTCCCTAGGTGTGAGTGATAGTGAATGGTTGTTTGTGTCATTTGTCTCTGTGTCCCTGTGATGGACTGGAGACCTGTCCAGGGTGTCCCCTGCTTCTCACACAGTAACTGGTGGACATGGGCACCAATGACCCCCGTGACCCAGAAAGGAAGAAGCGGGTAAATATAATGGATGGAAACTGAATGCTGTAAAACAGTAACAATTCAAACGTTAGCATCCATCCATCCATTTTCTTCCGCTTATCCGGGGTCAGGTCTTGGGGGTAGCAGCCCTAAGTAGGGAGGTCCAGACTTCCCTCTCCCCAGCCACTTGGGCCAGCTCCTCCTGGGGGAATACCAAGGTGTTCCCAGGCCAGCTGAGAAACATAGTCCCTCCAGCATGTCCTGGGTCTTCCTTTGGGTGTCCTCCCGGTGGGACATGTCCAGAACACTTCACCAGGGAGGCGTCCAGGAGGCATCCTAACCATAAATGAGGGTAGGAACATAGATCGACCGGTAAATTGAGAGCTTCGCCTTTTGACTCAGCTCTCTTTTCACCACGACAGACCAGTACAGCGCTAGCTTCACTGCAGACGCCGCACCTCCGCCTATTGATCTCTGTCTCCATTTTCTCCTCATTCATTAACAAGACCCTGAGATACTTAAATTCCTCCACTTGGTACAGGACCTCCTCCCCAATCCGGAGAAGGCACTCTACCCTTTTCTGGCTCAAGAGCATGGCCTCAGATTTGAAAGCCATGGTCAAACTATCATTCTTTGAAAAATCCCATATAACCTGTAAATCTGTGTTTCATGCAAGAGCTTTAAATCAGGGTTTTTACTTTTTATTTAATCTTTATTTAACCAGGTAAATCTCACTGAAATCCCAGATCTCTCTTGCGAGGGAGATCGTGGCCTTTAATCAGCCTAACATGCATTTACTGTGAGAGGAAACTAGAGTACCCAGAGAAAACCCATGCAAACATGAGGAGAACATACAAGCTCCACACAGAAAGACCCAGGACCTGCTGGAGAAAGGACAGAGATAAAACAGTTTATCATGTTTACAGTTAAGGTTGACCCCAAGTTAGACTGAGAAGGACAGAGCCATGTGTACAAAAGGTAAGTGATTTTATTTACAGGAGCAGCAGCTTCAGGGCTGGAAGAGAAAAAGGACAAGGTGAGCATCTTATATGATATTTGATTTACAGCAATGGTTGATAAACAGTAGATTAATTCTTCTTACTGTTATGTCTTGTAGATGAAGCCAGAGAGGAAGAGGAGACAATGTCCTAGGTTTTCCGTGGGAGAGAGCTGAAGATCCAGTGGAGGTGAGTATCGAAGGAGAGAGGATTATATTGTTCCAGGTAGAGCGTTGTTGATTTCAGGCACTTGTTAATTGTTTGAAGGGATGATCTCCATCCAAAGGAGGGCCAAGAGGAGCAGGAAGGTCTTGGAAGACTCGTTCAGGGAGCACTTGGAAGTTGCAGTAAGTAGGTAATGTCCCAGTGCCGGGAGAACGTCTGGCAGGAGCTTTTATGCTCAGCAGAGCAGTCCTTCCTAATCTGCAGCAGGTGTGGAGTGGTGGCTGTTGCACATGGTTTGCAGCTGTGGAGAGGAGAAGTGGGGCTGGAAAACCCCGGAATCAAACACTGTTTTGGGCTAACCTTGTAAAAAATGTGCGTGATTACACACAAGATGAGTTACTGCTCTGTTTGTTTTGTGAATAACTCCCAGCTACTACTACGTCAAATTTCAGCTGTAGTATTGATTTTTTTACAAGTATTTATGTGTTGGCTAATATGGATTAGCTGTGGCAGCCATCTTAAATTGGACTGACTATAAATTAATCCCAATTAATACTTTGTTAGAGTTTTAATAAAATCTTTCTAGTGGTTCAAGGGCTCTTTTGCTAACAGTCAGACAAGCCCATAAAGGAATGTCAACATGTTAAGCAAAAGTAACGCACAATGTGTCACACTGAATGTGTGGATTTAGAATATTGTTCAACTTCTACCCCGTCAAGGTTTAGCACAATATCTGTAAAATCAGTTAGGTTATAGCTTTTATTGTAATGTTAATTATCAGTTGGCAATGGTGGCCATTTTGAATTTGGTAGACTCAAAAGGTTGTAAATGCCCACCCAATGATTGTTTTCTGAAAAGTTTGTTAAAATCTGCTCAGTCTTTTCAAATATTTAGCTAACTAACAGGCAGACTTTACTCCCACAGTTTTAAATCAGATGTGCAATGTGGTCAATGTACGTGTTGGAGGACTCTCAGCTACTACCAGACAGAATGTAACTCAAAGTCTATAAAATTGGCAGAGTTACTGTATGTGATTTATGTGTTTGATAAGGTTGCTTTGCAGTGGCGGCCATATTGAATGGGGTCAACTCCAAAAAATTGTTGGTTTTCAGTTGCATATTTAATTAATTAATTAATTATTACTTTTGAAGAGTTTCACTAAAATTTGTTGACTGCTCCAAGGGATGTTTTTTAATAAATTGACAGACAGACACTCATTAGGTGGGAATATACATTTTTACTTTTAAATTGTGGGTGATATAAAGTATGAGAGCTCTTAAAGAAAAGAAAATCAAATAAAAATTGATGCCTTGCATAGACTCAAAGTAGTTAATCAGTTTGTTCATGATGTAACCTCATGACTCGCCTCTTATTGAAAGTTTCAAACTTTACAGAGTAAACAGGGGCCAGCTTCCGTTCAGAGAATGTTTTTTTCATCCGTGCACTTACTCAGACCAAAGATGTTCCGCCAAAGAGGGGAGAGCACTGTAAAGACATGAAGGTTAAATATACTGTTGAAGAAAATGTGCATGGTTAGATAAGCAAAAAGAAAAGTTCATTTTTTTAAATTCTATTTGCTGTTCAACATAATTCTTCAAGGTTATGACTGCCAGAGTCACACAAACTTAATTCAGTTGTTTGGATTAAAATGAGTGAAAAAGTGTTGATTTAGTCTCCAGAGGGCAACTGTCTGGGTGCCTCTGCTCTTATTACAAACGTTCTTGCACTTTTGTCTTTTTATGTTTTAGAATTGAGAACAAACAAATATTTTACCTTAGAGTTAGGGGCAGCTGTGGCTGAGTGGTTAGAGCAGTCCTCCTCCAATACGAGAGTTGGGGGTTTGATTCCACCAGCAGCATGTTGAAGTGTCCCTGGGCAAGACACTGAACCCCTCATTGCCTCCAATGTGTGTCCCATCAGTGTACGAATGTGATAAAGCTCTAATTAGTCTTTGTAAAGATCTATTAGAGTGTTGTATGAATGGGTAAATGAGGGCACAGATAGAAAGGTGTTATATAAATAAGTACAGTCCATTTACAATTTTACCTAAACGATGCTGCATTACAACAATTTTACCAACAACTTTTTTTTCAATATTCCCAATAGGTAGTGTATTGGTGCCCAAATGGCAGACCACGTTCCAGATCTGGACCCAAAGGATGTTTTATCTGGACCCAAGTTGATTGTTCAATTTCAGTGAAAGTAATTTATTACAACTTTTCTATATTTTATGGTAGTTATTTTTGGGCAGTGAGGTTTTTGTGCCACTTACCATATTTCCTCTGACATGGTGCTGCTTGTCTAGTATTTCTTTTAGGCAATAAACATCTCTGGTATTTGAGGTAATTATTTAAAACAAAGCAATTTTTTCACCATTTACATCCATTTGTTTAGGCGGCATAGTTTTTCCCTTATTGATGATCATTTATTTTAGTTAGCGCAACTTTTACACATTTTATGGTAGTTCACGTCAATTCAATTCAGTTTATTTATAAAGCGCCAATTCACAGCAAAGTTGTCTCAGGGCGCTTTACAGGAACATTCACATACATAGAAAAGCCAATTAATAAAGTTCTCAAAGGAAACCAGCAGATATGTTGAATCTTCACTTCGTCACAGTCTCCCATCCTGAGCAAGCACACAAGGAATACGGTGGAATGGAAATCTTTTTAAAAAAGGGATTTTTTTTTTAATTAGTAGCTAAAATTTGCAAAACTGATGCTAGAATTAGTGAAATAGTAGCTAAAAAAGGAAACAAATACTAAAACAAGAGAAATAGTACCTTCAATTTGTACAGCTAAAATCTGCAAAAACAGATGCCAAAAGCTAAATTAGCCAAAAGGTAGCTACTATTAACAAAACAGAAGCTAAAGCTAAAAAATAAAAATGCATGCTAACAGTATCAAATTAGTAGCTGCACAGAGCAAAACTACAGTGGCCCTGAGGGGTAAATGAACATTTGAAAAAAACAGAACAAAAACAACAACATTTGAAAAAACAGAATTGCATTAAGCCAAAGCGGAAGTGGCTGAAGCAGAAGTGGCCAAACCGGAAGTTGCCAGAATCACATTTGAAAAAAACAGAATTACATTAAGCCAAAGTGGACGTGGCCAAAGTGGAACCTCTGTTGTGTGTAGGCATATATGTATCGACCATCAAGATGCTTTCCGGGTCACACATGTGGGTGAAATATAAAAAAATCTAGATCAAATGAGGTTGTGGGGCATTTTACAAATGTTTGATTTTGGATATGAGGATAAAGTGAAAAATGCAAAAAGCATGGCTGTATTGTATTCTTTTGAAATTGAAAATGAATGTTGAATTTTTTATTTTATTTTATTTTAGATTCTCGATTATAAAATAACTGAACAAATGGTACACAGACTCCACACCCTTCGCGAGTTTTTATATCTTGTTACTGTACATTGATCTGTTTTATGTTGTTAATAAAAAAAAAATTAAAAAATCACTTACGGTTAGCTTAATGGAATTCTATTTGTTTCAAATGTGATTCTGGCAACTTCCGCTTTGGCCACTTCCGCTTCAGCCACTTTTGCTGTGGCTTAATGTAATTCTGTTTTTTCAAATGTAATTTTGTTTGTGTTCATTTACACCCCAGGGCCACCGTACAAAACAGATGCATGAACTAGCAAGATGGAGACTAAAACTGACAAAACAGATGCTTCAGTTATCACATGAATAAAGTTTTACATCAGATGCTGGACCTGCCATTCTGTGTTTGTTCGTTTCTCCTTCCTGTCCTCTCAAACCCCAGCCGGTTGAAGCAGATGGCCGCCCATCCCAAGCCCAGTTCCACTGGAGGCCCCCTCCTGTTAAAAGGGAGGGGTTTATTTTCCTTTCCACTGTCTCCCCTGTGCTTGCTCAGAATGGAAGACTGCGACGAAGTGAAGATTCAACGCAATCTGCTGGCTTCCTTAGAGAGAAAACTTTAATAAATCGACTTTTATAATGTATGTGAATGTTTTTGTACAATGCCCTGAGACAGCGGCTTCTTTTGGGTTATAGAAATAAACATAACTGAATTTAACCGAGTTAAAACTAAAATGTGTGTTCACTTCAGTTCAGTTTGAGGCTTTTGCAACATTTATGGTCATTTGTTTTTGGAGGCGCAGTTTTTCCTGCATTCCAAGTAATTTATTTAAGGTGGTGCATTGTTTCTCGCATTTCCATCAATTCCCACGTTTGGCTTGGGGTTTCTCTGCTTCTTCTGCTTCTCTCTGCAGAGCTGCCAGCCCACAGAGACGCACAAGCCTGAAAATGTAATATGGTGAGTGATGAAAAGTAACATGACTGTCACATATATAATCTGGAGCCTTGCTATAAAAAAGAAAAAAAAAAAACCACCTTAAAATGAGCACTGCTGAATTGTAATCTAAGACCACTGAGCTAGTGAGACTAAACGCTCAGATTTGCTTTAGAGTCACTAAAAGCAACTGTTTTAATTTGAACATTTGATTATCCTCTCCCAATGACTCACTGCAGTGCCTTCCATGCTTCCATCAAAGCTTGCTGCTCTTCAAACAAGGATTTTAAATAAATCACCCGAGCAAAACATGAAAGTGACACGATCAACCGTTTTTGTCTGTTTTAGATCGACTTTGTATGAAGAGATATTTAGCTCTAAATGGCTGACCTTCAGCAGTTGAAATGTTTCGAAATGTAGATAATTTGAAACTAAATGCTCTGCTAGTTCCATGCATGTGAAGAAAGAAAGGTTTGTGGATGAGAAAGTTGGCTCCGCAGTCTCTTCACAGTTCTTGTTCAAGTTGCTCGGGCTCAACAGGAGCTGTCCAGCTGCAGTGGTGCTGAACAGTAAATTGCTTTTGTCAGTGGCTACTTCAGTATGCACTTAGGCACACATTAAGAGCTAAAATTGGGCAGGCAGTTTTATTCACTGTGCAAGCTGCTAATATAAGGTTATTTTACTACTCTGAACTGACAAATCATGGATAGTTATCACCCAATATTAGAATCTTTAGCTTCAAAGAGATTTTTTTAACACCGTTTTCCCTTATACAGTATGTAACCAGGAAAAAAGCCCTTAAGACTTAGTTATTTTTTGAGAAAAACAAAGCTAACTAAAGCATTTCTTTTAGGTTTAAAACATTTTCATCAGATTAACAGGCCTCAGCTCCAGTCATTGACAGCTCTCCCTGCAGGTTATGGGTCTACGGGGGTAAGGCCTTCCTGTCTTTTTTTGGGCTTGGCCCAACAAAGCTACACAAGCCAAGGCTCGACAAACAGGCGCTCATCAGCCAGTACTGGTGAAGATTGTCATGCTGTAACTCCATCCATCCATCTATTATCCTCACCCACTTCTTCCTTTTTGGGTTGCAGGGGTCACCAGTGTCCATGTCCAGCTATCACTGTGCGAGAGGCAGGGTACACCTGGACAGGTCTCCAGTCCATCACAGGGCCACGTAGAGACAAACAAGACCAAAGAAAAAGCATTTACTCTCTCACTCACACCTAGAGATAATTTAGAGGTACCAATCAGCCTAACATGCATGTTTTTGGTGTGTGGGAGGAAACCCGAGTTCCTGAGGAAAACTCAGACATGCATGGAGAGAACATGCAAACTCCACCCAGAAAGGTCCCCGGTCCAGGATTGGAACCAGGATTAACCTGCTCACTGAGAGGCAGCAGCTCTGCCAGCTGTGCCACTATGCTGCCCGCTGAAACTCCTATTTTTGCAAATAAGAACCCCAAATTGCAGAACACTTGTACAGCATTTATTTGACTCCACCAAGAAATCAAGAACAATCTTCAGAGGGTGCAGTCTGTGAGAGGGTGGTGTTATTAGTCTATTAACAGATAATCCAGTGAGTTTTCTTTTGTGGCTTTTCTCTTTTGCAGGCTCAAAGGGAATAAGAGGGGTCCAGGCATCAAGAAAGAAAAAACAAAATGACAAGGACAGCGGGGGGGGGGGGGGGGGGGGGGGGGGAGAGTGGACAAGCAGGTAAGCGTTAAGGTGGGCTGGTTGAGATTTTCTGGATGGATATGGATACCAGTGACCCCCACAACCTGAAAAGGAAGAAGCAGGTAAAGATAATGGATGGATGGATGGATGTTTACAAGAAGGTAGGAGAAGTAATAGAGGATCCAGAGTACTGCAACCAGGGACACAAGGAAGCTAAGGAGAGGGCCACATGGAGCAATTTCTACAGGGAATTAAAAAAATTGAAAAACAAGCAAAGAATTAAACCCTTAGAAATCACTGAGACCAACAACTGCCATGTGTTCAGCTATACTGAGAAGAGTTGTGTTGACTCAGTCTTTTCTAGCAGGTACCTGCATCAGATATGCTACAAAACAGGGTTCACTTGTCTCCCTGAGAGAGCAGCATGGCCATCTACAGGGTCAACCTGGAACCTCATGTCATCTGAAATCTGAAATTATGAGGAAGGGAAGGGAGGAAGGAAGGAAGAAGACCCAAAAACCTAGAGTCACAACATAGCTCTTACATCTGGGCATAGTGTTGGTTTGGATCTAGAATGTCACAAAAATGCAAAGAATCAGATTTTGTCTATCTATTCTAATAGTAGGTGAAATTTTATTAAGAATTGTGCATGTTTATAAACAGAAAGAGGCACTTACTTTGATTGGTTCTACCATGGGATGCATTGATCGCTATTGCAATAAGACTTTGTAACACGTTTACTCGTACAAACCAAGCCCTTTTGTCCTTTGGCGACCTAAGAAAAGCATTTATTTTCCTCCTTGACCCAATAATTAAAAAGCTTCTCACACATTATTTAAATTGAACTTCAGACTTTTCATTTGGCTGAGAGAAAGCTGTGTGTATATCCAACATAAGGCAATATATTCATCCTCTTGTCATGCTTTTCCATTAGGTCAGTCAAATTCATTGCTCCTGTGGAGGTTAGCAAGTTAAACAAGAAACACAGAAACTGAAAAACGATGGAAGAACAAACAGCTCTAATTTTTCACAGTCACATTTCTGGGAGACCCACAGCCATACATAAAATCATGCGCATGCATTTATGCATATAATGTAAAATAAATCCAATGAAGTCATTATTCACTACATGGAATGCAGTGATTGGCTCTTCTACTGTTCAAATGTATGTGTGAAACCCATCTACATTTTAGAGAGAGAAGGGTTGAAGGACAGGTCAGTGCGTCACATCTTTTGTCCTGATCTTTTTCGTTTATATTCCATATTCTCTTCATGAAAGACAACTTGGTCATATTGTGTTTTCGTCTCAAATTTGTGAAAAAATTTTCATTTGCATGACTAGCTGCAATCAATTTCCTTCTAGGTTGCGGTAAGTGACTTTATAGATAGTAAAATAAAATCTCTAGATGTCTTCACTTTGACATTTCTGACAAATTCAAAGGGAAAGACTGAAACTCACAAGATTGTACACATTTCTTAAGCTTGAATTAAACAATTATGCTTTTAAATCACAATAGAGGCATATGATGTTAAAAAAATATGTGACCCATTTTGTTTTGTGTGTTTTATAGAACATTTCTGTTGAATAATGAAAAACAGCTGCACAACAACAGTGTAAAATTATGGAATGGCATTTACAATAATGAAGATTTTGGTAAATGGTCCACAACGTATATAGCATGTTTTAACTTCTCCAGGTTGTGCAAAGCACTTACAGACTATCACTCATACACACTCATGCAGCATTTCATTTTTATTTGTTTTTACACACTATAACATATTTTTATGTCCTCAGTCATACAATAAAAAGAACATTGGAGGGGTACATTGTCTTGCCCACGGACACTTCAGTATGTTGCATGCACTGTGGATTGAAACTACATCCCTCCAATTAGAGGATGACCAACCTACCCACTGGGCCAAGTCAGCCCCACTAACTCAAAGTCCTCAAAAGGCATCAAACAAACACACTAAACCCCAAAAGAACCCTGCAACAATCCACACTAAGAAAAAGATGCACATACATCAATGCATGAGCTACGCAAGAAGGGTAAAGAGAACTAATACCAGAAGAAATCCCAAAGTCGCCTCCAGCGGCTTAGCACAGCAACTGCACACATACTTTTCCATCAAACCAATAAAATACAGGAATGCAGATAAAAAAGCAAAAACTACAAGCAGGTTCCAAAAATCCCTGAACTGCAAAAGACAGAAGTCCCAGACAACCACACATTTGGAATGTCTACATCAGGGCTCCATGTAGGAGACATGACAATTCACAAACATTCTTAGTCCTGAAGAGAACACCCATCACATGGCTGAAGCCCAGATGGTGGACTTCAGAATATAAGATTATAAAAATCACATCTACAGTATTCCCTTGCTACTTTGCGGTTCAACTTTTGCAGACTCGTTCTTTTGTGGTTTTTCAACTTTATTATTACTCACATGATTGGGACAGTACAGGATAAAAAGTTAACGAAAAAAAACTTCAGAGAAGCACTGCCATTTTGTAGTTTTCTTTCAGTAAGCCTACATTGTAACGCAAGTCAAAAGAACTACACTAGCCAGAAGCCAACAGTGCTTCCAGATGCTGCTTTCTCCCAAAATGAAGGGAAAGTTTTGCAACACAAAGTCAGAAGTAACAATCTATGAAGCTCACAGAACTGGCAGGGAAGTTGTAAATAATCCTGAAGCTCAATTATCCACGTGCACACGTGTAAGTCTGCAGAACCGGACCAGAGCTGCTGGTCTGCAGAGCTGCTGGTCTGCAGAGCTGGTGAGTACCCATATAGTTGTTAAAATTACATAGGTTTAAGAGTTTAGAACATTGTTAAGAACACTGCAAGAGTGTGGAAAGAGTTTATAAAACCTTAAAATATTAATAAATACTAAAAATAAATAGTGTTCCTACCTTGCAGTTTTTCACCAGTTGCGGTGTCTGGAATATAGCCCCTGCAATAATCGAGGGATGACTTTAAACAACTCAAAGGCTAGAGAGCATGACATCATCAATCAGCAGCAAAACTTCATACGAAAAATAAAATAGCAAAATCCACTAAATCCAATTGATGAAAGCACAAAAAAATGCTAAAAATAGTTTTTATAGCCAGTCAAGACATAAAATCCAACCTCTGGCAACCCACCCAAACCTGATGATGCCCCTAAGTCACAGAGCCCCAGAGAGGGTCAGACCCCTCCACACTTTTATCAAACACCACCATCCCCCCCTGTGGACCCTGTCCACACCACACCACCCTGATCAAGCAGCATGCCTGACGGACGGCCACTCTGGGACTAAAATCATGGTCAGAATGCCAAGAACGGGGCTTTAAACTAGATTTTCTATATGTTCATTTATTGTTTATGAGATTTGTCTAATCATAAATAGCTAAGGGAGATTAATTAAAAAGCTCAGGACTCATGAGGATAAGACCAGACCAGACTGGCCAAGGGGGATCAGTAGGAAGAGGGTGCCAGGAAAGCTTACAAGTGTGGCCAGTGCTCCCATTTGGTCAATGCTTGGTACCCTCAAAATACACTTGATGCTCCCAATCCAGTTAAGCACGATCGGCCTCCATTATTATTTTTTCATCATGGGTTTGGTGCAATAAAACAAGATGACGTGCAAAGAAAGCAAGAAGTCACATGTATGTGGATTGTGTGTTTGTTACCTGCAGGACAGAATGTCAGTCAGCACAGCCTTCACACCTGATTAAACAAGACAAGAGGACTTAGCTCCCTGATGTGACAGGAAGCTGCAGCCCTGCAGCTTCGGTTCCTCCCTCATACATCTTTGCTTTAGTAATGGATTAACTAGTCGCCTGTGGAGAAGGTCATTACACAAATTAACTTTTTTCTGCCCTTCTTTCAGATGAAGTGAAATGGCGACAGTAACTGTGACAAATCAGCTCGATGTGAATCAGGAAGCAACTCGGATGCAAAAAAAGGAAGTCAAGGTGTTGATGTTTGTGTGTTTGTTTCCGTCACAATGAAACAAAATGAGGAGAAAACAGACATTCATTAGAGTGCACCTCTCAATAGACCAGTCCAATTATCTGGAGGCAGAAAATAAAACATATATTATGTTTCACTTTATTGAATTCAAAGCAGCACAGCTCTGTTTTATTGAATTCATCCAAAGACTGCTGATTGAGTTAGCGTGACTGGATGACTCGCCGTCTGCAATCAGGCTGCAGCTTTATTTGGGCATGTAAAACAGCTCCGTGGCGCTCTTAAGATGAAATTTTAAGAGATGTGTGTTTGCGTGTGTTTGCTCAGATCTATGCCTTTGACAGAGCAAAGGAGGAAGGAGATGTCTGAGTGGGATGGGGGCAACAGAGGGAGGGAGGTGGGGTTATAGGGAGAGACAAATGGGAATGAGGAATGGGCCGTCGAGCCCTGCGCTCAGCTAATGGATCATGCAGCTTTCCCCGGAGTGGTCGGCTCGCCTTTTACTGACCGCGGTCCTGCTGCACCGTAATTACCTGCAGAGAAGGGATAGCTATTGAGCGAGAAAGGCCGGCAAAAAAGCAGATATGGAGGAAGTGAGTAAGGACTGACAGAACAGAGAACCACTTGTCAACCTGGTCTCACCTCCAGGAGGATTTTCTGCCGAGTTCCTAAATGGCCTGATTCAATCTGATATGCTTGTGTGTGAATTACTTACAGAGATTCCTGTAAATGGGGGATACATTTCCAAAGATACTTAAAAGGAGTAGCTCAGATCCTGTGGAGGTGTCTTTAAGGGACAATTCTGAATAATTAAACATCTAGCACTCCTTAAAAGAATGCATTATTGCCTGACACCAAAAGTTTAGACTAAGATTATCTTTGAGAAATGACGGAGTTGTAGCTGGTTTGGTCAAACCATGAAAATACCACAAAGCGCAAACTCGGGCAAAATAACAAGTTTTGTTGCTCAGAGTATGAATTGAATTACAGCTATTACTTTAAAAGTTTCATTGAAATCTACCCAGTAGTTCTTTAGACATGTTGACACCTGACAAACAAAGTTGACTCCAACAGTTTAGGTTTTAAGCGAAAATGTCGCATTCTGAGGAGTCCTTGAAGTATGCAACGTGACTGGCTCTCAGGGATCAATACACTATTAACACATCTAAAAAATTCACTGAGTTATACCGTGCAGATGACCTGACTGAACATTGTTGGATTTATACCTGGATTAATGAGCATGAACTTTGGGGTCACTGAGTTGATATTTTTTGTGTGTGTGTGTTTTCTAGGGTCAGTTGTCTGTGGTGGTCATCTTGAATCTGGTTGAAAAGAAGTTAATCTGTTCACGTTTAATCATTTTGTTGAAATTTGTCCTGTGATCCATGAGATATTTTGTTAAATATTTCACAGACGAGGTCAAAACCTGTGGGAGTTCAGTTTTTCTGCAGCCTCTGAAGTCCCAAGATGGAGCCAGTCAGCCACACCTGCAGTCCATTCCCCTGATGAGCACCAGGATCATACGGCTGCAGAAGAGCTCTACTCCTCACTGGAGCATTACATGCCTACGGGTATTTGTGCTTCTAGCCTCTACGTGTGATTTACAGAAATAGTCAAGACTTACCTTGTTTTCTCTTCGTGTTACAGCCTTGATACCTGCGTTCCATCTGATCTTCGACTCCTCTGAGAAAAACCCTACGATCCTCGTGGACCTTCTCAGCTGTCTCCACCGCCTTCCAACCACACCTGTCACTCTCCTCCTACACCTCCTTCTTTTGTGCTGGAACCCCTTTGGACCCTCATCCTTGCTCCATGACAACCAACTTGACCTCTCTCCATGTCCTCCAGGGTTCCTGATCCTTCCATGTACATTTTTGGTGTATTATCCCTGTAAATAAAGCACTGTTACCTTTAATATGTTTTGAAGTTTGTTTCACTTCAGTCCATGCTCTCTGTGTTCCTAGCGTTCGATACAAAACCATTATTACTCCACTCATTAACATCTTACTTGTTGTAGATAGTTCTTTGAATGACCTCAATTAGGAAAACTAACAGTTCTGACTGAAGTGACAAGTTACCATATTTTCTGGCGTGTAAGTCGCATCTGGCCAAAAAAAGCATCATGAAGAGGAAAAAACAAGTCATTACGGTGTATAACACATTTATTATGTGTCACTGCTGACCCATTGCATTTATCAAGCATTTATTTAATGGTCAAAACAGCTCCATTTCGCCTGGGTGGTGCAGCGCCATCTATCCATCACACCTGAAGCCACTAGCTCTCCAGTGTTCCTCCGCCTGCACCAGCTGAGTGAAGCAAGCGTTCACGGGAGGATTCGCTGTTGCAGTTCTTCGAAATTTAAAGCGTCAGTCAAAGAGTGTGTTATGAACATGGGGGGGGGGGGGGGAACGCATACGAGTCGCAGAACTGACAAATCTATGCAAAAAAATTGACTTATACGCCGGAAAATACGGTGATTGCTAGTTAGCTGGGGGCCAAGACTAAAGTGGTGTTTGTTCATTACATTTATTTTCTTCAGAAAACAACATTTTGCATCTTGTCAAACTGTACAAGGACACTGCAAGACTATCTCAAATGAATTATTGTGTCAGTTAATTCTGTTGATAGATATAATAACTCCTCCAGGTTTCATTTCTCTGTTGTGGCCTTGACTGTCTTTTTTTTTACACTCCTATAGCTTCCTTAGTCTTCATTACCATGTCTCCATGTCTCGCTCGTTATGGGTCTCCTTGTTTGGACTTCTTTCTATTCTGTCCATGTTTGTGTGTGTCTCAGAGAGAAACTCACTTATTTCCTTTGCAACAAATTGATTTGCACAACCAAGAGGCGTTCACTCATTAAGATTCTGCAGTTCATATACTGTGGCTCTGCTCCTATTGTTCAGTTCAGCTTCCTGGTTCAGGCATCATCTAACCTGTCCTTGCACTGTTTGACCTTCAGTCGTTTTCGTTTCTCTCCTTGTGCTTTAAGTGAGTTTGCAACTACCTGCCTGCTCATGTTCCTCCTCAAGAGTGCAGCTTTTTTCACCACTGTCCTCCCCCTGACTATGCTCTAACGTTTCATTCTTCACATTGCTGTGCATAGCTCCACGTCCAGTTAGCTCACTCATGCAACCCCCCCAGACAGCCACAGATACTCTGCTAAATGCTCCCCTGCCACTGCCCTTACCTGTCAGCCACAATTAGCCACATGCAGCTGAGCTAACTTCTCCAGAGTCATTACGATAGAGTAATGTAGAGTCAACTACGATGAAACCTTAAAGGGTTTGCAGCCTGTTTTTAAACCCTTTCTTTTATCCATTAGTTGGGAAGCAGTCAGAGCTAACACTCAAGCTAATAATATCTTCTCAGGAGTCATGAACACATGGATCAGGAAGGTAATCTCTGACACAAGTAAGATTTTTATGAACAGATTTATTATAATAGGTAGTGAATATGGCGGCAGCGTTCTCGTGTGGATGAGGAAGGTTAAATGTTCAGGGTTCAGGCTGCGGTGGCTGGATGGAGGATAGTTGTTCTTATGATGGTGTTGTAGTTTCAGGATTTTAGGGAGGAGGCAGAGATCTCTGGAGGAAGGTGCAGGAAACAGGTGGCTTGGAGAGAGCCAAGCGGGCAGGCAGATAACGAGGCAGAGCTGTCAACCATTGTGTGTCACTAATACTTTTTCTAAGCAAAGATTAACTTGTTTGGATGAGGCGTACCGACAAGTTTGCTAGTCTTACCTTACATTTCTACTTTTAGATTCAATTTACCCACATTAACTCACGTTAAAGTGTTTTAGTATCTGTAAGTATAATAAAGACGGTAGCTCACTCGGTTTTGAATTGTATTTTGCAATTTTAGCCTTTTTTTCTATGTATGGCAACAAAGTATGTCATTTGTTTTCTCTGAGATGTGGAAATGGTGCTAGTTTGACCAAGCAACCTTTGTATGATCTCTTTTTTTTTGTACCCCTTCATGGCTTTTTTTAGTCTAGATGTTTCCCTCCAGCAAGTTGGCATTTACAGCAAAAATTTATTTTTTAAGTATTTTTCTGCAAAAAAAAAAATTTAATAAAAATGCATCTTCATCGCAACAGCTATACCCTCTTTGATTTTTTTTTTTAAATAAAGGAAAAAACTGAATAAAGTTTTTTATAAAAGGACAAAACTCAGACGACTATCAACCCAACCATTCAGACTTTCCCTCCAACATTTTATCCCTGCCCTAATGAGGGTGATGGCTTCTTGGTATTCATTGAGGAGGAGGAATGCTGGGACAGGCAAGCTTGCAGCAGAGTTAGTGCAATTAAACAGCTGTCTCGTTGGATTATTGTGAAGGTTGCCTGGGCAAAATTAATAGCATGCAGTCTTTTTGTGCTCTCTCTCCCATTTCTTCCCACATAGGGTCATGGTTGCACGAGTGTCCAGAGGAGCTGTGTGAAGGGCAAGGCAGAACGGGAGATGCATCAGACCGAAGTGTCAGAGGAAGGAGAATTATGAGGCCACCATAAGAAAAAGTAAGCCTCTGAGTCTCGCTTCTTTTGGTTTAACGGGAACGTCTGAAGCAACACAACGGCAGGTTTCAAGGTGATTTCTCATTATGCCATGTTGCATTTTAAGTTCTGAAAGTGAAGTAGTGCAACATATTTAAAGAGTGTTTTATGTTGAGATTCAATTTATCGCTTGATCTGGTTGAAAATTGGTTAAACCAGCCCTACTTCTTAATTTTTCTTCTTTTTTTAAAGTTTATTTTGTAATTAAAATGTTTGTTTGCATTTATTTTGATGTAGAATTAAAATAAATGACATTTATAAATAGCCTATTTGGTAAAAATTAGCATTTAAAAACAGATTTGGGGGGGGGGGGGGGGGGCGCGCTTGCCTCAGTCATAAATGATCTGCAGCTGTTAGAACAAGAGTGAGCCCCGATATAGGAAGTAGGGGTGCAGAGTAATTTGTAGCCAACCCTGTTCAAGATGGTTGCCTCAACCTACTGACCTTAGAGCATGTTAAATGAGTTATACTTTAATTATCATAACAGATGTTTCTTCTTGTTCTTTTTCTTTCAGCTGATCCATTTTCAGGGGTCACCATAAAGAGTCATCCTCCTCCATCTCTGTCCTCACTCCAACAACCTCCATGTCCTCTCTAACTGCATCCAGACTTCTTCTCTTTGTTTTTTGTTTTTCTTGGCAGCTGCATTTCTGTCATACTTCTACCAGTATACCCACTGTCCCTCCTCTGGACATGTCCAAACCATTTCAGTGTGTCCTCTCTAACTTTATCTCCCAGTTGTTCAACCTGTGCTGTACCTCTGATGATCTCAGTCCTAATCTTATCCATCTTTGTCACTCCTAAGGAGAACCTCAACATCTTCAGCTCAGAGACTTCCAGTTCTGTCTCCGGTCATGTCTATGTCTCCAAACTACAGTTACCTTAATAAATATTGGATTAAATTAAAGTGTGGCTGCATCTGAGATTTATTATCAACACATACTTTGAGTGTGACATCTGTGGATATTACCTGTAATCACAAATAAAACATTATTATTAATGTTTTAATAACAGCTGGACATTGTCATTTCTCAACATCATACCATACCACTTTATTTATAAAGCACTTTAAACAGCAACAAGGCCAACCAAAGTGCTGTACAGCAAAAAAACAAGCAAAGACAGGATAAAATACATAGATCTAAATAGGTAAAAATAAAAACTGAATGACTAACTATAGAATACAGACAAGTTCAAATCAACTCAGTGTCAAAAGCCTGAGAATAAAAGTGCATATTTAAGCGCAATTTAACAAACAGTGAGAGAGGGAGCCTGCCTGACATGCAGTGGTAACTCATTTCATGGTTTTGGACCTGAAACAGAGAACGGCCCCGTCATCTCTGAGTTTAAAACCAGTGCCTGAAACCAATAAAAGCATCTGGTCTACTGACCTCAGAGAGCACTGCATATGGCTGCAGCAGATCAGCGCGATAGGAGGGGGCAGAGCTGTTCAGAGATTTTAAAACATACAGAAGGATTTTAAAATGAATTGGAAAGTGAACTGGGAGCCAGTGAAGGGAGGCCAGAACTGGATTAATGTAACTTCAGACATCAGATGATCTATGTTTAAAGCTCTGACATCAAAGGCCATGAACCCTTGTGTTTCACTGTCTTTCAGCTTTAAGAGAGATCTACATAAAGTTCTGTCAGTTAATGATGGATTGTTATTAACTAACAGCTGACATGATGTCCTATTAAAATAGTTTCAGCAATAAACAAGAGATTTAGGGTTCTGAAATCAATGTACTCTTCAGGATGATGTTTTGAAGCGGATTTGTCCTTTCTCATGTTGTGCCAAGAAAAGACTACCTTTTTGTTCATTAGGACTTCGTCCCATCACTTTTTTTTAAGTGTACACAGGAATTATTTCTCAAGGACAACACAAAAGGAAATGTTTATGCCCTTTCAGTTTTGTGTTCCTCCTTTCATTTAAAAAGTATTGCATCGTTTTAAAAAAAGCTGTTTTCAGAAACACAGGGCCTGGCGTTCCCATTTCCCTCCATTTAAACTAAATCAATTTTAGTCATCCTTCCTCGTTTTCTATTTTAAAATAAAATAGGAATCAATACAAACATCCATATCTGTATGATTTTCCCATCAAAGCTCAGAGATAGGAGTTCGCGTTCAGAGTCTGATTGCCAGAAGCATTTGATTGTGACAGTAATGTCGTTTTGCTCAGACAGATACCGTCTTGAACTCGACGCGGTGCACGGGCGGAATGAATGCGGCTCTTTCCTGAAAGAATACGTAAAGGGTTTAACAAAAGGTTGACCGTGTGAATTATTAAATTCTTTATCTCAGCTTGGTAACATGGTTAAACATTAGAGACACACACTTCTTGATGATTTGCCAATTTTGATGGACAGCCAGTATGATGAAACAAGACTGAATTTTTCATGTTTTCCTGTGTTTCCTCTCATGTTTGATGTCTTCAGAGACTCATTACAGGCTCTGATTTTTTTTTTTTTTTTGCTCACATTCTACTTTCCCAGCCTTGTTGAATTTTTTACAAGGCCAGCAGATCTTTAGGTGGAACCTTCTTCTTTAAACTCAATTGGGATGCATTGTGCTGCAATCCCATTAGGCAAGGAGTGATGTGACGTGTGCTGCACACTGCAGCAGCGTTGGCTAACGATCATGAAAGCATTACGTTTCATTTTAGACTCAACAAAAAAAATGCTAAAACATATTGCACGCCACCTTTCATTCCAAAATTTAAAACCAAGCTAGTCTTATGTCAAAAACTGAAGCAGTTAATCAAAAGATAACCAGCTGTGGATACACACCCACTGACTGTATTCTGAACATTTGTCACAGATGGAGAAGTTTAAGTATCTGGGTGACTTGTTCACAAGTGATGTTAGGATGGAGCTGGAGGTGGATCAACAGATGGGGGCTCATCCTCAGTAATGAGGGTGTTGCTTTGGTTGGTCATGGTGAATAAAGTGAGTCAAAAGGCAAAGCTCTCAATTTACTGGTCTGTCTATGCTCCAACCCTCACTATGGCCATGAGCAGGGCTTAATTTGAGCCATATCCTGTCGGAACAGGATCCGGGAACTCTTGTTTTGACAGTAACTGTTTGCTTGAATCCAGTAACTCTCAGGATTACTATTAATAAAGTTATGACCAAATTTGACTGCCTTGAATGAACAAAACCTATATCGGATATGTAAACTGAAAATAATTAAATAAACACTAATTTTAAACATAACAGCCACTTACGAGCATCTTAAGATCGCATCAGAGCTGCCCCTTCAAGCATTTCTGCTTTCAGGGATGAAGATGTTCACATCCTGGACAGAGAGGAACGATGGTTTGAGAGAGGAGTAAAGGAGGCCATCTTTGTGAAAAGAAATCGTCCATCATTAAATTAAACAGCGGTGGAGGCCTCCGGGTTCAACTGTCCCCCTCTTACAATGCTGTGATTGCTAGTATCACTCAGCCCCCTGTGAATAGTAAACAGCCATCAGTGTGCTAATGATCCATTGTTAGGCTGATGGTCCTTCTTGACCATGTGAGCAGCTGGTTTTGGTTGTCAGCAGCAAAACTGGTTGATCCACTCTGAGAAGGTGCTATTTAAGAGACTGAGCTGAATACAGCGCCTCAGACTGAGGAAGTCTTTTGGATGAGAGACGAAACGTTTCTACTTTTTTTTTTGTTTGTTTGTTTTGTTTTTTGAATGTCCAGAGGACCAGATTTAACTTTTTTAGATTTTTCTACCTGGATTATTGAGCATGCATCAGGATATAGTCTGATGCTGTTTTGGTAGCTGACGTTTTTGTGATGCCTGGAAAATAATAAACCAAATTTGTTTGCTGTACAGCCAAGACAGACTCATGTCCCATCTTCCATGTGACGCATCTCTGCGCCACAGAGGGGATCAAAGAAACAAACAAGAAGACAGGATTTTGTTGTCTGTAGATATACCAGTATATACTGTACGTTAAAATTTTCTAAAATTTGCTGAGGTAACTTCAGCAGAATTGTTATGGTTACATAAGAAAGGCTTAAATGAGCAGAACTGAGAACTAAAGGCAACAACACAGAGGGCTGTGGTAGCTCAGTGGTTGCATCCAGTGTAAAAACAACTGACAAGTCTTTGTGGGAGTTAGATCGCTGTGGCGACCCCTGACAAAGGGAGCAGCCAAAAGAAGAAACAAAGTATCTTAAAAGATGTCATAGTAAATGGTAAATGGACTGTACTTATATAGCACCTTTCTATCTTATTTCAAGATACTCAAAGCGCTTTACACTACAATCTGTGTCCTCATTTACCCATCCATACAGCACTCTACTGGATCTCTACAAAGCTAATTGAACAAATCATTCTAAAGAGACTAATCAGAGCTTTATCACATTCATACACCGATGGAACACACATCGGAGGCAATGAGGGGTTCAGTGTCTTGCCCAGGGACACTTTGGCATGTGACTGCAGGTGGATTCGAACCCCCAACTCTCGCATTGGAGGGCAACTGCTTTAAACACTCAGCCACAGCTGCCCAAATGGTAGTCATGGTAGGAAGTTTGCTCGATGACTTTCTGAGTTTTGTTCAGAGAGCACTTCACTCTAGGTCATGCGACCTCACTGTGGCAATTAAAAGCTGTTAAGCGTTCCATCAGTGTTTTTTAATGAGAAAAATGTCATCTTTGTTTACAAATTACGTCACCACCTGGACACAGTGGGGAGTCGCCACGATCCGGAAACAAAGTGCCAAACCCAACAGAGACTCTCGGCTTTCTTCGACTCTAGACTCCTCCCCTTAACGTGGACTGGAGAGTGCAACCTCATTGGATCAGCAATGAAATATGTGTTGCAATAAAGCTTACTGGTTCAATCTATGCGCTCTTGGATGTTTGTGTGCAACTGTCCTTGTGTAGCAGCAGATAAAACCCTCTCTTAATATGGCAAATGGCTTCAGGTGGAAGCAGAAGTATGACTGACTTCCTGTTTTCCCTTTAACACTAGCATCATCTAAGGATGTAACACCATGATAACTCAAAATGCCAATAAAAGTAATACTGTAGTACACATCCCGGTGCAGAGCTAATCATTTTGATATATAATTTGTGGGGGGTACACATTGGGGTTTGTGCCACATTAAAACTGAGCAAGACCCTTTTTCAGGTGGATAATTATAATAGGTGGCTGCTTTCAGGTAGTCCCTCTCACAAATAAAAACACCCCTTACCCAGTTAGTGAAGATGATCAGGAGCATGGTCGAAGTTATTCTCCAAACTATATGTTCAAAAGTTTGCGATAAGTCCAAATCACAGTTTCTTTGTGAAACTTTGTTGCTGCCAATCCTCTCGCAGGGCTTCTGTCTGGGTTCATGGCTCATTGCACGCACGCTCTGTACATAATGCATTTTCTCACATTACGCTCATAGTACTTGTTTTTGTGGAAGATACAAATGCTGTTTCTTCACTTTTTGTATGCTCGGAGGAAAAAGCTGATCTCTGCTGAAAATCATTCAGGAGATTGTGGAAAATATTAATGTATCACTTCCACCATCTTTCCAATGTGTTATGTCCATTTTCTTTTGTTGCTCACGACCGCGGCAGCCTTTACTATTCAGTGCAATATGCAGAGACCCGTACGGCTCTAATATTTTCAGCTACATCACTCAAACTTGCCACATGCTAATGAAATACATATACTGTAATATTCAACACCTGCGTTTCAACTCCCCTGGTAGGTTTCGCAATCTTCTTTCAAATTCAAGTTTCTGGAAAATGGCAATATTCACCTCTGAAGATTAGCGGAGGTCGTTTTGAGTTGAGGCGATATAAGATGGAATAAAAATAAGGAGAGGGGCCTCTTAAAAATTCATACTGTGTTTATCCCAGACCCATCACAATGGAAGACAAGACAATGCATAGACGATACGATCTATTGGCTTTATTTTCATTTCGTATGAACTCCCAGTCTCCTCCGAGGGGCTGTTTGCCCTCAGCTCTGACCTTCTCACAACTTAGACCCAAAGTTTTCAGTTTTTATTTTCTTCTGTTCTCTTTATCATCCACCACCTAAAGCAAAAGGGTGGGGTTGTTTTTGCCCATGTCTGTGTGTGTGTATGTGTTCATTTATCTGTCTGTTAGCAGAAAAGGGATCTATCTAACAGAAGCTGAGCGCTAACTGTTCACGAGCTCTTTGTTTAAAATGTTGGCATCAACTGTTCGAGTCCGTCTGTTAAAATATCTTATGTACAAGTTGGCAAATTTTAGAAAGTATTATTAAAAGTTCATTTTTCTGCTGCTTGTTTGAATGCTGGGTCAGTATTCAAACCCTTTTCCTGTTTTATACTTTTGTTTTCACTCCAACTGCTTCTTTTAAGATAATCTGTGTTTCATTTGTGTTTTGTTAGACTTTGAGATCTTTGTGTTTATAGTTGTGTTTTCTTGTCTTCTGTTCGTTCTTCTTCTGTTTCCCTCGTGCAATCAGCTCCAGCTCCTGCCACACCTGTTCCTCATTGTCTTTCCCCAGGTGTTTGTCATTATCTGTCATCAGTTTCTCTTTAAGCTCTCAGTTTGTTTCTTCCACGTCCGTGGATTGTGCTTCCAAGCCTGTCACGCTCTGTCTTCCTCTGTGTCTCCCTGCTCCTGTTATTCATGCAAGCTTTGCTGCCACGTCAGCCTTTGTTGCTTTTTGAACTTTTTATTCATTAAATAGAAATCCTTTATTTAATTTTAGAGTTCCCCACACCTGTCTGCACACTGGGTTCAACAAACCAGAGCCTGCAATCTTTTGTGCTTTTTAAACTACTCGTACATCGAAAGGGTTTGCTCAAATAGCTTACCTTTTATTTATTTTAAGATTTATTATTTTTGATGAGGACACTTTTTTTCTATAGTTCTAAAAACAGTTCTCTTTGAAATCTAAATGTGTGCTTTTTATCTTAATGTTCCTATTTTGCATTTAGCTTTTTTTTTCTAAATTTAGCTTAGCTACTGTTTTGCAAATTTTAATTTTTAGCTATATTTTTATTAGCTTTAGTACAGTTTAGCTTTTAGCTCCTGTTTTTGCTCATTTTAGTTTTAGCTACTGTTTTGCTAATATTACTGATTTTAACAGCTTTTAAAAATTTTATTTCATGGTTAGTGTTCACAGAAATTATATTGTTTCTACTGATTTTGCAAATTTTAGCTGATGTTTTGGTAATATTAGCAGTTTTTAATGATTTTAGCCTATAGCTCCTGGATTTTTTTTTATTTTAGCTTCTAGTTACTGTAATTCAACATTTAGGTGCTGCACTGCTAGTTTTAACTTTAACAAGACTGTTAACAATTAATTTTTACCAAGTTTGAGCAAAGTCGCTGAGCATTTAATTTGGATTTTTACAGTTAGCGTTTGAAGTCAACTGGATTCAAGATGGTGGCCACAGCTAACCGATCTAACAATGTTCAGTCAGGTCATCTGGACAATTCCCTTTTTTAAATATATATATATATATATATATATATATATATATATATATATATTAGACATTTCATCCTCTGTCTGAAGGGTTTCATCAATCTGAGGTCACATTCAAACTGTTTCCCCAACCAAGCAGTACACTCCTACAGTGGACCAACCAGTTTGCTGGTGATGGTTTCTGGACGCTGTCTTCTCCTCTGTCAACTCCTCCTGTGCAACCACAGCCAAAGTGGTTCAAGACATCAAAGTTCATACTCAATGAAGCGAACTGACTATAGCCAACACAAAATGCCCATCATTGTCAGTTTTTTTCAGATATTGAGCTAAAATGTGGCGTCATAGCTCAGTCATCTCTAACACAAACACCAAACGCTAACAAATCAATCAAGGTTTTTATTTAAAACTTTGTTGTGTGTGTGGAAAGCAATAATGATTTATTTTAAGAATTCTAGTTTAATTAGATATGGTCTGTTTCTCACCATGTGCGAGTTCTAATTTCAGACCATCCAGGGAACAGATCAGTGAGTTAATGTCACTAAAGCAGGTGTTCAGGAAGACGTGGACAGTAGATAAAATGACAGTTTGACTCCTTATTGGCTTCCTGTCTTCAGGTGCAGCACTGAAGAAGGGATCCCTCCTCACACAGGGGAAATGTAATTTCATGGCTTGTTGGTCTGAACTCAAGTAGTAAACAGGGAGGTGTTGGTGCTCATGTCTAATGAGGGTGGTACTCAGACCACCACAGCGCTCCTGTAGTGGTCCTACTAGTCCTTCATAGTGGGTCCTTTTAAGTGGCTTTTTAGTTGAGATCTGAGAGCGTAAACATTGAGAGTGGATTCTGTTCGGCTATTTTATAAAACATAATAATTTGTGTGGCAAATGTTAGAGTAGTTTTTAATACATTTTTCATATTTAGGTCTGGCCATTTTCAGTTCATAAAGAATTATTACATTATTTTATTTTGTTGCACGAACATTTCAATCCAACGCAACGAGATTCCTGCTGCAACTTTTGTTTTTGTCTGTCTGGTAACCATATATGTCATGAACCACTAGATGATTATGTGAAACTCTTTCACAGTTTTAGGAGGTTTGGACCCAGGAATGCAAACAGAATCAAGGGACCTTTTATAAAATAAAACTTACATTTATTATAAAAACAACAAAAAGCTGTTGTGGCAGCACAACGGAAAGAACAGGGAATGGACGAGGAGGCACAGAGAGTCACAAATGGACATGGCGGCAGGAGTGTGAGGTGAAACTCACAGGAGATGTGGGCTGAGAGCCGATGGGAAGATTGGCGAGTGGCTGCAGCTGTGACAGTAATACCAAGAACAGATGTAACTGGGCGTGGCAGGCTGGCCGAGGGAGCAGAGACTAACTATGCATAAGTGTTGGGAGAAGAGACTGGCGACTCAGAAACACACAGGGTTACAAAACACAAGCGAACAAAGCGATGGACTGAAGAAACTAGAACAAACTCAAAACAGGAAATAGTGAAACTACAAAAACAAACAAAAAAAACTACAAACAAAAAACAGATTGTGAAATACTTCATCTTCTGAAGTCAGGTAATGGAGGCTACAGATCTAAGAGAGAAACTCAGACTACATTCTTCACCTGGAGGACCCTAAGGTGTTCCCAGCCCAGAGTAGATACATAATCCCTGTATTACTGTAATGGGGCCTTTTACCAATTGAACATTCCGGTAAAACCTCCAAAGGGAGTCTTCCAGGAGGCGTCCTAATCTGATGCCCATCTCACAACTGACTCCTTTTTGATGTGAAGGATCAGTGGCTCTACTCTGAGCTCTCCCTGGGTGATGATGCCCCTCACCCTCTCCAAGTTTGAGCTAAACCACCCTATGAAGGAAGCTCATTTCGACTGCTTGTATCCTGGATCTTGTTCTTTCAGACACGATCCACACCTCATGGCCAGTGCTTAATTTGCAAACCAAACAATGCCAGAATGCAAATGGGGGGTGCAAAGGAGGAACCCAGACCAGTGGTCATTCTGATTGTTGAGGGAGTATCAGAGAAACTGAGACGTTTATTTTCTAAACATAATGTCCCAGTGGCTTTTAAACCCCAAAATACATTACGGCAAAGACTGGTTCATCCCAAAGATTCAGTCCCCCGGCACAAACAGAGTAATATTGTGTATGCTGTTCAGTGTCAAGAGGGCTGTGATCAGTCTTACATCGGGGAAACTAAACAGCCACTGGCCAAAAGGATGGCCCAGCACAGAAGATCAACATCATCAGGCCAGGACTCTGCGGTCTACACTCATCTCCAGGCCAGCGGTCACTCTTTCAGGGATGAAGATGTTCACATCCTGGACAGAGAGGAACGATGGTTTGAGAGAGGAGTAAAGGAGGCCATCTTTGTGAAAAGAAATTGTCCATCATTAAACAGGAGTGGAGGCCTCCGGGTTCAACTGTCCCCCTCTTACAATGATGTTATTGATAGTATCACTCAGCCTCCTGTGAATAGTAAACAGTCATCAGGGTGCCAATGATCCATCGTTAGGCTGATGGTGCAAAAACAGCTAGATTATAAGGCAAATGTAGAAAACTAAAAACAGGAACATGTCTGTATTGGTCCTTGCCAGTAGTCCAACAGATTCTTAAAGCCACTTAGAGGTCAAGGTCGAGAGCTTCAGATCTTTTCGCAAGATATTCCAGGAAACGGAGTAGGAGAAGGCCCTTTTACCTAGTTCAGTCCGTACTGAGGGAACACTGCAAGTAGTAATGTCATGAGAGCGCACGCTGTAGCTGCACTCACGCAGAGACATGTAGGAGGAGATGTATGAAGGCAGCAGACCAAGAAGTAATTTAAAGATGAAAATGTACCAGTGGGAGAGTCTGCGTGAAGCTATCCATCCATCCATCCATTATCTTTACCCGTTTATTCCATTTTGGGTCACGGGGATCGCTGGTGCCCATGTCCAGCAATCACTGTGCGAGGGGCGGGGTACACCCTGGACGGGTCGCAAGTCCATCACAGGGCCACATAGAGACTAACGAGACAAACAACCATTCACTCTCTCACTCACACCTAGGGACAATTTAGAGTTACCAATCAGCCTAACATGCATGTTTTTGGTCTGTGGGAGGAAACCGGAGTACCCGGAGAAAACCCACGCATGCACGGAGAGAACATGCAAACTCCACCCAGAAAGGCCCCTGGACCGGGGTTTGAACCAAGGACCTTCTCGCTGAGAGGCAGCAGCTCTACCAGTTGCGCCACCGTGCTGCCCGCATCTAGTTATAAAAACAGCAAAAAGCATAATGCGTTTAAAATACACTAGTGAAAAACACACACTGCCTTTCAAAATAAAAGTCAGATGTCACAAAGCAAAAAAAAACTTGTAGTCTCAAGTGACATAAACAATTGTGTGAATCAGTTATTTAAAAGCCATCATTGATAAGATGGTTCTTTGGACCATAATTAAGATAGATGGGTTTAAAAATGTTATTTTTCCCGCATGAGTTGACCATTACAGATTCAAGTCTTTAATTTGACTCAGAACCTTTGAAATGCAAATAAATAAAAAAAGATTTCACACTATCCGATGCTGCCATCATCTATTAAAGATCTTAGTGAAAAATGAATGACAGTATGAATCAAGGTAAATGATGTGGAATGCTGCATACTTTATGCTTCTCATGTTCATGGCTTTTTTTTATACTTTATATTTGGACCTGTTGAGCCCAAGAAAGCATGATAACACCAAGATATTAGATAGTTTAGCAACAGATTCTCAGTGTTTTGTTTTATTTTATCACTTCCTTTGGTTGCTTGGTTTGTCTGGGATCTGTGACATCTGGATTGGATGATGAACTCTCCAGGCGGTCTTGAGGAGTTTTTCCAGGTACTGACTTTAGGCCATGGACAATATTCTGGTTTGAGCTTAATACATGACAAGGAACAGCCGGGAAACCATTTATGGACATGCCACAATCCCAACCAAATCCTTTTTATTCCATCCAACTTGTATATAGAATGATACGGGTTTTAAAAAACACAAACTGTCCAGGGTTTCTGAATGGATAGAATGGTTTTAGTTGAAAGATTGTGTATGAAAGGTGAGGAAGTTATATTACCTCAAGGAAACCATTCATAATGGGAAACCTGCAAAACTCCGAATGACTGCTGAGTGCTGATGTTAACCAAACTGAAACTAAATGGTTGAAATGTAAAAACTCAGAGTAAATTTTAAAATAGTTATCAAATGCTAAAAGTAATGAAAATGTAGCAAACCCAGAAATAAATGTTATAATGATCAGAAAAGTAGCTAAGTAGTAAAATGGGTGAATTAATGCTGACCCCCCAAAAATGATGGCTAAAAGTAGCAGAAGACAAATAAAAATAGTGCAAGTATGTTAAATCAACTGTCAACGAGAATAATTCAGAAGAAATCAGAGATCTCAATGTATTTCCATGAGGAATAAATAAATAAATAAAAATTAAAAATTAAAGAAAACAGCTAAAGCGCACTATTCTTAATCAAGCTGAATATTTAGAAATTGTATTGGTTAATAGAATACATTTCCAGATGAAGTTTGATTCCAAAAAACATACAAAAAGAAACTGAAAGCGCCTTTTTCCTCAGTCAATACAAGTGGTCCTCTGTCTCCTGTTGCTGGAGGATTTCAACAGTGAATGTCTGTAGTTTTAGAGATGAGCGTTTTTCTTGATTGGAATTGAACATATGCATAAACAAGTGGTAGGTGTTACATGGTGTACAATACCTCGCTTATTGTTCAAGTTATCTTGCCCACAACATTCGTCAATGGATGGAGTTTATCTTCAATTCCCCCCTTTTCACTCTGGGACAGGGAACAAAAAGATGGTTTACCCTCTCTGAGTTGAGAATGAGGTGCTGCCTTAAGTAGAGGAGTTCAAGTATCTTGGGGTTTTGGTTAGAGTGAGGGAAGAACGGAGCGTTGGGACTGACAGATGGATCAGTGGAGCTTCTGCAGTATTGCGGACTCCGGGCCAATCGGTTGTGGTGAATAGAGAGCTGAGAAGCTCTCCGTTTATCGGATCAGTCTACGTTCCTACCCTCACCTATAGACACAAACTTTGGGTAGTGGCCAAATGAAGAAGATTGTGGATGAAAGCAGTTGAAATGAGTTTCCTCTGCAGGGTAGCTGGACTCTCCCTTAGAGATTGGGTGAGAAGTTCAGTTATCTGGGAGAGACTGGGAGTAGAAGGTTCCTCCACATCACGAGGAGCCAGTTGAGGTGGTTCAGGTATCTGGTAAGGATGCCTCCTGGTCACCTCCTTGTGGAGGTACTTCAGGCATGTCCAACTGGGAGGAGACCTCAGGAAAGAACCAGGACACCCTGGGGAGACTATGTCTCTCGGCCGGCCTTGGAACAACTTTGAGTCCTCTGGAAGAGGCGACTGTGGAACGAGATGTCTGGGCCTCAATGCTCAACCTGCAGCAGCCCGACTCTGGAATGATGGATGGAACTGAAAGCATGAACCCAATAGTGTGAATGTTGACTGTCTCCACACAGATACCTTAAAATCCTCAGGTTAGTTTTAAAATATTTATATAAAAAACCCCACAATAATCTGAAATTGTACATTGCCATTCGTGCAATGATGTTCAGACATATGAAAGTCAGAAATTTGGCGTGCATTTCATGTTCTTATTGTCAAATTGCAAGGCAGTAAAACCACTTAGCCCAAATGTTGCCCGAAGAGGCATTAAGATATTTAAGATGTGTACTGGTGTAAAACTTGTTACAGGATTGTGAAACCCCTTTAGTTTCTGCAAACCGCCAGCCATACATTTCCTATTAATTTCTTTTCAAGCATGTAGACTTTAATTTAGGTCTACCCGACATAACAGACCAAGCATTGCATCATCATATCTGCATTTCACCAAATAATTGCTGTTAAGCCAAGTAAAACCTCACCCACCATTAGAGCTGCTGTTTCTGAGCTGAAGTGTCACAGAAGCTTTGTTTTTTTCCTCTCTCGCTGAATTCGAAAGCAAAACGCTTTGACTTGCCGCTTACCTCTGCAAGCCTGAAAAAACAAACTAATTGAGAGCTTATGTTTCTACTTTGGCGATTTAAAAATGTGTTCAAGGCATACCAATCACAGCTATTTTCCTACAGTGGCGATTGTCAGATTTAATAAGTGTGCACCGAGGAGCTTTGTTGAGGCATGTTACTCATTACTGGTTATGTTTCATTGCCCCAGTTTGGTTTTGATCAGCCCAGATGGCTCCAGAGGCTTTTTTGTTCACAGCTCGTTAAAAAAAAAAAAAAAGTTTGGGATTTATAGTTGTGGTTTGTCTTGGATCATCACATTTTTACCATCTCATTGTATTTACTATGGCTATAAAGTACTTTGTAGAAGTAAGTTTTATTTACCGTATTTTTGGCTTTATAAGTTGCCTTTTATTTGCATAAATTGTCATGCCTGAGAATTACACAGTGAAGCAATGTATTTGTTCCCCCCCAATTTTTGGCTGAGATCTGATGATTTAATTCATTCAGACATGGAAAATATTTAACACTACAATTTTCAACCACTAGATGGCCCTCGACTACTATAGCAAGCCAAGTGTCTCATTAATAAGTAAAAGTGGCTATTAATGAGACACTTGGCTTGCCATAGCGGTCACCTTCGTTGCGCTCCAGAACTTCTGGAGCAAACATCATATTTGACCATTAAAGCGCATTTATTAAGGAAAAGTTCAACTGAGACACACCTTTGATATAATTTCGAGCAAACAAATAATTGTTTTTAAGTGTTAATCTTATTCAATTATTGTTAAAGTTCTCCCGTGCACGCTCCCGCGGCCGATATTTGGTATCCAATCGATTTTTGGCACAACACCGGCCCACATCTGGGTTGTCAGCGGTGACGCATAATAGATGTGACTTATACAGCGAAGGAGCGTATTTGTTTTTTCCCACTTCATTAGACATACTTGGACTGATACGACGTTTTCAAAATGGTTCAAAACCAACAAAGTCTCTGGACGTTGTTGGTTTAGAACCAGTTTGACATGACTGTCGACGAGGAAGAGGGTCTGCACCGGAGGAGGGGCGTACCAAAGAGACCATCTTGGCACCAACAAAACTGGTTTGTTCCACTTTGGAGTAAGCTGTTGGGGAAAGAGTCAGTTTTGTGTTGTGTGTTTCCTTGACTGATGAAGACTTCTGGATGGAAGGTGAAATGTTTCAGCACAAAAAAAAAAAAAGAAACTGTCCAGATGACCCGACTGAAAATTGTTGGATTGTATACCTGGATTATTGAGCATGGACTTTGTTCTTATTTAATAATGTCACCTCTGACTCATGGTGTCTAATGCAACAAAAACAAACATATGCATTGTTTAAGAGTTTGATTGTATTCAAAATTCAGTGTACAAGCACAAATAAGTAAGCATTGCTTAAACTCCATTTATTCAAATGTTAATAATAATAATAATAAACTATTTTACTTGTGATGCACATCTTTGGTCACATCACAAACATGCACTGGATTATTAGCGTCTGTGTCCTCCTGCCGTAACTCCACGCTCTTTGTTTTATAGTGGTTATTATCTCATCTTCAGTTTTCACGGCTTGTGTTTTGCACTGAAAGCATACTTGGTGCAAAACAGAGACCTTCTGTTAATTAGCAGTTCTGCAAAAGAATAAGCTAATTTCCCACATTTAGCCCAAATATTGACCACACGTTCAGACTGTCTTATTAAGACGCTGTACTTGTGGCTCATTGTGAGAAATAAGGCTCTTAAATAGGAAGATCCGTAACAAGATTTTTTTTTTTTCTTTGTGCATTAGACCAATCCTGCTTGAAGATAAGAAGCAGCTTTACTTATCTTCTGAGAGGCAAACACAGCTTTCAATAATTCTACTGTTATCTCCACTTTATTAATATCCATTAGTAGAGAGGACATCAGATGAGAGACTAGAAGCCAAGGGCACTGCGACAAGTACGAGCCTTCAATTACTCAAATCAATCTTTTTAGCATAAAGGCCAGCTGTGAAATGTACAATACAGATTGTTACATTATTTCTCACTAACCCTACAATCCCTACTACAGCTGCTGGTGGTAAAACTGTAGGAGAGAGATACTAATCGATATGAAATAGGTTTTCACAGGTAAAATAATCAAAGTGAGGGTTAGATCTATTAGTTCAACTGTTTGTGTTTTGTTAGCTTTATTAAAAAAGGTATGTAGCAAACAACAGGAATGCTATATGTGGAGTTCTGTAATCTATGGAAGAATTATTTAATTGAATTAACCACATAAAAAAATGCAAAAGAGGCTGAATTTAGCTAAACAGAAGCCAAAAGCTAAAATTAGCAAAGCAAGAAGAATGAAAACTAAAATTAAGAAACCAGTCGCTGAAAGGGAAAATGAGCTAAAAGGCTAAATTTAGCTAAACAGTAGCTTTCAACTAAAATAAGCAAAATAGCTAAAAGCTCAAATTGGCAAAACAGCCAAAGTATAAAAGTATCTTAACTGTGTTTAAACAATAAAATCTGCACAACTCTAGCTATAAGCTAAAATTAGCACAATAGTAGCTTAAATCAAAACATAGCAAAATAGTAGCTAAAAGTTAAAATTTCCATAACTGAAGAAGAAAGTCAAAATGAGCAAAACAATGGCTAAAAGCCATTTGTAGAATGGTAGCTAAATGTTTTAAAGGAGCAAAAAGGGCAGATACAAGCTAAAAAATAAAAGCTGCATCATAGTTTCAAGCTAAACAGCAAAACCTTAGCTTCAGCCTAAAATTTGCAAAACCTTAGCAAAAGGCTGAATTTTGCTAAACTATCGTTAAATGCTAAAATTTGCAAAGCAAGTGTATAAATCTAAAACTAAGAAACCAGTAGCTGAAAAGAAAAAAAAAATGGGCAAAACACTAAAGGCTAAATTTAGCTAAACAGTAGCTTTCAACTAAAATAAGCAAAATAGCTCAAATTAACAAAGCAGTAGCCAAAAGAGAACATTATCTTAACTAGTTAAACAGTAATATCGGCAAAACTGTACTATAAGATAAATTAGCACAATGGTAGCGTCAATCGAAAATAGCAAAATAGTGTTGGTGTTTAGTGCCATTGTCTTAGTTATCGAATCAAGTGTTTACTTATAGATGTTGAACAACCTGTTAAAATATACCAAAGGAGGACCCCCGGAACCCCCCACTATTCAGTCCCCCACACACTACAAATGCTTCTGACGCCAATGCCTGTAGTTCATAAGATATTTTGCTAACAGACACTCATGAACACAGACAAAAACATAATTATCCACATTCATCTTTTGGCAGCAGGTCGTAAGGAGCCGACGGTTCATGTTGAACTGATGTGGTATGTTCATGTCACCATGTTGATTTTAGAATTTTATTTAAAATGTTCTCAACGAAACATACATATTAACCTGTGTTAATATCAGCCCTTTTTTTTTTCCTTATTGTAACAAATGTATACGATGAATAATAAATAAATAAACTAACACAAGTCTAGGCAGGAAATGTAGGAAAACTAGCATTTCTTTCAATCGTACGTCTGATCAGTGGACTATCCTCCGTATGTTTCTGCTCTAAAACGATCCTCATTTGCTTTTTCACATCCACTCTCCGAGCTCCTGTTTGTAACCACAACACTCACATTCAGTGACTCACTCTACAACAGCTTCCTGCCTTTTCGCGTTGACTATCTTTGCAATATGGAACTATTCCATCACGTAACTCCTAATGTGTTTTAACGACACGAGAAAAAAAAACATTATACAGGAAGAAGGCCCAAAAACTTAACTTGTGATCTTTTTATTTAATATATTTTGTCTTTCCGAGAAGCACCCTGTGACTCGTTCAGTCTTAATCAGTTACACATCGGTTCCAAGGCTTCTGAGAGCACAACATTTTTATTAGATTTAGGGTTTGGCATAAATTCGAGGAGACTCGAGTGGAAGCTGCAGCCTCTGTGAACAGCTCTCTGAAAAATGACTAATTTTTGGCCATAAGAGATAGCACCGGAGTGATTCCCTTCAGACTCCAAGACTTTATTAATGTCCCACTGCAGGTTTTCTCTGAGGGATGCATGACCGAAGACAAGCCTCCACTTTCATCTCCCACTTAATGAGAAAAGGACAGATAACCACTGAGCCCCTCCAGGCCTCGGCGGAGATATGAAGCCCCAGTTCTTGTTGTAATCTACTAACGGAAAGCTTCACGCCTCACTGCCTTGGGATCACGGACCACTTCAATAAGTCAATATATACACACTTAAACATCATGAACAAGATATACATTTTCTCTTGCCACGGACATTGGTTCTGGGTTCAAAGGGGACTTTTCTTCCTAAGAAGGATCATGAACTTCTCCATGTTCAGCGCCCTCGATTGCACTTTTATTCTAGATTCAGTCGTAAAGCTGCCGGGGAATCAGATTAAAGTTTAGAAGGACTCAGTTGGAAACGATGAATGGTGGAGGAGTTGTGTGTCACGTCTTATGCCTCATGTGCTTGTAAAATGGTGAAACAGGCACAAACATACAAATAATGATCCAAATGTTTCTCTAAACACCTTTTTTTATTATTATTTAAATGTCTTGCACCTTTGTAGTTTTTATCCAAATTGACTTTTTATCTAAAAACAAAGTCTGTTTTCAGGGGAACAACTGTTAGAACAAGATTATCAAGAGTAGTGGTCCGTCTTTACCAATGTAGTTTCACATAAAGTAACATGTTGGTAAGATTTACCTAAATCTGGCATGTTAGTGTGTCTGCAAATGATAAAGAGGAATAAAAATGGAGCATCCATTTTTGCAGGTGATGACGTAGAACCCATTCTACAAACTGAGGCACAACCATTTCAATAATCTACAAATGTATTACAGTATTTATAAAGATATTTTTAATTAACCACAAGTGTAACGAAGTGCTGCTTGTGTAAAATCAAAAATCATTTTGAAGCACAACAAAGAATAAAAAAACAGTTAAAGCAACAATGTGATTGGAATAAAAATAGGTTTTAGAACGATCGTGCCAAAGTACAAAAACGCCAAAGTTCATGCTCCATAATCCAGATAATAATCCAACAATGTTCAGTCAGATCATCTGGACGTGTTTTGTTTTTTTAATGAGACTTTTCATCCTTCATCCAAAGGATTTCTTCCATCTGAGGAGACGCCAAACAAACTGATTTCCACAAACCAGCATACTTCATAGTGGAAAAAAAAAAAACAGTTTGCTGGTGCTAAACTAGCCTCAGGGGGCGGGGCCCGCTCTCACCCCCGTCGACTCCTGAGACATTCATGCCAAAGTAGTTCAAAACACCAAAGTTCATGCTCAATAATCCAGATAATAATCCAACAATGTTCAGTCAGGTCATCTGGATGTTTTTTTTTTTTTGTATCTCCTCAGATTGAAGAAGTCCTTTGGATGAAGGATGAAACGTCTCAGCATAAAAAAATAAAAAGGAATCAGTCGGGTCATACACGTGTAGTTAGGAGGGAAACGAGAGCAGGCTGCTACTACAAACTCCAGCAGCAGCAGCACCTTAAACAAACAGCAGAATGCTGAGAGAGGACTGGTTGGCTCCAAGGTAAAGAGCATGAAGGCATTCAGTTAAAAACAAAAGCATTCCTTTAAGGAATGTAAATTACATATTAATATAATGCTGCCTTTATGCAAGCAATTTGAACAAGATGAAAAAACAGAGCTACGGCTGTTTAGGTCAAATTCATATAATCTATGCAATGTTGCAGGATCTTGAGGAATCTGTTTAACACTTTAAGCATATGTTGAGGATGATTATACAGTATATAAACTTTTATGTAGCTGTAAAATTAGCTTGGTTATGAAGCCATTGTTGCGCTGGAGTTTGTTTCCAGCACAGCTGAAATCAGCATGATTGCATAGTTGCCATAAGACACGACACACAATGTGAGGATGAACCTGGTTACATGTTCAGCTCCTCACTTCATCCAAACTAAAGCAAATTAAAACTCATCAATGCAAACAATGAAACATTTATAAGCCAGATCAAGGCTGCACCGCCTACACTGGGGCTGATCCAGCAGTATGAGATCAGCAAAGTTGGCAAAAAGGTGAGAAAACAGTTTACAGGGTTTTTGAGAAGCATACGCTTCCATCGGTTCAAACTTTTCACCCACTTAAACATATGGCTCGTGTTATAGAAATAGAAAAACAAATTAAATAACTAAAGTGTTAACAACTATACTGATTGACTGAAATGGTCTTTTTTTTTCCCCCTTGCACAAAAAAAGGCCTTAAAACAAACAGACAAACAAAAAAAAGTGTATCCTTTAAATTGTCCAAGTGCAGAAAGAATTCATCTAAACTCCCATTTTGTCCTTTTATATTTGTCTATTGTCAAAACTGGGAGTAAAAAGTGACATTAACTTAGAAAATACCCTGAAATTTAAAAAAATATATACATTTATGTCCACATAACTCAGACATCCACGTTATATGGTTTTATTCTTTGTTTTTGCTTTGATATAACCAGCCTACAATGGCAGCGGGTAATCATGTAATTCCCCGAGTGTGTGCATTTGTCTTTTTGTCAACAAAGCAGTTGATCTCATGACCCAATGATGACTTCTAATCAAAATCACTTTCCAAAGTAACCATTAAATATGTACGTCTTCAACCGATTAACTTTTGGAGTCAACGGGATTCAAAATGGCCACCACAGTCAATCAATTTCAGGAAACAGAAAAATGACGACAACTAAATTAATATTCCAGATGTTGAGCTAAGATTTGGTGTGGTTGTAACTGACAGTCACCCCCAACATGGACACTGAGCACATCCATCCTTACATCCAACATCTTTACCCGCTTCTTTCTTTTCAGGTCATGGGGGTCACTGGTGTCCATATCCAGCTATCATTGTGCGAGAGGTGGGGGACACCCTGGACAGGTCTCCAGTCCATCACAGGGACACAGAGACAAACAACCATTCACTCTTTCACTCACACCTAGAGACAATTTAGAGTTACCAATCAGCCTAACGTGCATGTTTTTGGTCTGTGGGAGGAAACCGGAGTGCCCGGAGAAAACCCACGCATGCACGGAGAGAACATGCAAACTCCACACAGGAAGATCACCGGCCAGGATTTGAACCAGCAACCTTCTCGCTGAGAGGCAATAGCTCTACCAACTGAGCTACTGTGCCACCCTACATCGATTATCCATGCTGCTGATTTCTTGCCTTTAAGCTGCTGTATTTATAAATAATTTTTATTTTTGGGTGTAACTGGGATCTTGAATACATGATTTTGTTCCACCTCATGTGATGTGAATGACAATAAAGAACTTGGAACACAAAACGTTTTTATTTATAATGTAAGCGTGTAAATCTGCAGGCGACTAGCATCCCCTTAAAAGTTTTTTTTTTATGAATTATCGTTTTCACGCAGCAACTGTTCCCATGTCAGCTCCCCGTGCCCCACTGCTCTAAACAGTTTGGGTCGTCCATAAACACACATGGACATGTGCACGATTAATTAGGACTGTGCACAACATTTGGTCATAACCTGCAGTTTTCTGTTTTTAAATCATCCGTGAAATACTAATATCATTTCATCCTTGGATCTTTTAGAGAGCCGTAAACTTCCAGCTGAAGTAGAGCTGTTAAATCTGAATGTCAGGCTCAGTGCACTCAAGACCCACTAACGTTTTAGGTTCAAATTAAACATGCAATTACATTTAGATTTAATTGTGCACCCTATTAGGTTTAGATGTAAACCAACTGCATGGAAACTGAGTTAAAGTGTTCGGACACTTTGCTGATAGTTACTGATCCTCACACCAACTGTGGGTCAACTTTAACTGGAGGTTGATAAGAGGCTCAGCTGCATATGGCTTTGCATTTCTATTAACTCAATTAGACAGTTTTATCAGTTTATCCAAGATAAACTGACCTCTACTCCTAATCTAATCCAGATTTTCTTCTTCTGTTTAACTTGTAACAATTTATCCCTAACATCCACATTCTTGCGATGCTGAAGGTTTGATCCTACCTTAATTTTTGCTGAAACTTAATGCAAGTTAGTTTAGTTCATTTTATCGCCTACCACATTAAAATGTTATGTAAATACACGTAAAACTGACTGTTGCTGTCTCTACAAGTTCATCAGCGACTGATAACTCCATGTGATGCAAGGCAGAACAAATATTCATCCTCTGAACCTGACGGAAAATTAATGTATGAATGAAACGTGCTTTTGCACTGGGAACAATGGTTCTATCTTGTCCTAATGTTCCAGCACTTAACTTGAAGTACAATGCTGCATGCTATAGGCTGTAGTAGTTAATAAAATAAAAAACGAGCAGTATGCTATGCCGTCACCCGTCGCTAAAGGATTTGAATAATGTCGGTAGTTTGACATGGTCAATTCCAGTCCACAGTGTTTTTCTGGACTGGAATTGACCAGAGAATACAAGTTCACCTTAAGGTTTTTGGTGCAAGGTATTCAAGTGGATAGGAGTTATGCTGTGTAGAAGAACAGAGGTAGTATTTTATTCTTGTCTAAGGTGGTGCAGAGTGACGAATCCTAGCAAATGAAGGGAGCAATTTTAGAGCCAGGGGTTGGGCAATGGTGGTCTTGGTCACCGTAGATTTAATTTTCCATTCAAAGCAAATCTACTTTTAAGCAATATAAAAACCAGAAATCACAGATTCCTCAAATAATACCAGGTGGTTAGTTTACATATATAGTAGCGGCAATCTTTGATTTGAATGTGGCAACTCTTACAACTTGATGCAACCGCAAACCAAACAAGAAGTTGCACCATTGCTCTTTTTTCCAAGTCATCAAGCTCTCAAGGTTTGCAAATATATGGCAGTGACCATCTTGGATTTTGATTTGGCAACCCAGTTTGAGAGGAATCTTTCTTCCGCCTAAATCCAGTCACACACCAAAATGGAAGTCGGTACCTGACTTATTTTACAACGTATCATGCTCACAACGTTCACTCACAGATGGGCAGACAAAAGATATTCCAATTCCCCCTTTTCGCTCACTGACAGGGACAACAAAAAACCCTCTAGATGTGCAAAAGAAGATACTTCTAATCCATACTGAGCGAGGTTTGCTATTGCCAGATGCATCCTAGCCAATGAGAATCCTTCCACGGTTTTAGCTGCACCCACAGATGTTTCAAAGAGCAGATATTAAAAACAGGTTGTATTTCTCAAAAGCATTAGCTCAGCCCGCTTGGAGACGGAGTGTGCTGATGGCATCTAGAAGAGATCAGACGGAAGAGGTCCTTCTCTGCATCTCTATTGTAGTTCAGGTAGCATAGATCAAACAGAGCAATCCCCACAGAGCTCCCTAGAAAGAGCTTACTTGGAGGCAATCATAGACAACCCCAAAAGAGAGGCATGGCATATGGCCTTTTGAAGATATGGTCCGAGATTAGAGCATATCCAGAATCAGAATGCATTAAGAGGGGTTGAACTGTGAGTGTATAGGTAGGAGACAGGCTGACAGATAAGGAGAAAAATCCTTAAAAAAAAAAAAAAAAGGTATTTTCAAAGTAAATGCATAAAATGTGAATTTACCTGTTTAGATACAAATCTGTATCATTATAGAAAAAAAGGAGCTTGGAAAAAAGGTCTTACAATTCCATTCACATGATGGTTAAAAGTCTATGTCCCTTGTTCCATTTCTGTAAAATCCATTCCCATTTGAGAGATCACCACTTGTTTTCCCACTTTGAACAGATACTAATATCCATCGCAACCAATTTCCTGCTCTGTAATCGTTTCTGCTCTGCTTCATTCAGTTGCGGAGAATAAAAATCAGATTCAACGTTCTGTATAAATCAGATAATTTTTGACAGATTTTGGTAATGGTGCACACGTGTCCTCCCTCTCTTGTCGAGCTGTTTCTGGCAGTAGTTTCTCACAGTAATCTGAAGAACTGACCACTTCTGTGATCTACCAACCATCAGGGCAATAGATAAATTTCTTCATCATACACTAAGGGGTTTGACATAAAGGCACATGACTTGACCGAAGCTTGTTACCCTCTTTTACTGTCTTGGTGATGTTGTCTTTGATAACACGGTAATTTCAGTAAGAGGCTTCTGGCTCCTGATGACTTTGTCTGGAATTGGAGCGATACATCTCACAGCTTAAAGCTTAATTAAATGAAAGGCCTTACCTTTTCAGGAGAAATGCATATCACCCACCCTCTGTCATGCTGAAGTTTTAGATGATCTTGTGTTTAAAATGGTTGGAGTTACATTAATTTTGGTCAACCTATGAAAACACTTGCAGTGGTGTAGGAATATGTTCCTAATGATGCTAAGCAACCACCACATCAGATTGTAGCACATCTTACATGTTGAATTAGGTTGGCTCCAAAATTATGTCTTAAATGTCTTATTAACGTTTAAGATGTTATTAAGGTTTTATCATCCAGTGATTTGGTGGTTTGCTAAGAGAAAGTCGAATCCTAATAGTTAATGGGGGAGAAAAAAAATGTTCCAAAAAGGTTTTATATAATTTGTTTGTGTGCCAAGTCAAAGTTGGGAATCAGCCTCAAATATTACCACACCAAAGTTTAAGCCAATAGCTGTAAAATTCAATGAGTTATAGCCACCTTTGGTTGCTTAGCTGCGGCAGCCATCTTGAATTAGACTGACTCCAGAAGTTCAACGGTTGACTAAAATAAGCTCAGGAAATGATAGATGATAAATCATTGACACAACTTCACAAGCAATAAATAATCAAAATATAAAACAAACAAATACATTATAATATGGCAACATACGAAGACTCAGAGTTTAAAATATACAATGTTGAAGATGTGATTGATACAAATTTTTTCCCTGAAATACAAGACTGTGAATATTATAATGAAGAACAGTTTAATGACATCAATATAACTAATGGAGGTCTCTCTATTATTCACTTTAACAGTAGAAGTTTAAATGCAAATATATCCAAAATAACAGATTATTTAAAACAGCTAAACAGAACCTTTACAATAATAGCACTGTCGGAGACGTGGCTCAACAATGAAAACACAACTTATGTTCACATGGAAGGGTATGAATTATATCATGTGAACAGAAGCAACAAAAGAGGTGGTGGAGTGGCTCTATTTGTTAAAAATGAAATAAAATGTAAATTAATTAATGAAATGTCAATAGTTGTTGATAATATCATGGAAATAATAACAATAGAAATAATAAACAAGAATGATAAAAACATATTAATAAGTTGTGTATATCGATCTCCAGGATCAAATATAGAAATATTCACTGATAAAATCGTACAACTATTGGACAAGAGTTTTAATAAAAGCATTTTTTTCTGTGGAGATTTTAATATTGACCTGGGAAATAAAACAGATTCAAATAACATCAGTACATTTACAAATTCATTGTGTAGTTTAAATCTTTATCCGTTAATATCAAAACCAACAAGAATTACAACTCATAGTGCTACAATAATTGATAATATTTTCACAAATGTAACAAATGGGGATGTGATTGGAGGTATTTTAACGAGTGATTTGAGTGATCATTTACCAGTTTTCATGATTTATAAAAATGATCAAAGCATTACAAAAGAAATTACAATTAAGGAAAAAACAATAAACACATCAAAAAAAGCAATGGACAAATTAAAAGATGATTTACATAAACAAAGCTGGAAAGACGTGTATGTTGATGATGTGAACAGATCATATGATGAGTTTATGAATATTTTAGGAGCTCTGTATGAAAAGAATTGTGTGCAAAATAATTGTACAAAGAGAAATGTTGTTGACCAACCATGGATGACGAAAGGGTTGAGAAACGCTTGTAAAAAAAAGAATTATTTGTATACATGTTTCTTGAAATTGAGAACACAAGAGGCTGAAGAGAAATATAAGAAGTATAAAAATAAATTAGTAGCGATTATAAGGAAACACAAGAAGGAATATTATAGTGATTTATTAAATAAAAGCAATGGTGATATGAAAGCTACATGGCGAGTAATAAATAGTGTTCTGAAAAGTCATAAAGCAAAAACAGGTATTTCACAATATTTTTTGAAGGATGACAATGAAATCCATGATGAAAATGAAATTGTAAATGGATTTAATCGTCATTTTGTGAACGTTGGATCAAGCCTTGCAGCTAAAATACCAAAAGTAGACAATAATGTGAACCATTCAGTTATAAGTTGTGACAACAGTATTTTTCTTAATGGAACTGACAAAGAAGAAATAATGAATGTAGTAAAAAATCTTACAGATAAGAGATCAAAAGACTGGGTGGACATGGATATGATGTTTGTAAAGGACATAATGAGTTATGTTATCGAGCCGTTTACATATATTTGTAATTTATCATTTTCAAAAGGAATATTTCCAGACAATATGAAAGTAGCTAAGGTAGTTCCTCTCTTTAAAAATGGTGATAAATGTGTGTTCAATAATTATAGACCAATATCCTTATTACCACAATTCTCAAAAATTCTAGAAAAACTGTTTGTGACCAGATTAGATAAATTTATTACTAAACAAAACATTCTAAGTAACAGTCAGTATGGGTTTAGAGCAAAAAACTCTACATCAATGGCTCTCATGGAAATAATGGAACAAATAACTACTGCTGTTGATCAAAAACAGTATTGTGTTAGTATTTTTGTTGATTTAAAAAAAGCATTCGATACTATTGATCACACTATTCTCCTTGAAAAATTAAATAAATATGGTATAAGAGGACCAGCATTACACTGGGTATCTAGCTATTTAAAAGATAGGAAACAGTTTGTACAAATAAATGGTGTAAGATCTGACTTGTGCAATATCACTTGTGGAGTTCCTCAAGGCTCTGTACTTGGACCAAAGTTATTTATTTTATATGTGAATGACTTAGTGAATGTATCAGGACTCCTCAAATGTGTCCTTTTTGCAGATGACACCACATTTTTTTGTTTGGGTAAAGATGTAAAACGGATGTTGGAACTGATGAAGACAGAATTTGATAAAATACAAACTTGGTTTAAAATTAATAAATTATCATTAAATTTAGATAAAACTAAATACATGATATTTAGTAGCAAAAAGAAAACTGTTGATGATCCATTTAAAATTGAGGGTGTTGAGATTTGTAGAGTTAATGAGATGAAATTTTTGGGTGTAATCATTGATGAACAGCTAACATGGAAAAATCACATAAATTCTGTAAGAACAAAAATATCTAAATCTATTGCAGTACTATACAAAGTCAGGGAATTATTAAATGATAAAGCTCTGTACATGTTGTATAACACAATCATTGTTCCACATTTAATCTATTGCATTGATGTTTGGGGGAAAGCGTGTAAAACATTTACAAAACCTATTTTTATTTTACAGAAAAGAGCTGTAAGAATTATCACCAGAAAGCATTACTGTCACCCATCAAGCACATTATTTCATCAACTGAAGTTATTGAAGTTCCATGATTTGGTAGATTATAGTATTTTATCAGTTATGTATAGGGCTCAAAATAACACATTACCATTAAATATCCAAATAATGTTTGTAAAAAGACAAAGTTGTTATAATCTTAAGGGGATAGAGATATTTGTCAAACCAAAATTCAGAACTAGTCTGAAGGGAAGGTCTACCTCAATCCAAGGAGTTGGATTGTGGAATGGTCTAGAGAGTGATGTAAAAAATGTCAAGTCAATGTGTACATTTAAGAAAAAGATCAAATCTAGATTGTTAAAAAAGTATATATGAAGTAGCTTAGTGTGTGTTTTTTATTAGAATTAGAAAAATTAGAAAGTTATTCATTTTGTTCTGTTACTTGAAAATTAATATGTCTGAAATAATTGTTTGAAAAAAGGGGCAGATATAATAAGATTTTTTCTTCTTTCTGCTGCCTTTCATTTTAAATCTTTTGTATCTTTTTATATATTGTTATGGAATTGTTTTGTACTTTTTTTTTAAATGAATAAACTTCATACCATACCATACTTTATATGAGTTTTGATAAAAATCCATCCAGATGCATGCACATGAGCACACACAGACATACTGCCACCAAGTGAAGGCTGGCAGAAGAGTTTGAAAAAGTCCAAAAAAAAAAAAAAAATAGTGGTTACGAGGAGAAGGTATGGAAATGTGGAATGGCTTCTGCTGACCCATTTTCCCACTTTGATGAAGATGATGGTACACAAATAGGAAGGGTGGGATGTGGTGCACTGATTGTGGTAAAGTGATTTGCCCATCCCAAAATCCAGATGACAGCGCTGACACGGCCCTGATGGCAAACAGATCCACCCCACTGATGCAAGCCACAAGCTTTATGTTGAAACCATCTCTGTGTGACGTGCACGCATGTGAATGAGTTTGCGCACGTGTGGGTGTTTGATGTGCCATATGTGTGCTTGTTGACAAGATCATGGAGACTCGGTGTCAAACTTGCAGGCAGGAGTAAACACCTGACTTCACACCGATTCATTGCACATGTACAGTTTGTCAACATGAAGGCACTGAAAATACCTGCAAGAACTGGGACTGAAATCCCAGCATGCTGCTTGTGTTGTACTGGTTTTTAAATGTGTTTGAGTCCACAAATAATATTCTGCAATAGTGGATGAGAGTTAGATTTTTTTATGAGGATTTCCAATTCAACAATGACATATTTGACCCTATGTCCCTTTTTGAATTAAGGGCTAAAAAACTGTCAGAAGCAAGCAATAATTTTTCCAATATTCCTATGATTATCTATTTCACCTGATCATTTTAACCATTTTCTTGAAAAAACTATCCGTCTTGAAACAAGTTATCTCCAAAGTTGATCAGTAGTAGATGCCCATCTAATGATTACTTTCTGAAAGTTTATTAAAGTCCATCCACTAGTTCTGACATGATCTGCGTTGTGTAGAACCCAAGTGCAGGCAGACACGAGGGACTCGAGGTAAAATAAAAAAGATCTGTTTAAACAAAACTCAAAACAAAAGCTGACGAGGCAGCAAAATTTACATGAATGGATTGAAATACGGCGCACCAGACCATGACAGGCACAATAAGAAGCACAATACACGGACAACGAGGAAACACAGAGACATTGAATTTAAAGGGAGACTAACGAGACAATATGATGAACACCTGGGGTGATAAGAATTGAAGACAGGTGAAGCAGGAGCTGACAACAAGGAAGAAACACTGGGGAATGCAGGAAACATAAGGATCTAAAGAAACAACAGAACAAAAAATAGATTCCCACAATTTCATGAGAAATTTTGCTAACAGACAAATGCACAGCCCATCTTTTAAGGCAGAGGTCAATAAATGTTAATGAAATATATTAAATATCACTGTCCACAGCTTGTTCAGTCAACTATAATTTACACATTTCCTCACGGTAATGTGTATTTTAATTAGCCATAAGGCTTGGTGGAAAAAAGAATTGTGCATGGTGACTTCTTTTACCGGAAACTCCTGCACAGATTATCTGCTCCGCATTTGTGCAAGTCTTATAATTGTTTCAATGTACAGAAACTACGGTGGCCCCGAGGTGTAAATGAACAACATTTGCAGAAACGGAAATTGCACTTGACAAAAATGGAATTACATTTGAAAAAAAAGAATTACATTAAGCCAGACTGGGTTGACAGGTATTTTAGTGTAACAGGGTGGACAGTTGACTCAGGGACTCAATTTATTTAAAAAAATTTAAGCATAAAAAATATTTTGATATCATAAAAAGTCATTGGTTGAGAACTATTATAAATAGTACTATTAAATAATTGTTTTAAAACTGCATTTTTTTTTATTTTCATTACTTAAAATTGTAACTTAATTTCAGGAAGCATGAAAGGGGACATGACCGTAAACCCAAGTTGCATTTAAAATTAATTTAATTATTTTAAATAAATTCATCTTGTGTACATATGGTTGTGTTTGATGGTAGAGGGGAGTCAAACATATAAGATGAGATTAATAAAATATATTAGCTCACCTTTAAACATAATATACTATATTATGGCATGGGGACTCAAAAGGCACTGAATAGTAGGAATGACTCTACTGTACATTGTTATGTTGTTCTGTTTTATGCTGTTCATAGAGTAAAAATAAAATTAAATAAATAAAAAAAAAACACTAACAAACCCCCCACCACTTCCGGTTTGACTTAATGTAATTTTGTTTTTTGAAATGTAATTCCTCTTTTTTTTTTTTTTTTTTTTTATAAACTATTGTTCATTTAAACCTCAAGGACACTGTAGACATTTACAATAAACTACACACATCCTAAAACTGACGCTCGCACAAAGGGAACTTTGTGAGTTTGATGGAAAATAAAATAAAGTTCGATGACACACCTTTGCTATAACCTGGAACATACAAATATTCATGTTTAGTGTAAATATTGTTTAATTCTAATAACTAAAGCAGCAGAAACAGCCAGTCTCACAGAGACACTCAAACAGGCTGCTCGCTCCCATGGAGGACCAGGAGTTTGGGCGCACGCGCAACTATACATGTTTGTACGATAATGACAATGCTCCAAACACATTAACATTTAATACAAAGTTAGATTTTTAGGTGGAAAAGTCCTGGAGTGATTGGGAGTGCGGTGCAAGATGTCTGTCAGCCAGAGATGGACCAGCAGTGACTGTGCACACACACATAGTTTACCTTGTGTGTCTCTGACCCTAGGGTTAGGGTCACTGCTTGCACTGCTTTCACCTGACCTCACTCTACATCAGATTGTGTCAATATTTGCCATGCAAGAAATAGCAACATGTCGGTTATATAGGGCATATAAAAAAAAAAACATTCAACATTGTTGGGGGTTTTTTTCATTTTGAAAGCTATACACCATTTCTGGACCTCCTCCTCCACAGCGCAGGGTTTGTATGCTTTTGAAAATGTTAACTATTGTGTAGCACTCCTAAGGATTGTGAAGGAAAAGGTTTGTCTGAAAGGGCAAACACCATCATGTAAATTCATCAATGACATTAATTACATGTACATTTAAAGAAGCTGATGTCTGAAAAGGGCTTATTGACAAAATGTATGTAAAAGTAACTACACTCTGAAATTTATTCTGCAAATGCTAAAGTGTTTAAATCTCCAGAAGTTTGTCTACTTTTGTATTGTTGGCTTTAAGTTAAATTGAGAATTTAGTGGGTTATTTTATTGATGGAAATGTCCCTTTAACACTGTTTGCATGCTTTGGGATTTTTATGGTTTAGGCTACGATAAAATCCTGTTATATGTCCGAATTACAAACGCTATCCAAGCTTCATCACAGGTTTAGCTTAACTTGAGTACTTAAAGGAATTATCCGAATACATTTCATCTAAAGTTGTGTAAACTGTCGTTACCAAGAGAAATGGTTTAACTTTCCAGCTCTTGTGATAGACATGGTCCAACAAGATATAAGAGAGCAAATACATATAATGTGAAGCCCTCACTACAGATCCTGACTGTAAAGATGAAGTTCTGCTTCATGTAGCTCATTCACATCAGCGTGACAAAAATACAATCTGAAAACCATTAAGAAACTTCTTCCATCACCGTTCATCTAACATAAAAGACATGTTTACTGAAGTCACTCATCGTTTTCATAAAGTAACATTTATCAAAAGGCGAGTTGTTTGCAAGCAGACAATGGTGGCAGAGACGCAGTCATACAACAGAAGATCAGTGGAAAGCAACAATGTTTTAGTTCCTTGGGTGTGTGCACAACCAAGATGGCGCTTTATTCTGAATCCTTTGATACACATGAGAACAAATGGTCTCACTGCAAGTCAATTTTGGAATGGTGAAGCCATTTTATTAAAACAAAAACAAGGTGCACACGTTTTAATAGAAATATGAAGATTAACAAATTTGCACAGAGCTTAAATTTTCATTCAACCGTTATTTATACAGGTTGGTCTCATGGAGCCTCGGGGACTCATTTACAAGAGAGACCTGATGTTAACGAAGCGTGATGACAACTGTAGACAATCATAAAATAAAGCATACAAATTGGGAACAAATGAAAGAAAATGGTATTTAAAAAAAAAAAAAAACAGCTAAATCATAAGGCGATGTAGAAAACTACAAACAAGAACATTGCATTGGTTTTTCCCATGAACTTCGCAGATGTTTGAAGCCACTTAGAGAGGTCAAGGTCGAGAGCTTCAGATATTTTGCAAGATATTCCAGGAAACAGGAGCCGAGCAGGAGAAGGCCCTTTTGCCTAGTTCAGTCCGCACTGAGGGAACACTGCAGGTAATAATGTCCTGAGAGCGCACGCTGTAACTGCACTCACACAGTGACATGTAGGAGATGTATGAAGGCAGCAGACCAAGAAGTGATTTAAAGATGACAATGTACCAGTGAGAGAATCTTGAAGTTAATGATGTCCTGTTAACCAGTGAACACAGGGTGCAGTGATGGGTACGGTAGTTACAGCCAGTTATGAATCTTAGTGCACCGTGATAGACAGCGTCCAACATCTGCAGAGTGCTTGTAGGAGCATTCATGTAGATCATTTCACCGTAATCCATGGAGGGAAGGAAAGTCGCAGTTACAAGGTGTTTCCTAGCGTTCAGAGTTAGACAGGATCTGTTTCTGAAAAAGACGTGCAGTTTGATGATAAATTCAACATGCATTAATTTATGTCTTTGCATCGAAAGAATCAGATCAATTGTTGCACTACCCTCACGTCATCACTCAAGATTTTCTCACATGGTGTCACAGTTCCTCTAACAGCACCCTATGATTTCACTAAACAAAGTCACACCTTTATTTTAAAATGACTCCTTCTGACTTTCGCTACATTTGCATTTCATCATTATCAAAGCAAACGTTACATCTGGATTATTGAGCATGCATCAGGTTACATCTGTAGTGGCTTTCTAGGCATGAAACCATATGCTAAAGTTTTATCCTGAGAGACTATACCATAAAGCCCTAATGTTTACCAGGCATGCTGTCTGAAAAGTCCTAACAAGTGCATTTAATGAAGTTTAAAACACATCCCCTCCGCTTCACTTTGCTTGGGTAAAACCAAAATGAAACCGAGGAGGTTTGACAAAGAAATACAAAAAAAAAAGTGAATCACATTTTATAATTCATTCAGTTAGATCAAAAAGGTGCAATAAAACAGCCCAAGAACAGTTAATTAAAGCACGGCTTTAAATGTGGCCTGTAAGCTTTCAGCCTTTCTCTGTGTTTACATGCGTACTTGGTTTTTGTAACCCTTTTACTAATATAATCACTCACTTTCTTAGGACCAGTGGTCCTGGGGTCCAAAGCTTAATAGAGGGGAATATCAGTTTTGGGTTGTGTGTTTGTTGTATTTCTAAAGTTTGAATTGTGTTTGTTAGGATTAGGGTTAGGCATGTACTGGTATGGATTAGGGCTAGGTAAGGGAAGGGCTTGAGCCGGATCCTGCCGGAACAGGATTTGGGAACTCTCTTATTTTGACTGGGTGCTTCTGGTAACTGCTTGGATCCGGTAACTCAGGCTTACTAATAATAAAGTTATGAACTAATATGACTGCACTGAACGAACAAAACTTATATCTGATATGTGCATTGAAAATAATTACATAAACACTCATTTTAAACACAACAGCCACTTACGAGCTTCTTAATATCACATCAGAGCTGCCCTTCAAGTAAGCATTTCCACTTCTACCGTAAAAAAAAATCTCCGCCCCTAAAAGAGTGGTGGGAGTGAGTGCCAAGCTAACCAGGCAATCATGTAACCAGGCAATCATGTAACCAGGCAATCATGGGATTAACCTGCATAAATAAAGGTAAATGTTTGGTTTTTCAGTGTGTTTATAAACTTTGAATAGCCTTGCACCGCTCTATATTTCAGAAGTTTTGAAAGTCCACCAGCCCAGCAGAGCTTTACGGTCTGCTGGTCAATATCTGCTGGAGGTGCCTTGCTCAAGGTGCAAACAATGGGAGGACTGGTCCTTTTCTGTTGCAGATCCCAACAGCCTGGAATACTCTTCCCCATGAGCTGTGTGCCATTTCTGATCTGGTTCTGTTCAAAGCCAAACTGAAAACCTATTTATTTAAAAGGGCTTTTGATGTTTCACTTTTAGTATTTTGCATTTTTTTTTGTCTTTTACCTTCTTTTATTGTGGCTGTGTTTTTAATTTGCATTGATTTATTGTGCCATTTTTATTTGTTTTATCTTGTAAAGCACTTTGGATAATGCAAGACGTTGTTGAAAGGTGCTATAGAAATAAAGTTTATTACTATCCATCCATCCATCCATTTTCTTTACCCGCTTATTCCATTTTTGGTCACGGGGGTCACTGGTGCCCATGTCCAGCAATCACTGTGCGAGGGGCGGGGTACACCCTGGACGGGTCGCAAGTCCATCACAGGGACACATAGAGACAAACAAGACAAACATTCACTCTCTCACTCACACCTAGGGACAATTTAGGGTTACCAATCAGCCTAACATGCATGTTTTTGGACTGTGGGAGGAAACCGGAGTACCCGGAGAAAACCCCACGCATGCACGGAGAGAACATGCAAACTCTACCCAGAAAGGCCCCTGGACCGGGGTTTGAACCAAGGACCTGCTCGCTGAGAGGCAGCAGCTCTACCAGTTGCGCCACCGTGTTGCCTAAGTTTATTACTATTGTTATTATTATTATTATTATGAAACAAATACACGGGCAGGAGCCCACAGGCAGCCGCCATGAACAGATGGAGGAGGCGCCTGCCCGTTTCACATGTGGAGTCAGACAACAACGAGCAGCGGAGAAGAGTCGAGCTCGGAACGGTCAATACGATGTCTTAAAAAAGATAGCAATACAAACGTGTGGTTTTGTGATAAACCATGAGCTCCTGGAAGATGGCACATTGGATCACTGAATACAGTGAGCGTCACTTGATTTTTGTGGGGCAACTTTGCACCCCTCTGTTGATTTTGGCAGACAAAGTCAGCTGGTGAACTGGTATCATCAAAAACAATGAAGCAATCTTCTGAAAATAATGGAGCTTGGAATGAAGGAAGGAAGCCAATAAGCCATGAACAGAAATAGATTTACATCATGATTATTATAATTTGAAATGGATACTGGGTTTGTGGTAAATGTTCAGTGCAAATATACATTAGAAAATCATGCTCTGTGCACAACTCAATGAGCATTCCTGAATGACACCAAAATAATGGCATACCAGAGTTCAGTAATAGTTTCTACACTTTTTATACATTTCTTTCTTTTAAAACATTACTGTTTATAAAAGAAAACCTGTGCTGAAATGTCCCAGCGCCTTGTTTGCTGTTTCTTATCAGAGTCAGAGTCAGAGAGTCAGAGTTTCTTTATTGTCATTCGCACCTCATGTGGTACATGTGGTGGAGCGAAATTATGTACACAGGGTCCCAGTTACATCCAACAATAAAATGTATAAGAAAAACAGTAATAACATCTAAGATATGAACTAAGAAAAACATCAACTAAATATACACTAAGCACTCATAACATAAAACATTGAACATCAGCACAAACATGAACATGAGTCTGTGAGCAGATGTGCACGCATGAACACATCAACATTGAAACAGATCAGCAGCAACATGAAACAGATCAGCAGCAACATGATATGGTTTTTCACAGTGATTATTCTAGTTAGAGATTCATGAGTCTAACAGCCTCAGGGTAGAAGCTGTTCCTCAGTCTAGTGGTTCTACACTTAATGCTTATCAATTTATTGTTACGGTTCAAGAATACCAGAAGACATAAGATGTAGTGTTGCTTAACTCAGTCTTTCTTTAGAGTCCCTGGCTAATAAGGACGAGTCTTTCACAGGATCCTGTCATTTGATGAGAAAATGCTAGAAGAAATGAACACCTACCTTTCCAAGTGATAGTATACACTGGTATAGTCAGGAGATTATGGGGGAGCTTTCTCACTTGGACAATTTGATATAATATCTTCATCTAATAACTGTCTTTTTTCTAATCTTTTTTTCTCTCTGCGTCCCTCCTGGTTCCTAACAGGGTGGTGAATGACTACCTTGTGAATTTCCTCAGAGAGTCATTTCGCTAATGGCTTTTTAATCACCTTGAAAATCCCAATATTCACTGCAACACTCGCTCTCTTTTACTTGTGAAGCAAAGGGTTAGTGTTTTTCACTTCCTGTGTTGGGGGCAACGGAGGTTCATTCTTTTAAGTTTATTTGTCACCTCTCTTGCGTCATCCCTGACAAAAGCAACAAGAAGCCACCAGAATTCAATAGAAAGTAATGTATAAAGAGTTTAATCCCCCAAAAAGTAGATATTCAACCTTCATGACATAGTGTCACTGCAAATCAATAGAGAATTAATTCTACCACAGCTCTCCATGCTTTGTCCAGCTTTTTGAATCTACCATTCTTTTACTAACAGATGCTATGCTCATTCACTCTGCTCATTATAGCTATGAGCAAAAGTGAAATAAAAGCAAAGGCATGAGCAAGCCACCAGCAGAGGTGTCAGCTTGCATTAGTGGAAATCGTGTTTCAACTCGCGAAGCCTTGGCATTGTTTGTAAAGGGGCAGCTGATTGCGAGTCACGTTGCGCTCTGAGAATTTGCCACTTTCTCACAACCATTACCGCTGATGGTTTAATGGCTTGGGAAAAGGCCAGAGGCTTTAGTCTATAAAGTCGTATGACCATTCTGAAAACATTTAACTGGTTCAGTTGTGCCTCTTATTACTGTATCGGAAAATAAAGAAGGCATTCTGGGTGCAGACAGAAGATCGAAGCAAGAATGTCGTAAATGTTTCTGGCATGCTTGTTGGTAATTCAGATCTGGTACTAACATATAAGGTACAGATTCTAAAGGATGGTGGTACATGCATACATGTTAACGCTCCGTCAGATTTAGGACACATGTAGCTATGCTCACTAACGTCTGATTTAAAGTTAGTGATGTCATTTAATAATTAGTCTAAAAAGAAATGTACCACAATGAAGGAAACTAGCCTGCAGAGTCTTCATGTACGAAGCAGTTTCCACCTGGACGTTTCCTCGGACTTTTGGTTCTAGGAAAATATTTGTGTGGAAAAGCTCAGTGTAAAAACAGAAACAGCTGCCAGAGAATCTGAAATATTTGGTCAAGTAAGGTTGGGTGGACACATGAAGAGGTTGAAGGTTTAAATGGGGCCTTTGTAGCATTTTCAGTGTGCAGATGTAGAAATTTCTCCATGCACTGAATGTTACATGTCTTGTGTGTGTCTTTGTGTTAGAATCGTTGATGGACTGACCTGTCCAGGATGTATTCCACCTTTCACCTGTTGATGATGAACACCAGCTCGATGTGACCCTGCTGCTGAGTGAGTGGGGTTTTCTCCAGATTCTGAAGTTTCCGAAAACATACCCATTAGGTTTTATCAGGTTTGATTAGCTCTAAGTGTGGCTGTGGGCAGAACAGCTGGCATTGATTAAATCCGTTGCCTCTCTGTGTGGAGTTTGCATTTTCTCTCTGCTCATGAGTGATCTGTCTTTGGGTACCTGACTTTCCTCCCAAAACCATGTATGTTAGGTTCTCCTCTGCAGTGAAAGGAATCAGTTGAGGTTGTTCTGGCATTTGAGTAGAATTCCGCTCTGGGATGTCTGGGTCTCCCTCCTGAACATGTCTCTGAAGGTTTTCCAGGCATGTCCCACTGGAAGGAGACACCAATGCAGACCCAGTACTCGCTGGCCTGGGAATACCTTGAGATCCCCAGGAGGACAGGTCTCTCTTGTAAATGAGTCCTCATGACTCAATGTGACTAACTTGTATAAATAAAGGTTGAATGAAAAAGAGTGTTTCTGGGTAAAGGATCGTCTGGGTCTCCCACTTCGCTAGTTGTCAACCACAAAGAAGCAGAAGAAGATTGATGGATAGTTTCTGTAAGTTGCCTTGAACTTTTTTTTTTCTTCCAAATTGAAGTTAATGTAAAATAAAATGAAACTGAAATAGTTTTTGTTAATTTGTTTTGCGCACAAATAAGAGACTGCACCTGTTGTTTTGTTGTGCAGTCTTGTGGAGCAGTTATCACACAGTGGTTACAAACGTCCTGCAACTCATTCAGCAAACACCTCTTTCTTCCTAGTGGACTTTGTTCCAACATCATACATTATTGTGGCCAAAACATCTCAGCACTGATGCCCAAGGACACCTGGTGCATAACTTAAATGCACCACTGACAGTGACAAAGTGCCTGTACTTAGTTCTCCATGAATGGAAAGGCATACATGTTTAAAATGTGGAAAAACAAGACTCTGAGATGGTTAGTAAATGCTAATTATAACGCAGTATGATGGCTGCAACCATAACTTATTATCAAGGACAATCCAATGTCAGTTCTAGATGGAAGTGAATTTTTATAGATGCAACACATAAAGGTCCACAGGTCCAGCAGGTTTTTTGGCTCGGTGTTTGGCCTGTGGGAACATCCATAATTCATCTGTTAGTCTTGCATTTGGCACAGTGGCTCCTAAAACAGAGTTGTGCCAAGAGGATGTTTGTAGTTCAATGACATGTGCAATTATAATGCATTTTGTCTTTCTGTGCTGAAGGAAATAATCAAAGCGTTTAAATTTAGTCATGTTGCTGCCTTTTTTTCTTGATCCTTGACTAAAGTACAACCAAAGGAAATAAACTGAATGAAACGTTTTGAAATGAACAAACTGGGCTGATTCTTCTCTTTTCTCTGCTTCTGACTTTGAATTTGTTCTTTTCAGAGATGCTGTCCATTCTAATCGCACAACACACTGAACAGTTCTGATGGAGCATAGTCCCATTGTTCTAAATCAAGCGGGGGGAAAGAAGTGCTGCATAACAAAGATATGTTGGCATGGCTGCTTTGGTATTAAATAGTTCATAAATAAGTCTGATTAACAAGTGATAAAACTATTCTGTCCAAGTTCTCATAAATCCAGTTCTACTGTGTTGCTCTGAAAGGATATGAATGACTCATTAACCCAGATATTTGGCCACCGGCTGACAAGTGTCGTCCAATCAGAGTCTTACAGACGGTGTTTCAGCAGCTCATGCCAACCCTTCTGCAGATCTTCCCATTAATCCAAACTTCTCTGTGCGGGCCAAACTTGGGAAGTCGTTAAATTTAATGTTCAGGTTTAACTTTGGTCTTATTTTATAAATGAATGATTGTTCCTGTTGAGGTTCTTGAAGGGATAAACAGAACAACTTACCGTATTTTTCAGATTATAAGGCGCAATATCAATGAGCGGGTCTGTTTTCATACATAAGGCTCACGTTGATTTTTGAGAAAATTAAAGTATTTTAAGTGCACCTTTATAGTACAAATAATACGGTACAACAAATCAAACTTCACTGCGTGTTGGCATTAATGATTCAAGGTTCTTTATTTGTCACTCACACCACATGTGGTACATGTGGTGGAACGAAATTGTGTGCACAGGGTCGCAGTTGCATCCAACAAAAGTACTAAAATGTAGAAGAAAAACGGTAATAAGATCTAAGAAAAACGTTAACTTAAAATACGCTAAGCACTAGTGGTACAAAAACAATATGCCGAACAGCAGCACGAACATGAGTCTGTGTGAGCAGATGAGCACGAATGAACACAGCAACATGAAACAGATCAGCAGCAACATGAAACAGATCAGCAGCAACATGATGTTATTCTTCACAGTGGTTATCCTTGTTAGAGATTCATGAGTCTAACAGCCTCAGGGTAGAAGCTGTTCCTCAGTCTAGTGGTTCTACACTTAATGCTCCTTAACCTCCTTCCTGAGAGGAGCGGGGCAAAAAGTGTGTGTGCTGGGTGAGTGGGGTCCTTCATGATGCAAGTGGCTCTATTCCTGCATGTCTGTGATTAATGTTCAGTTTCAGAGTGTCTTATACTTTCAAAAAAATTCCAGACAGTTGTTGACTGATAACTGGTTGAACTGGAATAAAGCAACTTCATATAGTCATAAAATATACATTTTATATGAAATCTTTTTGTAAAATTGGTGTAATTGAATCACATATCAGATGTATCAGCTGTTCTCTCTCTTTTGAACTTAATTTTCTCTTGGAGATGGTTATTATTTCTTTTTATTTTTAGTTTTGATTTCTCTTTTTTTCACACAATGCCACTCCAACAAATTTAAGCTATGTCAAAGAAAATGTATTATCTGTACAACTGACATTTGGTAATCCTATGAGTACCAGACTTGAAAAGGGTACTTGCTGGAACTGGAACACATTGTTCAGTAGATTCCTAATTTGTGGCACCACACAGTTAAGCAAATTGGATTAGATTTACAAGGTCATCGTTTAAAAATGTCTTAATAAAATGCCTTTTTTAATTAACACCTAACTTAATGCATGACAGTATCTATCCATTTTTTTTATAAAGCTTCCTAAATCATAAATTGCAAAGAGAAAATTAGGTTCGTGTCATGTTGCATTTAATGTTTGTACCATCTTTTATTTATGAAATAAATTTAAAATACTGATTTTTAACTAATGTAAAAAAGGTAGCTCTTACAAAAAATTAATTTAGATAAAACCCACAAACAATTCAAACAGTAATTTATAAAAAGTGAGCTTCTTAGGTAGTGCATGTCCACCCTTTTGTCCAAAGTAATCCCTTTAAAAATAACCAGTTGAAGGACAAGAGCTTTACCCCCACATACAATAAACTGGGATACCCCATTCCCTGCTGGGGTTGAGATGGTGTAGAGGTAGGGCAGCAGACTTGGGACCAGAAAGTTGCAGGCTCAACTCCCTGTCATGCCCACATGTTGTGCTGTCCTTGAGCAAGACACCCAATCCCTAACTGCTCCATGGGTGCTTACATGGCTGCCCACTGCTCCGCCTGAGTGTATCTCACGTGTGATGTGTTAAATGCAGAGAACATATTATATTTTATTTTCATTGTGAACATATCCATTCACACACAACAACAAAAAATCTTGTTTTTATTCACGTGAACACCCACATATGTTACATGTCCCTGTGTCATGTTTTGTGAATGAGAGGCCATTTAATTTATGTATTTTATTATTTATTAACCTTTATTTAATCATTCCAAATCCCATTGAGTTCACAGGGCTCTTTTGAAAGGGAGGCCTGGGTCTGAAAGCCGCCTAACATGCAGCTTTTTAGACTTTGGGAGGAAAACAGAGTACCCGGGGAAAACCCAAGGAAACGTGCAAACTCCACACAGAAAGACAAACTGGGATTTGAACCCAGGACCTTCTTGCTGTGAAGCAGCAGTGCTGACCACTGACTAAACTATCATGCTGCCCAGACAAAATGTATGTCCTCTCTTCTCAGCTGATTGGCTGGCAGGACTTTAAAAGGAACAAGCTTCGCCAACTAGACGAGCGAGCGGCGTCGGAGAGGTGAGACGTTGGTCTGATGTCTAGTGGTTGTTGCTTCAGCTCTCCAGCCTCGCGCCAGCTCCTTTCTTTATAGACGCCAGCCTTTGCCTTGTCTCATCTTGTTTTCTTAATTTATTTGGGTCTGGGAGTTACCAGCAGTCCTTGTTTTCTGGGTTTTTGGTTGCAGGGTTAGGTCCTGGGTAAGGTGGAGCGGCACAAATCAGATGGTCAACTGCTGGCTGGATCGAGGCTTCTCCCTCTTTTTAAATTTTTTTTTTTTTTCAGATGTTTGTGTCTATTAAATATTTTTACTTAAAATTGCAATTGCCTGCACTCCATATGTTGTGCATCTTGTGAATCACCCCTAGACATACAGACCATAACATCATAATGTTTGACCGTGTGCTCGCCAGACGGACAAATCCTCTCCTTTCTGTGCACGTTTCCCCAGTCACAGCACTTCATCTTACAAAACAACACATACCCCCCCACCCCCTGCAACGCTGCATACCCCCCACTGGCTATTTGAAAGTATACCCTGATTAAACACACACAGTACAATACTTTCAGTCAAAATTCGATCATTTTGAAAGGGTAGTATAATATTTGGTCATTTCCTATCTGGCAACCCTGAATAAGAGGGAGGTAAAATGGGATTCAACTAAGTAAGCAGGAAAAGGTCAGTAAAACTTGTTGGTTGTTTGTTTGATTGATTTTTTTTCTGCTTTGGAGATGTAGTGTATGTTCAAAACACATGTCTGATGTAAACATGTCTATTTTTACAAATATCAATATGATGCCTACATGGTATTAGTACCTGGAGTTTGGTCCTCTGTACTGCCATGGGTTAATATATATTTTAGAGGTTACAACATGACAAATAAAAAATGTTTTACTCTTTGACAACATTGTCATGACCACTTAACATGATTGTTGTGAATCATTAGGGTGGTTAATGAATGCTCAGAATATGTAGATATGAGAAATTCAGAAGTGAAAGAAGAATTGGGACTTTTCTAAGCTTTTTTGTTGTTGTTGTTGTTGGTTTGTTTGTTTGTTTCTTGGTGATTTTGACCAAGAAAGAAATGTCTACAGTGGCAGTTGGTGTGATAGAGGTACAGAAGGGGGATAAATTGACCCATTTTGTTTTGGAGATCATAAATATCTCAACCGACTATAACCGTATGGGGGTGGGGAGATTGGATGAAAATTCAATGACACGAGAGGTGTAGGCTGAAAGTGAGAGATTTCAATATTCTCCTATATGGCAATAGACTGCAGCAGCAGCAATATTTTTCATACGCAAAATGAAAAGTGCTGCTGAACTGTTTTTGGTATCTGGAATTAGATTCTCAGCCCTATCCTTCCAAAGTACCCCCTAGCCATTTTACAACTTAATCAGGGCATTTGAAGATGGACTTTCCTCACTCTCTAATGCCACCCGTTGCCCCCAGAATTCATCAGAACATTTTTTTGGCTCAGATTATGGTCTAATTACCAATGACAATGAACAGCTGGAAGGTACAATCATTAAAGGATGTAATGAGCCACTAGTAATGTGAACAGAGAGTAAGATATAGACATTCTGTAGACATGGATTATACTTATTAGCCTAATGGAATCACTTTGTTCAAGTAGTAACATTTAAAGCACTGGGATGAGCGGAGAAAAGAAGTTTTAAGTTAAGTTTGACTTGGAACTTTTCTGTGATTGATTATTTTTTATAAATTTGCTTGTTTGTTTTTTTCATTCAATCTTTATTTATACAGGTTCATCTGTATAAATAATGGTTGAATTAATCTTTGTTTGATTTTCTTTCATTTTAGTTTTCAGGCCCCTATGATTCAGCCTTAGATATGAAATGAGGAGTCCCATCCTCCGGAGGGATCTCAGAGTAAAACTGTTGCGCCTCCTCATCAAAAGGAGTCCGCTGAGGTGCTGTGGGCTTGTGATCAGGAGACCTCCGGGCATAGGCGTCGCAACAGTTATATGTGATGGGGACGTGTGTCCCCCACATTTAAAAAATATTAATTTGGACCCCCCCACATTTACCATGAATATTAGTTCACCCAGAACAGTTTCTATTTATTTGTCAATGAATCCATTCCACTTGATTAACAGGAGAATACTCAATTAAACCACTAAAAGTCCACTCCAGGTTTTCCTGGTTGCCTACGACAACTCCACACCACATGAGGTCACTTGGTTTGGCAGCAAGCTCATCTCTGAGCTGTTTTTTTTTTTTGTTGACGATGCGGGGAGACAAGGGGAGACGCCTCTGTGTAGCGTGCTAGCTTAGCGCTACGTTAGTGCCGGAAGTTGTTGCAGTTGTTGATCGGGGTGGGGGCGGGGTTATGATGTGTGAGAGAAGTGGATAGCAACATCTGTAGCATCTTAGCTAGCGTGTCTGCATTGCGTGCCGCTAGCTTAGCGGCCTTAGTGCACATTAGTGCCAGCAGTTGTCCAGGGGGAGAAAGGGGGGGGAGCTGTTGGTCAGGCTCTAAAATAGTTACTGAATCAAGTGATTACATATGTAGGTAAACGTAGATGTTTAACAGCTCGTTAAAATGCACCAGAACGCAGGAAATGGCAACTACTTTATTTAAAATTTTCTGAGGGAGGACCCCTAGACCCCAGCACCACCAGTGTGTTATCCCCACATTACAAATACTTTTGATGCCAGTGCCTCCGGGGCACCTCCCTTTTTCTGGACACATTCCACTGTCAAGAAACCTTGAGCCAGACACAGAACTCGCTGGAGGGATTATGCATCTTCTCTGGCCTTTGACTTTTTGAGATTCCCCCACGGAGGAGCTGGAGAGTCTTCCTGGAAAGAGAGAAACCTGGGTTTTCCTCCCAGACCCAACCATGAAGACATGAAAAATGCTTTACCTGGTAAAAAAAAAACAAAAAAAAAAAAACCTAATCAACAATCCAGTGTTTACTGTATATTACAGCTAAAATATTTCTAAAAAGCTGAAGCAATGGACAAATTGTTCAAAGGCAACACAAATAATTTCCAGTTTAAAAAAAAAATTTAAATGTTTGCAACTTCTTGGCACAAAAAGTTTGCGAGAAGTTAAAATCAGCTTCACTTCTTTCTTCTTATGGTCTTTTTTTTTCATGCATTGGTCTATTTTTTTTATTTTTTCTTGACGAAACAGTTTTAACTTCTGACTCCAGAGCATTTTTTAATGGTGTTTGTAGCAAACATCTCCCTCTGACAGGGTTCATGTTACCTCACCTTTACCTCCTCTCTGCCTTTATAACCTTCATTTAATCTTCTTGTTAAAAAAAAAAAAAAAACCTCTGAAGATGCTTTTGGGTTTTCAGTAAACCAATACATTAAATATCACAGTTTTTCAGAGGAATTTATACAGGTTGTTGTCCTGACTGGTTGAAAAGGAGCTTAAAGGCAACAAGTGTCAGGAAATGTGTGCATCTCTGCTTTAAGTTTACATTTTCATCACTATGGATGTTTTTCTGTTGAAGATGTCAGTGCAGCCTTTAAATTTTCAACATCCTGGTGACCTGTGAGGTGAGCTCGTCCTCCTCCTCTTTGCTCTCATCCTGCTTTGTCTGATTGAGCCGGCCCGACTGGCAGGGAGCCATGACAAAAAGCCTCGCTGATTTCTCGGACAAGCCGTTTGCCGCCGTGCGCAGGTCTTTGAGCTTGACAAATGAGACGCTCGCGGGAAATTTCCTCAACGTTTTCTGACCACTCTGACAAGTCAAAGCACAGTCGCATTGAGATTCTGTCAGGGTAAACCTGCAGACTCTAATAATTTCCTCTCGTCTGCAGATGTACTTTAGCTTGCCTCTGATAAGGCTGCCAGACCGGAGATCAATAGTTGACGGATCAATCTGTTCAATAACCGGGGAGATAAGGTGAGCAGTGCTGAGAGGATGTGAAGGTACTTTTCTTTGGGGTTCCTGATGTCTCTTGGACACAAATGTCACATTATCTTAAAGCATGTTGTAATTTTAGGTATTTATTGTAGTAAACTTTCTTGCAAATCCAAACTCATGCTAAACAGAGGTGGATCTAGGGGGTGGCACTGAGTGGCATGGGGGGGGGGGATATTCTGCCATCCCATTTTTAGGCTAGTTCAGAATCCACATCAGCTTTATTGTCATTGCACTGAAGCGCAATAAAATTACATTTCAGTGCAGCCCGTCTGAGAGAAACATAAACAAACAGACACGGGGAGACGGAGGTGACTGAGGCCGCCGACCTCGAGAGGCGCAGCCTTTTTTTATTCAGATGAGGAAAAGAAACATGAGGAGAGTGGAGGTGTAAAAAAAATCAAATCAAAGTTGCAAAAAATGACCTCAGCACATGAAACAGCGACATACTGATGACATCATGATACATTTATGCATGAGGAGGCCGACGAGAGCAGTGAGTCGTCTGTGAAGACTGCCAGAACGTTCCACAGTCCTGATAAAGATGGAACAGTGTCTATCAGCCGGCTGAACTCTGACACAGATCCACAGACGTCCTCGGGAGGGGGAGCGATAGAGGAGAGGGGGGTAGCGGAGCTTCTCGTTCACATAAACAACCAGGAGAAGTTTGAAATAGCTGGTCAATTCAAGGTTGAGTGGGTAAACAAAATTCAGATAACAGAATTATTTGGGGTCAGGCAGCCGCTGCTTGAATTTCCATGTCTGCCTTACTGTTCTGCTGGTACGTCTCACTGGTGATTCTAAACAGCCAAATTTTGTGGTCACACCGTCAGACCGAGCTTGTAGCCTTCTCCAAGGTCGATTCCTTCCTCTCAGTGAGTCCCAGGAGCCACAAGTGGCCTGCGATTCTCAAATGGAGTCCAGCTTACGGCTCAGCTCATGCAGCGTCTGAGTCTGAGAGCGTACTGCTCGGTACATTTCTTCATACAAGGCAGGCAGACTCACAGTTGCCAGAACCGCTGCTGCCATCGTCCGAATTTGTCAGTATGCCAGATAACCGCCAACTCCAAAAAGCAGAAATCCGGTTATCATAAATTCAATTATGTATGTGTCTTCTACATCCTCAATGGACAATACAGACAGACACACCATCTTCCATTGGCCCCAGGAATCCATAGTGCATCCAACGGTGAGTGTCCCTTCAGGGCATGAGGGCTCTCCTTGGCCCTGTCTTCTTGTTTCTCTAGTTAAAATATTTTCTACTTTTTGTACAATATTGAAGGACAAAAACATCTTCAAAGAACATCATCTATCTCAAATTACTGATTTAGACCAACAAAGTCCATGCTCAGTAATCCAGATATACAAGCCAACAATTTTCAGTCAGGTCATCTGGACAGCTTCTTTTTTTGTGCTGAAATGTTTCACCTTCCATCCAGAAGGCTTCATCAGTCAAGGAAACACACAACACAAAACTGATTCTTCCCCCAACAGCTTACTCCAAAGTGGAACAAACCAGATGAAAAACAAATAAATAAATAATAAAAACAAACAGGAATAAACAAACAAGTAAAATCAGAAAAAGAAAAACAACGGGTAGAATAAAATTGGTTAAAAACAAAGTAAAACAAGAAAACATTGCAGCATAAAAGAGCTGATGTAACCTAAACTAGAGAAATGTCATTTCCTGTGAAAATGCAGTGTGATTGGTTATTGCAGAAGAACTTGCTGAAAAACAGCTGAAACTGGCCAGACGTGCAGAAATGTAGCTGAAGAAAAGGCCTAGGTTAGCAGAAGAAAGCAGAAAGAACACATATTTGACGAATTGGGTTTAAATAAGCAGAAATGAGCACAACAATTGGGAAATTAGCTAAAAAAGTTGAAAATAGCTAAAGATAGCTGAAAAGGAAGAAAGAAGCTTAAGCTACCAGAAGAAAGAGGAAAGAGCTGAAATCCATCCATCCATTATCTTTTACCCACTTCTTCCATTTTGGGTCACGGGGGTCGCTGGTGCCCATGTCCAGCAATCACTGTGCGAGGGGCGGGGGACACCCTGGACGGGTCGTAAGTCCATCACAGGGTCAACAAGCTGAAATGAATTCAAAAATGTGGAATTAGCTGTAAAAGCTATTAAAAAAAATTAAAAAGCATCAAAAGAGCTAAATGGTAGCTGAAAGAGCAAAAAAAAGCTTAAACGAGCTGAAAAAAAAAGCTGAAAGGAGCACAACAAGCTGAAATTAGCATAAAGAAGTTAATTAGGCTGAAAGTAGAATAAATTTAAATGAAAAACTTGAATTTATCTGAAAACAGCTAAAATTAGCTATGAAGCTAGCTGCAAAGGAAAAACAAGCTTAAATTAGCAGAAAGAACACATTTGCCCAATTAGGCTGAAAGAAGCAGAAATTAGTACAAAAAATGGAAATTATCTGGAAAAAGCTGAAACTAGCAAAACAGTCAGCTGAAAAGTATCTAAAGAACAGAAAGAAGCTTAAGTTACCAGAAGGAAGTAGAGAGAGAACACGTTTTTTTCTGAATTAGGCTGAAAAAAGTTTAAATGAGTGCAAAAAATGTGGAATTAGCTGAAAAAGCTAAAATTAGCATAAAACTGTTAAATAATAGCTGAAATAGAAAAATCTGAAGCTTGCATAAATAAGCTGAAAGGAGCATAACCAGGTGAAATTAGCAGAAAGAAGTACAAAAATGGTGTAGTTAGTAGAAAGAACCTACCAGTAAAAGGATCACAAAACAGCTAAAACACCCAGCTGAAATGAGCTGAAAATAGCTGAAAAAAAGCATTAAAATTTGCACAAGGAAGCTGAAAGAAGCTGAACCAGAACAAAATGTGAAAGGAGCAGTAAAAGGTTGTAAACAGATCTAAAGATATGAAGGATGTAAAATGAGCTCAATTCATTTTCTATGAGGAAAATAAGGCATTAAAGGCTAAATATTTCAAGAAGCTAAAGTTGCACCAATACCAAAAGTCATAGTAAGATTCTCCTGAATTAGCTGAACGTTTTGATATATTATTTGTTGAAAGAGCACAAAAATTGTGGAAAGAGAAAGATGCTGAAAAATGTACGGAAGAATAATGGATCACGATTGAGAGAATGATTCATAAACACTCACACATAAGCTCAAAATAAAATTTGAACATTTACTGTGTGTTTATTCTCAAATGCATTGTAAATGTGTTGACAAAAATCTGATTTAATTTGATAGGAAGCGACAGTTGCAAGCTGTTCTTTTGCACGTTCTCGTGTTTCTCACAGTTGCAGGAACACACGCTCCTCTGCTCGTCCACTGAGATGAAGAACAGGCAAAGGAGTGGAGCGCTTCCATTGCTGTGACTGATATACGTGCTCAGGAAGGGAAGGGATTGTGTGCTCGACAAACATGCACGGCAGCATGTTCGCAACACGTTCAACATTCAAAAGACTGGCTCTTTAACAGGAACAGATCTTCAAGATCAGCTCCCTTTAAAGAGCCATAAATCCCAACTCAAGTAATTCATTTAGATAATTACCGTAACTTCTGGTCTATAAGCTGCTACTTTTTCCACACGCTTTGAACCCTGCGGCTTATACAACGCTGCGGCTAATTTATGGATGTTGTTTAGACAGGCTAACGAGCTTCCTGCCACCAAAAACATTTATGTCTCTTGGGGGGGGGGGGGGTCCTCGTGACTCAATGAGACTACAGTAGTATATATAAAGGTGTTTTAAACCATTCCCACACTCTTACAATATTCAGTGTTTCTAAACTCTAAACGCTCTAAAAGAGCACAGCATGTCATGATCTCAGCTCTCTGCCACGGCTGCTCTCTGCGCTCTCGGCCACGCCCACTTTTCCACTGCAGAACAGAGAACGACAGAGGAGGAAGGAGTCCTCATCTGTCCATGAGGCTGACACATTGTCCAGTTTTAAACTAGGCTTAAGACTTTCCTTTTTGATAAGGGTCGACTTGGGTTTCCTGAGCTGTCCCTTAGTTATGCTGCTATAGGCTTCGACTGCTGGAGGACAAAGTGACCACATATGTTCACTCGGCTACTGTCTTTACTTACTCTCAACCTGTTTTGTATTTGTAATTATTTTTTCTATCCTTAACATGTGTTTTTTGTCTTTCAGATACACCTGGACCTATATCTGGACCTACTATTCTGTGTTCGTCTGTCTCTCCTTCCTGTCCTCTCAACCAGCCGGTCAAAGCAGATGGCCGAGTTTTTTCTTTCCACTGTTGCCACTGTGCTTGCTCAGGATGGGAGACTGCGACGAAGCCAAGCTTCAATGAGTCTGCTGGCTTCCCTAGATAGAGAACTTGGCTTTTCTATACAAGTGAATGTTCCTGTAAAGAGCCCTGAGTCAACTTTGTTGTGATTTTGAGCTATATAAATAAACTAGGGATGCACGATATTATTGGCATGGTATCGGTATCGGACGATATTAGCGATACAGTTAAATATCGGACATCGGCCATTTCATCACAATAACTCACCAATATAAAAGTTGCTGTTTATAAATAAATATATACAGTATATATATATATATATATATATATATATATATATATATATAGCACAATGTTATGACGTCACGTGTGCCCTTGAGTTTGGAATTGTGAAAATTTACAAATGTGCACTGTTCAAGTGTTATAATTGAGTTAGAGAGAGTAAATGTCATGAATAAATTTAACATTAAACATAATCCAAGTTGAAGTGTTGCATCATTTTTCAGACCCCTTTTCGGCATCTGCATTTGGTAGCAGGACAAACCTTTATTTAAACAGATAAATCACATTGAGCCTCAAAGACTCATTTACAAGTGAGACCTGTTTGGACAGACAAAACCAGTGGTTAACCGGACACATGTAGGAGTTGGAGACGAAAAAAAATTCCTATCAGACTTTTTTTTTCCTGTCTGAGGAAAAAAAAAAGCTCTAATATTAAAAAAGCACCTCGCACAAACAAGCACATAGCAACGTAGACATTCTGCAGACGGGGGAGACGAGAGCGGTGAGCATGATTCATAGATGCTCTCCAGGTCACTGTAAGAGTTCTGGTAAGGATGGAATAATCAGCCAATGTCCTCCGGAGAGCTCCATCAACAATCTCGAGGTATGTCGAGGAATGGCCAAGAATAACGTCTATGAGAATCCAAGAGTCCTGAAATGATGACACAAGTTTATTTAGCTGGTTTAATCTGGTTATCAGTTGGAAATTCCTCAGGGAGGGGGTGGTGAGCGTCAGATCACATGTTTTCCAGGTGAATTCAGATAAGATGGACTTCAAGGCCAGCCATGGGAGCCAAATTCAGATAAACACACAGTTGTTTTGGGGACAGGCAGAACTTAATGACATCTACCTTGAGTCTGTGTTGGTCCACTCGGTTCCGAAATGTCCAAAATACTTTGTACATGGCCACACCGATGGAACGTGACTGAGTAAAATCCCCACGTTTGATCCATTCTGCCCAAAGCATTTGAGTCCGGGTACTCGAGACACGAACCAAGCCATCATAAAGGCAAGCAGTGTGATCGGGTCCAAATTTGCTGCCGACGACTTCCTTGATTGTAGATAAAACCAGCAACCAGTCGAATCCAAAAAGCAGGAACCAGTTATTGAAAATCCAATTAAATATGCGTCCTTAAAATCCACAGATGGCAGCAGAGATAGACACATCATCAAGTCTTCCAGTCGGTGAGATATCCAGCTGCGTGCGTGCCAACAGGGCAAATCGGCTCGTCTAAAGCCTGTCTTCTCTTTTAAGAAATGTTGTAAATTGAGTTGAGGGACCAACTGATCAAAACAAGTCCATAATTATGGTTCAGAAGAAATGCAAGAGAGGCTCACAAGCAGTTTCACAGACAGAGCAGCAAAGCAAAGCGGAGAGGGAGGGGAGAAGCATCCGATCTCAGCAAGAGCAAGTGGTGAAGTGCATCCCTAAAATAAATTAAATTGAATTTGAATATTTGGCTGTGCTCTATAGTCCAGAAATTACGGTAATCTGAATGCATAAACCTAAATCCAAAATTACACCTTTTTTTGGTGAGAATAAATTTTGCCCTCCTGCTTGAACCTCAAGCCCAACCAACATTTTCCACCCTGAAAACATATTTAGAACCCAAAGGTGCCTTTAAAACCTTCCACTGATTGAAGGACATCAAATAATACTGGCTCAGTAATCTAGTCCACGTATTTTTTTTTTTTTTTTAGATTGTCGGCCATACAACAAATCAAAATATACTAAGTAACAGAACCCGTGAAGCATTATTCATTAGCTCTCAGGCGGAGTTGAGCTTGTTGTTGCTCATATCAAGCCCAGAGACACAAATGATCTGTATCATTAGCTGCACTCTCTGTGCTCCGCAGCTCCTGAAACTCCATCATCCACGCTTTAAAAAGGATCTCCATCAGAAGACATTTTTATCTGGGCATGCCTTTGTAATAAGTCGGAGCGTAGTTACAAACTACGAGCATCCCTCAGCCTGAAGGGTACACATTTTAATTCCAATTACACACACACAAAAAAAAAAGATTATAGTTTCAGGGAAGCGTTATAGTACCAGGTGAGTAAAAACAAAAAATATATAATAAATAAAAAGAAGAACATCAAATGAGATTTTGGTGCCCGAATGAATTCAAAAACGCTCCACAGCTGTGTAAATAAATTAAAAGTTGCCTTAGGCAGGCTCATCCAATCCATCTCTCATCGGAGGTGAGGCTGTAATTTGGAGTACAAATTTGGAGAAAAAAGATGGCGGAGAGAAAGTTCATGTTGCTGGAGGTTCATATGAAGATACTGGGACAAATAAAATATTCAATAAAGATCAATTCTGAGGGGTTTTCTGGTGTTTTATCCCCCCAATCGATTAAGAAGATTTGGAGCCAGCCATGGGGTGTATGTGCAGGCTATATTTGCACAACACAGGAAGTAGAATTCAATACATTTATATAAATGCCTGAAATAGGTATGAACTAAAAGAAACAATCACACCTACAATCTTTTTTTTTTTTTTAAACCAAAGCATAAAGTGATTTCTTGATGCACAGCGTCTCCCAATGTCTCCAATAAAGATGAGCTCCCATCTGCTCCATGTGAACGATCCATCACTGCCCTCTTGTGGTGAAATACTGAAACTGCAACAGAGAAACAAAAACAGACTTGGATTGAACCAGAGAAATAAAGATCCTATTGGTGATAAAGAGCTTTAGGAAACTATAATATTTGTAAAGCTCGGTGCTGTGGACATTAAAAGAATGTTGAAATAACTGTCAACTGTGACCTAAACTTGTTTTTATGTGGGCCAGACCATTAAAGACCCTAACAACCCTAGGGGGTAAGAGAGTGGGAGTGATTTGCGTGTGAGTTCAGCTCACAAAAAGAAGTTTAAAAGTCACATCTTGTTTTTTCATCTGGAATTGGAAAAGTTTGAGAAGCGAAACATTTTCACAAATAAAGACGTTTGACTTAAAAATCAAACCATGACCGCAACTAAACCCAAAAGTTAAAAAACAAAGGTGTTTATACTTCTGCGGTACATTTACGTATCAGATTTTACTCATATCTGTGCAAAAGTTCCTCAGAAGCGAGACACCGAGGGGCATCTTTAAAGGAATCAGTGAAAATCTGAACCTGTGAGTCTTTTCTTCTCTGCAGCACTAAAGAGTGTAATCTTCTCCGCAGTAAAGACATCCCCGCGGAGACAAACCGCTCGTGTTCATTTTTCTTCCACCGTTAAAAATCGTTTGAGATTGCGAACGAGTTCTAAAACAACAAGACGAGATGAGACAAAAACGCACCTTCGTTAACCTGCTCGCTTGCATGCGGAGTTCGTTAAAAAAAAAAAAATACAGTTCTGGCTGAGAGAAACCCTGCATCGTTTCTTGATTGACACGAGAGCGAGGAAATCTGAAAACCTTGAGTGAAGTAGGTCTGGCAGGACACGCAGGGGGATGTAAGGCCCATGAACACTAACAGACGGGGTTAATTATGAGCTCCGGGTCTGAGTGGGTCTCCATGGAAACAGACTGAGATGTCACTCAGCCTTGAATGATCCATGTTTGGCACATCCTGGTTTAAAAAGTCTGTTAGCAAAATGAGCAACTGGCTGTATTTTAATAAAACTATAAAAAAAACACATCATTGGATGTACATCTCAAATCATCTCCATTAAAGATGTACCACATAGCAACACAAAAAATCTCCCTAACATAGCCACTATTTCAGATTATAAGCTAAATTTTGGTGCAGTAGCTTAGAATTATCTCTAACACATATTCAGAGCGCTATGTTGTGCAATTTTGACCAAAATAGCTGCAAATCTGTTATTTCTCTACAGCAGATAGTTGAGTTTCGATATGCATTCCTTCAACTAATGCTGCTGATAAAGCTGCATTTGGACGATGGACTCGGTGCAGGAAGACAGGCCCTGGATATCTGCGTAGTTGTTGTTTTACTTCTTCTAAAACAAAGCGTCTGTGCCATAAATTACAAGGCCAAACATTCACTTAAGCATGAGAAAGTAAAATAAATGGACTCCCGTTGAGCGCACCAGCTGCAGCACGACTGGCCCATTAACTACACTTTACTGCTGGAGAAATACACATTTTTTTGTCAGGTTGTGGTGATAATAGATGAGTATTGCCTTAGTGCAAACATTTATATACTTAAAGGCTTATTACTGTGGCAACCTTTGGATTTATCTGTTTGGACTGTAAGTTAATTGAGCTCACACCCTAAAAACTGCTGGGTTTAGTCAGGAACCACCGAAATACATTAAGATCTTTTCAGTTCCTTCTGTAGATTTACTCTATTTTGTCTTTGCTACTTATAATTTTTAGATACTATAGTGCTGCTTTTAGCTTTTTGATGGCTTTTTGCAATTTTTGGCTTCTAGCTACCATTTTGACACTTTTAGCTAGTGTTTTGCATTTCATTCATTTTAGCTGACCTTTTGCTTATTCACCTTTTAGCTAATGTTGTGCTACTTTTATTTAGCATTTTGCAACTTTTAGCTTTCAGCTATAGTGTTTTGATTCTTAAACTTTCATCAAACCTTTTGCTACGTTTAGCTTATATCTATTAGCACTTCTGTTGCAGTTTAGGGACACTGCCACTAGTTCTTTATTACTTTTAGATTTTAGCCAGTGTTTTGCTACCTTTAGCTCGTAGCATAGCAACTTTTAGCTATAGTGTTTTGCTCCATTAATTTTAGCTGACATTTTGCTTTTTTTACCTTTTATTAACTATCATGCTACATTTATTTAGCATTTTGCTACTTTTAGCTTTCAGCTATAGTGTTTTGATTCTTAAACTTTCATCAAACCTTTTGCTACGTTTAGCTTATATCTATTAGCACTTCTGTTGCAGTTTAGGCACACTGTCACTAGTTCTTTATTACTTTTAGATTTTAGCCAGTGTTTTGCTACTTTTAGCTCGTAGCATAGCAACTTTTAGCTATAGTGTTTTGCTCCATTAATTTTAGCTGACCTTTTGCTTTTTTTACCTTTTATTAACTGTCATGCTACATTTATTTAACATTTTGCTACTTTTAGCTTTCAGCTAGTGTTTTGCTTCTTAAACTTTCAGCTAACCTTTTGCTACATACCTATAGCTTTTACCTAGCCTCTTGCACATAGAGCAGCAGCAGCAGCTAGCTTTAGCACTTCTGTTGCAGTTTAGGGACACTTCCTTTCACTAGTTCTTTGTTGCTTTTAGATTTTAGCTAGTGTTGTGTTACTTTTAGCTCGTAATATAGCCACTTTTAGCCAGTGTTTGGCTTGTTTTAGCTTCATCAACTTAAATTTCAGCAAAGTCATTCAACACTTAATTACCCAGCAATTCGCAGAAATGACTATTTCTGTAGTCACACCTTGGGTTTGTGCTAGCCAGTTGGCGCTAACAGCTATTAGCATCCTGCTATTACCAACTAATGTTATTTTAGAAGCACACGAATACAAAATAAAGTGATTAACTAGGTGCAACCAGATATATCTTCTTACAAATTGTTTTGACTGTCTCACTTACTTATTGCATCCTAATGCAAAGTGTCAGTCAGTTCCTTTTGGGCAACTTTTGGCCTAAAATAAAGTGGTGGACAATAAAGGATGACTCTGCTTATCTCTTAACTACAAGTAGCTAAAACTTTTTGACTCAGTAGGTTCAACCAACACAATCTATGTATAACTCAACAACAGTTATGAAAACAACCCCACAGAATTTAGTGTAAGTTGCAGCATCTTAAGTGTTTTTAAAGTTTCTTTGTTGCTTTTTCTGAAATAAGCACCTCTAATAAAATGTCAGTTTGTATCTGAGAAAATATCTGTCAGAGGAAGAAATCCCAACAGGAAACAAACTTTTGTACAACGTGTTTTTTTTTTTTCCTGGTCTTTGTCGATCTCTAAAGCAGCTACAGTTCAAACCGTAGGTCGGAGTTCTTCCACCGCTCTAAACGTGAACTGTCTGAAAACTTATATCAACATAAGATGTCTGGGTTTCAACAACTGTGACCTCTGGGATTAAAACGTCTCTTGGTCCTTTTCCGAAAGAGGACAGAAAAAAAAAGGCAGATAAACAGATAGCAGCAGAATATCAATGACTTTATTTGAAGTACATAATTTATTTTCCCAATGAAAGGACACTTATAATTGGATTAGATAAAAGCTAATTTACCCGATTATAATCTTTTCCTGCAGACAACACCCAGACTTAACCTGACGTTATTCTATTACATCTGACACAACCTGCAGCTCTAATATAATTGTCACGAAGGAAGCGATCAAAGTGTACAACATGAATTAGTTTATAGCAGCGACAGTTATGAAGTTAGTCTAAAAGCGATAACTGACTCTTAAACCGTCTGCTGATTTTAACTGACACTGAAAGCAAACATTTGGTGGAGAGTTCTTTTATATGTTAAACACTCTGGACTAGGGATGCACGATATTATCGGAATAGTATCGGTATCGGCTGATATTAGTGATAAAGTGAAATATCGGAGGCCATTCCATCAAATGTGCTTTTTTATATGCGTTCTACATTCTTGGAGCGGCAACAGAAAAGGCTCCGTCCTCTCCGAGCCTCCATTTGGACCTCGGCACCTCCAGGAGCCACAGCAGAGAAATCTACCGATATGTAGTCTCTGTAAGTAGATCTAGGGAAAAACAAATACTGGTATCGGTTATCGGCCAAATTAAGTTTAAACATACTGGCATATCAGATATCAGCCATAATCGTGCATTCCTACTCTGAAGTCAATCAGAATTGTTTGTCTGTTTTTAAAATCTGTATGTTAGGTAGATTATGTAAAATAGAAATGGCAAGGCTGTAAATATTAGATCTGTTGTTTATTCTGTTACATTTTAATTATGTGCATATAGACCTGAAAAGCATTGTTCACAGTTATTCAATCCAGAAACATGAATATATTTAAAGTTAACTTATTTGACTTTGAAATTAAGCGTTGCTTGAATAAAATGAATACATTTGTTTAAGTAAAGGTTGTGACCATTAGGTAGTCACAGGATGAACCTTGGGGGCCGTGAGACTAATTAGAAAAGAAAAGGTGAGTATTCGTTTCCACAAACTGTCTCACGTCTTGTGCATGTTGATGAAGGTTTTTAGGTACATAAATTATCATTTCAAGGGGTCAGAAGCAAAAGTTTGGAGACTTTGGAACACGGAGGATGGCTTTTGATTTTACTAAGAGGAAACATTTTTTTAAAGAAGAGCTTGTTACAGGTCTCATTCAGACCCATAATGGTAATATTCTGGTAGTACCAATGTATATTTTGTTTTATTATTTATTTTATTAACCTTTATTTAACCAGGCAAATCCCATTTACTGTCTTAAACTTCTTCACTGGAAGAAAAATGTGGAGAAATTAAGGATTTCAAAAAATTCAAATAAAATAACACACCAAATAAAGAATGAACTTTGTAAAATGCTTTACGTGCATGATTATAACAGTTTTCAAACGATCAATTGGTGATCTGCTTTAGGAAATAACTTATGACTGTAATGAGCATCTCTTGGGACAATTTGTTGTTGCATTTCTTGCCAAAAGTAACCAAAAAGTAAACAGTTAAATGGTAGCTGAAATTGTTATAGGCATACAAAATACACATGCAAATTGACTATAATACTCGTCTTGTATGAGCTTATTTTTTGCAAAATTGTCCTTTGCATGTATGATTGTCTTGTAAATATGGCTAAGAAAGAAAGTAATATTTGATTGAAAACCTTTTTTTCCCTAATTAACTGATTAGCAAAGAGGTTTTAGTTTAGTATTTTTGAAAGTCAAGCTTATTGATTTGGCTTTTCTATGCATTTATTAAATTAGTGTAACAAAACAAACAGAAAATACAGGTATATGGACTCAGAAACTTATTTTAACTGTTTTATATCCAGTAAACTATACAACCCATCAACAAAACTGTGCAAAACTCCGTTTCGATCTCAATTTTTGTTTGCTTTTGTTGTAGGAATATTGGTCTTCTGCGCTTACCGTAGTTAGTATAAAGCCTGTCTTAACCGGAAGTTCCACCCCTTTTCATCCCCTCTCTTGTGGACTGAGTGAGTTTAACGTTCTCACGCCAAATAAAATCACAATATCAATCTCCATCCATCCTCCTTTTCAATTAGAATTACTAAGACGTGTTTATTAAAGTGTAAATGGCAAAATAATTATTTGCATAGTGACACAAGTATTTAATTTTGTGGCCGTTTTCATCCTGTTATAACGATAAACTGTTTCTCTGTCCTTCCGCAGCGTTCAGTCCGCTGACACGGCAGCATGGTGAGATTTCTGGTTAATTCATATACAAATACTGCTCATTATATAATCAGATGTGTTATGTGTAGTATCTATAAACACGTAAATCGCTCAAAATATTTGTATTTCGATGACGAGCTAGCGAATTGGTTTCGCATTGGGGATTAGCATTAGCAGGATGTAGCTCAAACATAGGCCTTAGCCTTTACGTAAATTAAATAGTTCGATTTAAAGTTAATCAGCCAACGTATTTATAACGAGTTGGGGTTTCTTAAACTCGTGCTATGGTCTTAAACTGCTTAAACCTGCATTTTGTCTGTCGCAAGAGTCCAAGCATCTCAGGCTGACGTGCCCGTGGTGCATTTCAAGCTTGCAAGAGCAAAGAATGGACTTAGTGCTGAGTTTTGCTTTTACAACAGAAACTTCAGTTCCACCGGTTCAGTGACACCAGCTGCAGTTTTCAACAGTTTCTGTGACGTGTTTGTTTCAATGCTAACTGTCTGCTCTGGTCGTTTGCAGCCTCGCAAGATAGAAGAAATTAAAGATTTCCTGCTGACAGCCAGGAGGAAGGATGCCAAGTGTAAGAACAAGCCTTTTAAGTTTTACAGTCAAAACATGCAAATTAGCCATTTAGCTTAACAGTGAGACATAATGCATGACTGCACTGAATAAACGTGCACATACAAGCCGGATGAATCCACACAAATCGAAGATGGAGCTCAGCGTCCGTGCATAATAATGTACATTTTAGCACCTTTATTTATTTCTTTGTCACCAATTCAATCAACTTTTTGAACATTGTCGGTAGGGATTAGCGGTGCCATTGATATTTAGCTCCTGGTGTCTCTTTAGAGCATCTTTTTCTACATTTTACAAATGCACTTGATTTTTGAACAATAGTGTTGAGACTGAGCTGTCTGCATCAAGAGTTACATCATGGTCCAGGAATTGGTTCTTATTGCATCATATTTATATGGCACAGGTCACAAACTTGTTCGAAATGATAAAGATTAAACAAGAGTGCCAACATTTGCTGCTTTCCCCTGTTGAAAAATATGAGGGAACTACTAATCAATGATCTCTAGTTGTTATAAAGCTGACGCAATTCATGTTAGGGCCACTTAACGTTTTAAGATTTTATGTTCGTAAATGTCTTTTTTTATTGGTAAGGGTCAAGCAAGCCTGTTCAACTTTTAAGCCCTTCAATAATTATTTGTATTTACCGTCGCTGCATATCTCTTAACTTTTTACAGTCAAGTCTAGGCGTGTTGTAGAATTCCTAACTAATTATTGCTGTTGTTTTAAGGTAATTTTACTAATAACTGGCAACGATTTGGGACCACGCAGCTTCATGGAGGTTTGTGTAGAGAAGTTAACGCCTCGTCTTTCTGCTCGTCCTCAGCCGTAAAGATCAAGAAGAACAAGGACAACGTTAAGTTCAAGGTGCGCTGCAGCAGGTACCTGTACACGCTGGTCATCACCGACAAGGAGAAGGCAGAGAAGCTCAAACAGTCGCTTCCTCCAGGTCAGTCCAGATCAAACCGTGCGCACGCAAATGTCTGTGGACCTTTAAGATAAGGACGTTATTCTGCATTTACAGAGGCAACAGAAGTTGTCAACTTTCAGAGCATGCGCAACAGTGTTGGGAATTAAATGAGTGAATGTATAATCCGGATTAATCTCAACTTGTTGGTTGAAAGGGCTTTGATGGTGTCTTGGTCTTTTGTTGGTGACGTTTCGGTTGTGCCATAATAAGGAATACATGATTTTATTGGAGCAGATTAGGATTATTGAGGTGCTTTGATAAAGATGGACTCAGACTTATTGTTATTGTATTGTTAGTTTTTTTTTTTTTGTGTAAAGTATCTTCTCTAAAAAAACAAATGGAGTTAAAGAAGCACAAATTATTTACTAGTGAAAGTCCGGAAGCTTTTAAGAATACAGAATGTTCGTTTCTTGCAGAGTTGTTGACGGAAAGCGATAAACTGGTGAAATCCAAAATAATTAGTTTATGGTTTGAAAATAACATAATTTTCTAATTTTGACACGGAAAGTTGCAGTAAAACTGAAAACAGTTTAGAAGTTGAACCCTTAACGTGTGCAAGAGTTTATAGATGCAGTAATGTTGAAGGGACAAAACACTTCAGCCACTTTATTTACGTTTGTCCGAGTTTCTATAATGAGTTTTGTTTTTTGAACCCGTCCAGAGGACTTGATTTAACTAAGATTTTTCTAACTGGATTATTGCGCATGCATCACAATATTCAATAATGGTTGTTTCTGTTAATAATTTAATGTGGAAATTTATTTAGTAAAATAAATAAGCTGTTGAAAAGTAAAAACGTTTATTGTATTTTGATGTTTTCTGACTTTTTTTTTTTTTTCTTGTTGCAGGTCTGGCTGTGAAGGAGCTGAAGTAAATCTAAAATGTACAAATAATTGTAATAAAAAATGGAAAAAAATTAACTTTGTTGTCTTCCACTGTGTAAAACTAAAGTGATCAGCATCCAGCTCAAAAGACGACGGTGCAGCACATAAAATGTAAAGTGATCCAGTGGATCATTTCATTCTATACCAGGGTCATTAAACGCGTGAATGGTCAAACTTTTTAAACCGCTTTAAAGGCCCCTAAACTTACGTGTGGAAAACGTTAAATGTGTTGATTTTAAGGTTTGAGTTGTACTTTTTAAATGGAGATTTGTAAAATGTCAATGAAAACATAATTTTTTTGGAATAGTGCGCCCTTGTATAAAAAAAATCTCTTGAATGAAATGTGCTCCTAATTAATATTAGCTCAGTTTAAGAGGAAGACTGGATCTATCATCGTGGAACGGTGCTGGAAAACCTTAAAATTTATTTTTTATAGTGCTTGAAAAAACAGGACTGGGAAATCGGACTCAACTCCTGTAATGACCTTATGTGACCACTAGATGGCAGTACAGGATCAAAACTACAGAAGCGAGTAAAACTAAAAAATACTGTCAACACAACAGTCGACACGTGCGCGTCGTAGTGTTACAATGCGATTCCAGATTAATTCAAAACCTTTGAGGCGAACTCGTGCGCGCTCCCGCACCTCCCGGTCCCTAGCGCGCGCGCTCCCGCTGTTGACGGAGCGGCTCGGGAGACGCGGTTCGTTCGGACAGGAGGAGCAGAGGAGGACACGAGCGGACAGTGACCGGAGTTCTTCTCCACAAAAGACATTCAGCTCCTCCTCGGGTCCTTGGACGACCACCGCCGTCCCCGCAGGACTTTTCCGTTTTTGTCCCCTCATGTTGGACTTGTTTGTTGTTGCCGCCTTTGTTTGATGTGAGGCTTCATTAAAAGGCACGCGCGCTTCCGGACGGACTGAGAAGCTAATTAGGAACTTTTTTTTAATTTTATTTTGCCCGGGGACGGGATGTCTTTAGTCCGAGTGGACTACATTGCGCCCTGGTGGACTTACTGGCTTCACAATTTCCCTCATATCAACTTAAGGTTTCAAGGCACGGACAAAAGCTTCCAGCCTGAAGATGAGGACTACCAGCAGGTCAGTGGAGGAGGAGGGGGGGGGGGGGGGACCCAGAAAACTGGGGCATAACGAGCCCGGAGCTGGAGCTGCTCACTGAATGCTTGGAGAGCAGGGCTACTCTAAATACTATCATTACTACTGTGTACATTTAAGTGTCAGAATTGAAATGGAGTTGTAGCCCCCGTCATAAATCTAATACATTAATGAGATCACCTGTGACAGAAACATTTCTTGTTTCAGAGTTTCACACGTTTCTTTCGCTGACTTTCAATTTTAGTTTTATTTTAAACGAACTCTTCAGCATCACGTGCACAAGCTGTGGCCCATGGGCCTTCAGTTGGTTGGTCCTGGCTGCAGTTTAATGTTCACATATTTAGGCTATACTGCAGAGGAGGGAGACTTTTTATTTTATTTTTTTCCCAAATCAAGATATTAAAAGTAAAGAATTAGAAAACACATTTTCTTTAAAACAAATATCCGAAGCTTGTAGCGTGCTTGATAAAAATGTGTCCAATAATCTTTAGGGTACGCTTTGTAAACTTTATCTTATGAAAGTATCTTAAATATGCAAAATAAAAATTTAAATTAAAACATTAAAAAAAAAAACAAGTTGACTAAAAATGTTTTAAACCCAAAGGTTTTTGATGCATTTGTCCAAGATGCTTAATTTGAATTTCACTGATAAAATGCAGGTTTTCATGAACTTGCCGGGGGCCGGATAGAGATTGTTCAGGGGCCGCTTTTGGCCCTCGGGTCATATATTGTCCACATCTGCTATCTATGGTTTTTAAATTTTGTAGTGCCATGAAAAAAATTACAGAAATATATTTTTGCCGTTTCTTTCACATTTTATTATTATTTAGCTATTATATAAACTGGCGTGTTGAAGAACTTTTTTAATTAATTTAGGCGGTGAACGTTCGATTCAGTCCCGTGAGCCAAAATAAAACAAAAAATAAAACCTCCTGGGAGCTTCCTTCAAGGGTTTAGTTTGGGTTTGTCATTTTTATATATATCTCATGAACAAATGTAATGAAACACTCAAAAAGTAATCACAAGATTACAAGTAACTTTCAGTGTCAACCCCATTCAAGATGGCCGCCACAGCTAAGAGACCTGAGGAAACGTAAATGTCTAAAACTCTGTCAGTTGTAGAAACTGAGGTCAGATTTGGTGTGGTAGTAGATGAGAGTCATTCACAACACATACTCTGAGCTCTATTTGATCACACGGGATCTGTTTTTAAACTTTGCCTACAGCTACTGGAGTTAACTATTTGTCTGTTAGCAAAATATCTCATGAACCGCTGGATGCATTTTAATTAAATTCAGAGAAGTTACTCATTAGATGTATGTCTACAACTGTTTTATGTTTGGCTTAAACCCAATTTAAGATGGCCACCACAGCGGATGGACATTAGTCAACACAAACATGTCTAGAAGTTGGTCAGTTTTACAGATGCTGAGCTAAAATTTGGCGTGGTAGTAGCTGAGCTTCATCCTCAACACATATTCTAAGAGTCGGCACGTCTTACCTTCTGAGTGACCTCTAGGTGATCGTTCGATTCAGTCTTTGTTGTCGCACTTGGTTCAGGGAACATCTGTCTGATTTTGTTTAGCAGAAGCAGAACATCCACTGTGTTTTCAATTGGAACACGTCTTTAGATTTGTTTTGGAGTTTCTTGAGAGCTGGAGAGGGACACGGGAACTTGTGGGAGAATGTTGGCATCGATGCAGCTTCACTCCGGGGAGCCAAATCCATCCATTCCCACCTCCAGAGGCGGCGTGGCAGGACTTATTTCACTTGGCCTTTTAAGTGGGCCGGGATCAACGTTTCCAGTGACTAATGGCCAGCTCGCAAGCACTTTGAGTCCAACGAATGTTTAATTAACTCACTGTATAATTTTTATTAGGGTTGCAGCTTGGCACTTCTGCCAGAGCGAAGTAGATCCTGCTGAGAATAAATGACATTTAGCTCTGCTCTTAATCAGCACAAAGGTTCGCAGAGTGAGGGACTTTCTGAGCATTACATTTCAGCAGCGAAATTAAAAAAAGTCAAGTGTGGCGGGACGGATGGCATCTTCAAAGTTAAAGCAGGTGTTTTGCATCATTTACAGGTTGTAGTTGTTTATCATCACGCAATATACAGCGTACATTTGTCAACTAATGGAAACAGTTCCGCACGTCAAACATTTCCATTATTTAACGTTTATTAAACGGTGTTAATGGGATGAAGGACCTTTGGAAACGTTCTGACCAGCATTGTGGGTGTTGCAGCCCGCCACTGAAAGATCTGCTCCGAGCCCGGACGGTGTCATGGAGGAGGTGGGTTCTGTTGTTGGTGATGGATGCTAGCTTTGCCAACATCCTCCTTTCACCACCACCCCCCCCCCACACACACACACCTCAGAGGTGTCCAGAAGTTGGTCCAACACTGAGGTGGCCCTCCTGACCAGCTCACTCTTCCTGTCCCTTTCAGAATAATAAGATTAATTCAATCATTCAACCTTTATTTAGACCGGTTAATCCCTCGGAGCCTCGGGGACTCATTTACAAGAGAGTCCTGATGATACCACAGTGTCAGAGAGTTTTCTGCAGAGTCCTCTTTCTTAAAGGACCTCCTCAGTAAATTCCGGTGACGCTGGCTCTTTTTGTACAACACATTTGTGTTAGTGGACCAGTGTAGTTTGTCGTTGCCACATTTTCAATGATCAAATTAGAGCCTGACCGATATGGAAACTTTGGCTATCGTCGATACCAATATTTGGTGGGGAAGGTGACTGCTGGTAACCGATATACTGTAACGCCTGATTTATTTTTTTGCTTTGTCCACCCCAAGAATCTGAGTAAACAGCGAGTGCATGGAACAGGGCTTATTTAGCGCAGCTGTTAGCAACCATGCAGCTAAGCATGCTAGTCCCACAGTAAAACCACAAGTGGTGCACTGGTCATAAAAACAGTCTTCCTAACGTGCACTCACATTTTCTCTCCTCCACTATTCGCCATAAAGTTATCGAGCGTGTTGCATACATATAAATTAAACAAAGAAACACCTGTGCCCTGTTTATTGTTTAAACATTCAGTCACGTATGGTGATGGCCTAATTAATGACTGCAGCTGCGTTTTTTTTTCTTTGCAAAGAAGTTAAGATTTTAGACAAACAATGCATTTCAGTGAGGACGACAAATATAACATTAGTAACACTTGTATATTTACCGCTACGTTAGATTTATTGTTCTGGATAATAAATAGTAATAGCCTTTGCTAGGTTATCTAAACGTTAGCTTGCTAACTTGAGAAACTTGTAGCTAATGGCAAACGGGTTGGAGGTTTGAAAAGATTTTATTAATATTGATTTGTTTTACAGTTATCATCAATTAAAATAAACTTGCCATGCTCTGTTCAGCAAAATATGCTACGCTGTATTGTTCCCTGCTTCGTCTGGGCTGAATGTGAAAGTGAAACCTAAGTGAACGCAATGACTTGATAATAGTCTTCATGCGCCCTCTCCTGGATACATTGCACAATTACAGCCACTTCCCTGTGTTTTAGGGGTGAAAATTAGAAGTGCTTATATCGGCGCATAATGGGACAATTATCACTGATTCCAATACGTCCCCAAATTCTATATCAGCCTAAATTATCGGTATTATCGATATAGGCTATTAGTCGGGCTCTAGTTCAAACCCTGGATGTTAACTGGCATTGGGGATGGTGTATTCTTCCTGTAGTCTATCACCGTCTCCCTTGTCTTGGCGGTGTTGATGTAAAGGTAGTTAGCCTCGCAGAAGCGGACAAAGTCAGTGATGACCTCCCTGCATTGGTCATTCCCTTCAGATACACCGTCAGAGAACATCTGGATGAAGCAGCTGTCTGTTTAAAGTCTGAGATATACAATGTGAAGATGAAGGGCGGGAGGCTTGTAACAAAAAAAAACTTTTGTAAGAAATAAACTTCAAGCTTTATTTGTTTAGTAGCCAGTTGATGTGACTGATGGCTTGTTGTTTGGGGTGCAACTTCTCCATCTCCCTAAAATGGCAATGAAGCAACGTAACACTGGCAGGTTGTGTCTTGTCGGTTGTTTTATTTATATATTTTGGTTTATTTTCTTGTTTTGTTGTTGTTTTTCTGTGTCTCTGTTTGTCCCAGTTTCCTCTGTCAGTTGTTCTCCAGTTGCTGCCCCGCCCACTCACCTGTTCCCAGCCTTCATTCAGCTCAGGTGTCTTTGCTTTCTCATCAGCCTGTCTATATATTGTTTGTTTTCAGTCATCCACCAGCTGAGCTTTATTCATTCCACGTCCAGTCTTCTGTTTCCTTGTCTCCTCGTGCCGACCCTCATTTTTTTAATAAGTTGTGCTGTCAGTGTCTGTTTTCTTTTTTAATAAAGTTAAGTTTATTTTAAGAGCCTCGTGAGTCAGTCTGCATTTCTAGGTCCAAACCTCTACTCACCGCGACAAACACAAAGTGAGTTACTGTACATCCCTGAATTTAATTGAGTTAATGGATTACGGACACTTTTTGGGTAAATACTGGATTACCACCACGATGGAAGCCGAAAAACTTTGTTTTACATAATAAATTTTAGTTGCTTTTGAATTAAATAGTGTTTTTTTGCTCTTCGTTTTGTGGGAAGCTCTACATGCAGACAAAAACGTACCTATTAGGAGCAGGTTACCGGTACTTGAGTTGGTGGAAGCCAAAAGGCAGACAGTGTTTTTCTCCGTGTCTGTGCATTAAAAACCACCGGATCAGCTGATGCACTTCTATAACTGATCGACGGTTGAGTTCTGTGCAATTCAAGATGGTCGCCACAGCTAAGAGGCCTTATATGAAACACAAAAATGGATTTAACACAAGCAGCCCCACAGATGCGGAGCTCACATCTGCTGTGGAAGTAGTTGAGAGTCATCCTCAACATCTTCTCTGAGCACTAATGATGGCTAATTAAATCAAGCCTGTTCAGGCCAACTGACCTTAGAAAGCTCTAATCTTCACAAATATTGAAGTAAAACTTTGTGTGGTAGTAGCTGAGTGTCATTCGCAACACAAAGTGCTAACCGATCACGTGATACAAAATATTGCAGCATGACAGTATTTCAAGGTTTAATCAAAATGGCCAGAACTTTGTCATTTCTCAATACAAGATGAATTTAGTTTAAAACTTTTAAAGTCTGGACCTTTATTCTTGTTTCCATCAACTTTCTGCAGTTTATTGGGTACTTTTTGATGCTTTACTACATTATATTACCATTTAGTAGCGCTGTGCATCCTTCATTTAGTAGCATTTTTATGAGATGGTGGACTTTTTTATTTGTTTTTACATAAAACTGGATTTGTTTTCTCTTTTCTACGACTCTAATTCCAGCATGTATGACTCAGTCGCACACCCCAAGGCAACAAAATAATAGCTGTAACATTTGGTGGAGTAATAACCTTTTCTTTTAACTTCCTTCTCCTTATTAGGAACACGCTTGATGCGTTTCCTGCCCAACAAATATCAAATGACAACTCAACCATATTAGATTTATGTTTCAGTGTTCAGAGCGGCACAGACTGAGGCAAAGAAGGGGAACATTTTTTTTTACTTCTCATACTGCCAGTTTCCATTTTCAGCTCATTGTAGAAGTACACTCAGGGCCACGGGGTGCAAGAGGAGACCGTGGTGCGTCTCAGCAGGTGACAATCACATCTTCCTGAGAAAACTTGTCATCCAAGTCTGTCCGAGGTGGGAAATCCCCATCGCTCTCAACTCTTCCTAAGGAGTTATTACTTTTTGTCTACAAGTGACATTTATCTAAAACAAAACACTCGTTCCTGTTCACACTTTGTCCTTCTTTATCAAATCCACGTCTGCCTCTTCTTTTATAGCGACCTTTTTAAGGTGATGCTCTCAAAGAAAGATAATGTCGTCGTTGTGTTTGTTGTTTTCGGAGGGTATCTTTATTAAAGTTTTCTCACCTGTGTGATGTTTTGAATTGCTTAACAGTAAAGAAAGTTAGTTAAAAAAAATGAATTGGCAGCTTAAAGTTATAGTTTGGATCTTTATAAGTGGAGATTTTATGAAAAGCTTATAAACAATTAATATCTAACCTGTTGTAGATAGCTCTTTTTTTGTCTTAGTTTGTAGAAATGGGGTTTAATTCTGACTGGACTGATGAGCAGGGACGAGATATGAATAGACATTTTAGGTCAAAACATCCCCGCCCTGACCTGGTCTCATCCACCCCATCCACCCCATCCACCTACGTGCCACAGCTCCAGAGAGGATCCCAACCTGATTCAAGGGGCTCAGCGTTTACCCTGATAAGTTCCTTTGGCAGGGCGCTCGTCGTTTTTATTTTTGTCAGGTGGGGGAGAGAGATGAGGACGGGATGGAGTCTGTGTTGCCTGTCTGTTAGCTTAGCGCTACGTTGCTGCCAGTTTTTATCGGCGATAGGGGGCTGTGGAGGTGGAGCGGGACAGCAATAGCCGCCCTGCGCTATGTCGATACCGACATTTGTCGACGGGAGTGGGGGGTGGTGTGGGGAGCGGAGCAGAGCGATACGTCAGTAGCATTTTTGCTAGCACGTTTGTATTGCGCCCCGCACTACATCAATACCGACAGTTGTCAACGGGGGGGTAGGCAAGGTGCTTAGTTCTGCTGATGGGTCCCCGCTTGTATAATGGTAGGGGAAACACTGGGGCTGCACATATTCTGACAGCATACCCATGACCGTCATGTCCACTCGCCAATCTTTTCAAAATAAAATACGAGCAGGTGGGATGCTGCTTTTCTTCTTCTGGGAGTGGAGGTGGGTGATAGGTATTCAGTTGGATTGTCACTACCAGGAGCCGGTGTAAAAGCTAAAACATTTCATTGTGATTCATGTGAACGTTAGCCCAGCTTAGATTAGCTTTTAGCTCATCAGTCTAATCAAAATGAAACTTTTATTTCTCCAAACTGAAGTTTGTCGAGAGCTATCCACAAGAGTTAAGATAATTGTTAATAACCCCTCTTCAAAAACTTGAACTGTGCTTTAATTGCCCGATACGTTGTTGAATGTAGTCTATTGTGCAGAAAATGCTGAATGATCTGTTCTTTGGCTGCTGCTAAATGGTAAATGGACTGTACTTGTATAGCTCCTGTCTATCTTATTTCAAGATACTCAAAGTTCTTTACACTACAATCTGTGTCCTCATTTACCCGTTCATCCAGCACTCTACTAGATCTCTACAAAACTAATTGAACAAATCATTCTAAAGAGACTAATCAGAGCTTTATCACATTCATACACTGACGGGACACACATCAGAGGCAATGAGGGGTTCAGTGTCTTGCCCAGGGACACTTCAGCATGTGACTGCTGGTGGATTCGAACCCCCCAACTCTCGCATTGGAGGACAACTGCTCTAGCCACTCAGCCACAGTCGCCCCTGTGCTGCTGTTGAGCAACAGAGCGATGGCTGCAGCCCAGAACACGTGCTTCGTAAGAGCAATTGTATTTGACCATTTGTAGAGCTGGCAGAAACCCTCTCCTGGCTTCAGGCCATCATTTAAAGGAATCTTAACATGTCAAGATCTTTGACTTCTTTGTCTCGAACTGCGTGGCAGTTGGGTTCTCTCTCGCTCTGTTTCTTAGACGTTTTCAGTATGGGAATCATCTGTCAATTGTTTTTTTCATCTGAGCGCTCAAATATTTTGGTAATTTGCATCTTGCTTTAATAGAAAAGCAGCTTTCTTGTGAAACTACTCCCACCCCTGACAGAGAAAACAGCTGTACGAGGCGACTGTTGCTGTTGAACTGACAGTTTTTACTGTACGGTCCAATGTTTTAGTGCGCTTACATCAGGAGAACACCCACATGTACTGATGATTAACTTTTTTGTGCGTCGTACACGCTTCTGCTCTGTAGTTGCCTTTTTTTTTTTTCTCATCAGACGTTGAAATATATTGTTCTGCTTCACATCTTTCTGTCTTGAACCTTGAAAGACACACACTGAAAGAAAACTTGCCCCAAAGCACAACAGAATTATTTTCACTTTTGTTTGTATGTTTTTCTTTGACTGTTTGGGTGTGTTGGGACAGCCCGCATGTGTAGGTCAGAAGGTCCGTGACCGTCTTTCCGTCTCCACTTCCTGCTTTGTGCGTCTCACAGGCTTGATCCTGCCCGCCATATGGACCAGTACACATTGTAGCTCTCTTTATGGTAGTTCAACTGGTTCGGATGACGATTCACTACTAGTGAATTTGTGACAATTAGTTTTAATGCGCAAATTAAAAACACAACTGAACTATTAATTTTACACAGAGCAAAACTGAACAGACTAAACATCTTCTTACTTTTTGTGTAGATGTTTTTTCAAGACTTGTTTGCAACTTAAAGCTTCTACGGCAGCTCAGAATGGACAAATACCGCATTCCATTTATCTCAGAAGTCAAAACCATTTACAGTAGTCCCTCGCTACTTTGCGGTTCGACTTTTGCGGACTCGCCCTGTCACCGTTTTTCCAAGTAAGATTGAACATGACACACAATTGGCTGATTGATGGATGAGCCGCAAGAACGGCATGGATTGTTTAAAATAAATTATTTTAAACGATTTATCACCTGCTAAATCATTAGGTGCAGGGAGAAGCTCCCTCCTGCAGCTTGTCATGATCTCTGCTCTCCGCCACCTGCGGCTCTCTGCCACGCCCACATTTCTCCTCCATGCTGCAGCAGCTTCGTGAAGGGTTAACCCTTTGCGCTCCTGCTGCGCTTCTCTACAATTTAAATGGGATTGTTTATTTTAAATGCTATAGTATTTACATTTAGTTTATTTACACAGAAGGAGGGAGATTGGGAGCAGGTGATGAGTGTGATTGCAGCAGAGAAGTGGGCGTGGCAGAGACATGCTGTGCTCTTTTAGAGCGTTTAGAGTTTAGAAACATTGTTTAGAATATTGCAAGAGTCTGGGCAGGGTTTATGTTGCCCTAATATATATAAATACCAAAATAAACTGCTGTTTACTACCACTATTTGTACTACTATCTCTACTTCGTGGTTTTTCACTTATCATGGGGGGCGTGGTCCCTAAACCCCGCGATAAACGAGGGAATACTGTATAATTTTAACTAGAGATGGGACTGGAACACAGAAGTTGAAGCAACAAAGAACCGAGCAGTAGATGGTTGCAGTATAACTTTCAAAACTAACCCTTTCATGTAAATGAATGGGACATTTTCAGTGACTAAAAAAAGTAAAAGTGCACTTCAGAATTTTTTTTCAGTTGCTGTTTCCTGTTGATTCACACAGTTATGACCTTACGACTATATGTTCAGAGATTAATTTTTTAAACTATTATCAGTTAGGGATGCACAATATTATTGGCATGTATCAGTATCAGCCAATATTAGCATTAAAGTTCAATATCGGACATCGGCCATTCCATCAGAATAACTCACCAATATAAAAGATGCTGTTTTGTACGACAACCCAGTGACAAGGATGCCTGCAGCACCAGCTCTTACAGCTGTTACACATTTTTTGTAGCAAATAAGCCTAAATAAGAGGGCTATGTTCTGACAAAGGAAAGTATATTAAAAGTATCGGTTATCGGCCGAATAAGTTTTAAAATATCGGATATCGGACAAAAATCCAATATAGTGCATCCCTAATATCTGTTTAGTCTTAATTAGTCGTAAAGCTTATAAAGAAAAGTCATGTGACACTGTTTGACAAGCCTATTAGCGAGTTTGGAGGAAGTGTAGGTGGGACTTTTGTATGGAGGATACAGCCCATGTTCTGGTTCCAACAATGCAACATGGCAGCAGCCATAAACCGGCCATTTTGGCTTCAGTTTCAGTTACTGTAGTTGCATCATCCACTTTTATGTATGTATAAATAAAGGTTGAATGAATGTCAATGATTGGAACTTGAATCTGGGAATTACATCACATTTAACTTAACCATGTTCCAGATGCAACTTGAAAAAAATCTGCAGGATTTTCTAATTGTTCTGTTCCGTTGCAAAGCTAATGGTTATTAGCAATACAAGCTAATAAGGTATTTGACAGTGATGTGTCTACGATTTTTCTGTCTGTGTGCAATAAACCCATTAAGATACAAACTGATGAAATGTCAAAATAATTAAAGTTCATTACTGTATCTGTCAACACTACTTAAGGCAGCCATGTTGCAATTTCAGGTTAGGCTTATTTAAGAATCTCGAATTTTTTTGAGCCAATCTAATTGATTTTTTCAAACTCGTACCTCGAGAATGTCAACTTCCAAGTACAAATAAAATTCATTATTAAAGTCACACACCATGAAATAACATTTCTGCTAAGTGTAGATTGTTTTAAGGTAATACTGTGTCGATAGGACCAGTGGGCAGGCGGTCAACCAGTTCATAGACTTCCATCTTTTTAACACTGACATACGTAGTAAGAGACATTTAAATAGTTGCTATGACAGAAGAGCAGTGATTTATGTATCCTCCCAGCAAACATTTTAAATAAAAGTCCTTCTTGTCTTACAAATGACTGCATGAAACGTCCATCTCAGACTAGTCTAAGCTGGAAGCTTTTACCTTGTTGCTTCCAAGACCTAAAAGATGTGAGATAAATGAAGAAGCCACATATATTTATATCACAGAGGTAAACAAACACTCTTAATGCGCTTTATTGACTTGATTGTTCTGCCTCAGTCTTTACCGACAGTTATTGTTTGAGAAAAGCACTCAAGTGCATCTAGACAATTTAGTTTTCCAGATTTCTCAGTTTTTCCTCTTGTCTTTGTGAATTTTTGGTGTTTCATCATCATTATTTTCACCTTCTGCTTTCTATTCATTAATGTCAGACCCCCATTTATCATTTTAAAATGATGTTTCAGAAACTTTAATGTGTCTGAGGCAATAATAAAGTTTGCATTACTGTCCCTGCTTTAAGGAGAGGCGTAACATCTGAACTGCAGCAATTTCCACTCTATTTATTGGTAATTACAGATATTTGCATATCTGCATCATTTCGTCTTCACATTAAAGTTGATTGCGAGTCATTTTATAAAATAAATCTTCAAACTGCACCGTGTGTTGTGTCTGCGCTGCAGCAAGTGTGAAATTATTCACACCCAGAGCTAAAAATCCATTATCTGTTCACATATTGCAGAAATTGACCAACTCCTGTAGCTTCCTCCATAAGAAAATCAATCTCCAATGTGTCGCTTTTGATTCCCATGCTCATTGTCCCCCTCAGCTTACCCCCACCCCCACCCCTGTGCACATGAATGATTGAGTAACCTTATTGTTGAACCAGTGATTCACCTCACTAATCTTATTTTCACTGACAGTCTTATTTGTTTGTGCCATGCATGCACGTACAAAATAGATCCAGTTTTCCTCTGACTGGCTCTCCAGCAGGTCATTAACCCCAGTCGGTCTCAACGGCACTTGAAGCCAGAAAATAGCACCACCTGATTGGCTAGTTGTGTGAGGTCGATCATAATTAGGCACCCATCTTTCATTCTAATTTAACGTTAAATTATTTATTGTTCGTATGACATGGTGTAACAACAGTGATTTCCTTGGTGGCATCTTTTTATTTATCAGTCAGCATCGTTGTGAGAACTTCAGGCAGGCCAGATCAAAAACATGTGTCCATTTGGAACAAGAACCGGGACGAGGGGAGTCACGCTGCAGCATTTCCTTCCAATATAAACAACAATGAAAAATGCTCTGCTGTGGAAACTGGGGGGTTGGGTTTCCTTTATTGTTGGGGAGCGTAGCGTCAACATCATGACCCCGACTTCCCTGAAGGAAAGGTTTGGGCTGTGGCTTCAGAGGGGGTGTCAAGGAAATCCCGTGCATCATTGCACTTCAAAAAGATATCCCTGGAAGCACAGCCACACAAAGAAAGGATACCATCTGTGTTAGAAAGTCAAAAAAATATATACAGTAGCCCCTCGTTTATCGTGTGTGTTAGGTTCTAGCCCCCGTCACCCCCCATGATAAGTGAAAAACCACAAAGTAGGGATGGTATATTTATTTTAGTATTTATATATATATATATATACACAGGCTTTAGAAACCATTCCCACATTCTTGCAATATTCTAAACTCTTAAACCTACGTCATTTTAACAACATACATACAGCACTGTATATGTAGCTACTAAATTTTACTTACCAGGCTCTGCAGAACAGGAGCGGCTCGGTTTGTTTCCGGTCCGACTTAGTTCCATTTTTGCAGACCCTGTACCCTGCAGCAACCCACAATCAGTGTTCTAAACTATTAAACCTACTAATTTTAACAACATACTTATACACTGCCTGGCCAAAAAAAAGTTGCCACCTGGATTGAATTAAGCAAATAGGTACGAGCCTCCTATTGGATAATTACTGCATGGGTGATTATCTTTCAGCTGGCAACAAGTTATTTAACCCCAACTGGTGCAGTGAGTTGCTTCTTGTTTCTTAAACAACCGTGATGAAAGACACATCGTGTGGTCGTGGAAAAGATGTCAGTCTGTTTGAGAAGGGTCAAATCATTGTCATCAAGCAGAGAAAACATCTAAGGAGATTGCAGAAACTACTAAAATTGGGTTAAGAACTATCCAACGCATTATTAAAAACTGGAAGGATAGTGGGGACCCATCGTCTTCGAGGAAGATATGGGGCTGGAAAAACATCCTGAATGATCATGATCGGCGATCACTTACACGTTTGATGAAATCAAATGGAAGAAAAACAACAGTAGCACTCAGGGCTATATTTAATAGGGAAAGTAAGAGCATTTCCACCCGCACAGTGTGAAGGGAGCTCAAGGGATTGGGACTGACCATCTGTGTAGCCTTAAAAAAAACACTAATCAGTGAGGCTAACTGGAAAAAAAGGCTTCAATTTGTTAGGGAGCATAAAGATTGGACTCTGGAGCAATGGAAGAAGGTCATGTGATCTGATGAGTCCAGATTTACCCTGTTCCAGAGTGATGGGCGCATCAGGGTAAGAAGAGAGGCAGGTGAAGTGATGTACCCATCATGCCTAGTGTCTAGTCATCAATGCAAGATCTTGGTGAAAAATTAATGCAACACTGGATGGAAATAGATCTTGTGACATTGCAGAAACTAATCCAAACAATGCCACAGTGAATGCATGATGTAATCAAAGCTAAAGGCGGTCCAACGAAATATTAGTGTGACTTTTTTTTTTTTTGGTGGCGACTTTTTTTGGCCAGGCAGTGTATGTAGTTACTAAATTTTACTTACCAGCGTGTCGCGGCTTGGAGGTCCTCATCGGCTGGTTGAAAGAGGTGAAACAAGTCCCATTAAGCTTCAGATGTACCACTGGATCATCGGCCGCGCGTGTCCGGTGACAGCTCAATGTTGGCCGTTTGAAAGAAGTAAAAAAAAATAGTCCCGTTAAGCTTCAGATAAACCACCGGACAATCAGCCATGCACGTTTGCTCGGAGGTCCATGTGGACGGGCTACCAGTTCTCAAGATTCACCGATGGGTCTGGAGGTCTGGTTCTGCTCAGGTTCTGGTCCAGTTCTATGAATTCAGTGCGGCTTCTCTGCATCTGCTGATCAGATCAAAACTTTACCTCTAGTTTTTTCAGCAGAAGGAAATGGGGCTTCGGGTGGGGCCCTGTTGCCTTTTGGGAAATGTGGTCATAATGAGCAGGAATACAGTTGAGGATTACTGAGAGGAAACTACAAAATGGCGGCACCTGTCCAAAGTATTTTATTTTTTCATTAACTTTTTTCTGTACAGTACTGTATCCAGTACTGTCCCAATCATGTGAGTAATATTAAAGCTAACAATCGTGTCCTTTACAATATTTTGTCTGTAAGCCCACAAATCACGACAGAGTGAATCCGCAAAAGTCGAACCGCGAAGTAGCGAGGGATTACTGTATTTATGAATCGAGCAAGCATTCCTTTTTTCTTATAACACAAAGTCAATGTTAGTTGTGGACTTCAACCTGCAGAAAGTTAATTCATCTCACTAAGCTTTGAATCAACTTTCTTCAAAAACAAAATGAAAGAGCCAAGTCATTCTGTTGCAACATGTTTGGTTCAAACACACTTTCTCCATTGAAGCTGATTTTTTCCTGAGCTTTGGTAGAGAATTATCACTGACCGCTGCAAAACCTGAGCGCATCTAATATGTCAGTCTGAAAGTCAGTCCTAAAGACCTGTTTAATGTCTAATTTCCTCCACTTGGAACACCATTTACAAACTAGACATCTTGCACTGATAAAGACGGGATACTACAACAAATTAAACTATGAAAAGTTTATTTGACTCACAATCAACATAAAATGTTGAAACATTTGTCCCTTGATTTCTATTGAAACTGATCCAGTTTCCTGCCACAGAAGCTGGGGTGGAAAAAGTACAAAAATGAGGTAGTTTAGTCCAAGTGCAGTTACTCATAACAGGGACCCTTCACCCTGCTCCAACAATCTACCTATACAGGCTCTCTGGTATGCTCCATCTGCAATATGAAGAGAGACAATCAATAAATCTGAAGAAAAAGAAACAGGAAAATGGCTCTCAGCACCCACTGAATGCTCATACACCTACCCTGGCAACATTTAACATCCACAAGCCTACCAATGAGCATAACACCCAGGAAATACAGAATAAACCAATGGAGCAAACAACCATAGAGCACTCAACTATCAAGAAACCCCAGGAAAATGTGGCTGAAGGAAGTAGACTAGAGAAACGAACGGTGTGTTCTGAATCAGTGTCGGGAAAGACCAGGTAAAAATGGAGGCTTACCACGAATGCAGCCTGTGAATGCAAAGGTGTTAAGGTTTACTGTTTTTTTTTTTTTCTTTTTGCAGTGTGAATGCTTATTGATGAAGAACTTGCTGAAAAACGGCTGAAATTATCTAAAAAATGCTGAAATGTGGATGAAATGGAAGAACAAGCGTAAGTTAGCAGAAGAAAGCAGAATTTTCTGAATTAGGTTTAAAAGAGCAGAAATTTGCACTAAAATAAGGAAATTAGCTAAAACAACTGAATTTAGCAACAATAACAAAAAAAGCTAAAAGGCAAAAAGAAGCTTAAACTGTCAGAAGAAAGTGGAAGTAGCTGACCTGAGTTCAAAAATGTGCAATCAGCTGAAAAATCGAAATTTAGCACAAAAATACCTAAATAGCAGAAATAGCAGAAAAGCTGAAACTTACAGGAAAAAAAGCTGAAAGGAGCATAACAAGTTGAAATTAATTAAAAAAAATAAAGGAATTAATTAGGCTGAAAGTAGCAGAAATTACCTTGACAAAGTTGTTTGTTTTTAAACAGCTGAAATTACCCGTAAATAAAAAATGCTGTAAAGCTAGCTGAAAAAGTAGAACAAGCTTAAATTATCAAAAGAATACAGCAAAAACACATGTTTGCCCAATTAGGCTGAAAGAAGCAGAAATTAGCACAAAAGAGTAAAAATTATCTGAAAAAAGCTGAAATTAGCAGAAAAAAAAAAACAGCTGAAAAGTAACTAAAAAAGCAGCATTTTAAATGTGAAAGTACAATACTTAAAGCAAAACATACACAAAAAACCCAAAGTACACAAAATTATTACTCATTTACAGTAATGTGAGTATAGTTTTTCCACCTTTAAAGGAGTTACTTTAATATAAAACAAAGCATCAAGTTGATTCTACGTCACCTTTAGCTTGTTATAATGTCATGTTTATATATTACAGTCAGTGTAGGGCCACAGCACAGTGAAACAATTTGTTTCTCTCTTGGACCATGTATTTATTTATTTATTGCATTGTCTGATGTTTTTAAATCACTTCTCTATTTCCATAAATGTCATTGCAGTCGCTGGTTAGCCTTTATGAGCAGCGCTGCAGAGCTGACTGGCGTTTATGTCGTTTCAAACGGGCGGATAAATGTCACGTGGCATTATCAAAAACACTGAATGAGGTTTACGAGTGCTGTTATTGTTTACAATGTTTACAATGCCCCGTGATATTAAAACGTCAAACGGCACGGACACGTGGTCCAGAAAATAACTTCACCGGTTTTACTCTATTTGATTTGAGGCTGTGTTTTTCTTTAGATCTGGCTCTGTGTGGTATCCTAGTTAGTGTTTTTAGCCTTTATACCTCTGACCTAGGTCTTGTGTTTAGCAGCTCTTGCTTGTGGTGCCTCTCTTTTATTATGTGAGCCGATAATGGACATTTTCCCTGGTTCCAACTCTTAAATCTGAATGTTTCTGGCTCTCTACATGAGTCCTAATGCAGAATAGCAGATGTGGAGGATGGCTTGGAGCTGAACCGTCCTCCTTCATTGCTGTTCCTCGTCTTTTCATCCATGCCCCTTGGGTCACCTTGCTGGGACTTAATGGTGCCCCAGCTGTGCATGTGAGCAGGCTCAGCCGGGTGCGCTGTGCTGGAAATGGTCCCAATCCCTGAGGTGTGCACCCAAGTGCTGTAGTGGAACAGACAGGCAGTAGGAATGTTCCACAGGGATTAGTTTGAGAGGGGGCTCATAAAATAAAGAGACTAGAAGTGAGAACTTTTAAGGGGCTGTTGCGTTGCATCAAATAACTCTTCTTAAATACATCGTGTGTTTAATGGGGACCCAGCATCAAATCACTGGAACATCTCTTCTACTGTTTGACATTAAAGCTGGGATTCCCTCCCTCTTTCACATCTTCTTCGCCGACTAACTGACCTGACACCCATTTAACCTCCTTCATGTTGAGGGAACATCGCCGTCCACCCAAACTGCTCACACATACAGAGGACAGGGATGCACACGGAGCCTGGAGACCTTCCACACCTACGCACATCCGCCTGCCACCTGCTGTTCAGCAGCTGTGCTCGAGAAAGACAGCTCAACTCACTTAGCTTGCATTTAGCACCATTCCAGTTGTAGAGTTCCTCTGTTACACAGCTCACTCCTGCAGAGAGATGGATTCGAGTTCCCCGTCGATGTATTAATTATGTTTCCCTCTAGTGCAATAAACATTGATTTTCAGTAACAGCTGAGCATAAGTCACATAGAAATACCACTTACAAGTTTGCGTCTACGCATTTTCCATCCTTTTTGTTTTCTGCCTCTTTGTGAGTTTCACTAGCAACGAGGCAACTGTTCATATTTTCCGAATGCAGCTGTTCAATCTTTAGAGCAAAAAGGTGAAACGTTTGGAATGATTTCTCCAATAAATCCATGTTGGGAGTCTTAAAACGTCCACATCTCACTCCTGAATTATGCCTCCCTCAGATGCTTTCTTGAATTTACAATAAAAGCTCAAGGAACTTTAAAGTTGTATAAATTCTGCCCAGCATGGAAATTAGCATTTTTTAAATCTAAAGGGCAACCAGAAGGTTACTTTTCAGTCAGTTTTGTTTCCCTTCTTTATAAAAAATGACAAAAAATCCTAAAGGAATGCATCTGAAATATTTTATACTGTTTTGCTGTATAAAGTTCAACATATTTGGTTTTGTTGCCCTTTTTTTCCTTTTCGTGTAGCTTATGTTTGAGGATTTAACAGTTTATGTTGCAGCTGCACTCAAAAGCTCGATGTGTGGGTGCATTTATGTAGGAAGAAAATTATCTTCAAAAAGCGTTGCTATTGTCACACTTTGCCGGTGTTTCTATCGTTGCTCCAGTAGGTTTTTAAGCTAGTAAACAGCCCTGGAAGTATCGAAAGCGACAGCAGTGAGAAAAGCCGATATTTGCATGCAGCAAGCTATTGATAAACTCATGGTGATGTGTCACAGGCTTGTCAGTGGCCAACTCAATAAGAAAGTTTCAGTGATTTCTCAGCAGAAATTTTATTAGCCTTTATTTAACCAGGTACCATATTTTCCGCCGTACACGTTGCTTTGTCCTAAAAATCGCATCAGTCCAAATATGTCTAATAAAGTGGAAAAATCCATAAATACGTCACTTCGCCGTATACGTCACATCTATTATGAGTCACCACTGACACGTCGCGTTTGTTACACGTCACTGCTGACAACCTGGAAATGTGGGCAGAACCCAGAAATGTGGGCCGGTGTTGTGCCAAAAATCGATTGACTGCCAAATGGCGGCCGCGGGAGCGTGCACAGGAGGATTTTAACAAGAATTACACTTAAAAACAATTATTTGTTTGCTCAGAATTATAGTAAAGGTGTGTCTCACTTGAAGTTTTACTTAATAAATGCACTTCAACGGTCAAATTAGATGCATTTCGCCGGGGCGGCGCAGCGAAATGAAGCTGATTGGATGACGGATGCCACCGTCATCCAAGCGAGCTGGATGACGGTGGCAGACTATGGCAAGCCGATTGTGTCATTAATAGCCACTTTTACCTATTACATGATACAACGACATGTCATAGTACTCGAGTGTCATCTAACGGCTGAAAATGGTAGTGTTCAATATTTTCAGTCAGAGTAAATTAAAACGGTCATATCTCAGCCAAAAATTGGTTTATAAATATGGGAAAAAAATCCATAAATATGTCGTTTCGGCATATAAGTCGTAGGACATGCAAATTATGCAAAAAATGTGACTTATAGGGCGAAAAATACAGTAAATCCCTTTGAGATCACATCTCTTTTGCAAGGGAGGCCTAAGCCTGAAGGCCGCCTGACATACTTTTGAGCTGTAGGATGAAACCAGAGTACCCGGAGAAATCCCACGCTAACACGAGGAGAACATGCTAACTCCACACAGAAAGACAAGCTGGGTCCAAGCTGGGAATCAAACCCTCTACCTTGTTTCTGTGAGGCAACAGTGCTAACCACTATGCCGTCATGCTGCAGGTTACAGTAAATGTCCTCTTACGGGAGCTCTCCAAAACAAAAGTTGTTTTCCTTCTTTGACTTGGTCATTTTTTGTCTGTTGAATCTTTGGTGCCACCTTTTGAGTGGAAGTGTTATGGCTGCACATGCAATGTTGGCGTGAACAAATTGTGTGGTCGCACATTCCCATTTCTTAAGCTCCTGATTTTTTTTATTTGAAATCAATAAAAAACTAAAATAGCATGTATTTTTTGATTGTTTGACTGAACACGTGTTGCATTCCACGTTTTTACCGGACAATAAAATGATGGCCAACGTAGTGTTTGCGATGGTTCTGTTTCGAGGCTCAGTGGGATTTACCTGTCTAAATAAAGGTTGAATGAATGAATATTTCACATGTGGTATTGTCGTAGGCCATTAGAGCGTCATTGTCCACTCATCTCCTCGTCTCATCTGTGGCATCACCCCCCCCCCCACCACCATCACCCCTCCTTCCTCCCAGCTTTCATTGTACCTCTTATGTGTCTTTGGGGATCGTACATGCCCGCTGGGTCATTGCTGCATCATCATGCCTTTTCTTTTGTCCTGTAGGTGTGTGTATAGGGTGTGTGTGTGTTTTGTTTTTTTTTTTTGGGGGGGGGGGGGGTGTTAACTCTTCCTTTCTTTGTTGTATATTATTTATTCTAGTTGTAACATATGCAGTATATTTTATTTTAATTGTATCAACTTGATGTAAAAATATCATCAAGCCAATCAGTTTGACATTATTTTGAATACAAGTATACACATAATAAAGAAAAAAATAAAATGTGTTTTTTTAGTCTATGCATTTTTATATTTATTGCAATGTTGCTTTACAAGTTCATCATTTTCTGGATTGTTGAATTGCAGTGGTTTTTAAAAGCTTTCTAACCAACCAAATTCTACATTTGAAGTGAAGAGGCTCAAGCTAGGAGGAGTGGTGGTATATATCCCATGACAACATCAAAATGAGGGTGGGAAAGGTAAATCACCCATGCTTGCCTCCACCCTCATTTGCCCCACTCTGGGCTCTTGAGCAAGACCCCTAACACCCACAAGAGTTGTTGCAAATGCAACCTGGGCTCAAACCCGCAACCTCAGGTTTACAAGACAGCTGCACTGACCACCATGCTACCGCAGCTCCCAGCCAAAATAAAAATACAATTTAACAAAATAAAATGAAGATTCTCAAGCTGATGGACCTTTAAATTGTATCCAGTGTTTTTCTCTTGGTTTTGACCAAAAACAATGATCTAATATGACTTTACACACCAATAGCAATGATAAAATGCATCCACAATTAGAGTGTATATTGTACTGAACTAGTTCACACACATGACTGTTGGTTTGTAGAAGTTGCCTACTGAAGTCATTTGTTTTTTATTAATTATTTATGAATTTATACATCTGTCATGTTTCAGATTATTTTATTAGTCACCACTGAGGGAGATATCACAACTGATTTGTCTTATGCACTTATAAGTTCTAGCATTGCGCCGCTCGAGGTGGCTGCATGTTGGAGCAGCTCTGTTACATTCATTCTGAGATATTGCTTTTGGAAACTTTAATTCTTGTTTTTCTGGATGTAAATCACTTTATTTTGGGATGATTACTTCCTCTGGTATTGGATGCTGTGCAGCTGGAAGGATTTTTACTGAAACCTTTTTACTTTTTTGCTTTGTTTTTTTTTTTGTTTGTTTGTTTTTTTTGAATGTCCAGAGGACCAGATTGAACTTTTTTGGCTTTTTACTTTTGGACATTTGTTATGATACGTAACCATGACAATTAAAAAAAAAAAATTTTTTACAATTAGAAGCAGCTGATTAACATCTCAAAAGCTCGAATAATATCTCAACTACAGCCCCAAATCTCAAATGAGTTGGAAAAGGAGGGTTGGTGGATGCATTCCCATCCACCTGCCGGCAGTGCTCGAATGCCTGACCACTGAGATCTTAAGATCTCGTACAGAGATCCTGAAACTGGCAAGAAACGAGGCTTGTGACAACAGGAGGACTGGGGTCGTCCCCTGGCATCTGCAGCCGGCTGTCCGTGGCAATGAGGAGCTCGGCAAGCTGCTGGAAGGAGTGGCCATCGCTCTGGGAGGAGTTCTGCCCAGCATTCGGGCGGTCCTGCACCCCGGGGAACCAAGAGGCCAGCCGTGTCTGGGTGGACATATCAAATGACATCTGTGGTCATTTTCTTCAGATCCACTGTGGGACAGACCTTTACAAGAGATCCTTCCTGCCTACAGCCATCAGCATCTATAACATCTCTTAATGAAACAAGGATAATGAGTTACAACAACATTTAACTTCCCTTTGGGATTAATAAAGTATTTTTGAATTGAATTGAATTGAATTGAATTGAATTTGAAGTTAATTTTAGTTTATTCAGCATTGAGATTTTTACAGTACTGTACTTAGGGAAACCTGAAGAAACGTTTCAGCCTCGGGGAAAAGTCTTCATCAGGGTTTGTTACAGAGGAGAAATTAGGCCGAGCTGAGAGTTGCAGAGTGTGCTTGAGATAGGTCTATGGATGAGTTAGCCATGTCTCTTTGCATTTAAACGCACATCCCACACTTTTTGCTCACCCTGCACCTCGTCTTTTAACCTCCCCACCCATGCCGTCACACTTTTACCTACATGTATCATTTCTTCCGTCATTATGTCATTCCCCCTTTGTGTTCCCTCTGTCAGGGGCTGCCTTTACGCTCACATAGGGCTTCTTTCTTTTCTTCCCTGTCGCATAATTGCCTCCAGCCTCGTGCTCATCCCCACCCCCTCATCTGTACAGACTCCAAAGAGGAAACAAAAGAGGAAGGACAGTAGAGCCTCGAGTTACCAGACAGTAAAATAAAGATAGGAGAGATAACACATTTTGTGCTTTTATGGGAAACTTCTCAGACCTAATTTTGGTAGAAGTTAAGTGGTCAGAGCAGCCAGTTTGATTTCACCTAAAAGAATGTGTGTGTACACCGTGGTCCGTAAAAGATAAATGGTGTTTTCTGGACTTAATGGAAGTTTGGAGTATCTGGCAAGTGATGGGTTTGCTGTGCATGTTCAGTCTTTCACTGGATGGGTTCTCCATAATTTAGAAGCCTTTATTTTTGTGCTGTACTACTAAGACGACAGAAGAGCAGTAAGTGGCAGAGGAAGACTAACAAGGTTGTCAGTTTCTTTGGATGGGTTCTTCTTTGTTGAAACGTTTCATCTTGTATCCAGAAGACTTCTTCAATCTGAGGAGCTGCAAGCAAACTGCTGCTTATAAGACTGTTTGTTGCAGCTCCTCAGACTGAAGAAGTATTTTGGATAAAAGATAAAACATTTAAAGAAAGAACCCATCCAGAATACCTCACTCAACCTTGTTAGATTTATCTTCCTGGATTATTGAGCATGCATCAGCATTGGCAGACAAATAGTTGTGTTTATAACAGTTAATACTCTAAGAAGCCCCGTGCATTTTTCCAAGTGGTTGTAGGTCCTGTTTATCATCAAGTCTGTTAACAATCCAAACAGTACATAAACTTTAAGATTTCCTGTTTGCTCCAGGGTTTTCCAAGCAGGCTTCTCAAATGTGAACTCATTTCCTTTTTGGTTATTCCCATTCTGCCCCGTTCCCTTTTCTCTGCATTGCCTGGCAGCAGAGGAATCACAAGACGGAGGCACAGCAACTTAAACGAGCCTGTCACATGCTGCCTAATTCAAATAGGCTGTGATAATTCGCCCTTTCACTCCTTATCCATCCTTGTTGCAGGGGCACCAACCAACCTGCGTGTTTCCATGACAATAAGAGCAGCTTTTGGGGGCCCAAGTGTTTTTGTGCGCAGCAGGATTCCCCACTCCCTCGCTTTTCCCCCCTAATTCAAATAATCTGACTGTCTCCCACCCATCCCCCCTCTCCAGTGTTCATGTTATCCACCTGAGCCCCACATCGTCTTCCCACTGGCTGAGCTTTTCTTCTATGACACCAAACTTATTCCAACTCTCATCATTTAACACAAAACGAGGCAAGCTTTTCCCAAAGTCTCTTTCAGTACATTTAAAGTACTTATTGAAGATCTATGACAGTCTGACTGTTATAACTGAACTTTATAAACTTTATTGTCATTCAAAGTTGTACTGCGCTCCATGAAAAATTGAATTAAATTTTGTTTCATTTCTCCACAGCAGTGTAGGAGCACATAATTAAATTCACTGTACATTAATTTTATACTTTGCTTAGAGCAGAAGATGCAATCCGTGTGCAGATACAAGAAGTAATGTGCAAATGTTAGCAAATGTTCCTTTCAACTGCACACCTAGACATGTGATAAATTTATACATGCATGCACAGCTATCTACATATATGTATACATACATACACAACACACACAGCATCCATGCCTGAGTGAATTCCCATATACGGCTTATTTTGGGTAAGGGTTTTTACTAAGGTATGTTTGTGGCTGTGTGTGTTTGCTATTGCGGTCACTTCATTAGTGACCTGAATTCAGCAGTCTAACATCTCAAAACTGTTGCAGAACACAAATATAGAAGGTTATGATGGTATGAACTAAACATGAACTAAACATGAACATGATGCTATTCATGATTGTAAATGTTTACAAAACAATTTTCAGAGACTTTAGGCTCCAGCAAAGCACAGTCAGACAGCGTATATGTACCACTTTACAATTAGGCTCCCATGCCACCATCATCCCAGTCCCAAAAAGCTCTACAGTGACTGGTCTGAATGACTATCGGCCAGTGGCCCTCACCCCGATAGTCGCTAAATGCTTCGAAAAACTGGTCATGACTCACATCAAAACAACCATCAACATCAACGAGGACCCTCATCAGTACGCATACCGTGAGAACCGATCAACAGAGGATGCAATCTCCTCTGTGGTCCACACTGCGCTCAACCACCTGGAGCAGAAAAACTCTTACGTCCGTATGCTCTTTGTGGACTTCACATCCGCCTTCAACACCATGATCCCCCAAACCCTGATGGACAAACTATCCACACTAGGACTAAGCCCCTCCATCTGCAACTGGGTACTAGACTTTTTAACAAACAGACCACAGTTAGTGAGGATCCACAACCTCTCCTCCTCCACCATAACCCTCAGCACTGGCTCTCCTCAGGGATGTGTGTTGAGCCCCCTCCTGTTTACTCTGCTCACATATGATTGTGCAGCTACCCATCCAGGCTGTCACATTGTAAAGTTTGCAGATGATACAGCGGTGGTGGGATGCATCACAAACAATGATGAGTCCAGCTACAGGCAGGAGGTGGAACACCTGGAGAGCTGGTGCAGAGAGAATAACCTTCACATCAATGTGAAGAAGACAAAGGAGATGATTGTGGACTTCAGAAGGAACAAAAACACCTACACCCCCCTGAACATAAGAGGATCTGTGGTGGAAGTGGTCTCCAGCTACAAGTACTTGGGTGTACACATGAATGACAACCTCAGCTGGAGCAACAACACCACCAGCCTGATCAAGAAAGCTCATCAGAGACTCTACTTCCTCAGACGGCTGAGGCGAGCTGGTCTGGGAAGCTCAGTCCTCACCTCCTTCTACAGATGTGCAGTGGAGAGCATCCTGTGCTCCAGCATCAACGTGTGGCATGGAGGCTGCACAGCTGCAGAAAGAAAAGCTTTGCAGAGAGTGGTGAAGGCTGCACAGAAATCTGTTGGAGTCAGTCTCCCCACCATCACAGACATCTACACCTCCAGATGCAGGAAGAGGGCCACCTGCATCATGAAGGACCCCACCCACCCAGCACACACACTTTTTGCCCCACTCCCCTCAGGAAGGAGGTTAAGGAGCATTAAGTGTAGAACCACTAGACTGAGGAACAGCTTCTACCCTGAGGCTGTTAGACTCATGAATCTCTAACTAGAATAATCACTGTGAAAAACCATATCATGTTGTTGCTGATCTGTTTCATGTTGCTGCTGATCTGTTTCAATGTTGATGTGTTCATGCGTGCACATCTGCTCACAGACTCATGTTCATGTTTGTGCTGATGTTCAATGTTTTATGTTATGAGTGCTTAGTGTATATTTAGTTGATGTTTTTCTTAGTTCATATCTTAGATGTTGTTACTGTTTTTCTTATACATTTTATTGTTGGATGTAACTGGGACCCTGTGTACATAATTTCGCTCCACCACATGTACCACATGAGGTGCGAATGACAATAAAGAAACTCTGACTCTGACTCTGACTCTGACTCTAATAAATAGTTTATAGATGCGTTATTATTTCCTCTATAAATACTTTATAAATCAAATAATTACTGCTTATTATGCATTAATTAAAGGTGACAGAGAGACAAAACTGACCAGTTTCTTGCCAAATAGTGAACCACATCTGTTCACCTATATATTTCATCTAGAGTTGTCATATTAAACATTTCAGACTAAGTTAATACCTTGTAAGCACAACAAGCATTTATAAACCTATTTTTTAGCATATAATACTGTACATTATCACTGCATTATAAGTATATACAACTAATATTATATCCTAAAAAAATTACATTTGCAAATGCTTATTGTGCTGCAAAGTCTGAAATTTTTAATATAACAACTATATGAAATATATAGGTGAACAGATGTGGCTCACTATTTGGCAAGAAACTGGTCAGTTTTGTCTCTCATCCTTAATGCATAATAAACAATTATTAATGATTTATAAAGAGTTTATAGAGGAATTACTAACATATCTATAAACTATTTATTAGCCATTTATAAGGGGAGCCATATTGTAAAGTGGTACTAATATATATATATATATATATATATATATATATATATATATACATACACACACACACACAATCGCTGTTATGTAAGAGTAATATGTGTAATAAATTTCAATGTCTCAAAGGAATCCAGGGTCATTTCTATGAGACTAAAAGTCTTTCTCACATCGACTAGTGTTATTGTTCGTGAGCCCACCATCAGGATAACACTGGTGACTAATAATGTGCATGGCAGCGCTGCAAAGAGAAGAATAAATGGAATGACTAAATCAATCTGACTTTAATTTTAAACAAAAGGTTGTGAAGGGAACTTAAAGGAACCATTTATGTGAGTAAATCTACCAATATGTCTACGCTGAAGCTGGTCTGAACAGAGGAATGGACCTCAGTTTATCTAAACTGATGTGCAGGACTGAGTTTAGTTGGTATGCAGGTGGGCGTAACACTTCACACATCAACATATATTGGGTTATTTTACAAATGACCAAATTCAATATTTTTGTCTCATTCGTTACACATCAAGTGCTTAACCTTCTTTTAAATAATTAATTAGCTTTTTGTTGAATTATTTTACCTTTTAATCTGAAAAATGTGCAGCTTTCTACATGAAACCAATAAAAATGGACATAAAGTTACTGCACTCCTTCAGATTTTGTATCTTTCATCAAATATAGAGAAGCATTTTAATGGAATACCCCCCATAAATCATTATAGTCATGATGGTTGGTGTCACAGATAAGGTATAATATATGTGATCATATTATGATGTTATATATTTCTATTGAGCTTGTCTTTTAGTAAATGTGAAATATATTTGAATCTACTGTATAGTGAGAGAAGTATGTTTTTTAAATCTCATTAAGTTTTGGACCTCTCATGCACAATTGTTCTGTGCAATCACTTTCAGCTATCTTTGTGCAAATTTTAAAAAGCTGGAAAAAGGGGAAGTAAAAAATAATTTTAATGGAAAAAAGGCCCATATTCCTTGTGCAACAATGCTATTAAAATATAATTTGCACTTCGCAGATCTATATTAATTTTATGCGCCACTCCTGGCTTTAGCATCATGGAGAATATTTCAATTTACAGTTTATGTGGCACTTTGTATAAACCGTTAACATAACCTCACAGGTTCTGTTCATTTTGAACCCCTCCACTTGACATGCAGGAGACATGGCATCACAACCAAAGAGCAGATGGCACAGCACCAGAAAGATTTCAGACAGACCAAAAAGGAAGAAGTGTGAAGGGGAACAACAAAGGTCCCGAGCTGGAACAAACCCATCTGCTCACAGATGGATGCAGAATTCTTTTGAGGCTGTTACAACAGTCTTGTTGCTATATTTGTCAACCCACTCCATTTTTATTTTATTATTTATTTATTTTTTTGCAGAAGGTGGGATGGAAGCTAATAGAAAAACGAGGAGAGAAGTGAATATATGAGGAGGTGTCTGCTCTCCAGCAGGAGACATGCTCCCAGGATGCATCTGGCCTTGTTACCATGCACACATAATCATCAGCTTTGATGTGTTTTATTACTCAGTCATTAATCACTGTAACCGTTTAGAGGAACTTGTTTTGTTAGGAGTCCCAGAACACTATTGCTACATTATTATGATCTCAACAGAGAACCTATTTGTAGAGAAGAAGAAAAGGCTCAGTCTGCTACTTGTTTATTTCTCTTTTTATTACAACCAAAACTTTTTAGGGATAGTTTTTTTAGTGTATGGCTCTTGTAAAAGATCATAAACAAAATGTTTGCCAACTGAACATTTACCTTTTTACCTAGGGTGCTCGGTTCTGTTGACAAGGTGGGGTGCCCTGCTTGTATAATGGTAGGGGGAATTGGATAAGCAAATCGATCCAAGTATTATTAACAACGATACCAACCTCATGCAGTTTAAATCTTGGACCTCCTCATGTTTTCAGCTACAGAACAAAAGTCCAGTTGCTTCATCTTGTTCTTTTAATTTCCCATATCCTGGATGACTGAGAATCTACAGCAACAAATACTAATGTTAGTCAGACCGTATTGGTGCTAACGCGATGGGATCGATACTTGAGTTTGAGTTTACCTTCAGTACGTCATTCTCACTTCAAAAATACAATCATGCACCAGAGGAGCCATCAAGAGGCAAGAATAAATGTAGCCACTGGCCCAGAATTGCACATGCCAACATGTGTAGCATCCATATTTTCTTCTTTATACATAGCACGCTGCGTGCAACATCACAGTTTCTTCTGCGCATGCGGGTCACCTCAGAGCTGTAAACCATTCACGCTGGAGTCTGATGGAGGTTGTATGTCAATAATAATGTGAATGACCACACAAAAACATTAGATCTGAGCAAAACAATCTGAATTGAGCTTTAAGACCTGTAGTCTGAATGTAACTTAGGTAGCTGGGTTTTTATAGGAAATACATTTTGGTAGATTTCTTGGAATATACACATTTTTAACTTTTAGGAACGTCCGTTAGCGGAATGCAAGTCAACAGATCAAAGTTTCCTTTGTGGAAAAAAAAAAAACAACGCAGTTTTAGCATGAGCCCAGGACTCATAAATGTAGTAAGGATACAATGCTGCTTTTGCTACCAAGAGATAGTTACCACTTCTTTTTCCGATTGATGTATAGATACCGCTGAATGTAAAGCCAATCATTTCTCTTTCTTTCTTTCTTTCTTTCCCCTCTGTAGTCTCTCATATTTCTGGGATGTGTGGCAGCTGCGGGCCTCGGCCTCAACCTTCTGTGTTTGGCCATCTACCTGAGCTGTTTGTGCTGCTGCAGCAAAGACGAAGACGAGGAAAGCAAGAAGCCCAACTCCTGCTGTGTCACCTGGTCGGCTGTCGCTGCTGGTCTTATCACATGGTGAGGGAAATATGACACAGACGAGCCATGACTAACTAACTGTTCATCATGCATGTGTGTTCAAAACTAATGTCTGCCACTCATTTCTGTTAGTGATCTTTCTGAATTCTCATGGAGAAGTAAAGAGCATGATGTTATCACCACGGTACCCTCTCTGTTTCTTTGAGATTTAATGTATATATTTGGTGCATGGTACAACCAGAAAATGGTGGAGTGCTTCTTTTGAGCTGGTTGGAAATCTCTGCCTCAAGCGGAGGAATTCAGTTATCTGGGAGTTTTGTTCACCAGTGATGGTAGGATGAAGCAGGAGGTTGGCAAACGAATCAGGGATTTGTCTGCAACAATGAAGGCATTGCTTTGGTTAGTTGTGATGACAGAGCTGAGACGAAAGGAAAAGCTCTTGATTTAACTACATTCCTGCCCCAAGTTATAGACCTGAAATATGGATGACTAAAAGAACAAGGTCCCAGCTGAAATGAGCTTCTCTGTGCTGTAAGGTGGTAAGGATGCTCCCTGGGTGCCTCTCTAGGGAGGTGCTTTGGGTATGTCCGACTGGAAGGAGACCTCGGGGAAGACCTAGGATACGCTGGAGAAGCTATATCTCTCAGTTGGCCTGGAAATGCCTTGGGGTCCCCCCAGAAGAGCTAGAAGAGGTGACTGTGGAAAGAGATATTTGGGCCTCCCTGCTCAAGCTGCTACCCCTGCGACCAGACTTCAGAATAAGCGGAAGGTAATGAATGGATAGATGGACGGATGACTGTTTCATTTTCCGTCCGCAAAGTTTTCTCAATTAAATACTGGAGATTGTGGAGCTTTTAACTCTAAACCTTTGTGGGTTTGCCATGTTTTAGATGATTAAAAATCTCCACCAGAATTTAACCCTGAACAGTGATAGTAGTTAGCAAACTTTTCTGTTTGTTCTTGATGGTCTGCAGCTAGACTTTTTAAACTCAGTAATATGGATAAACCTAACACTAAAGTGTTTAAATAAACATAAACCATCCAGACAGAGGTTCACCAAAGCACATTTTCTTTGCAACCTTTCCTTTCTTTTGGTGTGTCTCTGGGGGAACAGTTGTGTTTTTGTTAGTCCACCTGTGTTATGAAATATCTAAAGGTTTTGCATGAGCTGCAAATACTTATGATTTAATTTCATATTACCATAGTCAGGAGTTTTCTGTTCCTTTGATGAATTCACTCTCTCATGTTTCTTGGAGAATCTGTTTGAACCGTAGGAAACTGACGTAGTTAGCATTTCACTGATAACCTATACTCTTTGAAGATCTCTGTGGGTCTCCTGGTTTCAGACTCATCATACAGAAGAAAGAATGAAAGACTGGGCATTAATTGCTGTTACTGCTTAACAACCTTTGATATTATGAGGCTCGGCCATCTTTCATTTAGCACTGTTCTAACTCAAGCTTGATCCTGTTGTATTTGTGGAAGCCATTGATGGAGTGAGTGTGTCATTAACGCATAAATGTGAATGTGTGGTCACACATTTAGGCCAGCTGGAGGACAGACACCTATTTTCTACAAGTAGATAAAAAGAAAAATTCTGCAGTGATTTAAAAGCTAAATTTGGTCATTTGCTGAGCGTTTATAAAAGAAGTGATTGTAGATAAGAATTTTACAATTTGTTTCATAACAGAACATGAAAGAGATAAAGTTTGTGATGCTTATTACTCCAAATCAAAGGTGTCGTTGCAAATTATGCTGTTTATCCATTGCGCAGTGTTGCTATGTCTTAATTTGACCCATATCAGTTCTACATGGACTGTACTTGTATAGCAACTTTCTACTGTATTTTATCAAGATACTCAAAGCTCTTTACACAACAGTCTGTGTCCTCATTTACCCATTCTTACAGCACTCTACTAGATCTATACAAAGAATAATCAGTGCTTTATCACATTCATACACCGATGGGACACACATCGGAGGCAATGAGGGGTTCAATGTCTTGCACAGGGACACTTCGGCATGTGACTGCTGATGGAATCAAACCCCCAACTTTTGCATTGGAGGACGACTGCTCTAGCCACTCAGCCACAGCCGCCCCACATGGTCACATTTCCACATAGCCAAGTGATGCCTCGGTGTGGGCACATTGCCATAGAGCAGGTAGGCATAGGTGCCACAATTTCCAAAATTGCCATGGTGGAGTCGAGGCCACCCTCCCTCCGCCTGTAAGTTGATTTTGTTTGGTTTGGCTCTCCCTCAATTTCATTGTCTGCCAACAATCACCATCTGGACCTCCTCGTTGCGTCACTGTATTGGGTTATGTGTTGTCATTTTAATGGATATTTTATATGAATTTTTTTTAAATTAGATAACAAAAATTAATATGGTGGTTGTGAAGTTTCACCACTTGACTTGGCTTGGTTGGATTTGCGGTCCAGAAGGCCCTAGGAACCGAACCCGATGTAGATGAAATTATCCAATGGAAAAAGCCCGAAGTTATACCGAGTCAAGCCCAAGGAAAAGGGTCAAAGGTCATCAATATTAAACAGGACTTGAAAATGAATACACTTGTTGGGCTTATAAGATGCAAATCAATATGGGCTTCATCAGGTTTGTACACCGCTTGTAAAATATGTTTTACTGTTCATTGCATGGATGAATTATTATGACAAATGAGCCGGCTCCCTTTGATGATCTGTGTCCAAAGATCTGGATCCCAGAAAAGTGCCACTTCCCTTTTCATTGTTTGTTAGTTTTTCTGTCCACTTCTTGACACAACAGGTTTGGGTTTATTAATCCTCACACCTGCCTAGTGTTAGTTATTCTCTTCCTCTGTTCTTCCAAGGTTTTATTTGAGCCCTGCTGTGATCCTTTTCCTTCAGTGATGGTGTTGGCTTTCCTACTGTTTCAGCTTTAATTTGTGTCCAATCAAACAGAAGTTGTTTGACTTAGTGTTTACCTCAACTTTTAAGTTGGGATGATGTGCAGTACATGTGGTTTGTTTTGTCTGGAGCCAGCTGGATTATATCAAATCTTTAACCAACAATCTCTTTAATTTTAAGTAACATTAGCCCAACTGTACTGCCCCAAACAGATTAACGAGGCCAGTATTATAGCATTCCCATGGTATAAATCAACGTAAATCCCAATATTTTAAAAGTTGTATCTGCTTTTGCACTAACGCTGCTTTAAGACACAGACTTGATTAAAGTTACAGACACATACGGTCTGATTCAACAGTCGGCGCAGACATCAGCAGATTAGGTTCGTTGGTAAAATGGGTTGTGCAAAAAGGAGATAATTTAATCTGTTACCAGGGTGGTGGAAACTCAACCATGTGACAGCCACGTTTGTCAGCTGGTGGGCGATATTAAATTAGGCCCCAAACATTACCGTCATTGCACTTTTCTGAGCTTATTGTCAAACACAGTGGGGCTTGGTTGTGTAAAATATCCTGAAGCCTCAGCAGAAATGGCTGAAGCTGTATTGTTAGTGAATTGCTCTAATTTTGTACAACTCTTTACTGGTTTTCATGTCAGTTCATTCGACTGGGGTGCATTTAAAAAGGTAATTTGCAAATTAAATGTGAAAAAAAGAAAATGCTTTCCTGGGGAAAAGTGGAAAAGCATACGCTTATTTATTAATCGCATGCCAACAATGTGCAACAAGGCAGTAAATCCTTTCAAAGAGACAGTCTTTCATTATGTAATCTGAATTATAAACATTTGAGAAAACAACACCAACATGTAGCATATATGGGGGAATGGAGGAAGACGGGTGACACTTTTCTTTAATCTAATAAACTTTGATTATTTGCATTTGTTAAAACTGGGAGCAACAAGTCATGTTACTGACCAGTAACAAGTTAACACTTTATGGATATTCACCCAATAAAATTGACTCTTGAATTATCAGACTCAACAGCTGAAGCTGAATTTTCTAGTTACAGGACATTTTTTATCACAATGTCCCCTTATCCAATATCAAGTCAAGTCAAGGTTCTTTGTCATTCACATCACATGTGGTACCTGAGATGGAACAAACTGTGTACACAGGGTCCCAGTTACATCCAAACAATATAAAAAATATAAAGTGTAAAAAGAAACAGTAAATAAGGATCTAAGATATACACTAAACGACTGACCAATGGTACGCTAAAAGATCTAAGATATACGCTAGTCGTTAATAGTGCAAAACAATACACGATACATGATACACCGATATATCGATATATCGATATAACATATAATTAGGAAACGGAATTTTCCTTTTACATTTTATTACAAAATAATTAATCATCAACAAATATAAACAACATTGAACAACACAAATGATGAAGGATAATACTTTCGAAATTAACTAGTTTGAAAAAGTAGTAAAGTAATTAAACATTAATGAACAATCTAAACAATCAATTAAAGATTAATTCTCTTATCTAAGGCAAACAATTACTTGAGTAGGAATTATTTTTGGTTTTTAAACCCACGCAAATTTAGACAAAGTTTAACTATTTGATTATAATTAGTTTACTTTAGAATTTGGTCGAGAGATGTTATTTAATGTGACCAGATTAAGTAATTTATTATCACTGAAAGCCAGGAAATGATTTATCAAGTTGCATCAGCTAAAATGGCATAACCAGACCCAAAGTTGCATTCATGTCACCAGGTTTATGCTCCCTATCGGGTCAGTTTGATGGCTCGAATGCACTCATCTTTCCGTGGTTTTGCTGGTGGATCAGACCAGGGTACACCATGAGGAGAGGACTTGCCAGGCACCGCCCAAAAAGAAGCTGAAGGTAGCTGAAAATCACTGACAACTTCAAGGGTCGATGTCTCAGCTGATGAGAATGTGTGCGGGCGATCAGCCGGCTTATACTTTAAGCCAAAAACGCGAGTCTCGCAGTGAGAAAAATACTTTATCTTCGGTAATTTTATTTTTGATTGTATTTCTTAATGTATATTCAATTGTTTTGTTTTTACAAAATGAATAAACTAGAAATAAAATAAAATTAAAAAAAAGTGTCAGACAAATAACCTGTTTTTAACTCTCAGTTCTCAGAAGTGTTTTGGAGATCTCTCAGACGTCATGACTCCCCTCTGAAGTAAAACACTCACACACAGGTGTCTCTCAGGGAAAAGTTATTTTCTGAAAAGCAGAACAGAGAAGTATGTTCAAAACACATTGTAATATTTCACATGGTTTCATTATAATGATTGAAAACAATAATCAGCATCATTCATGTTCACCCCTGTCATAATGAAATAAAACAAACTTCATTAATGATTTTGTTTTTTACTTTTGTAAACGCATTAAAGAAAAGAGTAAACATTAGTCAGATAGCTGACTCTGAGTCCAAGGACAGTGAATGTGTGAAAACAAGTCAAAAGTAACTTTAAATAATCTGGTAGACAAAACAAGGGTCAAAGGTCACAGCCAGGGAAGCGCATCTTCTTGATACACCAATTATCAGAAATATTCTAAAATCTTGAGCCGCCGTTTCACAGACTTTGATCACAAAGGACTAAAGAAATTAGAAACTGACATTTTAATTATATTTAAAAGCCAACCCTTTATTTGAACCTAATGGGGAGCTTTTGGTTTTAAAGATAATTGCCGGCTGTTCAAAGCAGAAAGACGAGCGTTTTGTACGTCATATTAGTTTTGGAGTCTCTTCACTGGATGTCACAAATTAACTCAGCAGTTTCTCCCCCTGAAGGGTCGGAAACGGTTTCTATTAAAGCAGCCTTCATTAAGTGACACTTAATTATTTACGTCTTGTTACTTAAAATGTAGAGTGGTCTCAAAGTGGCCGTCTTTTCCTCATTAAAGATATATATTCCAAATTTAAAACAAGAAGAGTACAAATACAGCTGAAAGTAGCTGAAGACAAGGAATCTGTTGTTAATATTTAGTAGAGCTTTATTCATTTTAAATTTTTTGGGATTGATGCTTTTGTTAAGTTTTTTTGTCAAACCACAGTAGTTTGGGTTTATTGTCAGATTTGGTGCTTTAGCATGTTTTTACTTCTCATAAATCTGAACTTATAAGTGAAGGTGTTCTTTTTTTATTATTGAAGTGGCTTTGAGGAGCTCATTGGGCCTGATTTGACAGAGTTGGATTAAAAGATGAGTGCTGTCCAAGAAACAGCCTGTATGAAATAAAGTAGTTTAATCTGAAGCGGTCACTGCAGAGCCGGCCACAGGGAATTGATATGATTGCAAAATGGACTTCAATCTGGAGTTTTACTGTAGAGGAAAATTGTTTTTCTTACCAGTTCAAATGTTTCTTCTTTTTATTTTATTTTGAGAAATGTTAATTGTGTTTTTAAAACAACAAAAAGCCATTTTAAAAGGCAAATAAAGCATCTTCCTTTTTGAAATAGCTTTCAGGGCTAGCTTGGGTTTGTGAGCTATCATTTAGCATAAAGTTATCTTGAAAATATATTAGGACATTTGTAATTCTTGATTATTGAAATCTGCTTCAGCATTCATGTTTTATTGCTTGTTAGCTGCTCTTCTGCTACTTCAGTCTTTTAGCTATTGCTCTGCTACTTTTAGCTTAGTTTTCCCCTATTTTTGCTCCTTTTTTTTTAAACTGATATTAGCATCAGTGTTGCTATTCCTAGCTTCTGTTTTACTTATAGCTACTGTTCTGATGCTTTAAGTTTTTAGCTTGCATTTGAACTCTATTTTGTCTATTTTACTTCTGTTTTGCTTATTTTACCTTAGGTTCTGTAGCTTTTAGTTTGTGTTCTTTTCCTTTTAGCTTCTGTTTTGCTCAGTCTGTTTGTCGCATTTTAGTTTCCTGCTATTTTTAGTTTTTAGCTTGTGTTCAGCTCACTTTTGCTTCAATTGTGTTAATTTTAGCCTCTGTTACGCTCATTCTAGCTTCAATGTAGCCAATTTTAGCTTGTGTTCTGCTCATTTTTACCTCTTTTAGGCTCATTTAGCTTAAATTTTGTTTACTTTAGCATGTGCTCTGCTAATATTAGGCTCCTTCTAGCTTAAGTTAGCTAATTTTAACAGTTGTTCTGCTCATTTTAGCCCCTGTTAGGCTTTTTTTAATCTTTTTTGTTGTTTTGATTTTGATTTTGCTAATTTCAGTCTGTTTTGTTTGAATTAACTTGAACAACCAAGTTTTAGCCTTTTCAGCATATGTCAGCATGTTCATCCAGCACTCATCATTAACACTGCAGTTTGACAGAAAATGCAATGTCTGTTTTTGTTAAGTATTGATTTATCTATTAAAGGCGTTGCACACGCGCAGTGGGCTTCCATCCTTCTGTCTCTGCCAGGCGTCGTACTGGTCGGTCTTCACTGTAATCAGGTCTGACTGCAGGTTGAGCCGACGCGCAGTGACGTCTGCTCTAATCATCATCTTTAAAGTCACAGCAGCTGTCACTCAGCTGTGACTGCAGCCTCGCCCCTCATCCAGCACATTAATTTCTATTAATAATATAAATATTCAAACATTCTGTATAATGGCTGATGAAGTGGTTCATGCTGGGAACAGCTGACCAACTGATGTTTTCATCAAGTCTCCTCATGGACCACAGTTATGACCATAATATTCTGTACATTTCATAAAGTAATACTTTAAAGTGATCACCCGTCATAATACAGAATATGTTTGAATATTGAATTTTACCAACTTTAGAGCTTAGTTTTTGAGGTTTCAGTAACTAAGAAATATATTTTTTTGCATTGTGTCAATCTTCTGATCACTCTAAGCTCTGAAACAGCACGAATATAAAGTCTTTAAGCTGTCCGTGTTTAAAGTGGACATTAAAGTTTTCTTATGAGTGACTCAAGTAGGACGACTTCACATCCAAAACCATTCTCAGTAAAGTTATTTCTGCCATTTTAGGGACATGTCTCAAAATCCAAACATGCCACAATCTATTTAAAGTAGCCAAAGGCCTTTTTTCTGCATCAGGCTGACATTTATTTATTTATTTATTTATTGCCCAGAATTTCTACCCCCATCTTTCATCTCATTTTTTTGATTTATTAACCTGACAGTTCAGCTTTTGCTCAGTGCATGCCTACACTAATCTATGGTATTATTTCTCACTAAGACAAGAAATACTTCAAGGAGTGGCAAAAAGTAGAATTTAGAAGACTGGGGGGATTAAAAATGAGAATATTCATTATTTCCTCTCACTTTGAATTCAGAATGAAATTCTATCCTCGGAGTATTTGCATTTTTCAAGTAAGTTCATGTTTCTAAGCTGCTTTTACTCTTGATAGTTTTCCTGCTCTTGATGTTTTTAGAAGATTCTGGCAAATCCAAGTCTTTAAGTTGTTATCAGCCGCTGCTGAAAAAGCAAAGTGGAGTGATGATGTTTTTGTCTGTGCTCGTGTGTGTGTGCATGTGTACATATGTGTGTTGCACAAATATCTGATGGGCAAGACAGCTGGCACGTAAAAATCCATTTTTCGTTCTATTTTATTATGATTACAGAGGCTGGCTGACTCAATGCTCCTTTATATATCACCCGTTACTGCTCCTTACTGATGTTTTTTGCTTTTTTCTACATCCATGTATCCGTTTCCCCCCTGCCCTTGAGGGTTCAAATCCAACCTGCAGTTTGGGTGGTTTGCCTGCAGGAGGTCAGTTAATGAGACCGTGTCCTTGTTGCAGTAATTAGTTTCAGAGCTCTTGAGGTTCTGCTCCACCTGCTCTCAGCTTCCAGCATCAATGTTAACAGCTCTGCAGGAATCCAGAGTCTCCAGGTGATTTTTAATCAAATTATTGTTGATTTTCAAATGTGGAGCTTTGTTGGAAAATAATCCGAGTTTCCCTTTGGTCCTGACCTGATCGGTTCTCGGCCTTCATCTGTAGAACTGTTTATTTTTTTTAATCTACTTTTAGTTCTACAGGTTGTCTTTTTTTTTTTTTTACAATTCTCTTTTTATAATGCTCTTAAGCAAGCTGAATTAAAATAAACTAAACTACTTAATTGATCCTTGAAGACATTTTATTTGTTATTTAAGGAACTTTTCCATTTGAAAGCTTTCTTATTAGATACAGAATTCAGTTCTTAAGTATTGAAAAAGAAGCTGGAAGAAATGTTAAATACAGCCAGGTATGTACCGGATGTGTACCTTGTATGATCCTGGTATGAACTGGGTACGTACTTGGCATGGATAGAATGTACCAGGTACATAACTAATACTTACAGGGTAAGCATCTGGTTCGTACCCAGCACATGATATGTTTTTTATTTATTTATTTATTCATTAATATTATTTCACCAGGTAAATCCCACTGAAATCATAGATCCCTGAAGGCAGCCTAACAAGCTTGTTTTTGAACTGTGGGAGAAAACCCATGCAAACACAAGGAGAACATACAAACTGCACACTGACAGGCCCCACGTCCAAACAAGGAATTGAACCCGGATCCTTCTCGCTGTGAGGCAACGATGCTAGTAACCACTAAGCGATTGTGCTGCCAAATGTATGAACCTGGTATGTTCCATGCTATACCTAGTTCTTACAAAGTACGTACCAGATATGTACAGCAAATGTACCAGGTGAATACCTGATACTGCCAGCGGTACTAACTAAATATGTACCAGGTAAGTACACGGCACTGACAGTGTACACATGGACCAGGTAAATACCTGGTTTTCAAAGGATACATACCTGGTATTTATCTGGTACATGCCCAGGACATCCCAGACTGCATGCTGTACGTCTTCTACAAAGAAGCTCGGCCACTTTCATTTCTGTTCGCTTGATGAGTTTTTATTTTCCAGATGAATGAGAATGTACACTGTGACTTTGTTACTGTAAGGGTCCATTTTTATGCACAGTTAAAGTATAACCCACGTTCTAACACAGTTTTAAATTAAAATACCTTGTGTTCACTGTGTTTAATTTTTCTTTGTCCACTTTACTCCTTGGTATTGTCACACATTTCCAATCAACTGTTCTCTGTTTGCCTTCGGCTCTTCAGTATGTATTCTGGCCTTCTTTTAGGGCTGGATGATATGGTCAAAACTTTTTAGAGATGCACCGATCCGATACCAATATTGATATCGGTACCGATATCGGGGAAAAAACTTCTGCATCAGGTATCGGTGACAGTGTGACCGATCCATGACTGGGCAGATCTATTCACTCTAATTCTATGCTTTGTGCTCTGAGTGACGTCACGCGCTAGCAAACTCATCGCACAGATTGATTTCAAAATGGAACGAGCGAAAGGATCAGGTATCTGGAACTATTCCACACTACCTCAGCCAACACATTCGACAGCTACGTGCAATATGTGCACAGCAACGGTTCCAGGGGGTGTCACTAAAACTTCCAGTTATACTTAATCAAGCATCTCCAGAGATTTCACCCTAAAGAGCACGCCGAGTTCGTTGAATGGAATTCAGCACAGTTCCCCCCCGGTATCGGATCGGTATCGACAGACAACTAACCTCGGATATCGGTATCGGAAGTGGAAAAAGTGGATTGGTGCATCCTCACAATGCATTTCTTAATTTCGGTTGATAACAATATAATTCCGATATTGATATAAACAATATAAAAGCCTCAGGAAAAACTTCACAAACTACAAATAAATTAATGTTCACCTTTTATTTGTATTTAGCCTTCAAAAGAAATTTGAAATCACTGTCCAATAAACATATTAACATATAACATATATATTCTATCGAGTGGAAACTCTGCAGATGGAACAAGTTAGATGTGTTCCCACCGCTAGTTGGAACGACTCTCCATCACATTTCGCAGCACACCGACTGAAACCGGCAGTTTATCGGATCTTAGAAAGCCGAACCACTTCCACACCGCCAACTTAGTCTTTCCTCTCTTATCAGTGATGTCATCTGCTTTCTCTTCGCTTGTGAAAGCTTGTTCAGTCACATTCTGATGATCCTGGGCACTCGTTTTGAAGTGAAAACTTACCGCGCGTTGGAGCTTAGCCTAGCCTGCTACCGCTGACTCCTTCGAGGTCTGTGTGGTGTATGTCACCACCCACTTAAGTGGTTATGTCGCGGCTTCTTCTGTTCGGGTTGAAACGGCTGCTTCAACTTGAACAGAAAAAGAAATACGTAAGTGAAACGCTGTAATCATATCAAAATATCGAAAATGTGCTTAAAACTCAAATCACCGTTATTAATCAAAGTATATCGTGATATATATCGAATTGACGCGCCCTACCTTCTTTGTTCTCCGTCAGATACTCTTATGTTCTTTCCATCTTCATTCTATATAGCGGGTGCATTTGTAAACACTGAATATCCTGCTCCTGTAGTTTTGTTGCGTCAGGTTTAAAGACTAAGTTTTTATTGGTGTCTCTGCAGCGAGTTCTGTATTTGAGTCTTCCTTATCCAATGTAATTGGATGCAATGATTGAGAAAGGTTTAGGGCTGTGTGCTGGCAAAGGTGTTATGACCCACCCTGAATGCGTACAGTATTAGCATTTACTTTATCTGATATAATAATATATAAACAGCATTACTTTACTTTTTATCATCACATGCGCTGTTTTTTAATCTGGAATCAATCAACTTATGTACACGGCTGCTCATTTTAGCATCACGTTTGCACTTCAGGTTAAAGTCGAGCTCTGAAGTGTCAGAGTCCATGTTTGCAGTGGATTGCTGGTTATTTTGTTTGTGCTTATCCTCCAGCTGATCCCATTAAAACACTCGGATGCAAAAGGGCTTTCGAATTATGCAGATGCAATCCAAAAGCCAACATTTAGTCAGTTCTGCTTCGATGTGTGTTGTTTACATAAATTAACACCGAAATGTAAATTTTACAGCTTCACTGCTTCTCAGATACACAATTTAGAGCATTATGTGTGTTTTTCTTTGATTATTGCTTGAAAATGTTAAGGTTTAAGTTGGGATTCAAAGAGGCTTCATTGAGTTCAGGAATGAAATGTGCAGCGCACGTGTTTTTATGGACGAAACACAAGAATGCATAGAAGACACAGCAGCACCGTCATACTTGAATGATTATCTAATTTCAGGTTTTGTCTGATCTTTTTTTTTTTTTTTTTTGCTGTCTTGTCATGCTCCTCTCTGGTGCACAGCTGTTTTGGAACAGTATACGAAAACTAGAACATATCAGGAGAAATTTTGGGTTGTGTCAACGGTATTCATTCTCACTAAGACGAGAAATACTTCAAGGAGCAGAATAAAGTAGAATTTAAAGGACTGGGAGGATGAAAAGGGAGAATATTCCATCCATCCATCCATTTTCTTTACCCGTTTATTCCATTTTGGGTCACGGGGGTTGCTGGTGCCCATGTCCAGCAATCACTGTGCGAGGGGCGGGGTACACCCTGGACGGGTCGCAAGTCCATCACAGGGCCACATAGAGACAAACGAGACAAACAACCATTCACTCTCTCACTCACACCTAGGGACAATTTAGAGTTACCAATCAGCCTAACATGCATGTTTTTGGACTGTGGGAGGAAACCGGAGTACCCGGAGAAAACCCACGCATGCACGGAGAGAACATGCAAACTCCACCCAGAAAGGCCCCTGGACCGGGGTTTGAACCAGGGACCTGCGGGAAAATATTCATTATTTCTCATTTTAAATTCAGGATGAAAGTTGATCGAAGTATTTGCATTTTTCCAGTAAGTTCATGTTTCTAATCTGCTTTTACTCTGATAGTTTTCCCACTAACTGTGTAAAAAATAAAATACAAAAGCCAAGATTAAAACAACAACAACAACAAAAACAGGCTCAAGCTGACGCCAGTGGCTCATGGTGGTTACCACGGTAACCAAACAATATTGCCTCACTCCCAGACTGCAACTGTAAGTGAGACAGGCAGAACAGACTGAAAAGTTAGTCTCAGCTAGAACAGATAGGTGCTGTGCAACATCAGATCTTACAAAGTGTTGAACCGTGCAGAAGACACTACTGGTCACACGTGAGTTTTTATATTTCTGTAGTGTTTAATGTAGGAAATATAACCCTTTTGAGCTAAAATGTATCGGTAACTGAATCTTCGGCGTGCATTTATCGTATTCTGGAGAGATTTGAGAAAAAAATCATAAATCCTATAGCAGTGAGAGACAAGCTGGGTAAAGAAGACAAAAATAGTACATTTTGATGTTCAGTAGTCCCTCGTTTATCGCAGGGGATCTATACCCTGAAGACCTGCGATAAGTGAAAAACCACAAAGTAGGAATAGTAGTACAAGTAGTAAATGTGTGTGTGTGTGTGTTTTAAACCCTTCACACACTCTTGCAATATTCTAAACAATGTTTCTAAACTGTAAAAGCTCTAAAAGAGCACAGAATGTCATGATTTCAGCTCTCTACCTTGTCTACTCTTTGCCATCTGCAAGCGCTCTTGGCCACGCCCACTTCTCCGCGCTGCACGGAGAACAGCTGATCAGCTGCAGGAGGAAGCTTTTTCTACAGCTCTGGGCTGCACAAAGGTGCAGCAGGTGCTAAATAATGTATTTATTTTAAATAAAAATTCCATCAATAGGCCAATTGTGTGTCATGTCCAGTCTTATTTTGAAAAACCGCGATAGAGCGAGTCCGCGATAAACAAACCGCTAAGTTTTAACAAAATACATTAGTGTTGTGGGAGTAAGAAGAGTTTGTTTGGAAAAGATTAAAAATTTTAACATTTCAAAGATTTGTAAATCACATCAAAAGTCCATTAAACATTTAATAGAAAATTCTTCAAAATTAGAAAATTCTTCAAAATTGTAAAATTTAGACTGTGATTGTGTAAAACCTGTACAATATATCAAAATGCCAGTTCAGACATGTCACGTGCAACTTATTTTGATGTGTTTAAAATTTGAACTGTGTTTCTGCGGTAAGGTCTGTCCGAGCTGGAGAGCTGTAAAGAAGGCTTGGTTTTCCTCATCCGATTCATCAAAATCCCGTTGATTCCCGTTGATTTTGGCGCAGTTCTTTTGCCAGTTTTGTTTTTGTTGTACAAAACTACTGATACAAAAACGCACAGCACACTTTTCCCAACTGAGCTGCACATTTTGATGTGTGATTTGCACATTTTGTTTCAAAGATGTTTGACAAGATACAGGATTAATGTTTTTAACATAATCGTAAGTAAATTGTATTTTAATTTACTGGCGTCTTTAAGTTTTAGTCAGTTTCAAGTTTTTTCCAGTAAAATGTCTTGAAGCTGACAAATGTTTGGATTCAGTCACTGGAAAGGACATTTTTTCTGATCATAGAGGATCTACAATCTAATCAATTCTGCTGTTGTCCTCTGCTCCTCATTAATTCATCAAAGACTCACCTGTCCCTCCTCTTCTCCCCGCAGCATCGCAGTGGGTGTGGGTTTCTATGGCAACAGTGAGACCAATGATGGCGTTTACCAGCTGACCTACTCCTTGTACAACGCCAATCACACACTGGGTGGAGTGGACAGTCTGGTAGGTCAAACACTAACGTGAAGATTACACAATGAAAATCTTGTCCTGGGTTAAAGAGGTTTGTGATTTGGTTTTCAGAAACAATTCAAAATATGAATTTGCATTTATTATATTTTGAAATATTTAAGTCATCTATATATAAACAAATCAGGCTGAAGGCCTCAGAAACGCTGGTTCTGATCAGTTTTTAGACACAGAAGGGAAGCCCAGAGGAGTTAGTTTAGTTAGTCTTTAAATGTGTTTTCTTTTTATGGCTGCACACAAACTGACAGCTTCTCACCACACAGAGCGCTCCCACAGCACACTCTCCATCCCCCCGCCACTGGTTCTGACCTCACCAGGAAACAAAGAGATGAGTTCACATTTTCTCAAATTCAGGTTGAGAAAGAGCTATTTTTACCCGCCCACCACAGAGACGTCTAAATCTAACTTAGCGTTGCAGATCTCTCACTAACGATGTAGCGTTGCATGTTTTTCCTTTACATCATGAGAAAAGTCTCTATAGTTTACTTTCCCACAAGCTTAAAATGCCTCACATCAGACTTAATGGTGTTGATATTAACTTATTATTATTATTATTAATAAAATTAGACTAACAGTTTTGTGTTGGCATGCAGAAAGCTATGTGGAGCTTTGCCAATGAGCATTTTATTCTTATTCAAACCAGTTTTGGATCAACTGCACCAGTTTACTTTTGCACACACCAGTCCACTACACTACTACTAGTATTAGTACTTATCCTTCCTTCTTTCTTTCTTCTTCCTCCTCCGTCTTCTTCTTTGTCGTTGTTGTCATTGTCTTGATCTTCTTCTTAGTTTTAGTCCTCTTAGTCTAATTCTTAATTTACTTCTTCTTCTCCCGTGGAAGAGAGATGGGTTTAAATACCTCTTTGTCTATAGGGGATAAAGCTTTAGTATGAAAAAACTGGGAAAATGTGGAACAGGAGTTTAGGAGTAAATTGGAAAAATGGAAATGTTTGCGCTCTAAAATGTCCTACAGAGGCAGAGTGCTAGTTTTAGACAACCTGTAGTTACATCACAACTGTGGCACAAACTATCTGTTGTAGACACACCTCCAGGCTTATTAATAAAAATACAGTCTGAGGTGGTAGATTTTTTTTTGGAACGATCGACATTGGATGCCACAGTCGGTCCTGTTCTTACAGAGAGAGGAGTTGGGACAGGGCCTTGTCCACCTGGCCAGCAGAATGGCCACTTTTCAAATACACTTCCTCCAGAAGTACCTGGCAGGACCTCCTGACACCGTGTGGAGGGACGTGGCCAGCTGCATCCTCAGACGTGTGAGCGGGTTGGGGCTGGATGCTGCTCTGTTTCTAACCAGTGTTGGCCTTTTAAAGCTGAAGGGGTTGCCCCAGTTTTATCAGAGTGTTTTCAAAGTTTTTCTTTGTAACCAAACAGATCAAAAACGTATAATTCTCTGCAGCGGCTCTTAGAGGACCCACTAGTCTGTGAAGCGAGAATTGGCCTCTGTAATAGCACGGTGCCGGGTCTGTCAAAGACACTGTGCAAATCTGGGACGGTGACTCTGAGGCGGTTGGTGGAGACGGCCAGACCAGACTTCGCCAACGTCCGAGAGGTGGTTTCGTTGCTTGGGGTCCGGCCTGCTGGACTGGTGCAGCACTTCCTGGACCTGGTGAAGGACAGGATGACAGCTGGAGAGAAGCGTCTCCTGCAGCTGTGGTCCATGGGGAATCGCCCGCCTGACCCAAAGGACCCTTTCCCGGACATCCACCTGGACCCTAACTTTGCGAAAGACAGTGGTCCTCTGCTACGCAACAGAAACCCAAAGAGAATTGTACAGAACGGGTCCAAAAGTACTTTATAAGAATTATGTGAAGATCCTGAACAAGAGAACTCTGCACAAAAGAGCTGTCAGCGTGTGGGATGACAAGCCCAGAGGTCAGAAGCCCCAGTGGAGGACTCTTTACAAACCTCCGACAAAAAAACGGGCTGGCGATCTTCAATGGAGGATCCTTCACGGCGCCATTGTAACAAACTTTTTTTTGTCGGTCATCAGTCCTGAGGTTTCAAATGAGCGTCCTTTTTGCAGTTTGAGTGTTTTTCATGTTTTTACAGATTGTGCACGGCTGACGACTCTGTTTAATCCACTGACAAGGATCTTCAGCTTTTTTGACACAGTTTTCACCAAATCTGTTTTTATCAATGGAGTACGTTACAGCAAAGCCACGAAGTTTAAATCCCAAACTGTAAACTTTTTAGTAGCCGAAGCAAAAATGTCTGTTTACTTGTCTCGCAGGGACAAACTGCAGGCTGGACCCCAACTTGGTGCTGTGGCTCTGTGGAGGTGCAATGTCAAGGCCAGACTGGTGCTGGAGTTTTGCTTCCACAGAGACACTGGACACCTGGAGAACTTTGTGAAACTGTGGGGATTTAAGAAAGTTTTACACACCATTTCTGATCAGGGAGAACTACAATACAACAAGCTCCTCGTATAAATATTTTATTTTAAGCTTGCCATGATCACCTTTTTTAACACTGTTGTGTTAACTTATTGTGTAAATAAAGTTTTGTTAAAAATCAAAATCTTCTTAGTCTTCTTCTTTCAGCTGTTCCCTCTTCAGGGGTCTCCACAGTAAATGATCCTCCTCCACCTCACTCTGTTTTCTATGTTCTCTGTCCTCGTTCCACCTACCTCCATGTCTTCTGCAACTGCATCAAATGTTCATGTAGCAAAACCTTAGCTAAAAGCTAAATGTAGCCAAACTGTAGCTAAAGGCTAAAATTAAGAAAAGAATAACTAAAAGCAAAACTTTAATAAATTCTACCAAAAAATTTGCAAACAATAGCTAAAAGCTAAATATTGCAAAGCCGTAGTTAAAATAAGCAAAACTTTACCTAAAAGCTCCAAGTCCTCGTGTCCTTGAGTCCTTGTGGCTCAGTGGGACTAACCTGTTTAAATAAAGGTTGAATGAAAAAAATATATGTGTGAAACAGGATTTCAAAGCTAAATGTTGTAAAACCATGTTAAAAGTTAGAATTAGCAAACCATTGCTACAAGCTAAAATTAGCATAATGGTAGCTAAAAGCTAAAGGAAACATAAGATAAAAATATATTAAACATACTGTAGTAATATTCAGAAAATATGTTTTGAAAGAACATAAGAGATCTCAGTGGATTTCTATATAAACATCATTGTAAATTTTATTATTATACCTTTATTTATACTGGTTAGTTCCCACTGAGCCTTGAAGACTCATTTACAAGAGAGACCTGTTACATATGACATACAGGCAGATGAGAAAAAGAGAACACGAGGATGGAGGAAGCCAAAAATAAAAGTCTCACACCATTTCCTGGCTGGGAAACAGTGTGAAAGATGAAAAAAAAAAAAGCCCTCACCACATAAAGCTGCAACATACAAAGACATCATAATACATTTAATCATAGAGGTCAACAAAGCCAGTGAATTATCCATAAACACTCCAGAGTTCCAAAGTTCTGATAAACTGGTACAGTGTCTATCAGCGTCATGGTCCTGATAAGGCCACAGATGTCCTCGGGAGGGTGGGGCCAGGCAGAGCTTCTAGTTACGTATCCTCCAAGAGCAATTTGAGATAAGTTGGCCTGTCCAAGGCCCACGGGGAGGCCAAATTCAGATAAACAACAATTGTTTGGGACGCCAGACTCTGTTTTCAGTCTGCCTTCAAATTCTGCTGGTACAACTCAATGGTGAATCCAAACAGCCAGAATTAGTGGACATTCCGCTCGGTCCGTGCTCGATTCAGCTTTCTCCAAGATTGAATCCTTCATGCTGGCGAGTTCCAGGAGCCACAAGTGGCCTACGATTCTCAGAAATCGTGTTCAGCTTGCGGTTGAGCTCGTTAAGCATATGAGTTTGAGAGCTTGAGGCACGGAGCCGAAACTGCTGCCGACGTCTTCCTAATTTGTCGATATCCAAGGTATCCACCGATTCCAAAAAGCAGAAACCCTGTCATCATAAATCCAATAATGTACACTCCACGGACAGCACAGATAGGCATACCCTCTTCCACTCACTCCAGGAATCCATGACATACTCAGCTGCGAGGGTCCGTTCAGGGCATGAGGGCTCTCCAGCTCCCTGTCGTCTGCTGGAGAAAAAAAAATTATCAATTGAGTTGAGGGACCAGCTGACCAAATCCATAATAATTTCTGATTCGGAAGATGTGCGAGGCTCTGAGGTTGACAGCACAAGAGAGCAAAAAAGCAGGAGGGAAGGAGGGTAAGAGCGACCGTCTTCGTCGAAGGCGAAAAAGAGAACAATAAAGTTCAAATAAAGAAAATGTGTAAGTTTTCATTAAAAGATTGTAAACCTTTACCCATCAAGCTGAACGTTTCTATTAATGAATGACAGAAAATGCAAAAGTAGAAAAATGTAGCGTTAACCTTGGTGTGGTGGTTTGCCAGCTGCGGCACTTATCCTGCGAAAGTATCGACGCGGGCGATGACCTCGGGCGGGAAGCTGTCGAAGAGCAGGGATTAAGTCTCTATGTGTGTTAATGGAGATTAATGTGGTGGTCTGAGAGCGACTCAGAGCGGTGACTCAACTCCGCCTCAGTAATAAACACTCTGCCGAGGGAGTTAAGAGCACTCTCACTGTCAGGACGAGTGACAGCCATGAAGACGGAAAGTAAGCTCAGATTTTAGAGCAGAGTAGCTGCAGCTTCCTGGATCCAACACACAAATGCTTTAAACTAGCCACAACGTTTGGGATTTGTTCTCACTCTGTCAAGTTATTTAACTGCTTCCCCACAAGCGTACTGGATTCCACTCAATGACAAAACAGTTGTTTATTTTCAGGCAGACTTGACACTCCGTGTGTGTTACCCATCAAAAACCACCGATTCACTGTTTTCAGTGCATTCTAAACTAAACTTGTATCACGTATCGCCTGCGTCTGAGTGCCTTTGCGTGTCTGTCTGTTAGCAAAATATCTCTAAGTAGATTTTAATGAAACTCTTAAAAAGTGATTGTTGGATGCACTTCTGCAACTGGTTAATTTTTGGAGCCAACTCAATTTAAGATGGTCGCCACAGCCAACTGGCATTAAAAACACAAACGAGGCTAGAATATAGTAAATTATACTGATATTGAAGTAAAATTTGTTGTGGTAGTAGCTGAGACTGATCATAGTTTAAGTACTAATTGTTGTACAATATATCAAGATAAAACTTGGCAAAAATGGTTAGTCAATCCTGTTTGTCTGTTAGCAAAATATCTCATGAACCACTTGATGAATTTTAATGAAGTAACCAATGGGTGTAGATCTATAAATGTTACCCTTTTACTGACATTCAATTCAAGATGGCTGCCACAGCTAATCAACAATAAGCAACACAAAGTATAGCTACAACAGTCAGTTTTAAAGATGTTGAGCCAAAAGGGAGTGTGGTTGTAGCTTAAAACTTTCACAACACATGGTCTAATCCTGATTTAAGTTTAAAACACGATATGCATCCACATAAGGAGTTTCTCAAAGCACTTTTTCCCCATCAAGTTCTAAACTTGTACAAACCTGTAAGTGGGCACGGTGCTTTGAAACGTGCACGCGCATAAGCGCTTGCTTCTGCGCATGACTGAGTTTGTTGCATGCAGCTATAGACTGTTAAGGAGTCTAATTCTTGAGCGGGACAAAGAGCCCAGTGTGCCGTGCACAGTTCCCAGTCTCCCCCCACCTAATCAACCAAGATCCCAGGAGACAAAACCCTTTGATTGGGACGGACAAGAAGCAGTGCCGGGCCGTCTGATTGGCAGAGTCAAGACTGAAATCCGTATTGAGAACTTTTGACAACTTGGGCCCTACTCCCTTTCGGCCCCCACAAATGGCTTTTAGCCCCGCTTCCAGAGAATTCAGAAGAGAGCTCGCTCACAGGATAGAAAAGGAGAAAAAGAAGGAAGTCTGACTGTTTTGTCAGAGCTGAGACCCGGATTAGTTATGGTCTGGAATATATGCTTATGATGTGTCTATCTAATCCAAGGAGAAGGAGGGCTGCCACTAGGGCTGGACGATATGGCCAAAACTTTTATTGAAATATATTCTTAATTCCGGTCGACAACGATTGTGATGGCTGCAGTTACAGCCACACAAATGTCTAATCTTCACACTGCCACAATAAATTATTGTATATTTCACTATATCGTTTGTTTCTTTAAATATAGAACGTAATTTCCAGAGTAACAAATATATATATATTTTTTTTTTTTTGGTTTAGAATTTATTTACATAATCATATAACACTGCATGTTAAAATAAGTGTGCACATTCTAGTTTGCACTGTTATGTGTTTGATTTAATTTAATCGTTGTTTTTTGGAGTTAGTGCCAGCTGCTCCAGCCCTGCAGGGGAAGAAAGAGATGGAAAAAGGGCGGAGCAAGCCTATATGGAGACCTGCAGATTGGGTCATACCACAATTTAGGATCATGGGGGGGAATGTGATTTCCTTGTGTTAGTTTCAGTTAGGTGTTTGTGCTTTCTCCCCCTTTTGTGTCTTTGTGGGCTGATCAGCCGGTATATAAGTTTCCCCTTTGTCTCATGTACCAGGTCTGTCTGTTTGAGTAGAGTTCAGTTATGTTGACCTCTTTTATGGGCCCAAATTTGTTATCTGTTATGATTTACCCAAGTAAAAGTACAGTCAAGCACAAGTTAAGTCCAAAAAAACAAACAACAACAAAAAAAAAAATATATATATATATATATATATTTTTTTTTTTTTACTTAACCTGTGCTTGACTGTCCTTTTACTTGTTCCATCACAACGATATAATTCCGATATTGATATAAACAATATTAAGGCCTCAGAAAAACCATACAAACTGTACAAATTAATGTTCACCTTTTATTTGTATTTAGTCTTCAAAGAAATTTTTTAATAATTGTCAAATAAACATAAAACTCTCAACTTTTTGTCAATATTAATGGATTTAACTTTAAACGACAACATAACCTAACCCATGCAACAAACCTGTTTCTCTTTTGATACAACTGGGGGGATGTTGTTGTTTCAGGGACACGTTGGCTCAAACTTTTATTGTGCTTCATCTTCTTACACTCGGCATATTCCATCCAGTGGAAACTTTTCAAATGGTGAAACAAGTGTTTCCACCGCTAGTTGGAATGACTCTCCGTCACATTTTGCAGCACACCGACTGAAACCAGCAGTTTACCGGATCTTGGATAGCCGAACCACTTCTACACCGCATAATTAGTCTTTCCTCTCATCGTCATCTGCTTTCTCTTCGCTTGTGAAAGCTTGTTCAGTCACGTTCTGACAGTCATGGGCACTCATTTTGAAGCAACCTCACCGCGCGTTCGAGCTTAGCCTAGCCTGCTAACGCTAACTCCTTTGAGCTGTGGTGTACGTCACCATGCATTTACGTATTACGTAGTTGTGTCGGGCTTTTTCTGTTCGGGTTGAAACTGAAAGAAATGTGTCAATGAAACGCTGTCATATCGAAAATGTGCTTAAAGCTCATATCACCGTTATTGGATAAAAGTATATCATGATATCTAAAAAAGTTAAATCTGGTCCTCTGGACATTCAAAAAAA